>NC_133135.1:12976404-13590987 GCF_048418815.1 Hemitrygon akajei | reverse complement strand
GCTGAACAAAACCCCCATCAAAGTCCCGTCAGGTCAAATCATCTATGCAACATGTCTAAGTAATTCGGCTGTTGCCAGACTCCTTGGTGGGCACACAAATGAACAGTACGAGAAAAAACTATCCTCCTCTTCTAGGGAAAACACTTTCACCTGAGCAAATTGCACTTGCTGATATTAGACCTTGAGGGGTCACTCTGAAAAACTCTGCAGCTCATGTTCTTGGTATTATCTGTTTATTTATTTGTTTGTTTCTCTATCTATCTATCTATTTATTTATTATTTGCAGTTTTCTTTCCTTTGCACATTGATTATCTGAGTTTGCTAGTTTGTCAGTTCTTTATAAATTCTGTTGTATAACTTTGTTTTTCTGTGAATGTCTGCAAGAAGACGAATCTCAAGGTAGTATATAACATACAATCAGTAGCCACTTTATTAGGCACACCTGTACATTAATGCAAATATCTAATCAGCCGATCATGTGTCAGCAACTCAATGCATAAAAGCATGCCAACATGGTCAACAGCTTCAGTTGCTGTTCAGACCAAACATCAGACTGGGGAAGAAAGGTGACCTAAGTGACTTTGACCATGGAACGATTGATTGTTGGTGCCAGACGGGATGGTTCGAGTGTCTCAGAAACTGCTGGTATCATGGGATTTTCACGCACAGCAATCTCTAGAGTTTACAAAAACTGGTGTGAAAAACAAAAAAAGACATCCAATGAGTGGCATTTCTGTGGGTGAAAACACTTCATTAACAGGGGAGGTCAGAGGAGAGTGGCCAGCCTGGTTCAAGCTGACAGGAAGGGGACAGTAACTCAACTAACCATGCGTTACAACAGTGGTGTGCAGAGAAGCATCTCTGAAAACACATGCCAAACCTTGAAGTGGATTGGCTACAGCAGTGGAAGACCACTTCTGTAGCTAATTAAGTAGCCACTGAATGTATATGTATTTTGATAATAAATTTACTCTGAACTTTGAAGAACTTAAGCTTCCAGGTCTACCTTCAGTGATAGGCACCAGTGTGTCAAGGTTACCTCTGCAGCCCTGGACCCTTTAAATATTGATTAGCTGCAGCACAAGCAGTTAATCCTTCTTCCAATTTATGCATTCAACTCCTTATTAAAACCCTTCAGCAATAAAAAAAAAGAGAACAGAATCCCTATGCTCCAAACGGTGTGGTACATTTTCCAGCTGTTAACAGATTTAAACCAGACAGGCTCAACCACACTGCATTCCCTGCTACTGACTAACGCACTAATTCCTCCAACTGAAGGCAACACACTCTGATGCAAATTAGGTTCCACATCAGCATCACATCTCTTTCATTCTCTCTCATTTAGATCTTCATTGACTTTCAAGACCATGAAGAAACCTCCAGGGATCCTTATCCTGAAGCAGAATAGAAATGAGTGTGACTTTGACAAATCTTAGGGGATGAGTCTGCTAGGAGAGCTGGGTAGCAGGTACTATCCTCTCCACCTCACACCTACAATCACTTCAAAATAAAAATCAGAAATATAATTGTCAGAAGAAGCTGAGGTATAATTTTAGCATGCAGACTACCATATTGATGCAATTACAAAGAAGGCATGATAGTGGCTGTATTTCATTTGGAGTTTGAGGAGACTTGGTAGGTCACCAAAGACGCTCACAAATTTCTGCAAATGTACTCTGAAAAGCTGCATCATCATCTGGTATGCACAGGATCGGAAAAAGCTACAGAAAGTTGTAAACTCAGCCAGCTCCATCATGAACACTAACATCAAGGGCATTTTCAAAAGGTGATGCCTCAAAAAGGTGGCATCTAACATTAAGGCCTACCATCACCCAGGACATGCCCTCTTCTCATTACTACCATCAAGGAGGTGGCACAGGAACCTGAAGACACAAATTCAATGTTTCAAAAAGAGCTTCCTCCTCTCCACTATCAAATTTCTGAATGGACAACGAACCCATGAACACTACCTATTTTTTTCTTTTTTGCACTACTTACTTAATTTATGTACACATATCTTATTGTAACTTATACAGTGTTTTTTTATTATGTATTACAATGTACCAGTGCTGCAAACCAACAAATTCCATGACATATGTCGGTGATATTAAACCTGATTCTGCGCTAGTGAAAAGAATCCAGAAGCTCCCTCACACAGAGGAATGAAAAATACAAAGATGAAATATGATTTGTTTATGGGAATGATGCAGTTGAGATCAATCAACCCAATGAGGATGGAAAACTGTCTGAACTTGCTTTGTTGGCCGACTTCCGCCGCTGTATTGCTAAGCAACATGGATGAGCATAGGGATCACTATAAATGAGGGACTGGGCTTTGTGTGACTAAATCCAACACACCTCACAACATTGAAGAGCAATTTGGATAGGCTCATAGATGGGAAAGGTATGGAAGTCAATGGTCCAGATGCAAGACAATGGGACAAGGCAGAATAATAGTTCAGCATAGACTAGACAGGCCAAAGAGTCTGTTTCTGTGCTGTAGTTTTCTATGACTACAGGTAGTCCCTGAGTTACGAACGTCCAACTTACGAACAGCTCATACTTACTAACCAAGGAAGGAGAACGCCGTCCGCCATTTTAAGTCAGATCGCGACGCCGTCCGCCATTTTAAGTCGTTGCCGTTGACACTGTGTTGAGTGTTTAACTTTGTATTTGGCTTGAATTGTTCTTAGTAAGATTGACCCTGACCCTGCCCCGCCCCATTCCAGTCGGCTGATGGCGCAGTGAGATCAGCGCCGGGCTGGAGAACGGTGGTTCACGAGTTCGATCCATTGACAGACAGCTCACGTGCTGGGTTGTTGTCGATCCAGTGACTCCCGTACCATCTGTGCCGGGTTAATTTCGAGCTCGCAACTCGACCGCTTAAAAAAAAAACACAGCCACCTCCAGTTTAAATTCCCATGCGGAATATTGTGGAGGATCAAATATCCAAACCCAGCACAGCCCCACTTGTCCCATTTAGTGCGGTGGTCCTTAGGACCCAGCGGACCTCGGGAGCTGGCACAGCTCGGGATCCACCGCCCGCAGTGTTTCTGTTCCATTGACTGCGTGCAGTGGTCCTTAGGACCCAGCGGACCTCGGGAGCCGGCGCAGTTCGGGATCCGCCACCCGCAGTGTTTCTGTTCCATTGATGGGAAGCGATCGCGATTGAAAATAAAGTGGAAATAATAAAGCGCTTGGAAAGAGGTGAAACGCCATCGGTCATTTGAAAAGCGTTAGGCTACAATCGGTCAACGATTGGAACAATTTTAAAGGATAAAGGATAAAGTGAGAATAATGGAGCATGTGAAAGGCCTTGCCCCAATGAAAGCTACAATTATTACTAAGCAATGTAGTGCTTTAATTATTGGAATACATACGTTTCTTAAGTGTTTTATATGCATAGAAAGGTAAAATATATACTATATACTAAGACAAACGTTTGACTGACGCTAAATAATACTGGATGTACTTGTTCCAACGTACGTACATATCCGACTTAAAGATGGACTCAGGAACGGAACTTGTACGTAACCCGGGGACTGCCTGTAGTAGACACAATATTGATAAATTTTACCAATAATTTACCAATTATTACCAATGTTCAGAATTGAAACCAGAGTGTGTCTTCAGCCTCCAGTACCTTCTCCTGATGGTAGTAATGAGAAGAGGGCATGTCCTGAATGGTGAGGATCTTTATTGATGAATGCCATCTTCTTGAGGCATTGTCTTTGATAGTGGGGAGGACAGTGCCCATGATGGAGCTGGCTGAGTTTGCACCGTTCCGCATCTTTTTTTGATTCTGTGCTTTGGCACTTCCACACCCGACTGTGATGCAACCATTCAGAATGTTCTCCTTAGTACATCTGCAGAAATTTGCTCGACTCTTTGGCGACATGCCAACTCTCCTCAAGCTCCTAATGAAATATAGCCAATGTCATGCCTTCTATGTTGGGCCCCAGATAGATCAGAAAACACCCAGGAACTGAAGACTGCCCATCCTTTCCCATGCCTGAACCCTCAGTGAGCACTGGTGTGTGTTCTCCTGACTTCGCCATCTCTCCTCCTCCTTGAAACTCAAAGCTCATTTGATTTCCCACTTTTCAAATGGTGAAAGGGTTTGATAGAGTGGATGTGGAGAGGATGTATCCTATGGTGGGAGAGTCTAAGACCAGAGGACAAAGCCTCAGAATAGAGGGACGTCCTTTTAGAATAGAGATGAGAAGGAATTTCTTTAGCCAGAGAGTGGTGAATCTGTAGAATTCATTGTCACAGGCAGCTATGGAGGCCAAGTTTTTATCTATATTTAAGACAGAGGTTGACAAATTCTTGATTGGCCAGGGCATGAAGGGATACGGGAAGATGGCAGGAAACTGGGGTTGAGAAGAAAATTGGATCAGCCATGATGAAATCACAGAGCAAACTTGCTGGGCCAAATGTCTTAATTCTGCTTTTATATCTTGTGGTCTTTCCAGTTCTGGTGAAACTCTTACTTTTGTTTCTCCTTCCACAGATGCTACCTGACTTACCAAGTATTTCCAGCACTTTGCGATTTAACTATTGGCTTATTAATATTTGTTTCAACAGAAACACGAAGATGGGCAAATCATTTGGTCCTTCAATCATGTTCCACCATGCAATAATCATGACTGATCCCCCAAATTTGGTACTCTGTTCTAGCTTTCTCTCCGTGTTCTTTGATCCCTAGGAAAGACATCCACCTCTTCCTTGAGGTTTGACTTCATCCATGTGACATCACCTGCAGGTTGTCCCCAGCACATTGTTGAGTGTGTTGTTTGTTAATGCAAGTGACACACTTCACTGTAGATTTTTATGTACATGTGAGAAGTAAATCTGAACCTGAACCCAAATTCACCTAACTCTGTGGAACAGAGTTTCACAGATTCACCACTCTCAGATAATGACACATCTGTTCTCCCAAATTCTTAAACAGCTTAACCATGACTTTGAGCCGGTCCTGGACTCCCATCCCATTAGGAACATTCTTCCTGCATTCAGTCTGTCTAGCCATTGTAGAATTTCTAAGAAATTTGCTTTTATTGAACACTGACAGCCACTATATGCTTTTGGAATAAGACTACTTCCATTACAAATAAGTACCTCGAATACTACCCTTATGGAAACCATTGATTGTGATACCTTCCTGTGTAAACTGTCTACAGAAATTTCTACATGACGACAGTGCCGATGGTTCTTAAGATATTGCGCTTCAAGCACTCTGATGTCCTGAGCTTACGACAGTCCTAAAGGAAAGGGTAACTGTTCAATAACAGGAGTTTTTATATAAACTAACACAATTCTGATAGGATTGGACAGAGTAGATGCAGGAAGGGATTCAGATTCAGTTTAGTTTATTACATATACATCAAAACATACAATGAAATGCATCGTTTGCGTTAACAAATAACACAAGCTAAGGATGTGCTGGAACCAAATGTCACAACAACATTCTGGCACCAACATAGCATGCCCACAATGCTTGGCAGAACAACAGAACAACAGCAAAACAAGACTCTTTCCTCCCTCCCACACACCCACCCACCAGTCATCTAACTCCAGGACAGGCTGCCTCTCGACCTCTAGCCTTCAGGAGACTCACAGACTGGCAGGCATTGGGCCTCCACTTTCCCAGTGGGTTTGCACACTTGCAAACCCAGGACTTAGAACACTAAGCAGAAGTCAACTAACTGATTAGTGGAATGAGAAAGAATGACTGAATCCAAAGTCCAAATACAAGACATGGAAGACCAGACCCTTCAATCAGGATTGGAAAGGACCTGGTCTCAACTATCATTCAAGATTCAAGATTGTTTAATGTCATTTCCTGCACACAAATGCAAATAGAACAAAATAATTGCTATTCCGGATCCAAAGCAGCACAAAAAAACCCCACAAAAGATAAAGAACACAATAATAATTTTAAAAACACAACAAATAAATATATAAGATATCTTATACACATGGATTGACTGTATGTCCATAAAGCGACACTAAGCTGTACATAAGGTGATTGACAGGAAATAATAAAGTAGTGGTGGAGTTTGTAAATCGAGGTAATAATCAGCCTTACTGCTTGGGGAAATAATTATTTTTGAGTCTGATTGTTCTGGCATGGATGCTATGTAGCCTCCTCCCCGATGGGAATGGGACAAACAATCTAAGAGCAGGGTGGGTGGGATTCTTCATGATGTTACTACCCCTTTTCTGCCACCTTTCTGTATACCTGTCCTTGATGGCAGGTAGGTTGGTGCTAGTTATGCACTGGGCGGTTTTAACTACCCATTACAGAACCCTCCTGTCTGTTGCAGTGCAGGTTCTGTACCAAGCAGTGATGCAACTTGCCAGGATGCTCTCTACTATGCAATTGTGGAATGATGTGAGCATGGATGTGCAATCAGCTCTCTTCAGCCTCCTCAAAAAGTAGAGGTGATGGTGAGCTTTCTTGACTGTGTAGGATCTGCCAGCTAGTATTTCTTCCCCACCTCCGTCTTCTTATTCTGGTTTCTGCCCCCTTCCTTCGCAATCCTGATGAAGGATCTTGGCCTGAAACATCGACTGTTTATTGCCCTCTACAGATGCTGTCTGGCCAGCCAAGTTCCTCTAGCACTTTGTGTGCGTTGCTCAACATGTTCAGCATTTGTAGAATCTCTTGGGTTTATGAAAATATCAAAATATCATTAGAGTCCAGCTGTGATATTTCTCTTTCACTTCAGACCCACCAATTCAGTTCTTATTTTTAAACAGTCATCCATCCACGTCACAGTACCATGCTCCAAAAAATACCAGAGGCTTCAAGTCTCAAAATTTTCCAGTCGTCCTTCGCAGTGTTACAAATTGGAGGAGTGACCTTGCACAGGGATGAGATCAATAGTGAGCGAGGGGGATTAAAAACCAAAATCATCCATCCTCCACGTCCTGAGGCGCTCTGCAACAAGCACCAGTGTACAATTCGAGAAAGAGCCTGCCAAAGAGTTTACAGATCTGTGGCAGCAGGCCATCAAATCGAAGATCCTTACACATACTGTATATCCTTTCAAATGTCAAACAGCCTGCGTTAAAGAGCATCCCAACAATCCACTTGGCAGTCTTCTCTGCTCTGCTGGGATTGGTTTTATGGCTGTGCTGTTAACTCAGCCTTTGATGGGCTTGGTTAGGTCTGTGGATTTATAAATCAGAAAAATTGTTTTCTAGCACACATGCCTGCAGATTCTTCTGAAAAATTATTAATCATTGTCAGAACATCCACCTTCAGTTTAACACTCTTTTCCTTTTTATTCAAAATGGGGATTCAGTACAACATTCTCATTTTGGGAACTCGGGGCACCAGGGTAGTGTATATGATTAGCACAAACACTATTTAACCTCGGGGCATCGAGATTCTGAGTTCAATTCTGGCATCCTCTGCAAGAAAGTTTGTACGCTTCTCCCGTGTGCGCATGGGTTTCCTGCAGGTCCCATAGTCCAAAGGCAAACTGGTTAGTAGGTTAATTGTTCACTGTAAATTGGTCTGTGATTAGATTAAGGTTAAGTAGGTGGGTAACTGGGTGGCAGAGCTCAGTGGACTAGAAGAGCATGTACTGCACTGTATAAATAAATTCCAGTGTCTAGCTACAGTCAATTTGTGCAGAGTTACGATTCCTAAAAGGGCAACATAATATGCCCTCTTCTCATTATTACCACCAGGGGAGAGGTACAGGAGCCTGAATACCTATATTCAACGCTTTTGGAACAGTTCTTCCCCTCTGCCATCAGTTTTCTAAACGGTCCATGAATCCATGAACACTACTTCACTATTCCTCTTTTGCACTATTTATCCTATTTTTAATTGTAAGTTATGCTCATGTTCTCAGCATTATTTATTTACGTATTTTTTTTATTTGCACAGATTTGCGTCACTGAATCATGGCTGAAAGGAAGTCATAGTTCAGAGCTCAACTCAAAGGATGTACTTTAGATCAAAAGGACAGGCAGGAAGGCATAGGTGACGGTGTAGCTCTGTTGGTAAAGATGGAATTACATCTTTAGAAAGAGATGACAGAGGGTCAGAGAATGTTGAATCTTTGTGGGTGGAGTTAAGAAACTGCACAGGTAAAAAACATCATGGGAATGATATATAGGCCTCCAAATAGTACCCAAGATGTGGGGTTAAGACTGCAAAAGGAGCTGGAAAAGGCATACAATAAGGGTAATGAAACAATTGTAATGGGGGACTTCTATATGCAAGGAGTTGGGAAAATCAGGCTTGTGTCAGATTGCAAGAGAGGGTATTTGTTGAATGCCTACAGCTGGCTTTTTAGATCAACTTGTGCTTCAGCCTACTCAGGGAAAGGCTATATTAGATTGGGAGTTGTGCAATAACCCAGATCTCATTAGGGAGCATAATGTAGAAGTACCCTAAGGAGTCAGTGATCATAATATGATTGAATTCATACTGCAATTTGAGAGGGAGTAGCACAAGTCACAAATATCAGTATTGCAGTGGAATAAGGGGAATTACAGAGGCATGAGAGGAGCCAGCTGGATTGGAGGAGGATACTGGTGGGGATGACAGCAGAGCAGAGATAGCTGAAGTTTCTGGGAATAGTTCACAAGATGCAGGATAGTTATGTTCCACAGAGGAAGGAGTTCTCAAATTTCAGGATTAGGCAACTATAGCTGACAAAGGGAAGTTAGGAAATGCATAAAAGCCAAGGAAATTACAAATAAGGTAGCGAAAGTGAGTGGGAAGTTGGATGATTGGGAAGCTTTTAAAATCCGACAAAAGGCAACTAAAAAGCTATAGGAAGGGAAAAGATGAAATATGAGGGCAGACTAGCCAATAATATAAAGGATAACAAAAGTTTTTTCATTTATATAAAGAGTAAAAGGGGGGGGGGGGTGAGAGTTGATATTGGACCACTGGAAAATTATGCTGGTGAGGCAGACGAACTTAATGGGTACTTTGCATCTGTCTTCACTGTGGAAGACTCCAGCAGTGTGTCATAGGTCCATGAGTGTCAGGGAGCAGCAGTGAATGGCATTGCTATTACAAAGGAAAGAGTGCAAGGCAAATTCAAAGGTCTTAAGGTGGATAAGTCCCCTGGACCAGATGGACAACATTTCAAAGTCCTGAGAGAGGTTGCTGAAGAGATAACGGATGCATTTGTCATGATCTTTTAAGAATCCGGAGGGCTGGAATATTGCAAATGTCACTCTACTCTTTAAGGAAGGAATGCAAAAGAAAGTAAATTATAGGCCTGTTACCCTAACGTCAGTGGTTGGAAAAGTGTTGGAGTCTATTATTAACAATGAGGCTCTGGTGTACTTGAAGACTAATGACAAAATAAGTCAAAGTCAGCATGGTTTCTGTAAAGGCGAATCTTACCTGATAAATCTGATAAATATTGTCAATGATTTGGATAATGGAATTGATGGCTTTATGGCAAAGATTGTGGATGATACAAACATAGGTAGAGAGGTAGGTAGTGCTGAGGAAGCAATGCAATTGCCGCAGGACTTAAACAAGTTGGAAGAATGGACAGAATAGTGGCAGATGGAATACGGTATTGGGAAATGTACCATCACGTATTTTAGTAAAAAGAACAGTAGTGCGGACTATTATCTTAATGCGAAGAAGGTTCAAACATTAGAGGGACTTACTAGTCCTCGTGCAAGACTCCCAGTAGGTTAATTTACAGGTTGAGTCTGTGGTAAAGAAGGCAAATGCAATGTTGGCATTTATTTTAAGGGGAATAGAACATAAAAGCAAGGAGATAATGCTGAGCCTTTATAAGCCATACTTGAAGTACTGTCAACAGCTTTGGGCCCCATATCTCTGAAAGGATGGGTTGTCATTAAAGAGAGTCCAGAGGACGTTCACGAGGATGATTCTGGGAATGAAGGGATGAACACGAGGAGCATTTGGCAGCTTTGGACCTGTACTCATTGGAATTTAGAAGAACATGGGCTGGGGGGGGTGGGGGGGAGGTGAATCTAACTGAAGCCTACCGAATGTTAAAAGAACTAGATAGGGTGGATGTGGAGAGGATGGTGGGGGTATCCAGAACTAGAGGGCACAGCCTCAAAAATCAAGGGATGACCTTTTAGAACAGAGGTAAGGAGGAATTTTTTTAGTCAGAGAGTAGTGAATCTGTGGAGTGCTCTGACACAGACTGTGTTAAAGGCCAAGTCAATGGTACATTTAAGGTGGAAGTAGATCGTTTCCTGATTGGTCAGGGCATCAAAAGATATGGCAGGAAGGCAGGTGTATGGGGTTGAGTGGGATCTGGGATCAGCCATGATGGATTGGCGGAGCAGACTCGATGGGCTGAATGGCCTAATTCTGCTCCTGTGTCTTATGGTCTTTGTCTTCTTGTTAACATTGGCTGTTTGTCAGTCTTTGTGTGTAGTTTTTCTTTGATTCTACTGCATTTCCTAGTTTTACTGTGAATGTCTGCAAGTAAATTAATCTCAAGGTAGTATACAGTGCCATCCACTTACTGAGTTCTGTTCCTGTAGCCCATCCATTTCAAAGTCTGACATGTTGTGCGTTCAGAGATGCTCTTCTATACACCACTGTTGTTACGCGGGGTTATCTGAATTTCTGTTGCCTTCCTGTCTTCCTTCCTTGAATCAGTCTGGCCATTCTCCTCTGAACTCTCTCATTAACAAGGTATTTTTACCAACAGAACAGCCACCTGCTGGATGTGTGTTTTTGTTTTACACACCATTCTCTGGAAACTCTAGAGACTGTTGTGCATGAAATCCCAGGAAATGAACAGTTTCTGAGATACTCAAACCGCCCCATCTTGTAACAACAATCATTTCACGGTCAAGGCCACTTAGATCACATTTCCTCCCCTTTCTGTTGTTTACCCTGAACAATAACTGAACCTCTTGACAATGTCTGTATGCTTCTGTGGATTGAGTTGCTGCCATATGATTGGATGATTAGCATTTATGAGCAAGTGTACCTAATAAAATAGCCGTAAATGTAGTTAGATAACAAATTTACTTTGATCTCTGAGTACTTTTTATATATATTGCACTGTACTACTGCCAGAAAATAGCAGATTTCACGACACAATGTCAGTGATAATAAACATGATTCTGAACCATCGATGACTGATCAGCCAGGAGATCTGTGAGAGTTCTCCACACCTCCTTGGCATAGCACAATGAAATCATTTACATCCTTCAGAGACGGCGAACGGTTTCCTGACTTAAAAAGCAGATTTCACAGCATTGCCCAGAATTACACTTGAATGTCAGCCCTTAATTCTGCACCCAGTTTAGAGGGAGGTGTTATAACTGAGCCACAGCAAACAAAGAATAATGGAACAACCCTGGAAATACTTTTTTTTAAATGTAACTCACATAATTAGAGAGCCATCTAATGATATGGCAACATGGATTTTCATTTGACTGCAATAGCTTTAAACCATTCAATGAAGTCTCACTAAAATAGCTTTGCAACCACCAAGCATGAAATTGCTTACTACAACATAAGATTCAAGATGTCTTCTTGCATGTCCCTTGATCTTCAGTTGCATCTACAAACCACTGAAATTAAATTTCAGGTACAGCAATCTGCCAGCTTTGCAAAGTCTCAACAGGAATGTATTTTTGCGCTCACTGAAGCAGGAGATGTTTGTCCTGGGAAATTGGAACAATTCCCATTTCGGGCACCCCTCGTTCACAGCAAACACTGTCACGGCAGGGACCGCACCATTCAATGCAGAGCGAAGTTTGCTTTAATCATCCCTGGTTAATGCAGCACAGTGCAACCTCAGGTTCAGCAGGTTCTCTCCTCATTTCCCATCTGCAGCCACTTGTGTGCACAGTTGTCAATTTAGTACAGCTATAGGGGCAGCTTTGGGCTGGATTGAAATGCCTAATGCATTTCACAGAGCATGCTTGCAACAGACAAACACAGAAGCTTTCAAGCCCACAGGACAGAGAAAGACTAGGAAAAATTTGCATTTATATAGCACCTTTCACAGTAAATTAAACACATTTAAGGATAGCCACTACCATAAAGAATGAAAATAAGAAAACTAATTTCCTTAAAAAAGGCTATGTAACCACATAATCTATTTGCATGATATGGGACAATAAACGATGGCAGGATGTGAGGTGAATGCTCTATCCTTCTTTAAATATTCCCATTGTATCCTCATGGATAGAGAGAAAATGGAGCAGCTGTTTAATATTTGAACAAGAGAAGCCACGGTGAGAAGATACACTCAGAAGTGTCACTTGGGCTTGTGTGCTCTAGAGCAGGGCACAAACCTGCAACCTCCAAGACTCAAAGATGCTATCAGCAAAACTATTCGGCAACATCAACGAACAACCCCTGGGAGGAACTCAGTGGGTCGAGCAGCAACTTTGGAGGAAAAGGCATTGTTAATGCTAAGGGCCAGATCCTGCAAGGAGGAGTGAAATAGCCAGTACATAGACCGGTAAGACAAGAGGCAAGAGATGATTGGTGGGTGGTTGGGGATCAGGGGAGTGATGAGAGATGTTGTTCCAGTAGAGGAGGGGGAGGGGTTGAGCCAGGAGATGGACTTTTGTAGACAGAGGCAACAAGAATACAGGCAGAAAGAGTCCCTGTGGGGCAGGGAGGAGGTGGTGAAGGTGGAGACAGTTAAGAAGCTGATACTGTAAGCAGAAAACAACAAAGGCTGAAATATGATAAGTACAGAGGATGATCATGGGAGAGGTAAAGTGTAGATGGATCCAGAACTGGACTGGTGGGATGGAAAGGTAATGTGTGAAAAATGAAGATGATAGGTGGATGGAAATAGGAGGAGGGGTGGAATGGGCGATTGGATGCAAGAACAAGGCAAGCAAAATGGGAGGACCAGAGGAGGTCTGGAAAGGGTTGGGAGAGAGACACAAGAGAAGAGGGTTACCTGAAATTAAAAAAAATCATATTTGGGGTGCCCACAGTAGTGTAGTGGTTAGCAAAGCGCTATTATAACACCAGTGATCCGGTTTAATTTCCGCTGCTGTCTGTAAGGAGTTTGTATGTTCTCCCTGTGACCACATGAGTTTCCTCCGGGTGCTCTGGTTTCCTCCCACATTCTGAAGACATACAGGTTAGTAGGTTAATTGTTTAGATAGGTGTAATTGGGCAGTCTGGCTTACCAGGCAGAAAGAGTCTGTTACTGTGCTGTAACTCTAAACAAAAAAATTTTTTTAAATCAGTTGTCAGAATATAAGCTGTTGTTCCTATAGTTTGCACTGGGCTTTACCCTGCCAGTGGGCTTTAAGCAAAGTCTCTGCCTTTAAATTATAGTCTGTAAGGAGATCTCAGAATTTAAATATCTGCAAAAGCATTATCTGCAGTAGTCTTAAGTAATCGTTCCTTCAGTCACGAAGCATTAGTTTCAGTTCCGAGAAGCTAAACTGAGCAATGATCCCACTACACATTACACACGTTTCATTCCAATGACTTGCAATAGCAGGATGGCATTTGCAGCTGTTTCTCACCCCTCATTCCTCACCTTTCTCAAAACCTACACAATTCACTTCAGGGCTTTCAAATTATACATTGCTCCAATCAACCTGACTTTTAACAACTCCGAAACAAATACAGTGGATTCCAGTTAATTGGGGCACATATGTTTTGGCCCAAGTAAGCAGCTGCCCCAATTAGCAAAAGTACCATGGAAATAGTTAAAAAGGTATAAAAAAAACACGGAGTAACAAGGTATGTATTTAAATGAACTACAGAACAAATTAGAACACTACAAATAGCACTACAGTACTATAAAACTGTGTATTAGTTCCTAATACTTTTCGACAGAAGAATTCAACCTGTGTACGCAAGAAACAAAATCAACGCAGACACCTACTGCAGATAATGGACTGCTTTCATTCAAAGCTATCAACAAATGTATCCTCCAAATCTTCTTTTTCATTTTAACATTAAAGTTGATTGTAGATACCTTCAAATTCTTTATAGTTCCTAAATTGTTGACATAGTGAGAAGTTTTATTTTCACTCCCAGCTGTTTCTGTCATCTCCAACCCAGAATGCTTGAAACCACAGTGAGCAAAATAGGCCTGAATCGTCTGCTTATTTCTCGCCATCAGTGACAAAAATCACACACAAATGACACTATTGAAAAAAATTGTTCACTCTACATACAGTGCAGTATCTAACAGCCACACAAATGCATGTGATTGATGCTACTTGGAACCTGTTCGGCAACAGTCTCCCACCCCAACTACGCAGCATAGTATTCCAAATAAATGAAGGGAATCCTGGCAATTTTCTCAATAAATTATTGATCTTTAAGAGTTGTCCCAAATAAGCATCTTTCCTGATTAGCTAATGGCCCAATTAACCAGAATCCACTGTGTCTGCTATATTTTTATAGTGTGGTCTGAAGAGCAGTTTAGTGGGGGGGGGGGGGGGGGGAGATCTGGCAAATTGGCCTAGTTAACTCCTCAGAGAAACAGAATGATGAACATAGAACAGTACAGTACAGGCCCTTCAGCCCATGATGTTGTGCTAAACTTATTAAACTTGTAATTAAATTTAAAGTAAATGCTTAAATGCTTAACTAAACTAGACCCTTCTTCTTACATAGGGATCCTATCCATCCTTTCTCAATATATTCATGTGTTGGGTATTGGTTTATTATTGTCACAGTACCAAGATACAATGAAAATCTTGTCTTGCATACTGTTCCTACAGATCAAATCATTACGCAGTACATTGAGCTAGAATAAGGTAGAATAATAGCAATGCAGAATAAGTAAAAGGTACTGAAAAGTGTAGGGCAGGTTAGCAATAAAGTGAAAAGCCCTAACGAGGTAGATTGTGAGGCCAAAAGTCCATTTTGTTGTACAAGAGGTCTGTTCCAGAGTCTGACAACAGTGAGATGGAAGCTGTCCTTGAGCCTGCCTATCTAGGAGCCTCTTACATGCCCCTATTACATTTGCCTCTACGACTCTGCATTAAAAAAAATCTTGCCCTGCACATCTCCTTTGAACTTGCTCCCTTTCACTTCATGTGCATGCTAGACATTTTGCCCCTGAGAAGAAGATACTGGCTGTTTACTCTCTATCCACGCCGGTCAGATGTCAGAGGTAAGTTTTTTTTATACAAAGTGTGGTAGGTGGTGGAACACCCTGCCAGGCGTGGTGATTGAGACAGGTATGCTAATGTAACACTTACCCAAAAGGCTGGTATATATCTAGGGGAAAAGGAGATCCAGCCACACACCAACCCACCTCCCGTACACGCAGGTGCTGTGAGAATCGAGTTTATGCCTCGCGCCGCCCACCGTATCAACTTCACACCAAATACCGTTATGAAATACACTTTATAGAGTTTACTAACATTAACTAAAGAAGTATTAGGCAATACAATATATATATATATATACAAGGAAAGAAAAAAACAAAAGGCGCCAACTTATCAAAGTTCAGTCAGTGTAGTGCACATCGTAGGAGCTCAATCAACGAATCATCCGACAGCCACGTCGTCACCCCGGGACCACCCCGGTGGTCTTACGAGCAGTCCAGCGCCCGTCCACCTTCCTCGTCCGTCTTCCTCCCGACTCTCTTCACACTCCAAGCCCACGCAACCCCTCCCTCAAGTTCCCAGCCTCACAAAACACAATAACATTCCCCATTGATTAACAAATGAATACAATTACCATATCAGCCATTCTAAAGTGAAACAACAGCGAGAGAAACATTTATCAGACAAAGAAGCATTCCTACTCGTAACAAACCAAAGAAGCCATTTTGCGTAACATACACAGGACATTGTACATTAAGAACACTTAAGAGACTCTTAGATAGTTTTATGGATGATAGAAAAATGGAGGGCTATGCAGAAGGAAAAGGTTGATCTAAAGGCTGATTTATACTTGTGCGTCGCATCTACGCCATAGGTACCGCATACCCTACGCCATACCTATGCGGTACCCTATGCCGTAGGGTGACGTGCACCTCCCCAAAAAAACTCACTCACGCATCGCGGCGACGCAGACCGCAACAATAGTGATTGGTTCACTTGGTAGCATCACATTTCCTCCTACGCATTTCCGGTTGCTTTTTCTCTGCCATGTCTGTACACCGATGCGAAATAGATGAACCAAATCGCCAAATCTACCTGCCCACGTGCGAAAATGTTTGAAATGCATTTCCTCGTCCATGTCTCTCACGAAGAAACTCAACACAGTGGCATAGAAACCCAACCGCCAACTAGCACTTTGGCGCACACCAACGCATGCTCACCATGGCATAGAGCGACACAGAAGTGAAAATCAGGGCTACGGCATAGGCTGCGGTGTAGCCCGTACGCACAAGTATAAATCGCAAGTTAAAAGTCAGCACGACATCAAAGGTTAAAGGGCCTGTACTGTATTGTACTGTTCTATGTTCTAATATTGTTGTCCTGTGGGATGTATGAGGTGTCCACGGAGGGGTAGCACCTCTGGTAAAGGGGTTTGTCGTGTCCAATCTGAGGCAGCTCACTCACCATTGATCCCCACAGACATTCAGCTCTCACCTGTGTCTCCAAGTAGCTGCTTGCACATGACAGCAACCACATCCCAGTATACCACTTCGACAGCCAGGCTAAATCCAGTGAGGGTATCCGACAACCTCATACCCCAGTGAGATAGGGACATGCCTATCCTAGCATGTGAAGTCAGCTCTGGAGGACAGGGTAAATGAGATTCAACAGCCAGGAAGGCGGTTTTGCATAGGGCTTGATGAGGCACAGAAGTAGTCATGGTCATCAACTGCAACCACGGAAGACTCCAGTTGTGACGGCTACTCATACCACTGGACTCGGGCTTTCGAGATCAAGAGAGAGGAACCTCCCCAGTGCAACGGCTTTTCCACTTTAAAAGTTCTCTTGCACAGGTTTCCTTTCATCATTAGACATGATTATACAGCTCCATACCCCTCTCGTCCAAGTATCTATCCAAACTGCCCTTAAATGTTACAAGTGAGCCCACATCCACCTGCTGAACTTAGTGCTTTGGCAACAGAAGCCACAGCTACCAAGGAGAAAAAGAAACTACAGATGTACACAAAGGAGTAACACAGTAATTCTGGAAGGTTGTATGAGATAACAGATAGAGGCAAGGTCAAGAAATATAAGTTCAGGGTTAAGAGTATTAACTTCTATGGTGTTGACCTACTATTTGCCATTATTGCTTAGTTCCCTCTCCCCAGCGTAAGACTACATTTGTATTACCAGCACTAACAGCTTGACGCAAGGCATGTGAAGATTTAAATCCTTTGGATAAGTATACCTTATTTTAAAATGCAATCCTACCACAGCCACAAATATTAATTAACATACTGCTCTCAGCCCAGTAATCCCGAACTTTATGCTTCCAAAAAAAAAAAGAAAATCACTAGACAAGCTGCTCAAGTAAGGGAAATAAAAACACCCCCTCACTTTCATTGCTCCTTTAGTCTCCAAATCCTTAATGTCAAATGAGGGACAATCCTTTCTCTCTTATGATTTGTTACTTTAAGCAGAGTTTATAACTTACCAGAGATGTATCGAGTCTGAATTATACATGCTCTCTCCTCTAAGAGATCCCACGGCACTACTCCAAGTAAAAAGCAAATTCCTTTCATATACTTGACTACACTTATTCCTCAATATCTTTTACAAGAAACACATTATAAGGATATTCATCTCAATGATGTTTTGAGGACAAATTGGTTTCTATGTCTGCCTGTATAACAATGTATCACTGTAACGACATGTACAGAAGGAAATCAGTGGATACCATAGAGTTTTGGACATCTGGTGTAATAGGGTAGGGTTAAACAGTAGCATAGTGGTTAGCACAAAGTTTTTCAGTACCAGTGACCTGGGTTCAATTCCCAGTGCCGCCTGTAAAGAGTTTGTACGTTCTCCCCGTGACCACATGGGTTTCCTTCAGGTGCTCAGGTTTCCTCCCACAGTCCAAAGACATATCTGTAGGTAGGTTAATTGGTCATTGTAAATTGTCCTGTGATTAGGCAGGGAGTAAATTGGGAGATTGCTAAATGACGAGGCTTGAAAGGCTGATTCCACACTGTATCTTAGTAAATAAATAAAGAAACGTGCATTTTTACTGTTAAGTTACTTTCTAAGTTAACAGGATTCATCATTTTGGGCAGGACAGCTTTATCAGGTACACAGAGCTTGAAACATACACGATATCAACATAAAACCTTGGTAGGCTAGGGGATTAAAAGATGTAAGAACCCTTATAAATGCGAAAGATGTTTCATCTTTCTTCAAGGACCCCCACCCTCTAGGCCATGTTCTCTTCTCACTGCTGCCTTCAGCAAGGAGGTACAAAAGCCTTAGGTCCCACACCAGCAGTTATTACCCTTCAACCATCAAGCTCCTGAACCAACGTGGATAACTTCACTCATCTCAACTCTGAGCTGATTCCACAAACTATGAACTCACTTTCAAGAACCCGTGTTCTCAGTATTATTTATTTACTTATTTATTATTACATTATTATTTTATATTTGCAGTTTGTTTTCTTTGCATAATGACTGTAAGTCTTTGCTTGTGTGTAGTTTTTCATTGATTCTATTGCATTTCTTTGTTCTACTGTCAATGCCTGCAAGGAAATGAATCTTATAGTGACATACATACTTTGATAGTAAGTTTACTTAGAACTTTTTGAAGATAAGGAATATATAGCAAGATCATGGATATTTATTTTTGGAAGTATAATCTGCCCTCAACTGCTTACATAACACAGTTCTTCACCGCCAGAACAACACTCTTAACAAACTTCTATAGATGTACTGTTGAGAGCAATCTGACTGGTAACATCATCGTTGGTGGTGCAATTCAAATGTGCAAGAATGTAAGAGAGTAGTGGATTCAACTCAATGCAGTTACCTTCCCCACCATTGGTAGTATCTGTTGGAGGTGTTGCCTCAAGAAATCTATCATCAACAATCCCACCAACTGTGCAATTCCACCTTCTAGCAGCTACCATCAGGTAGGACGTATAGAAGCCACACTACCAGATTCAAGAACATCTACATCCTTTCAATTATTTGGTTCTTGAACCAACCTAAATCAATCCT
This sequence comes from Hemitrygon akajei, assembly GCF_048418815.1. Lineage (NCBI taxonomy): Eukaryota > Metazoa > Chordata > Chondrichthyes > Myliobatiformes > Dasyatidae > Hemitrygon > Hemitrygon akajei. Next base: position 13,571,899 of record NC_133135.1, on the reverse strand, counting down.
AACCCCCACCTCAACACCAGTGGGTGATGTAGTGGCAAGCACACAGGTCTTCGAGGCGAGTGGCCCCGGGTTCAAATCTGGCCAGCTCCTTGCACGCTTTCCACCCGTGTGGGTTGAGCATTGAGCTGGTAACTCACCCTTGCAAAATAACAGATAAAATGCTACAGAAACGGCCAGGTTGCCAACCAATGTGCCACAAGAAAGGAACAACAACCACCTACCTCAGTTTACCAACATTATAATCATTTTGAACTAGAACATATTATTTGTTTGGCTTAATTTTATGTTCTTTCTTGCAAAGATTGTATATCATTTGTTTAATTTATGTTTTTCTTGTGAATGCTGCTTATCTGAAGCTATGTGCCTATTATGCTGCTGTAAGTAAGCTTTTCATTACACCTATGCATACTAGTAGCCGGCTGGTGGCGCAGTGACATCAGCGCCAGACTCCAGAGCGAAGGCTCCTGAGTGCTCCTGGACACGCTTTCCATCCTTGCCGGGTTGAGTGTCCAGCTGGCAATTCAGCCTCGTAAAAAAAAACAACTTCGCTGTGAGAAGGACATGGGGGACCACTCACAGAATCTTTCTTCCAAGACAATAACTTGGAAAAAAAAAGTGGTCACCTCCTGGCACACAAAAAAAAAATGCACACTAGTATATGAAACTTGACTTCTGCAAGGGGCTATTTAGGCCCTTGAACATGATTCACCATACAGCAGAAACATAGCTGATCTTCAATATAAAATAATGAATCACGGACAGTCAGCTATTTTTTTCTGTAAATAACCCAAACCAAATAATAAGCAGAGCTGCTGAGGTAAACTGAGGACATTACATCCAATTAAGCCAAGGAAACATCACCAAACAAGACACAGGGTCACAGAACAGTAATGGCAAGGCAGGAGATGATGCAGACCTTTGAGTCAAGGTCAACTCTCTGCAAGAGCATTCTGGCTCCTCCTGCACTCACATCCTGTCAGTTTTGTCACCAACCACTCACTATATACAACAAAATTATGGTATATACAACTATGAGGGGTATAGAAAGGGTAAATGCAAGCAGGCTTTTTCTACTGAGATTGGGTAATACTAGAACTAGAGGTGAAAGGTGAAATATTTAAGGGGTAACTGTGGCAGCCCTTCTTCACTCAGGAGGAGGTGAGACTGTGGAATGAAGGCCAGTGGAAGTGGTGCAAGTGGAAGTTGGGCAAGTACATGGATGGGAAGGGTATGGAAGGCTAAGGTCTAAGTGTAAGTCAAGGTGACTAGACACAATAATAGTTTGGTAAGGAACTGATGGACTGTAGGGCCTGCTTAGGTGCTATATGCTCTATGACTGTATATACAAAATTATTTATCCTGATGTTTGACCATTTGTCAATCATCTTAATTCTATGTCTTCCACCATTCTCCCTACAGATCTGTCTATAGTTGGGGTATCTCTAGGACAACTCCTCTCAAACCCCTCTGTTCTAAGGATAATCTCAGTTTCTTATACCGGGTTACTCCAGTTCCCTCTCACATTCCAAAGACATCGGGTTAGGGTTGGGGTTGGTAAATTGTGAACATGCTATGTTAGCGCCAGAAACTTGGCGGGCTGCGCCGGTACAATCCTCAGACTGTTTCGGTCGTTGACGCAAGCGATGCATATCACTCTATGTTTTAACGTAAATGTGACAAATAAAGTTCATCAACTCTGGAACTATTCTGAAAATGTCTTCTTTACCCTCTTCAAGGAAACAGCTTTCCATAGTCTTGAGATGAACTTATATATTAGAAATAATCTATCAGAAAGTTGTAAATGAGGAAAAGTTAATGTGGTTTTCAAAATACTGCTGCACTCAGCAATAAAAGAGCTTAAATACCGCCTGGACATCAAAACTTCTATATGTGCTGCCGCTAGCTAGCTTTTGATGCCCCAGCCTTGAAGCTGATACCAAACTGACAGCATTCACTCTATCTATACCCCTCATGATTTTATACACTTCTGTCCCTCAAATCACTTTGTTCAGTAAGTCCTACTCCCATCAGGAAAGAGGCTACGCAGCACCCACGCCAGGACAACCAAGCTCAAAACCAGTAGCTTTCCTCAAGCAGTAAGCTTGGTCATCACCTCCACCCACGAACTCCACAACTACTTTATTATTTCCTATCAGTCACCTTACATACAGCCTAGCATCACTATATGGACATACAATCTATGCATATAAGCTATCTTATACATATATATTTATTGCATTTTTTATTATTATTGTGTTCTTTATCTTCTGTGTTTTTGGTGCTGCATTGGAACTAGTGTACAATTATTTTGTTTTTTTTTAATGTACAGGACATGACATTAAACAACCTTGAATCTTGAACAAAGGAGAAAACAAGGAGCACAAATGCAGAGAAAGACGGAAGATGTTTTCCCAGCTGCTTTCACTTCGTAGGAAATTAAATCTAAACCTCCTTCCATCACAGGTGATGTTAGAGCGCATTTTCAACTATCTCAAAATGAGGCCTACAGTGACTTCAAATACACCAAATGCTTATTAATCTTGCTACCGTCAGTGATATCTAACTACCCAGGCTTCTATGTGTAATAACTTTTAAAACCAGCCTCAAGCTATGATAATGACAAATGTGAGTGTAATTCACTGCTGCTGAAATTCGAATGCCATATGAAACCAAAGTTGCGATCCTAATCTATCATTAAGGAAAAAAGGTATTATTTCACAGTTGACAATTTAATAGTAATTATCTTTTTTTCTTAAGCTACGACTGCCCGAGGCAGTGTTGGGAATTGGCAGTTAATTGCAATATAATTAGCTATTTAGACGAACGCTAAATTTTGACATGGTAAGCGCCATTCATTTTACCCTGCTGACAGCTTAAATTGAAACCTGTACATTGCTTAGAAATAATTAAAGCACCTGAACTTGGCACTGTCCTTGGTAGATACCATGCCCTGATCAGATCCATAACATGTCACAACGTGCCTCATTCCCACGCTAATCTGCATGACAATGTCACCTTGTATTAATAAAATTGTAATTGTACACTCAGTGGCCTTTTTATTAGGTAACTCCTATACCTAATAAAGTGGCCATTGAGTGCATGTTCATGGTCTTCTGCTGCTGTAGCTTATCTACTTCACGGTTTGACGTGTTGCATGTTCGGAGATACTCTTATGCACACCACTGTTATAATGCGTGGTTATTTGAGTTACTGTTGCCTTCCCGTCAGCTTGAACCAGTCTGGCCATTCTCCTCTGACCTCAAAATCAGAATCAGGTTTAATATCACTGGCATATTGTGAAACTTGTTAACTTTGCCATAGCAGTACATTGCAATACATGACAATAGAGAGAAATAGTTAAGTTAAATAAGTAATTTAAAAAAATAGGAAATAACAAAGTAGTGAGGTAGTTTTCATGGATTCAGTGAACATTCAGAAATCTGTTGGTAGAGGGGAGGAAGCTGTCCCTGAATCATTGAGTGCGTGCCTTCAGGCTTCTGTACCTCCTTCCTGTTGGTAGCAATAAGAGAGCATGTCCTGGGTGGTGGGGGTCCTTAATGATGGATGCCGCCTTTCTGAGGCACCATTCCTTGATGATGTCTTGGACACTACGGAGGCTAGTACCCATGATGGAGCTGATTAATTAACACCTCTCTCATTACGATCTCTCTCATAACAAGACATTTTCATCCACAAAACTGCTGCTCATTTGATGTTTTCTGTTTTTTGCACCATCTCTGTAAATTCTAGAGACTGTTGTGCATGAAAATCCCAGAAGATCAGCAGTTTCTGACATACTCAAACCACCTCATCTGGCACCAACAATCATTCCACAATCAAAGTCAATTTGATGACATTTCTTTCCCATTCTAATGTTTGGTCTGAACAACTGAACCTCTTGACCATGTCTGCATGACTTTATGCATTGAGTTGCTGCCACATGCTTGGCTGATTAGATATATAAATTAACAAGCAGGTGCACCTAATAATGTGGCTATTGAGTGTATTACATAAGTCCCATGGATCCACAGACTTCTTTGTCTGACTAAACCCTGGAATTCCTGCCCTGCCTAAATGTGAATTTTATTTATGTGATCGAGGGATCTCATTAAAACCTATCAAATATTGAATGACCTAGGTAGAGTGGACAAGGAGAGGCTGCTTCCTATTGAAGGGGGGCCTAGGAGGGCACAGCCTCAGAATACAAGGACATTTCTTAGAACAGAGATGAGGAGCAATTTCATTAGCCAGAGGGTGGTAAATCTGTGGAATTCATTTGTCACGGATAGCTGTAAAGGCCAAGTCATTTGGTATACTTAACCTAGTGGTTGGTAGGTCCTTGATTAGTATAAGTGCCAAAGGTTACGGGGTGTAGGCAAGAGAATGGAGGTGAAAGGGATAATACACCAGCTGGACCAAATTGCCTAATTCTGCTTCTATGGCTTATGGTCTAAACATGCTTTTCCATCTCTGCCTTTTCAGAACGACTGAACTGGTCACAAGTTCTGTAATCTCTATGCAACCCTGTCCAACTTGCAATTGGATGCTTGTGAAGAAACATGAGAGGAGGAGAATGCATTGGAGGCATGGGAGGCCTCCATCAGCAGGGTACAGTACTCGGTAGTGGTCCGCTGCAGTGAAATAAACCACGGTTAGCCTGCCCCGGGGAGTGGTTGAGTAGATTGTGGCGGTGTTGAGAACTGAGATATTCTGGTTGTTATCAACGGATGTGACCCCCACCCGCCACATGATGGAGCTGATAGGGAGGCAGATCCTCCGAGGGGACGGACTAGGCGGAGAGCTGCTAGCATCTGGTATCACGTGGGAAGGGGAGCAGCCGGTATTGTCTGTTATAACTGTGTTGACGAGGGACACCTCAGGCACGACTGTGAACGACGGAAAACCCTTCGGAGAGTGAGGCCCCGGGTTCCTAAGCAGAGGGAGTCGTCAGGAAAACTTAAAAAAGACCCAGTGAGGGGATGGCCTGGTGTAGTGAGGGGACACATTCCCAACAATATATCAAGGAACACCCTAAAGCAAAGAACCATATTCCTGGAGGCTTGGTGGGGCCAATCTCCAGTGTATTGCTAAAGATAGAGGGTACTTATGCTAGAGCCATACTTGACACAGGCTCGCAGGTCACTTTGCTGAATCATTAATTTTACAACCAGTATTTGACACATTTACCATTGACGCCACTCAGTACACTGGAGATCTGGGGTCTTAGTGCGCGTGATTATTTGTATGATGGTTATTTGTCAGTGAAGCTGGAGTTTTTGGAGGCCGATGTGGGAGTGTCTGAGGCCCTTGATACATTAGCGCTCATTTGTCCGGACCCCGTTGAGAAGGGTGGCGTTGCAATTCCTGTGGGAACAAACACTCCTATTATGAGGAGGCTCATGGAAGCCTGCAAGGAGAAAGCTGGAGAGAGCTTCCTGAGAATGTTGTCCGTTCACCTGGTGTTTCGAGCTGCTTTTGAGGAAGTGCATGGTTGCACTGGGCTGGATAGCGAGTTCAGATGAGAGACTGTGTGGTTCACCCAGTTCAAGACAATCATGTACGGCTCAGGAAAATAGTGAGAGTAATGGGAAAATCCAAATTTCCCAGAATGCCCAGGACAAGGTTCTCTTGGTGAATGCTCCGGAAGACCACGAAGAGGAGTTGTGAGTGCCTGCCGGGGTACTGGCGAGGCCCAAACTGCAGAACCGAGGTGGGGTACGAAATGTGAAGATGCCTTTCAGTCGCTGAAGGAGATGCTGACCCCATGCTGGCTTTTGCAGACCCCCGATTGCCGTATGTATTGCACATGGATGCCAGCAGAGAGGGCTTAGGGGTGTCCTGTATCAGGATCAGAGCACTGAGTTGAGTCCTGTTGTGTTGGTCAGCCGGAGTCTGTTGCACTCTAAGAAAAACTATCCCACACACAAGTTGGGAGTTTCTGGCGTTGAAATGGGCTGTGGTGGATAAGCTGAGTGACTACCTTTATGGTGACGAAGAGTGGGAGAGCATTCCTGCCCCAGGGGGTGAAAGCTATGTGTCAGTTTGCCATCACGGTGAAGGCCAACGGAAGGCAAAGGCAGGATCAAGTGGTAGATCAATTGGGAGCTTCTGATGATGCAATTCCACAAGTTTACTGTAACCTGTCTGCTCTGAAGACAAACCAGTTACCAGAATTGAGTTCTGAGGAAGTGGCAGCTGCTCAGTGAGATGACCCAGGCATCAGTACCATTTGGTCAGCTGTCGAAAAGGGAGACATGGCTCAGGCAGAGAAGACAAAACCTGCAGCGGTACCTCCATTACTGAGAGAATGGCCCAGGTTGGAGTTGAGGAACCAGATCCTATACCGGATCAAGTCATCTCCAGACCAACCTCAGTGTTCCCAGCTGGTTCTGCCTGAGAAGTATCAGAGGATTGTGTTGGAAGTCACTTCATAATGATTCTGGACATTCGGGGGTTGAAAAGATCTATGGATTGCTCAGAGACCAGTTCCACTGGCCCTGAATGAAGCCAGAGGTCGAAGAATACTGCAGGTCGTGCATTCGATGCATACGGAGGAAGACTCTGCCTATGAGGGCAGCTCCCTTGTCCCACTTGCACAGTGTGGGGTCCCTGGACCTGGTGTGTATGGATTTCCTGACAACAGAGCCAGATGCCAGCAACATGGTGAATGTCTTAGTCATCACGGATCACTACACCAGATATGTGCAGGCTTTTCCTACCAAGGACCAGAGGGTATCCATGGTGGCCAAAGTGTTATGGGAGAAGTATTTCATTTATTATGGCCTCCCCAGGTGGATACATAGTGATCAGGGATGGGATTTCGAGAGCAGGCTCATACATGACTTACTGATCATACTTAGAGTCGAGAAGTCAAGGACGACTCCCTATCATCTGCAGGATGATCCCCAGCCCCAGAGATTTAATTGGACCTTGCTAGACATGCTCGGGACCCTCAAGATCAGCAAGAAGAGCAGGAGGAGTCAACATATTGGGCATCTGGTCCACTGTTACAACTGTACCCAAAACTAAACTACTGAGTACTCACCATATTATCTGATGTTTGGGCGCGAGGCAAGGTTGCCCAGTGACCTTTGTCTTGGGACTGACGAGGGCGACCTACCACCGAAGAATTATCTGAAGTATGTGTCTGATATAAGAAGGGAGCTGAAAAAGGCTTATGAATTAGCTGGGGTTGTGGCTGCCAAGCAGAATCAAGGAAATAAGAGGAGGTATGATCAAAAGGTTAGGTTCTCCCAACTCATGCCAGGAGACCAAGTCCTCATAAGGAATTTGGGGCTACCTGGGAAGCATAAGTTGGCTGACCTCTGAGCGACTACACCCTATGTGGTGGAGAGTCAGATGCAAAACATACCAGTTTTCTGGGTGAAACCAGAGGACGGGAACAGGCCTGTCAAGATTCCCCATCAGGACCATGTTCTGCCTCTGGGACAAGAGGTGCAGGTTGGCTCAGAGCCCGACCTGAAGCCTACACTTAGTAAGAGGAGTCTGCAGCAATGCGGGGCAACTGCAGGACCAACAGCAGGAGAGATAAGGCCAGACCCCGCTCCTGAGTGGGATACTGATTCAGAGGATGAGGATATAGGGGTGTGGTACATGCTGCCTTTTGCTAACTCTCCACTAATACCACTAATTGAGGAAGAGACTCCCAACCCTTCTCACACTGAGTCAGGTGAAATCAGGGGGTGGAGGGTGGGGGGAGGGGCTATCCGTGGACCCTGCAAGGGATGAAGCGAGGCTCATGCAAGGGACAGAGGGGTCTGCGTTGCAGATGGGCACAAGTGATAGGCTGGGGAAGGCCTCACCAGGTAGACCAGGAGTAGCCCTAGTAGTGTCGGAACATGACGAGGCAGATGAGAGGGACAGAGGTCTCAAAGAATTAGGAGACCACCAGATAGGCTTGCCTATGTAGCACCAGGGGAACAGAGTGTGGCCCCTACCACTGTGGGGAGCTACGTCACTGCCTTTTACACCTGGCTTGAACTTTGTGCTTTGCAGGAAGGGTTGGCAAAGTATCTCAAAGTCATAAGGGCGTGACTAAATGTGGTGGGGGGAAGAGTATAATGCCCTGGGAAGAGGTCCACTGCTAACGTAAAGGTTTCTCTGTAACAGCAGTGTTTGGATTATGACTAGAGATAACGGAGGTTTTGGAATGTATGCCGTCCAATGAGGCGAGTGGTTTTTCTTTCTTGTGTGCCCAAGGATGAAGGATTCGCGATCTTTTGTTCGGCGGAAGATGGACAGAGAAGATGCCAGAACAGAGAGGTCATAGTCTGAAGGACGGAGTGCACTTGCAATGGGGCCAGAGTCAACACCACCCGGGGGAAATCAATGGAGGTCTAATGGAGAGGAAACTGTGAGATCCAACATGCACATGAAACTGTTTCATTAAAATGGGCCTTCATCCTGACAAAGGGTCTCGGCCTGAAACGTCAACAGTGCTTCTCCTTATAGATGCTGCCTGGCCTGCTGTGTTCCACCAGCATTTTGTGCGTGTTGTTGTTTGAATTTCCAGCATCTGCAGATTTCCTCGTGTTTGCTCTTTTTCTTTTTGTGTTTTTTTTTACTAACCCTCTAGTCAAATTAAGAATTATAAAGCTAAATTGTTTAATTGCATATGATGTACTGTTTGTTATTTCATGGTACTGAGATGTAACAGGGGAAGACATCACATAGCATCCACACTAACAAGAGGTTTTTTACCTCAGATTTCACACACTTTGCAGGGCCAGACACCGTCGTCCCTAGACTAATGCCGCCAGCCGAATCTGAGGGTTACAGCTCTCTGGGTTAACAGGCCTTTTCTCACGAGTCAGATCACGAGTTCAAAAACACGTATGGAATGGTGGCTACGCTTTCAGTTAAGTTTATAGTCATGTGCATCAGTATGGTGAGGTACAGGTACGATGAAAATCTTGCTTGCAGGAGAATCACAAGTACATTGGTACCAACAACACACAACATGAATTAAACAAGACAGTGAAGGGATAGAGAAAAGTCTGCAAAACAAGATAGTAGTGCTAAAAAGACATAATCAGAGACAAGTCCAGGTGTTGCAAGAGATGGCTCTTAGTGTTCCATTGCTGAGGTAGGGTTAAGGTTGTGTAATTCATTTCAAGAAGCTAATGTTTGTAGGAAAGATAAACTAAAGAGATTCTGCATATGCTGGAAAGACAGAGTAACACACATAAAATACTGATGAAGGTTCTCAGCCTGAAACATAAACTCTTTGTTCCTTTCCATAGATGCTGCCTGATCTGCTGAGTTCCTCCAGCACTTTGTGGTTGTAGGAAAGAAGCTGTTCCTGAACCTGGCTGTGTGGGACTTTTGTACCTCCTGCCAGAAAGCAGCAGAAAACTTTGAAAGTATTTTACGGGTGCAAACACACACAAGAACATTTGAAAAAGATAGGAAATCTACTCTGCCATTCTAAGCTTCCAACTGATCTACTGGATCAGTTCCATTTTCCTGCATTGTTCCAATGAGCCCTTGATTCCCTCAATGTCCATCAACTTGCTTTAAATGAACTCAATGGCTAAATCTTCCACTGTCCTCCAGCAGAGGAAACCTCAAAGATTTGCCACTTTTTGCATGAAGACACCTCTATTCCCACCATCTCCATGCTGAAATGAGGCTGTGGCCTACAACTAGTGGACTTCCGGATGGACTGCAGTGATGCCTGGCTTTGTGAGCTTCAGTTCTGAATGCTGTTTCCTTGCTTTTATTGTTTGCATGACTTTTTTTGCTCTCTGCATCGGATGTTTGATAGTCTTCTTTTGTTTTTAATGGGTTCTACTGGGTTTCTTTGTTTCGTGGCTACCTGTAAGGAGACAAATCTCAAGGTTGTATAAAGTATACATAACTTGATAATAAATGTACTTTGAGCTTTAAACATCTTAATATTTATTCTGTGACTAATCACTGAATAAACTAACTCCGAAACCAAGGAAAACATTCTCTCCACATCCTCGTTCAGCCTTGTTAAAATTTTGCAAGTGTCAATAAGACCTCTAGACTACAGGCCTGGTCTACTCAATTTCTCCTCAGACAATAAACTCCTCATCCCCAAAATCAATCTAGTGAAATTTCTGAGTTCTATAGAAGCTTGTCAGTGTTTTTGGTGACATGCTGAATCTACAATATCTCCCCTTCACAAAATCGAGAGCACTATCAATAATTAATCCCTGCTTCTCCAAGTGCAGATTAATCCTGTCCTTCACAATTTTTTTTCCAATAATTTCCCTATCACTGATTGTGAACTCACCAGGCTGTAATTACATGGCTTATCCCTGCTGCCCTGCAGCCACAAGCACCCTTCCACAGCTAGAGACGATCTGAAAATTTCAATCAGAGCCCCAGCATTCTTCTCTGCTGCCTCCCATGTACAAGGTCATACTTTGGACATCAATCTCTCATCAAGTAAAAAAATACTCTGCTTTCACCAAATTGGAAAAATGTGCTGCATAAATAGGTGTTTTTGAGCATGGCTTGGATAAGGGGTAGCTCTGTACAATATCATTCCATGAGGCAACACAAAGTGAAACAGATTTTATTCTATTTTTGTGGGATCTTGCAAACTTAGCAACCGCATCCTATCCTACATATAACAAGTGAGCATGGAATGAAAGGAAGACAGAAAACAATGAATGATGCAGCATGCATTAAGATTAGGAGGCTCTAAGACATTGGAGAAGAATTATCCCATTCAGCACATTGAGTGTGCTCCGCCATTCAATCATGGCTGATTTAGTTACCCTCTCAACTTCATTCGCCTGCCTTCTCCCTTTAACCTTTTACACCCTTACTAATAAGAACCTATCAACATCTGCTTTAAATATGCCCAATAATTTGGCCTCCACAGCCATCTGTGACAATGAATTCCACAGATTCACACACAAAATTTCTCTGTTCTCTGTTCTAAAGGGGTGTCCCTCTATTCTCAGGCTCTTGGTCCTAGACTCTTCCACTGTTGGAAACATCCTCTCCACATCCACTCTGTCCAAGGACCTCTGGATTAATGGTAATGCTCCAAGGCATAAAAAAGGTTAGCAGCCCCTAGACTAGCCCTTTCAATTAGGAGGGTCGGGATATTTGGTTGTCACCAAGGACTCCAGCAAATTTCTACTGAGGGTGATAGGCTCAGTCAGCTCCATTTGTGTCACAACTCTCCCCAACATCAAGAACATCTTCAAAAAGCAGAGCCTAAAGAACGTGCTTCCATTCTTAATGGCTTAACCATCCAGGGCATGCCCTTTTCCCATTACTACCATCATGGAGAAGGTACAAGAGCTTGAAGACATACACTCAAAGTTTTAGGAACAGCTTCATCCCCTCCACCATCAGATTTTTGAACAATACCTCATTATTTTGCTCTCTTAGATTATGACCATAAGATATAGGAGCAGAATTAGGCCATTTGGCCCACCAAGTCTGCTCCACCATTTCATCATGGTTAGTCCATTTTCCCTCTCAGCCCCAGTCTCCTGTCTTCTCCCCGTATCCCTTCATGCCCCGACTATCAACCTCGGCCTTCAATATACATAAAGACTTGGCCTCCACAGCCACCCGTGGCAACAAATTCCGCAGATTCACCACTCTGGCTAAAGAAATTCCGCCTCTTCTTCATTCTAAAAGGGCATCCTCTTTTCCGAGGCTGTGTCCTCTGGTCTTAGACTCTCCCACCATATATTGCAAATTCTAGTTTTTTTAATATATTGCACTGTACCGCTGCTGCAAAACGAAGGATTAAGGATCAACTTCATTCGCCATTTACATATATTAGGAGCTTGCTGTGGTGTGTTGGTATGACATGCAACAAAAACACATTAAGAGTATAAGGAGTGAAGAGTTATATAAAAATCAATTTAGAAGTTAAGGAACAGATATGGAACAAAATGTGCATAAATACATAAATACCAGCATGCATTTACAATGTAAACAGCATTATTAAAAGTGATTTGAAGTGTTTTTACAGTGCAGTGCAGTGAGGGTTAACTAGTGATTAGTCAGATTAACTGCTTGGGGGGAAGAAACTTTTAAGATGGTATGAGGTTTTTGTTTTAATAGCTTTATAGTGCTTCCAGAAGGGAGCTTTTGGGAAAGACAGTTTCCAAGGTGGGTGGTGTCCACAATGTAAACCTGATTCTGATTCTACATAGCACCTTTCTTAGTGTCAGGATGCACTTAACACCAAAGTAAAATACATTTGAAATTTAGTCATCATTGTACTGTAGGAGTCACAGCACACAAAGATATTGTCAAACCACTTCATTGGTTTTCATTATTGATGAATCCACATTAATACAATGAACTGAATTTAAGATTGTAGAAAACCTTCAGCCTAGAGGTATCATGGAAAGCAATTATATTCCACCGACAAAACAGTCCCCAAATCTTATTAAATTCATTCATCCCTTCCTACTTATGCAGAAATTTCTCTGAAGGCATCACTTTAAATTGTTATTCAACCATAAATGAAGGAGATCCTCGATATCACAACTATTTCTGGGGCAAAGGACAGGAACGGACTAGCTGAAACACGAGACTCAAGCAATTCTCTGGAGTCGTTCATTATCCCTTAATGTGACCAATTATAATCCAAATGCACAAGAAAATATTCTAAGAAAAGATCAGGGTTCAATTCCTGCTGCACTCTGTCAGGAGTTTGTACGTTCTCCCCGTGACTCCTGGGTTTCCTCCGGGGGTGCTCCAGTTTCCTCACACATTTCAAAGGTGTACAGTTAGGGTTAGTGAGTTGAGAGCATGCTAAATTGGTGCCGGAAGCGAACTGTTCATAGCGCATCCTCGGACTATTTTGGTCATTGACGCAAACAATGCATTTCGCTGTATGTTTCGATGTGTATTTGACAAATAAGTCTTTAATAAAGGTAATCTTTCCCCATTTAAAGATTAAGATTAGCTTTATTTGTCACATGTATAATACAAGTTGTCTTGATCAGTCAGCTCAAGAAAAGAAATCTCTTGGAGACAGTTATGTTATAAGCTGCTTCAAGTGATGTAAGGGTGGGGGTAATATTGGTCAGAACACCAGGCAAAACACCATACATCAAACAGAGTTGATATCAAGAATCAATGCCCGAAGGTCGATGGTAAGTCCATAAGTCAAGGTACAATGGCTGAAGCCTTGGGACTGCAAGTCCATGAGGCCCAATGCCTGTGAGTCCGCAAGTCTACTAGGGGCCCAGAAGCGGGTGGCATATCCTGGGTCGGAGGACTATCTGTGCATTTGAGTGGGCTTGATTTGCTGTTGTTGCTGCTACTGTTGCTTCTGGTGTACAGCTGAGCACTGGGGGCATACTATGGTGGTGCTGAAATGTGTGACGATATGTGTGGAATGCCTCAAACACATCCTTTGGGTGTGTTGGTTATAAACGTGAATGAGGCATTTCACTGTATGATTCAATGTACATGTCAGTCATAGAAAAGTACAGCACAGAGACAGTCCCTTCGGCCCATCTAATCAGTGTCAAAACCATTTAAACTACCTACTCCCATCAACCTGCACCAGGACCATAGACCTCCATACCCCTATCATCCATGTACCTATCCAAACTTCTCTTAAACATTGAAATTGAACTCACATGCACCACTTGTGCTGGCAGTTTGTTTTACACTCTGAGTGAAGTCGTCTCCCCTCATGTTCCCCTTAAACTTTTCACTTTTCACCCTAACCCATGACCTGATTGTAGTTTCATGCAACCTCGGTGGAAAAAGCCTGACTGCATTTACCTTATCTATACCCCTCATAATTTTGTATACCTCTATCAAATCTCCTCTTAACGTTCTACATTGTAAAGAATAAAGTCTTAACCTATTCATTTTTTCCTTATAACTCAGGTCCTCCACATCTGGCAACATCCTTGTAGATTTTCTCTGTTCTCTTTCAACCTTATTTACATCTTGCCTGTAGGTAGGTGACCAAAACCGCACACAATACTCCAAATTAGGCCTCACCAATGTCTTATACAACTTCAACATAACATCCCATCTCCTGTACTCAGTGCATTGATTTACAAAGGTCAATTTCCAAAAGCCTTATTTATGACCCTATCTATCTTTGAATCCACTTCCAATGAATAATGGACCTGCATCCCCAGATCCCTTTGTCCTACCACACTTCTCAGTGCCCTACCATTCACTGTGTAAGACCTACCATGGTTGGTCCTATCGAAGTGCAAAGAATATAAGAACTAAGAAACAGGAGCAGGAGTAGGCCACCTGCCCATCGAGCCTGCTCTGCTATTCAATAAGATCACGGCTGATCTGGCCATGGAATACCCTACTAATTCCCCTACTATGCAAAAATCTATCCAACCTTGTCTTAAATATATTTACTGAGGTAGCCTCCACTGCTTCATTGGGCAGAGAATTCCATTGATTCACCACTCTCTGGAAAAAACAGTTCCTCCTCATCTCCATCCTAAATCTGCTCCTCTGAATCTTGAGGCTATGTCCCTAGTTCTAGTCTCACCTACCAGTGGTAAACAACTTTCCTGCCTCTACCTTATCTATCCCTTTCATAATTTTATATGTTTCTATAAGATCTCTTCTCATTCTTCTGAATTCCAGCGAGAACAGTCCCAAGCAACTCAATCTCTCTTCACAGTCTAACCCCCTCACATTTGTCTGCATTAAATACCATTTGCCATTTTTCAGTCCATTTCTCCTGCTGATACAGATCCCTCTGCCATCCACAATAGCCTTCCTCGCTGTCCACTACACCCTCAATCTTAGTGTCGTCCATTGCCGATGCAGTTAACCACATTATCATCCAGATTATTGATTCCAATGAAAAACAATGGACCCAGCACCAGTCCCTGCGGCACTCCACTAGTCACCGACCTCTAGTCCACTTATTTACGTGTTAAATAAATGAATCAGAATTTTAAGCTCAGTCAGATTGGAGGATGACTAGGAGCATATTAATTGCAATCGTAAAGTGTTCCTAGACCTTATTGCCAACTGTGTCTCAAGGGAAAAGAAACAATATTTCACACACTCAAAGCCTAAGGTCCAGCATAAAATCCATGACCTCAGGAACAGATGGTGGGTGGAAAGAGCACACAATGTCTAACTACCTGCTGACAGACATGGCACCCACAAGTTCTTCATCCCAATCCAAGAACCATCTCACACTGATAGATTAGAAGGGAGGTGAACATATCAGGGACAGAGAGGCTCTGCTGGAAATAACACCTCAAAGATCTACAGAAACATGATTCTGAGCTTGATATGAGTGCATTTGATCCATCCCACAAAAGCTACAAGTACCTGTCTTGCTGCCAGCTTTGACTATTTTAAAAGGCCATACAACAGCTTAATCTCTTGGGAGCAGAGTGTGTTCCTGCTGAGGTTCTAAAACCTGACACGAGGATCTTCTATCTGAAATCCACAGGCTCATTCACCACTGGAAGGAGGAGGATTGAAGATTGGCTGACTGGCAAGAGACAAAGAATGGGAATAAAGGGGACTTTTTCTGGTTAGCTGACGGTGACTAGTGATGTTCTGCAGGTGTTGGCTTAGAGCCACTTTTTTTCCATGTTATATTACGTCAATAATTTGGATGATAGAATTGATGACTTTGTAGCCAAGTTTAGGAATAATATGAAGATAGGTTGAGGGGCAGGTGGTGTTGAAGCAGGGAGCCTGCTGAAGGACTTATTAGGAGAATGGGCAAAAATGTGGCAGATGGAATATAGTGTAGGGAAGTATGTGATCATGCACTTTGGTAGAAGGAATTAAGGCGTATATTATTTTCTAAACAGCTAGAAAATTCAAAAGTCAGATGCACAAAGGGACTTGGGAGTCCTTGTGCAGGATTCCCTAAATGTTAACCATAAGACCATGAGACACAGGAGCAGAATTAGGCGATTCAGCCCATCGAATCTGCTCCACCATTCCATCATGGCTGATCCCAGATCTCACTCAACCCCATACACCTGCCTTCTCGTCATATCCTTTGATGTCCAGACCGCCCAGGAAACAATCAACATCTGCCTTAAATATACACAAGGATTTGGCCTGCACTGCAGTCTGTGGCAGAACATTCCACAGATTTACAACTCACTGGCTAAAAAAATTCTTCTTTATCTCTGGTCTAAAGAGTCGCCCCTCAATTTTAAGGCCGTGCCCTTGAATTCTGGATACCCCCACCATAGGAAATATCCTCTCCACATCCATCCTACCACCCTAATTAGACCTTTCAACATTTGGTAGCTTTCAATAACTCCCACCCCCCACATTCTTCTAAATTCCAGGAAGTACAGGTCCAAAGCTGCCAAATGCTCCTCATATGTCAACCCCTTCATTTTCTGAATCATCTTCGTGAACTTCCTCTGGACTCTCTCCAATGACAACACATCCTTTCTGAGATATGGGACCCAAAACTGGGTCCCATATCCAAGTGCAGCCTGACTAGTCTCCTATAAAGACTCAGCATTATCTCCTTGTTTTTATATTCTATTCCCCTTGAATTAAATGCCAACAAAACATTTTCCTTCTTTACCACAGACTCAACCTGTAAATTAACCTTTGGGACTCTTACCCAAGGACTCCTAAGTCCCTCTGTACCTCTGATGTTTGAACCTTCTCCACATTTAGATAATATGGTTCCTTTTACCAAAATGCATTATCATACATTTCCCAACACTGTATTCCATCTGCCAATTTTTTGCCCATTCTTCCAACCAATCAATCTCTAATTGCGCCATGAGGTCATCCACCTTTCTCCAAATGCTACGCGCATTTAAATATAGCACTTTCAGTTCTGCATTCTTCACCCTTTTGGATTTTGCCTCTGTTGTAAAATTTAACAATTTGCACTGTCTACATTTGTACCCAGTCATTGGCTTGTCCTTCCTTTAACTCATGTTACACCCTTCTTCTACTTGTAAACCTGCTGGCTCATCCTCAGCTCTATCATACTGGTTCCCATCCCTCTGCCATATTAGTTTAAACCACTCCCAGCAGATAACTCTAGTAAATCTGCCCACAAGAATATTGGTCCCCCTCGGATTCAAGTGCAACCCATCCCTTTTGTACAGGTCATACTTGTCCCAGAAGTCCCAATGACCCAGAAATCTGAATCCCTGCCTCTTGCTCCAATTCTTCAGCCACACATTTATCCACCACTTCATCCTATTCCTATGCTCACTGTTGCGTGGCACAAACTGCAAACCCGAGATTACTACACTTGTGGTCCTGCTTCTCAGCTTCCTTCCTAACTCCCTATATTCTTTTTTCAGGACCTCCTCCCTTTTTCTTCCTACGTCATTGGTACCAATATGTACCGTGACTTCTGGCCGCTCACCCTCCCTTTTCAATATATTGTGGACGTGCCCAGAAACATCTCAGACCCTGACACCTGGGAGGCAATCTACCATCCGTGTTTTCTTTTCATGACCACACAATCTGTCAATGCCTATCTGTCCCCCTGACTATAGTTGCAAGTTGAGTCAGTGGTAGGAAGCCAATTGCAATGATAGCATTTATATTGAGAGGACTAGAATATAAGAGGCACTGGTCAGACTGCATTTGAAGTATTTTGTGCAGTTTAGGGCCTCTTATCTAAAAAAAGATGTGCTGGTCCAGAGAATGATCCCGGGAATGAAAGAGTTAATGGATGAGACGTGTTTAATGGCTCTGTACTTGTTGGGGTTTAGAAGTATGAGGGGGGAATCTCATTGAAACCTATCAATTGAAAGGCCTAGATAGAGTGGATGTAGACAGGATGTTTTCAATAGTTAGGGGAGTCTAGGACCAGAGGGCACAGCCTCAGAATAGAACATCAATTTAGAATGGAGATGCTCTTATGTCTTACGGACAACTTAAAGTACTGGAAGCAGACTGAAGTTCTAAAACATGGCATGAAAACATTATGTCACATATCTATAAACTTATTCCCAACTGGAAGAAGGAGCATATGCCAAGGAAGCTCAGAGGTGTCATCATAATCATGAACATCTTCCAAAATAGAGAAAAATTCAACCGCAGTGCTGCACTGTGGTCTACTGCAGGGAAAATCACTGCCAGTGTGCTTTTCAACCACCTCAACCCAGAGGCTGAAGAATATCTAGAATCACTATGTGGATTTAGTTCAGCTCAGTGGACATGATATTCACTGTACAGCAACTGCAAAAGGAAAGCAGGGAGCTGCAGCATTCAGCATACCAACACAATGTCTCCCAAAGCCCTCCTAATACACTGGCAGAAGAAATGAATCAACATCATAATCCTTAATTACATTGTACTGCATCGACCTCCGTCCCTGCATGCCAGACAAGCCCCACCAGTACAGACACATATTTAGTCTGTCTGGAACAAAATTAAATTGGAGCCTTGAACAGACTCATGAGTACGTGAATCCACAGATAAAAAGTCAGCAGGTAATAAGGAAATTTCACTACAGACTTGGAGTATTGTGTGCAGTTTTGGTCCTACAATGAGGGAGTCTAAGACCAGCTGACAAAGCCTCAGAATAGAGGGACGTACATTTAGAATGGAGATGAGGGGAGATTTCTTTAGCCAGAGACTTGTGAATCTGTGGAATTTGTTGCCACAGGCCCTTGTAGAGGCCAAGTCATTGGGTATATTTAAGGGAGAGGTTGATAGATTGTTGATTAGTTAAGTCATGAAGGAATACGGGGAGAAGGCAGGAGATTGGAGCTGAGAGGGAAAATGGATCAGTCACGTTGTAATAGCAGAGCAGACTCGATGGGCCAAATGGCCTAATTCTTCTCCTATATCTTATGGTCTTATGGCTGGTTCCAAGAAAGGAGGAGGGTTGAGCATAGGGTTAGCAACCCCATCTGATAAAAGCCCAAAGCTACTGAATTGCCAGCAGAAGTTCCAAAGACATCATCCCTGGGAGAGGAAGGATCTTCGCCTAGAAGACGCATGAAGTCAGGTGGTGAAAACGGAAACCACAGACTTGGGACTAAGGATTCTGGCAAACTGCTGTCAGTGACCTATGCCCCAGAAGGGGAGATGGGCATAAGAAGATAATGAGGAAAACAGAGCAACTGAATACTTGATATTTAACATTAATACTTATTCTTTCTGACCTACATAGGCAACTACCAACATTAGCATGAATTCCTCAAGTTTCAGTAGACTATCAAATAAATACAGTGTCAGTAGTTAGCTCTAACATTATTAAATTGTTTGGACTCAGGCCACGTAACGGCACATTTGGTAAGCATAAGACCATTAAGACACAAGAGAAGAATTAGGACATTTGGACCATCAGGTCTACAGCACCATTTCAATCATGGCTGATTTATTATCCCTCTCAACCCCATTTTTCTGCCTTCTCCTTGTAACCTTTGACACCCTCATGAATCAAAAACATATCAACCTTCGTTTTAAATAGACTGAATGACTTGGCCTCCATAGCCGTCTGAGGCAATACATTCCACAGATTCACCTCCCTCTGGATAAAGAAATTCCTCGTCATCTCAGTTCTAAAGGGATGTCCTTGTATACTGAGGCTGTGCCCTCCAGTTCTAGACTTCCCCACTATAGGAAACACCCTCTCCACATCCACTCTATCTAAGCCTTTTAATATTCAAAAAGTTTCAATGAGATCCTGCCTCATTCTTCTAAACTCCAGCGAGTACAGGCTCAGAGTCAATAAACTCTCCTCAAATGTTAACCCTTTTATTTCTGGGATCATTCTCATGAATCTCCTCTAGATCCTCTCCAATGCCAGTATATACTTTCTTAAATAAGGACCCCAAAACTGCTCACACTACTCCAAGTGGGGTCTGAGTAATGCCTTATAAAGCTTCAACAGATCTCTGTTCAAACAAATTAGAAGTTGCATCAGCTGGCTTCTTTTCACAATTCCAGAAGTTGTATCTTTGATACTGGTCAGCTCTGCTACATAGATTAATGACATCTCCAAATCCCCATGTGACACAACACAGTCACAGCAGGACTGCTATTTTCCATAGCTGTGCAATTCATTACTATTTCCATTCTTCATTCCATTTATCAGATGATCCAGGCTAGACGAGTGAATTTTAAGCAAGTGACATTTTACAGCAGGTTCGGTCACTGAAAGCTCAAAGAACTTCAGTTTCTGTCACCTAAGATGTCTCAGATTTTTAATCATCCATTTTCCGGGCATAGAAATATTCTTTTCTGAGGTGAGACTAAGTCAAAGGCCTGAGAAAATATGGAGTCAACACTTTCAAGTAAAGGACTTAACACACACTTTACATTAACCTAATTTAATCTCACAATATCTATATCCACCCTCACTTCATCACATTTCAGAGAAATATATCCAATAGTAGTAGTAGTAATGCGATCACTTGAGTCAAAGACAATGCTCTGTAAGGGCTGCCTATTGGATGGTCAGGTGGCTGTAGAGGCTGATCCGAGACCCACTTATTAATGCAGGATGTTAGGATGGATTCTCTTTATGGAGAATGCCTATCCATGACTTTTTCTACAGTGGCACAGGAAGCCACAACACAGCCCTTGACACATCGGGGTCAGGGTCCAGTGACATGGATTGCAAGATGACTGAGGACTCTACACTGCTACAGCCTTCCTCTGTCCTCATTGTCATTGTGATGTATCATCATCTTCCACCAGCTCCACTGCTGAGATCTTGGTTGGTTGCTCTTTGTCTGAAACATCCCCCTTGACCTTACCGCCATGGGTGACCTACCAGAAGCTGAGCTCCGGATATCATCACTCTCAGGATCTCACTATCACAACAAGATAACAATCCCCAGATATATCAAGACAACATCATGGATGATAAAATGCCATCAAGTGTAACTTCATGGAAGCCACCTGATCTCCCCAATCTCAGTCTGTTCTGGCCTCATCTCTCGGATTCTCTGGAACAAGGTTCCACTCAATGTAACTTGTCTGGTTCTTCCACGGGATTCATCATCAGTGAGTTCTGGGGTCAATACTGAAGATCGAAGCCTGGAAATAAAATGCGGTTGAAGGGAAGTAGTTGTCTTTGAAATTGATGGCATGGAACTACAGGCTTCAGTACCTACCGCCCAATAGTAACTGTGAGAAGATGGCATGGTCCAGATGATGGGGATCCTTGTTTAAGTTCAAGTTTATTGTCATTCAGCTGTACACAACCACCAAACAAAACATTCTTCAGGACCAAAGTGCACTACACAGTACACATAACCAACAAACACATAAAGTGATTTGAAGAATACATCTCATGCTGTTCTGAACACAGCGATGTAACCTGGGGTAATCAGGTCTTTCAACATCGGACACCCCCACCCAGGCGACCGATCGTGGTTCAGCAATCCACAACTTGTGTTCAGGTAGCATGTGCCGCAGATCCTCATAGACTTGTTCTCTTCATCCAGGACCATGATGAGACTTTCTTTGTGATATCCAATGCACTGAGGGCTCTGTGAAGAGACTGTCCAGTGAAGCCACAGCAGCCCACTTTAACGGGCATGCATTTTGTCTTCCATCCTGCCTCCAACAATCGCTGACCACTTCCTCATTATCTGGCAAGCTTCCTCGCAAGGGCCTCCTCCAGACACCTCTCTCACGGTACTGACAGCTCCAGCAGAATGTTGTATTTTGCTGCCTCTGAGACCAGGAGGATTACCACAAACATAATGAAGGATGCTGCCTTTTGGAATCACCATGAATCTGTTTTTGCCAGTGTCGGGATAATGTCATGATGACCCTATGACTTTTTTCTAGCCAACTGCAAGAGAAATTGGCATTGTTGTTAACAGCGAGGAGGTTAGTCTAGGTGATAAGTGAAACATATTATGGGGGGATAAAGTAAGAAGCTTGGAGTTGATAGGTGGATGAGGTAAAGAGTTGTAGAAGAGATCTAATAGAAAAAGACAGTGGACCATGGAAGAAAGGGGAAGAGGAAGGGCACCGGGGGATAATAGGTAATTGGGGAGAAGAGAAGGGGTAAGAGGGGAACCAGAACAGGGAATGGAAGAAAGAAGGGGCAGGGGAGGGGAATGCGGAAGTTAGAGAAATTAAGCAAAGCAACAGCAGGTGAAATTTATTCTGATATCAGTGAGGTGATGCATTTTGCAAGGCAGTCAGTATACTCTCCTACGCGCATCAATAAACTATTGATGCACGGTGGAGAGTACACTGACTGGTTGCATTACAGCCTGGTATGGGAACATCAATGCCCTTGAATGGAAAAACCAACAAAAAGTAGTGGATGCAGCTAAATCCATCACAGGTAATGCCCTCCTACCATTCAGCATATTTACAGAGAGTGCTGTCGCAGGAAAGCAGTATCTATCATCGAGGACCCCCCACCATCCAAGGCCATGCTCTCTTCTCATTGCTACCTTTTGGAAGAAGGTTCAGGAACCTCATCTCACACCACCAGGTGCAGGAACAGTTACTACCCCTCAACCGTAAGGCTCTTGAACCAGAAGGGATAGCCTCACTCAACCCCAACACTGAACTGATTTTACAATCTATGGACTCACTTTCAAGGACTCACGTTCTCAATAGTTATTGACTATTAGGCACTACTAAGGCATTATTGACTGGTTAGACACAGGAGTACATTCAGCCAGAGACTCATTCTACCGAGATGTAACACTGAGCGGCATAGGAAGTCATTCCTACCTGTGGCCATCAAACTTTACAACTCCTCCCTTGGAGTGTCAGACACCCTGAGCCAATAGGCTGGTCCTGGACTTATTTCCACTTGGCATGATTAACTTATTATTATTTAATTATTTATGGTTTTATATTGCTATATTTCTTCACTATTCTTGGTGCGGCTGTAATGAAACCCAATTTCCCTCGGGATCAATAAAGTATGTCTGTCTGTCTGTTATTTATTTTTCTTTTGCATTTGTGCAGTTTGTTGTCTTTCGCACACTGGTTGGATGTCTGCTCTATTGGGTGCCGACTTTCATCGATTCTATTATGGTTCTTGGATTTACTGAGTATGAAGACAAAAAGAAGTTTTTTCTACAGTATATGATGACCTATATGTACATTAATAAGAGTGAGTTTTGAATCACAGTCTCACAGGATGGATATTAAGGCTTCACATTAAAAGGCTCCTGATCCTGAGAAAGGTAGGAACAGCTATGAGAGGCAGTAACACACTCGGGCTCTTTCAGTGGCAATTTGGTAGAGAAAATGGAGGGTACAGATGTAAGGACATAAGATTCAGGGGAATTTTAAGCTCCAGCTGGTAATCAAGACCTATTTTCTTATTCCATTTATAGACTTTGTATTCAAAAAGAAAGCAATGTTTTGAACCCATTGTCATAAACATTCAAGAGAAGTGTAAGACTGACATGTGAAACAGAATCCTTTTAAAGAACAGATGATTCCTGGAGTTAAATCAACTACTACAACCTTTATAAAAAGGATTAATTGTACCTGGTGAATTATCTGTGCCACCGCAAGCTGGTCTACATATTTCAGTGCTTGAGCAGGCTGGCTCTCCAGGTTAGAGCTAAAAATAAGCAGAAAGAACACAATTGTACATCAGTACGCTGCAACACATCCATAGTTGAAACAAAGTCTTAGATCATTCTTCACATCCAAGTCTGCAAATCATCCCCAGTAGATTTAAGGGAAAATACAAAATGTCTTTTCTTTGGAAGTACCTTGTGACTGATACTATGCAAGTTTTTTTTTCCCTGTGGGCAGAAATGTTAAATAGTAGATGGAATGATTTAAGGTCAGAGGGGAAGGTTTAAACGAGATTTAAGAACATACATTACTGCACAGGCCCTTCAGGGCACGATGTTATGCGGACCTTTTAACCCTTCCCTCCTACATTGCCCTCCATTTTTCTATCATGTGCACATCAAAAAGTTTTCTAAACGTCCTTAATGTATTTGCCTTTATCACTATCCCTGGCTGGGCAGTCCATATACCACCACTCTCCATGTAAAGAACTCACCTCTGACATCGCCCCCATACTTCCCTCCAATCACCTTAAATTTATGCCCTTTATATTGGCCATTTCTACCCTGGGAAAAGGTCTCTGGCTGTCCACCAGATCTATGTCTCTTATCAACTTGTACACCTCTGTCATGTCACCTCTCATCCTCCTTCATTCCAAAAAGAAAAGCCCTAGCTTGCTTAATTTATCTTCATAAGACATGCTCTCTAATCCAGGCAGCATCTTGTTAAATCTCCTCTGCACCCTCACTAAAGCTTACACATTTCCTATAATGAGGTGACCAGAACTGAGCACAATATTCCAAGTATGGTCTAACCAGGGTTTTATACAGCTGCAGCATTATCTCATCTCTGCTGAACTCAACTCACCCGACTAATGGAGGCTAACACACCAGATGCCTTCTTGACAACACTCTTTTACAAGGCATGTTTTTATTTTACACAGGGTGGCAGCTCTCTCCAACATGCAGGCTGTGGAAGCGTTGGAAGCATTTGAAGTAGATATAATAGCAACATTTAAGTATTTAGATATGTAAATGAACAAGCAGGGAATGGAGTGATAGAGAACCACATGAAGGCAGATGATCTTAGGTACTAAGGTGGATCAGGGTTGGCACGAACATCATGTCCTGAAGGGCCTGCTCTTGTGCTGTACGCTCCTATGAGACACGATGACACTAGAGAGAGTAAAATATCATTCTGATGCACTGTTGGGGGTGAGAAGGGAGGCATCCATAAGGGGCATTTTCAGTCATGGAGGAACTTCTAGTTTGCATCCAGGGTTGCTCAGTGAGACATATGGAGGGAGTTTTCTTCTGGATTGAAGGAACACTACTTCACCAAAGAAGTCCATGGAGAGCATTCAAACTGGTCGCATCACCATCTGCTACGGAAGGGCCACTGCACAGGATCAGAAAAAGCTGCAAGAAGTTGTAAACCCAGCCAGCTTCATCAAAGGCATTTGCCTCCCCAGCATCCAGAACACCTTCAAAAGGCAATGCTTCAAAATGGTGGCATCCATCATTAAGAATCCCCATCACCCAAAACATGCCCTCCTGTCTGTCTGGCAGTAATATTCCCACATTTAATTCAGATGAGGTGTTAAGCCGAGCAAATCTCTGCAGATGTTCTGTGGAAAATTCAAACTGGTTGTATCTCCATTTGATATGGAGGGGCCACTGCACAGGATCAGAAAAAGCTGTAGACTCAGCCAGCTCCGTCATGGACACTCGCCTCCCCACCACCAAGGACATCTTCAAAAGGTGATGCCTCAAGAATCTGTCATTATGGGCCACCACCATCCAGGATATAGCTTATTACTACCATCAATGCGGTACTGGAGCCCAAAGACACACACTCAATATCTTAAGAACGGTTTCTTCCCTTGTGCAATCAGATTTCTGACAAACCATGAACACGACCATACTATTTTGCTTTCTACTTATTTATTTTTTTATATTTCTAATTGTAACTTATCACTGTTTTATTATGTATTATACCATCCTGCTGATGCAAAACAACAAATTTCACGACGTATGTCAATGATAATAATAAACCTGATTCTGAAGAGTGTCAGGGATAAGTAATCAGAATCAGGCTTATTATCGCTGGCATAAATTGTGAAATTGGTTATTTTATGGCAGCAGTACATTGCAAAACATAATAATAAAAAATAATAAATTACAACAAGAATATATAAATAAAATAAGTAGTGCATAAAGAGAGGAAATAATAATGAGTTACTGTTCAGGGGCTCATTGTCCATTAAGAAATCTGATGACAGAGTGATAGAAGCTGTTCCTGAAATGTTGAGCATATGTTTTCAGTCTCCTGCACATCCTGATAGCAATGAGAAGAGGTCATTTCCCAGGTGATGGGAATCCTTAATGATGGATGCTGCCTTTTTGAAGCATCACCATTTGAAGGTGTTCTTGATGGAGCTGGCTGACTTTACAACTTTCCACAGCTTTTTCTAATCCTGTACAATGGCCCCTTCATACAGACAGTGATGCCACCACAGCTCATCTGCAGAAATTAGCACATCTATGGTGATGTACCAAGTCTATTCAAACTCCTTATTGAATATAGCCGCTGCTGTGCCTCTTTAAAATTCAATAAAATTGTTGGGTCTAGGATAGATCTTCAGAGATGTGAAACCATCGAACTTGAAACTGCTCACCCTTCACGCTGCCAATCCCTTGATGAGGACTGGTGTGTATTCCCTCAATGACCCTCCTTTACGTCCACAATCAATACTTTGGTCTTACTGATCTTGAGTTGCTGAGACACCGCTCAGCCATCTCGCTCCTCATCACCATTTAAAATTCTGTCAACAATAATTGTCGTCAGCAAACTGATAGCTGGCATTTGAGCTGTGCCTAGCCGCACAGTCGTGGGTGTAGAGACAGTAGAGCAGTTGGCATCCTTTTTAAAATGTGTTTTTTTTTGGCGATCATAAAACTATACTGTATTCCAAGAACAGCAGGTCTACAGCATCGGTGATCTGTTCATTGCTCAGAGGCTCCAGCCGGGAGAGGTAGAAGCCAACAGATGGGCCGGGAGAAGGAGAAGCCAGCGTTCTGCTGGAAGAAGAAGCCGGCAGACGAGCTGGGAGAAGGAGAAGCCGGAGTTCTGCTGGGAGAAGGAGAAACCGGCAGACAGGTTGGGAGAAGGTTTGGAGGAGCTGACCTGAGTGCAGACCACACTGCTGCCACCTACTCAAAGATGTCAGAGTTGGTGCATGAAAACAGCATGCAGTGTAACCATGACTGACGGTCTTGGACCTTTCTCTTGCGATTGCTAGACCCTGTTGGACATTGATAACGTGAGATGCCGTAAGCCTGTTTCCTTGTTTGTTGAGGAGACAGGAGACAAGATGGCAGCATGGTCTAGGTTGTAGTGAGGAAAAGACCTCAAGCAGTCTTGCCTGCTGCTGCAGTCCAGGTGAGACCTCTCTGGAGGTGGTGGTGTGTGGAGTCAGTGCTCATTTGGGAGCTGCCCTTTCCCATCAGTGCTGCCCTCCAGTGTTTCACTGGCAGAAGGACAGGGTGGATTGCCAGAAGCTCTACCACTAATTTGTATGTTGCTCAGGGACCTATACATGTGTTTTTCTTATATAACAATACGTGTGTTTTTTTCCTCTTTCCCACTATTTTGAAGGGCTCCAGAGGAATGTTGTCTCATTTGACTGTACCAATGTATGATCTAAATGATAATTAAACTTGATTTGATTTGATTTTGATTTTTGATATTTGAGGTTCACAAGTGTTGATTGTTAGTAAGGGAGATTGTCACGTATTGTGGACATAGACAAATTGTAGCAGGGCCAAGTCCTTGCTTAGGTAGGAGTTAATTCTAGCCCATGACCAACTTCTCAAAGCACTTCATCACAGTGGATGAGAGTGCCACTGGGCGATAGTCATTGAGGGACCCTGCTCTTCTTCGACACTGACATTTGTCACCCTTCTGAAGCATGTGGGAGCCACTAACTGCAGCAGTGAGAGATTGAAGATGCCCTTGAACACACCCACCAGTTGGTTGGGAAAGGTTTTCAGAACCCCACCAGTTACACCATCAGGGTCTGATGTCTTTGTGAGGGTTCATCTTCTTGAAAGGTGCTCTGATGTCAGTCTCTGAGACAGATCAAAGTCACCAGATGCTGCAGAGATTCGCACAGGTGCCCCTTTATTCTCCATTTCAACGTGTAGATAAATGGCATTGAGCTCATCAGGGTAGGAGAAATCCCAAGGCTTTTCCCTACAACCTGGAAGTGAACTCCTGCATGCAGTGAACCACAAGGAAACATATGCCTACTATTTTTTTCTCTTGTTTACTTGTCTTCCCACCTCTCTTGTGAGCCACAAGGGGATCAAATTCAGCTTGAATGGGTTTACCAAAGCCCAATATTTGCATATCAAAGAAGCCAATGCCATCTAAGCAGATGTGAATATGGGGATTTGAATTCTTATTATAAGCCCCAGATGGCTCCATTCTCATTGGGAGCAAAACATAGAAGACAGGAAGGTGCTGACAGAAGAGACTGCAACAACAAGATGCCAGAGGGCCTGAGTAGGTCAAGATTCAAGATATTTGTCATGTGTACATCAAAATGCATCAATTGCATTAACGACCAATACACCCAAGGGTGTGTTAGGTGTTGTCTGCAAGTGTCTCCACACATTCCGGTGTCAACCTAACATGCCCACAACACTCAGCAGAACAACACAGAACACAACAAGCAACAAAACAATAACAGCAAAGCAAGCTCCGCTCCTCCATCCTATATCAACGCAGAGGGTGATAGGTTTTTGATTAGTATGGGTGTGAAAGGTGATGGGGAGAAGGCAGGAGAATGGGGTTGAGAGGGATAATAAATCAACCGTGATGGAATGGCGGAGTAGACTCGATGAGCCAAATGGCCTAGTTCTGCTCCTGTGTCTTAAGGTCTTTGGTCTTATGGGGGGGGGGAGGGGAAGGATTGGAGCAGAAACCGGCAAGAGTTAGGTAGATGCAGATGAGGAGGGGTGATAGGCAGATGGAGGGGACAAGAGCACAAAAAATGATAGAAGCTGGCAGATAGGTGGGGGTGACAAAGCACTGCCAACAATGGAAGTAGGGTGCAGTGTAGAGAGAAGCAGAGCTGGCACATGTTTCCGGATACCCAAGAAGTCAATGGCTTCATTTCCATTCATCAGCATCCATCACTTTAACCCTGCACCAAATTCCTTATAAATTTAACAATTTTCTTTTTGCTTACGCAAAGAAAAAATAAATTGGAAATCAAAGCACTGAATTTTGCAAGCTGCGTCGATTTATAATAAACTCAGAGCAGAAAAGACTCAATTATATTTCTGTGGCTTGCAGAAATACACAGCCGTTTGCTTAAAGGTTAAGACAAATAGCTCAAAGGGAAGTAATTCCAGTGATCCATAGCATGGGCTTCCACACTGATATTTTCTCCGATTTAACTCCCGATTCAGTTAGCATCGCAAACCAATGGCTACGGAGGAAAAAAAATGTGGCAGTACCCTCAGGGCTGAGTTAAAAATGAGGCCCACTGACACCAACATCTCACTGGCCCCACCCGCACTGACTGTTTCACTAACACAGCACTTAATCTGTTCTTAAGATTCAAGATTGTTAATCGTCATTTTTTGGTACATGAGTGTAAAAGAGAATGAAATGATTGTTACTCCGGATCCGATTCAGCATAAAAAGCACAATAAGCAGAAAAAACATAATAAGTATAAATAAAATAAACAGTCCTATAAAACACAATGTTTTTAAAACAGTAAAACAATAAAACAGTAACTGTTGAGTGTAGCTGCAGATACACGAGATTAACTTCTATTTATTTAGAAATACAGTACAAAACAGGCCTTTCCGGCCCAATGAACCACACTGCCCAGCAGATCATTTATCTAACACTATCAACATCATTTATTTATTTAGTCACAGGACCATTTATAATGAGCAACTGTACATCTTTGGATTTGGGGAAGAAACGGAAGCACGTGGAGGAAACTCGCCAGGTCCAGGGGAGAACATAAAAACTCCTTTTTAGACAGTGCCAGAATTGACCTCCGAACTCTGGAACTCCTTGAACTAACTGCTACCCTACCATGGTGAACCCCATCTATATACATAGACTGATTGTAGGTACATAAGGTGTTGCTAAGTGCAGCAGTGCCTGAACACACAGTAAGGTGACTCTGACAGGAAATGGTAAAGTGACTAAGTGACTTTTAACAACAGGAACTCAGGTAGATACCAGCAGGGCATATGGAAACACAGGAGGCCAGTGACTGTGTCAGCGTACGTATGAAATGTGAAGTGTCTGTGTAAAGTGTTAGTGCCTGGGGGTGGTGGGAATGAAGGGTGCTGAGGGTTTGTGGAGAGGATTGGCTGAAGTGGAAGTAGTGGTGGTTAGGGGTGTGGAGGGTGGGTTAGTGGATGGAGGTGTCAATCAGTCTTACTGCTCAGGGAAATTAACTATTTTTAAGCCCGATGGTCCTGGTGTGGATGCTATGTAGCTTCCTCCCAAATGACAGTGGGGCAAACGGTCCACAAGCAGATGGGTAGGAATCTTCATGATGTTAATGGCTCTTTTCCAGCACCTTTCTGTATATATGTCTTTAATAGTGGGTAGGATGATGCCAGTGATATATAAAGCAGCTTTGACTACCCATTGTCAAGTCTTCCTGTCCACCACAGTTCAGTTTCTGTACTATGCAGTCTTCTTCTCCTCTTCTTCGGCTGTCCATCGAGATCCCATGACAACGTCCACTCCTTTAATGGTGAGATCTTTGATGACTATACAGTCCTATCCTGGACCCACAAGCTCTATTACAGGTGGGACATGTGTATGTGGTAGTAGTGGTGGCAACCATGGCTGCATTTCTCCTGGCTCTCTTCTGGTTGTTCTTTCCATCTCCAGAATACGAACCCCACCCCTACACAGCTGTCGACAAGTGTTACGGTCAGCAGCAACATCCTCCAGGTCCTCAGGTCTGATCTTACATTTCCTTAAAGCATTCTTCATCTGATCCTTACAGCGCTTCTTCGGCCCTCCAGCTGAGCGTTGACCATGACGTAGCTGGCCGTATAACATTCTGCGGGGTAGCTGACATGGGGGCATCCTTATCATGTGCCCCAGCCACTGTGGCTGACGCTGGGTGATCATGGCCTCAATACTTCTGCAGTTGGTCTTTACAAGTATTTCAGTGTGAGGCACCTGCTCACGCCAGGTAATTCCCAGGATGCGCTGAAGGCAACTTATGTGGAAGTGCTCCAAGGACTTGATGTGACGACTGTAGGTTACCCAAACTTCACAGCTATAAAGGAGGGTAGTGACACACACTGCTTGGTATACGGCAACCTTGTGGAGGGACAAAGACTAAAAGACTTCTAAAAGACTAAAAGACTCTAAAAAAACTCTATGCCAAAGTCTCCCAAAGGCAGCTGATGCCTGTTTAATGCAGTTCTGGACGTCATTGTCAATGCCAATCCTCAGAGAGAATGCTTCCCAGATATTTGAAAGATGGCACTACTGACAGCTTTTCATCACCAACAGTGAAGGCAGGTAGGGTGGGTGGGACACTGGTACTCCATTAGCAAACCACTTCTGTCTTGGTGGTATTAACAGTCAGCCCCATCCTGCTGTACGCTCTCACCGCCACAGCAATGACAGTCTGAAGATCCTCCAGAGTATGGGCCACAAGACACCAGTCGACTGCGTACTGCAGCTCCAGGACCCGCTCTCTACGGAGTTTGGTGGTTGCGTGGAATCTCCTGATGTCAAAGTTTCCATACCATGTCGTGATGCAGCTTGTAAGGACATTCTTTTTTGCGCATCTATAGAACAACTTGAATATAGATGTACATAGTCCAACTCTCTTCAGCCTCCTCAGAAAATAGAGGCATTGGTGAGCTCTCCTGATTGCACTGAAAATAATGTACTCTGGGACCATGAAAGGTTGTGCAAGATGTGCTCTCCCAGGAGTTTGAAACTGCCACCAATGTCGGGAGGGTTGTGAGTGGTGCAAGATCTCCTTTGTCTTATTGACATTGAGAAAGAGGATATTTTTGACCTAATACTGTGGCAGGTCGGTCGCTACCTCAGTTTGTGGAAGATCAGGAACCACAGTTACTTCTGAACACAGCTCACCGAGCTTTGGCAGTTCATTCCACTTTTGAATTAATTCTCTTAAACAAATGAAATGATGGATAGGCAGTAACCAATCACTACAGATAATTAAATTGTTCTTGCTATGTGCAGCATGCGACCTATTTCACTCAACTTTGTAAACTGATAGAGTAAATCAACATTATTGATGACCCATCTCAGTGGATTTATTTTATAAAAGAGAAACCAGAGCTTATTACTTTTTCCCAGAAGCCCATATATTATCTAGATACCGTGACTGATGGGAAAATTGCACACTTTCTATTAAATAAAACCAGGCGTGCACACTCGCGCACACACACACTGTCCTTTCTGCTCATGGGCTGCAATAATTTTACAGATGGGCTTTCAGGGTGAAGCACTTTAAAGGAAGTGAGAGGATTGAAAATGAATGCTCAACACACACAAAATACTGGAGGAGCCGAGCAGAT
Organism: Hemitrygon akajei; assembly: GCF_048418815.1. Classification (NCBI taxonomy): domain Eukaryota; kingdom Metazoa; phylum Chordata; class Chondrichthyes; order Myliobatiformes; family Dasyatidae; genus Hemitrygon; species Hemitrygon akajei. The sequence goes on along the minus strand of NC_133135.1, from coordinate 13,539,835 downwards.
CAGGCAGCATCTGTGGAGGGGAATGTACAGTCGACACTTTGGACTGAGATCCTTCACCAGGGCTGGAAAGGAAGAGGAAGATGCCAGAATAAAGGGAAGGAGTATAAACTGGAAGGTGATAGGTGAAGCTAGGTGAGGGGAAAGGTCTAGGTGGGGAAGGGGGAATGAAGTAAGAAGCTGGGAGCTGATAGGTGAAAAAAGTAAAGGGCTGAAGGGGGAGGAATCTGATTGGAGAGGAGAGCGGACCATGGGAGAAAGGGAAGGAGGAGGAGCACCGAGGGAAGATGAGGGAGGCGAGGAGAAGAGAACAGGTAAAAGTATGTTTTTGAATATGCAGGTTTAGCAAGCAAATTCCAGAACTAACATTCAAGGTGAACATATGATCTCACTAGTATAATGAAGCCAGACCGATAAGTATGTTTGTTACTTCAGAAGGATGGTTCTGGTCATGGTGCCTCCTGTCCAAAGAAAGATGATTTTAAAAAATCACAAGCTAAAATGGCAGGTTTGGAAGATGGTCACACTTGTGGAGAACAAGTCATTTAGTATACTTAAGATGGAGGTTGATAGATTCTTGATTAGGAAGGGGGATCAAAGTTAGAGGGCAAAGGCAGGAGAACGGGGTTGAGATGGAAAATAAATCAGCCATGATTGAATGGCAGAGAAGACTCAACGGGGTTAATGGCCTAATGCTGCACCAATATCTTATGGCCTCTCTTCCCTCTGAGGCCAGGTTTCCTCTGAGTCACAAGGTCCCATGAAAGAAAGGAAGAAGGGTTTAACTGAAGGGGAAATCACACCAATATCTTTCCCGGACTGTAAAATGGGAGAATTTCTGTGTATTGTTGGTGGGGCTTCCAGTTTGCATATCAGAGGCCTATCACTGAATGGTGCACAATGTTCAAAGACTCATATCATTACACATTTATGTTACCTTTTCCTAGAACACTGACTTGCTTCCAAGATAACATCTTCACAATGACAACTTCATACTGTACTTCACAAGGCATCGTAGGACCGTGATTGCACAAGAATGGAGAACAGAAAGGGATCTTGGAGAAGGATAAAAGCAACAATGACATTTTAACGAGCAAGGAAGATGAAGCAGTTTATGGCAAATATTCCTGACATTGAGAATCTAGACCATGAAGGCACAGACCACTTGCTGTTTTTCTTTCATCTGTCCTGATGAAGGACCTCGGCCCGAAATGTCGACTGTTTGCTCTTTTTCATACATGCTGCCTGACCTGCTGAATTCCTCCAGCATTTTGTATGTGTTGCTTGGATTTCCAGCATCTGTAGATTTTTTTTTTGTGTTTGCTTTTTAAAAAGAATTTTTTCACTGTAGGTGGGGTGTGAATGAACTGAGTGATAGACAAGAGTAAGGCCCTCTCCGGCATCACATCAAAACCCAACCAGGGAGCAGCTAATCTGAACCTCAAGTGAATAGAATTATCTTCCCATACCCATCTCTACTATTGCTGTAAGCCTAATTGCCTCAAACACAATACCTACATGCAGTAAAGTTAAGTAAATGCCCCTGAACTGAACTGCGTCAGCACAGCATGACCCAAGATATACCAAAATCTATTAGCAGAATGTACATACCATGCAGCTGTAGGTCAAGTTCAAGTTTTTTACCATGGGCAAACACATCCAGAAAATAAATGTCATGAATATTAGTTTAGCAGCAGCACCAGCACAGTACATTACAAACATGACAAACATAAATTATACAATACTCATTGAAACCTATCAAATTACTGAAAGGCCTTGATAGAGTGGTGTGGAGAGGATGTTTCCTATGGTGGGAGAGTCTAATACCAGTGGGCACTGCCTCAGAATAGAGGGACACCCTTTCAGAATGCAGATGAGGAGGAATTTTGCTAGCCATAGCCAAAAAGTGGTGAATCTGTGGAATTTGTTGCCACAGATGGCTGTGGAGTCCAAGTCTTTGGGTATATTTAAGGCAGAGGTCGATATGTTCTTGATTAGTCAGGGCATGAAGGGATACAGGGAGAAGGCAAGAGATTGGAGCTGAGGGGGAAAATGGATCAGCCATGATGAAATGGCAGAGCAGGCTTGATGGACCAAATGGCCTAGTTCTGCACCTATGTCTTATGGTCTTATAGCTTACACAACATAATACACATAATGACATTTGTGCAAGTTGAGGGAAAGACAGTTTAGATATATAAGTTGGTACCACTGCTACGTTGGGCCATTTTAACTACCCATTGTAGAGTCCTCCAGTGTGCCTCCAGGCTAAAGTTCTCTATTGATTCTTTGTCTGTGGGTGATGTGACTGAAAATCCTTCAAAATACCACAGCCATCCCCTTATAGGATTTCCTGCGCCATTCCCAATGGGCTGGTTTAGTACTGCATTTGTTCTTAATCCAAACTGCCGATAAATGCTGTGGTACTTAGCTGGAGAATAATGGCAACTTTAAACTCTTACCTTGCAGCTGTTCTTAATCAGATGAGGTCATAAACTAGAATGGCAATGCTTAGCATTAATGCTGCAGTCAGGTGTATAGATTGAAGGTACATGCAACAAATCAGGACCAAGCAGCAGCTAAATCAATTGCCCAAGGCCACAGAGGTCACCCTCAAAAGCATGAAAATTGCTCTCAGACACCACATCGTTATAAGCTGGCCTTAAGGCCACCAGGTAAGGACCATATCAAAGCTAAAGGGTGTACGATCAATTGGTCAACTCCTTACAAAGACTGCCACCCCACAATTCAAGGTTCAAGATTGCTTAAAGTCATTTCCTATACACACGTGTAAGGAGAATGAAGTCATTGTTAACCCGGAACTGATGGAGCACAGAACAGTTATCCTTCATTCCACAGATCCACTGGGCATGGTCAAATGAGAGATAGGGGTGCACTGGCGAGAGAGAGAGAGAGAGAGAGAGTGAGGGGGTGAGAGAGAAAGAGAGGGTGAGAGAGACGGGGGAGGGGTGCACAGGCGAGAAAGAGAGAGAGTGAGGGGGTGAGAGAGACAGTGAGAGAGAGAAAGACAGGAGGAGGGGTGCACAGGTGAGAAAGAGAGATGGTGACAGAGAGCGGGGAGTGAGAGAGAGGGTGATAGTGAGAGAGAAAGAGGGGAGAGGTGCACGGGGAAAGAGAGAGAGGGAGGAGGGTTGCACGGGCGGCAAAAGGGTGTGGACAAGAGATAGAGGGGTGCAAGAGAGAGAGAGAGAATGAGGGAGGGCGGGGAGCGAGAGAGAATGAGGGAGGCGGGGAGCGAGAGAGAGAGAATGAGGGAGAGCGAGGAGCGAGAGAGAGAGGGACACGCATGGGGTGAGAGGGAGGGGCGCGTGGGGGGTGAGAGGGAGGGGGCGCGCGGGGGGGTGATAGAGAGAGTGGGGCGCGCGGGGGTGAGAGAGAGAGAGGGCGCGCGGGGGGTGAGAGAGAGAGGGCGCGCGGGGGGTGAGAGAGAGAGGGCGCGTGGGGGGTGAGAGAGAGGGGCACGTGGGGGGTGAGAGAGGTAGGGGTGAGAGGAGGGAAATGGGAGGAGAGAGAGGGGAGGGAGAGAGAGGGAGGGAGAGAGAGAGGGGAGGGAGGGAGAGAGAGAAGGGAGGGAGGGAGAGAGAGGGGAGGGAGGGAGAGAGAGGGGAGGGGGAGAGAGGGAGGGAGAGGGGGAGGGAGGGAGAGAGAGGGGAGGGAGGGAGAGAGAGGGGAGGGAGGGAGAGAGAGGGGAGGGAGAGAGGGGGAGGGAGAGAGAGGGGAGGGAGAGAGAGGGGAGGGAGAGAGATGGAGGGAAGGAGGGAGAGACGGCGGGGGCGTGTGGCGTGAGGGGAAGGGTGGCATGAGGGGGAGGGGGAGCAGTGAGTGGGGAGGCAGGAAGCGGGAGGCAGTAAGTGGAGGGAGAGGCATGAGTGGTATGCGAAAGGGAGAGGCGAGAGAGGCAGGATTACTCTTGATGCGTGAAGATTAACTGCCACATTTCCTACATTACAGTGGAACTAAAGCAATTGCTTGGCTGTGAGAAATAATGTAACACAAATCTTCACCTCACTGGCTGCTGTGCACCAGGACTACCAAGGAATAATCCTCAAACTCAGTCAGACCTCCCACTGGTAAATGTCACGTTTACCTTGGCATGACCGGAAGGCAAACCAGACAGTAAGCCCAATGACAGCCACTCATTTGATCTCCAGAACAAACCAACATTAATGAACTTCTAGGGGCAAACTGAAATTGAATTTCTCCAAGAAGACAGATGAAACTGAGCAGATGCAACAACTAATCTTAATATAAAACCCCACATTACAGTAATTAGAATTAAATGAAGAGCATCTGGCATGTCATTTACTACACCATTTTGCCTTTGAGATGCTTCAACATTGCCAGGCATGGACAGAATATCAATTGTGCCCCATTAATTGTAGAATGTTACTGTTCCTTAATTTCTCCTCTACCAAAAGATGCCAATTTCTAATGGGCTACAGATCTATGTCAATCCTTCCTTCAAAGATTAAGCTGTCTACAATACTAAAGTGGATCTTAGATCTACCAGTAAGTGGTTCTGAGAGAATCTCGAAAGCCCAAAGCTTTAGAGAGGGTGCATGAGATTTACCAGGATATTCAAGCAACACACACAAAATGCTGGTGGAATGCAGCAGGCGAGGCAGCATCTACAGGAAGAAGTACAGTCGACGTTACGGGTCGAGACCCTTCGTCAGGACTAACAGAAAAAAAGAGATAGTGAGAAATTTGAAAGAGGGTGGGGGAGACCCGAAATGATAGGAGAAGACAGGCGGGGGAGGGATGAAGCTAAGAGCTGGGAAGTTGATTGGCAAAAGGGATACAAGACTGGAGAAGGGGAAGTATCATAGGACAGAAAGCCTTGAAAGCTTTCCTCTGAAACCAGAGGAAGATGGAGAACAGGCAAGGAGTTATTGTGAGGGGGGGGGGGGGGGGAAGGAAGGAAGGAAGGAAGGAAGGCAGGGGGAGGAGAGAGAGAGAGAGAGAGAGAGAGAGAGAGAGAAATAATTAGGGAAGGGGTAAGAAGGGGGGAGAGGCATTAACAGAAGTTAGAGAAATCAATGTTCATGCCATCAGGTTGGAGGCTACCCAGACTGAATATAAGGTATTGTACCTTCAACCTGACTGTGGCTTCATCTTGACAGTAGAGGAGGCCATGGACAGACATATCAGAATGGGAATGGGACGAGTAATTAAAATGTGAAGCCACTGGGAGATCCTGCTTTCTCTGGCAGACAGAGCATAGGTGTTCAGCGAAATGTCGGGTCTCACCAATATATAGAAGGCCACACTGGGATCACCAGACACAGTATATCACACCAACAGACTCACAGGTGAAATGTCACCTCACCTGGAAGGACTGTCTGGGGCCTTGAATGGTGGTGAGGGAGGAAGTGTAAGGGCAGGTGTAGCACTTGGACAAGTGCCAGGAGGGAAATCAGTGGGAAGGGATGGGGGGGATGAATGGACAAGGGAGTCACATAGGGAGCGATCCCTGCAGAAAACAGAAAGTGGGGGGGAGCGAAAGACGTGCTTGGTGGTGGGATCCAGTTGGAGATGGCGGAAGTTACGGAGAATTATATGTTGGACACGGAGGCTGGTTGGGTGGTAGGTGCGGTCAAGAGGAACCCTATCCCTAGTGGGGTGGTGGGAGAATGGGGTGAGAGCAGATGTGCGTGAAATGGGAGAGATGCGTTTGAGGGCAGAGTTGATGGTGGAAGAAGGGAAGTCCCTTTCCTTAAAAAAGGAAGACATCTCCTTCGTCCTGGAATGAAAAGCCTCATTCTGAGAGCAGAGATGGAGGAATTGAGAGAAGGGGATGGCATTTTTACAAGTAACAGGGTGGGAAGAGGAATAGTCCAGGTAGCTATGCAAGTCCGTGGGCTTATAGTAGACATCAGTAGATAAGCTGTCTCCAGAGATAAAGACAGAGAGATCAAGGAAGGGGAGGGAGGTGTCAGAAATGGACTAGGTAAATTTGAGGGCAGGGTGGAAGTTGGAGGCAAAGTTGATGAAGTCAACGAGCTCAGTATGCATGCAGGAAGCAGCGCCAATGCAGTTGTCGATTTAGCAAAGGTAAAGTGTGGGACAGATACCAATATAGGCTTGGAACATGGACTGTTCCACATAGCCAACCAAAAGGCAGGCATAGCTGGGACCCATACGGGTGCCCGTGGCAACGCCTTTAGGTTGAAGGACATGGGAGGAGCCAAAGGAGAAATTATTAAGAGTAAACACCAATTCCATTAGACGGAGGAGAGTGGTGGTAGAGGGGAACTGGTTGGCTCTGGAATCCAAAAGGAAATGGAGAGCTTTGAGACCTTCCTGGTGGGGGATGGAGGTATAAAGGGACCGGACATCCATGGTGAAAATAAGACAATGGGGGGCCAGGTAACTTGAAATCATTGAAAAAATCCAGAGCATGAGAAGTGTCACAAACATAGGTGGGAAGGGATTGAACAAGAGGGGATAAAACAGTGTTGAGATATGCAGAAATGAGTTTGGTGGGGCAGGAGCAAACGGAAACAATAGGTCTACCTGGACAGGCAGGTTTGTGGATCTTGGGTAGGAGGTAGAAACGGGAAGTGCGGGTTGTGGGAACTATGAGGTTGGTGGCAGTGGATGGGAGATCCCCAGAGCTGATAAGGTTGGTGATGGTGTGGGAGACAATGGCCTGGTGCTCCTTAGTGGGGTCATGTTCAAGGGGTAAATAAGAGGAGGAATCAGTGAGTTGTCGCTGTGCCTCGGCAAGGTAGAGGTCAGTACGCCAGACTACTACAGTGCCCCCCTTATCAGTGGGTTTTATGGTAAGGTTAAGATTGGTGCGGAGGGAGTGGAGAGCAGAGCGTTCAGAAGGAGTGAGGTTGGATTTGGAACAAGGTCTGCTGAAGTTGAGACGGTTGATGTCCCGTCGGCAGTTAGCAATAAAAAGATCCAGAGCAGGGTGTCCATGAAGAGGAGAAGGGTTGAAGACAGGAGAAGGGGTCATCAGTGGGGGGTAGAAAAGTCCTTGTCAAAGAAGTAAGCTCGGAGACAGAGCCGCAAAGAACCAGGATATTGCCTGGATTAGAGAGCATGTCTTGTGAGAAAAGTTTGAGGGAGCTAGGGCTTTTCTCTTTGAAGTGAAGGAGGATGCGAGGTGACTTTGACAGAAACATACAAGATGATAAAAGAGCGGATTGCTGGAGACTTTTTCCCAGGGTGGAAATGGCTAATACGAGAAAGCATAATTTTAAGGTGACTGATGCCAGAGGTAGTTTAATAATAATATCTTAATAATATGATTAGGAATAGTCAGCATAGCATTGTCAAGGGCAGGTCGTGCCTTACGAGCCTGATTGAATTTTTTTAAGGATGTGACTAAACACGTTGATGAAGGAAGAGCAGTAGATGTAGTGTATATGGATTTCAGCAAGGCATTTGATAAGGTACTCCAAGCAAGGCTTATTGAGAAAGTAAAGAGGCATGGAATCCCAGGGGAACATTGCTTTGTGGATCCAGAACTGGCTTGCCCACAGAGGGCAAAGAGTGGTTGTAGACGGATATTTTGCATGGAAGTCAGTGACCAGCGGTGTGCCTCAGGGATCTGCTCTGGGACCCTTACTCTTTGTAATTTTTATAAATGACCTGGATGAAGAAGTGGAGGGATGGGTTAGTAAATTTGCTGATGACACAAAGGTTGGAGGTGTAGTGGATAGTGTGGAGGGCTGTCAGAGGTCACAGCAGGACATTGATAGGATGCAAAACTGGGCTGAGAAGTGGCAGATGGAGTTCAACCCAGATAAGTGTGAAGTGGTTCATTTTGGTAGGTCAAATATGATGGCAGAGTATAGTATTAATGGTAAGACTCTTGGCAGTGTGGAGGATCAGAGGGATCTTGGGGTCCGAGTCCAGAGGACACTCAAAGCATCTGCGCAGGTTGACTCTGTGGTTAAGAAGGCATACAATGTATTGACCTTCATCAATCGTGGAATTGAATTTAGGAGCCAAGAGGTAATGTTGCAGCCATATAGGACCCTGGTCAGACCCCACTTGGAGTACTGTGCTCAGTTCTGGTTGCCTCACTACAGGAAGGATGTGGAAACCATAGAAAGGGTGCAGAGGAGATTTACAAGGATGTTGCCTGGATTGGGGAGCATGCCTTATGAGAATAGGTTGAGTGAACTGGGCCTTTTCTTCTTGGAGCGACGAAGGATGAGAGGTGACCTGATAGAGGTGTATAAGATGATGAGAGGCATTGATCATGTAGATAGTCAGAGGCTTTTTCTCAGGGCTGAAATGGTTGCCACAAGAGGACACAGATTTAAGATGCTGGAGAGTAGATACAAAGGAGATGTCGGGGTAAGTTTTTTATGTAGAGAGTGGTGAGTGCATGGAATGGGCTGCTGGCAACAGTGATGGGGGCGGATGTGATAGGGTCTTTTAAGAGACTTTTGGATAGGTACATGGAGCTTAGAAAAATAGCGGGCTGTAGATAAGCCTAGAAATTTCTAAGGTAGGGACAAGTTCAGCACAACTTCGTGAGCCAAAGGGCCTGTATTGTGCTGTAGCTTTTCTATGTTCTATGCAGTTTTCATCCCCGATGGAGAGTTGGCACATGGAACAAGCTGCAAAAGGCAGTGGAAGAGGCACGTACATTAGGGACATTTAAGACACTCTTAGATAGGCAAATGGATGAAAGAGAAATGGAGGTCTCTGTGGGAGGGAAGCATTAGGTGGATCTTGGAGTACGCTGTCATGGACTGAGTGGCTTGTACTGTTCCATGTTCCAAATCTGATGGGGTAATGAAAGCACGAGAGAAAAAATGAGAAAGCTAACTGCTGTGGTTCAGGCAGGCTGAACCATCACAGTGCTGGAATGAGAGAACACTGGGAGAGATCTCCTGGTGCAGCCACAGATGCCGAATGCAAATCAATATTCCCATCATTATGAATAACCCGCATAAAATGCAGGAGGAGCTCAGCAGGTCAGTCAGCGTCTATGGAGGGCAATAAATTGTTGTGCATAGGTCAAGATCCTTCATTCCATTCTGATGAGTGGTCTCAGCCTGAAACATTGTTTACACCTCTCTGTAGATGCTGCCTGACTTGCAGAGTTCCTCCTGCATTTTGTGAGAATTACTCTGCACTTCCTGCATCTGCAGAATCTCATGTTTAATCCTGTCATTATACCTGCCAAACTGGAGGCTGAACCTGTGACCTCCTCTCCAGTGAGATTCCGCCATGTGCCGCTTTCCCAGGAGATCATTAGGTTACCAAACAGCAGGGGCAGGTCAGTACAAGGTCTCAACAGCTCCTTCTGGCTTACAGTAGCAGTTATGGCTCAGAGAGCAGCGCCCTGTCAAGGTCGTGACTTCGAGGCCCATTCAGATGCTTGAAAATATCTAGCCAACAATGAAGCAGCGCGGCCTTTCAATACAAGGTTCAACGTAGAAATGCCACATAGGAAAGGTACCAGATTGATGGTACCTCTCCTATGTGTCATTTTCTGAAGAGCAAGAAGTCTTTCTGCTGTCCTGGCCAAATCTTTATAAAACAAATCTTATGCACATTATCACAATGCGGCTTGCGGGAACTTGCAGTGCACAAATATGTGGGAAATGGAGGGATATGGATCTTGAGCAGACAGAAGAGATTTCATTTGGCATCATGTCCAGTACTGTCCGTGGATACGATAAGAAGAATGCTCAGTACAATATTTGTGGGCTGAAGGGCCTGTCCCTAAAACTGTACTGCTCTGCGGGGGTGGGGGATGTGGATAGCATAGCTGTCAGTGCATCACTTTACAGCAACCAGCCTGTAAGATCCATGTTCAATTCCCGCCACTGTCTATAAGGAGTTTGTATTTTCTCCCTGTGGCCACGTGGGTTTACCCTGGGGGCTATGGTTTCCTCTCAGTTAGGGTTAGTGAGTTATGGGCATGTTCTGTTGGCACCAAGGTCACGGCAACACTTGTGGGCTCCCAGAACAATCCTTGCCAATTTGACTTGATGCAAACAATGCACTTCACTGTACATTTTGATGTAAATGTGACAAATAAAGCTAATATGTAATCATAAAACCATAAGACACAGGAGCAGAATTAGACAATTTGGCCCATGAGTCTGCCGCACTATTCAACCATGGCGGATTTATTATCCCTCTCAACCCTATTCTCTTTTCTTCTCCCCATAACTTTTGACTAATCAAAACCTTATCAACCTCTGCTTTAAATATACCCAATGACTCGGCTTCCACAGCATCTGTGGCAACGAATACCACACTCTAGTTAAAGAAATTCCTACTCACTACATCGACTCAGGCCTAGAGGGCCAGTGTCGGACACGATGACAGACTCTCCACTCCTCCCTCTCTCTCATCAGTATGTTCAGTCGTGTTAATCTTGGGAGGGCGCCCAGGGTTCATCCTCCCATGCTGGCAGGGAGCTCAGTGTGGCGTAGACAGTGCCCCGCTAGTTGCCGTCTTCGTCGCCTCGATTTTAGTAGTGAGCATCGGTAGGTCGTCATAGAGCTCGACGTTCATCATGTGCTGTTGCCAACTCACGTCAAGAGCCATCCGGAGCATTCATGTATAGCAACCATCTAGTGACTTTCTCATGGTTTTGGTGAGTGTCCGCATCTCGCATCCAAACGTGAGAATGGACTCAATGACTGCTATGAAGATCCTCTTTTTGAGCCCTCTGGTCAGGTTCAACCTCCAGATTTCCTTCATGCCGTTCATAGCCCTCCACGCCAGCGCATTCTGTATCTTTATGCCCTTCTCCGAACTCATCATTCTTGACCCGAGGTACTTGAAGTCTAAGACTTTCTTAATGGTATCATTCTTTACGGTCTTGAGAGTACCTTCGCCGCAGTTGAATGCCAAGTACTCTGTCTTTTTAGCATTTAGGTGAAGTCCAACTTTATTACACTCAATTTCCACTTTTGTCAGTAGCTGCTGTGCCTCCTCCATCTGGTCAGAGAGCAGGACTATGTCATCTGCAAAACCGAGATCTGTGAGTGTAACTGGTCTGACCCTTTTAGTACGACCTGGTTTTACGGTAAAACCAAGCTTGTCATGATCTTTGGTAGCTTGACATAGAGCGTAATCAAGGATGATTATAAAGTTGTAGGGTGCTAGAGTGTCTCCTTGCAGCACACCAGCTAGGAGCTTGAACACTGCTGTTTCTCAGTCTGGTGATACAACTTTCACCATAGTCTTAGTATAGCTGGACTCTATTGCTCTCAGTAGATGGTCTGGCACTCCGTAAGCTTTCAGGATCTTCAGCATTTTACCTCAGTGAATGGAGTCAAAAGCCTTGTGAAAATCGATGAAAATAAGCACTGCTGGTACGTTGTTCTTCTTGTCTTCCTTGATGATTCTACTGAGAGCAAGTATTTGCATTACTGTTGTGTGCTTCTGCCGAAAACCATTCTGATTGAATCTTAGCTCAGGGTCAATGGTGGTGCGAATCCTGTTCAAGATCATCTGATTGTATAGCTTTACTAAGATGCAGGTCAAGCTGATACTGCGGTAGTTATCTGTCTTCGTGAGGGATCCAGACTTGGGGACAGGAATAATGTTTGAAAGTGACCACTGTTCTGGTTTGTCGCCTTTCAGCAGTGCTGTATCAGTCCAGCAGTCCAACAAGATGTCATCCAGGTCGCAGTTCTTCAGGACATCTGGTGGTATCCCATCTGGTCCAGCGCTCCTGCCTTGTTTCAGTGCATATTTGGCCTTCTTCAGTTCCTCAATGGTGAATGGGCCATCATCGATGTCGACTTGCATTAGTATCATGGGTATATCCTCTTCTTCTTCCGTGATCGTTGGGAGGGCTTCCCAGCTGGTTCTTAAAGTGGGTAAACCATGTCAGGACATGGTCCTCTGCTGTTTTACCACTTATTTAACCTGATGGGGACTTCTTCTGTCTGCTGATCTCATTGACTAGGTGCCATGCTTCTCCATGCTGCTTGTCTTCATTAGCAGCCTCTACCCCTCAAATCCTCTCAGCTAGTTCCTCTTCCTTCAGTTGGTCATAGGTGGCAAAGAGATTCTTCTTTGCTGTCTTGAACTTGTCTCTTAGCTCTTCTGTTTCGCTCCTTCTAAGTTCGGCATGACAAGTATTGACCACACTTCTTGCTGCGACTTCCTACTCAACACTGTTCTAAAGAGACATCCTTCTGTCTTGAGGCCGTGCTCTCTAATCAAGACATTGTATTCTAAATGGTTGTCTCATACCCTACATCAATGATATCACTTTAAATAGAAGGGAGTGCCTTTAAGGCTTTAATCTGTATGGCACGGTTGGAAGCACAGAAAGACAGCAAGACTGAAGCTTGTTTTGATTCACAGAGTTAGACAAGTTGTCCTGCAGGGCACAGCCTGAAGGAACAGGGGAAACTGAGAGATAGGTCAATCCAGCAGAGGAAACATCATGATCAGATGGAGCAGTGTCTCGGGCAATGATCCCTCAGAATGCCTGTTAGGGAAACTGACAAGTTAGTCATTCCAAACACTCAAGATAAAAAAAAAAACAAATGCAGCCAAGTTTTTAATTCACCACGCAATCCCAAGTGAAATATCAGGAGCCACATAGGAGATAGAAAACAAAGTAATGATTTTATTAAACAAGCCATCAGCACCAATAAATCATTTGCTCTGTAATTGCAAGTAAGTTATAAGCTTGACTCTGAGGGACCTGTTCCCTGAGAAACCACTACCTCCCACTATGCATCATAAACAGCAAAATAATCTCAATGCCATCTTTGGGAGAAAACTTATTTTGTTCTAAATTATAAATCATCCTCAAGTCATTCAGGAGCCTGTGATTACATAAGTGAATACTCTAAGATTGTGAAAGGGTAGATTTAAAGATGCTGTTTCAACTTGTTGGGGAAACCAGATCTGCAGGATATAAATACCAGTCATTAATAAAAATCTAATGAGGAAGTCAGGAGTATATACATGGTCCAGAAAATGCTGAGAATGTGGAATCTCCACTATAAACAGTTAAGGAAAATGGTATACAAGCATTTTTAGGAGAAGCTGGATTAGAAATCTACAACACACACCAAATACTGGAAGAACCCAGCAGGCCAGACAGCATGTATGGAGGTAAAGATCTCCACCCACAATGTCAACTGCTTATTCTTCTCCATAGACACTGCCTGACCTGCTGAACTCTTCCAGCAATTTGTGTGTGTTACTCTGGATTTTCAGCATCTCCAGAATCTCTTGCGTTAAAAAAATTAAAGACATTTTGTAAAAAAAATGTAAAAATTTTAAAAATATTTACAGCAGCAAAACTGGCCGTTTGGCCCAATGAGTCTTTGCTTGTTTTTCTATTCTGACCTGACAGTTCAGTTGATTGAGGAGAATGTTGAAAGATCTCAGCTTGTTAAAAGATTCAAGAGGGACAGAATTATGTGATAAATAGGCAGCTGTGCAGGACTGGTAAGTAGGGACATCTCTTTGCTCATAGCTGTGAACCGATAACCCACACAGACTGAAAAGACAGGGTGTTGGGATCCAAGGCAAGATCTGATTTCGCTCATTCTCTGCAATGGTCACTCCTCTCTCCATGGTGCTGAGGCTATGAAGACTGTCCTGGCTGCTGTGCTCTGTGCCTGCTAATATGATGAACTGATAAGCTAGGCTTTGGGGCTACTCCAGGTGCTCCAGGGTTTGGATACGAGGACTCAATTTGGTTCAGAATCTTTTATTTTTTTTCTTAAAATGGGTTCTTTTGTATTTCTTGCTTTGTGGCTACGTGTGAGCAAGCAAATCTCAAGGTTGTATAATTTATACATTCTTTAATAAATGTACTTTGAATCTTTGAACTTTTCATCCCGTGGATTTTGGTTGAGAATTGAGGAAAATACTGATTGAATGGAAAAGTGCAGTTGGGGTTGAGTATCAAACAATTATTTAATGAATGCTGGAGGGGCCATGAGGTTTTATCCTGTTCCTGGTTCACCTCTTTTTCCCTTAATGTGATTCCTTGTTTAATTAACATCAGTCATCCATCTTATTGAATTTTTTAGCGCAAAACATGGGACGTTACAGAACAGTACTGGCCCTTCAGTCCACAATGTTGTACCAATCTTTTAACTGACTTTTAAAAGATCAATCTAAACCTTCCCCCATACATATCCCTCAATTTTTCCCTCATCCATGTGCCCAAGAGTTTCTTAAATGTCCCTATTGTGTCTGCCTCTACCACCACCCCTGGCAGTGCATTCCATGCACCTACCACTCTTGTTCTGGGAATGAGAAGTGGAATTAAAATGGGTGGCCACAGGGCGATCCCACTTCTTCTGACGGATAGCCTACGCTCCTTCCACCAGAAGCAGTGGGATCTCCTAGCACCACCCGTTTCAATTCCACTTCCCATTCCGATATCTTAATTCATGGCCTCCTCTACTGTCGCAATATGGCCACAGTCAGGTTGGAGGATCAACACCTTATATTTCATCTAGATAGCCTCCAACCGATGGCATGAACATTGATTTCTCAAACTTCTGGTAATTCCCCCCCCCCCCCTCACCATTCTCCATCCCCTTATCTCCTTGCCTGCTTGCTTCCTTCTGGTACTCTTCCCCTCTTCTCTTTCTTCCATGGTCTTCTGTCTCCTATTAGATACTGCCTTCTCCAGCCCTTTATCTTTTTCACCAATCAATTTCCCAGCTCTTTACTTCATCCCTCCCCCTCCCAGCTTCACCTGCCACCTTGTGTTTTCCTCTCCCCTCTCCCACCTTTTAAATCTACTCATCTTTTGTCCGCCTGTCTTGCTGAAGGGTCTCAGCCCAAAACTTCACTGTCCTCTTTTTCAGAGATGCTGCCTGGTGTGCTGAGCTCCCTCAGCATTTTGTGTGCATTGCTCCCTCATATTACCCATTTCTGCTATGCGTAGAAGTCTCTGACTGTCCATCCAATCTATGCCTCTTGTCATCCTGTGCACCTCTATCGTCATCTCTCATATTCCTTCACTAACTCACTAAGTCTATCCTCATAACACATGCTCTCTAGTCTGTGTCTCCTCTGATGCCAGCTCCGAAAGCTGAAGCAACTTTTGTCCAACATCCTACATCCTGACCTATACACCACACCGGATTCTTAATATATGTAAATTTTTAATGGCAAATAAAATTTGGCCTCGATGCTGAAATTTTCAGTGACAATAAAGCACTGGTCAACAGATCCCTTGATTAATGGTATTGGTCCATGGCATAAATAAGATTGGGAAGCCCTGTACTACAGGATCTCAACAGGGCAGGCAGCAACCACAGGGTCAAAATTTTGGGTTGAGACCCATCACCTGGACTGCAGAACCTCTCTGTATGCTGCACTTCCCACAGCTGTATTCCTTGGCTTAACAGAATACAAAAAAAAATCTGATAAAGGGTCTCAGATCCGAAACACTAACTGCTTCTCATTCCTCATATGCTGCCCAATCTGCTGAGTTTTCCGAGTAGTTCATATTTCCAGCATCTGTTCTTTTTCTGGAAGTGTCTCAGTAGCCCACTCTCAATATTAGTGACCATAGCACCTTAAGTCAGAGCCACTGAAAAAAATTGTTCGATAAAAATAATTTGAGCTATTGTTTAGATCTGTTCAGAGGAAATGAGATTGTGAAGTATGGATTTCACATAGTAAGAAATGAATCTAACAGCAGATACCAAGAACATTTTTTCCTTCAAATGTTAATAAATGCTTCAAATAATCTTCCAAACAGGAAAATGCAGGCAGAAGTTCAAGGGTCATCCATGCTATAATGAATTTGCCCTCCCATCCCCCATCTCAGACTGTTGGATCTAGAGATGTTGTGATCCAGAGGTTCTTCAGAAGTCAAGAATGAGGCATAAAACTTGATGGTTATGACCATTTATTAAGTGTTAAAAGAACAAAGAATGAATAAAGAAACGAACAGGTAGTCAAGGTTCTTATACTAAAATCGAGGACAGATTACTAGAGAGATAACAAGGCAGTACAGTGATAAGGAATGGCCTAAGAAATAATTAGGTTCAATGGCATGACATGGGCTGCATAGAAACTTCTATAAAAATACTGAAAATTCACTGAACTGTTACATACATACAGGTGATTATAAAAAAAAGCATATAAAAAGTCAAACTAATAAGAAAAATAACAATTCAACAGTCTAATTTAACATAGACAAGGGTTCTTCATTACCAACTTCCTTCAACCCGCCACTGACAGCTGTGTCTTCAGTTGCTAAGTCCCTATCCCTAGAATTCCTTCCCTTAGCATCTATGGTGCATGGTTACCTCTTTTAGCTACTTGTCTCAATATTGCTCTCTCTGGCTTGAATTCATCCCTTTAGGGTCCATCATGCATCTACTTATGTTTACAGGACCAAAGCATGGCAGCATACAGTTCTGTGCAAAATTCTTAGGCGCATATCTATAGCTAGGGTTCCCAAGTCTTTTGCACAACACTGTAGTAATTTTATGTATTACATTGTACTGCTGCCACAAAAGAAAATCACCCGCGCCACCTCCTCCCCAGCACGCCTCTCTGCCACCTGTCCCACACCTCTCCCATGGCCCTCCAGCCTCGCCATTCCCAACATCCCACCAGATTTACAAAGTATTAAATACTTTTGTACAGTGCTCTATGTATGTAAACACAAGAGATTCTGTAGATGCTGGAAAACCACAGTAACACACACACAACGCTGGAGGAACTCAGCAGATCAGGTAGTATAAATGGAATAAAGAGTCGATGTTTCAGGCCAAGACCCTTTATAAGGGCAATGTACATGTGCACATTAATAAACTTCTGAGACTGCAACTCCATTTAGTAAGATGGCTGATCAATTGTGACCTCAACTCTGCATCTCTATTTATCCACAGTCACATATTCTCATACTACAAGTTTTTTTTCCTAGGATCCTGTTTCCACTGCCTTTTGAAGAAGTGCCATTCCAAAGACATGAAACCCTGTGGAAAAAAAAGCTGCCCCATCTGTGTGAAATGGGCAACCCTATATCGATAATCAGCCATCCCTGGTACGAGGTAGAACATACAAACTCCTTACAGACAGCAGTGGGAATTGAACCCCGATCTTACAGCTCATGCTATAAAACGTTGCCAGCTGCATTCACATTAACATTAGCTGGCCAGATTATTGTTTCACACCATTAACTTATCGCCTCTTAATGTCAAGAGAGACTGCGGATGCTGGCTGCCTGTAAAGATGGGTACGTTCTCCCCATCGCCACGTGAGTTTTCACCAGGTGCTTAGGTTTACTCCAATTGTCCAAAATGTGTACTGGTTGGTAGATTAATTGGTTATTGTAAATTGTCCCGTGATTAGGCTGGGATTAAATTGGGAAATAACTGTGTGGCGTGGCTCAAAGGCCTGTTCCATGCTGTATCTTAATAAATACATAAATAAACCTGGAACAGCACATACAAAACACTGGAGGAACGCAATCAGGCAGTACCTCTGCAGGATTATTTCCCTCAACAGATGCTGCCTGACCTGCTGAATTCCTCCAATGTTTTGTGTATTGTCTCTCATTTTTTTTGGCACTAAAGCCAAGTTTTGCACATCATGTTTCTTCTACAGTCTTGCATAATTTATAGGGAGCTTGTGTTCAGTGTGTTGTCTGAATTTATGTGACAGTGATGCTGCTGCAAGTTTTTTATTGTACCTGTATCTCACTGTACTTTTTTGCACACGGACAATAAACTCCACTTAACTTAGAGATATTAAGAATCTGAAAAGAGTGACAGAGCCATCTAGTGGACAACAGATGTAAGAGCATGAATGGATGCACTACAGCCTTTGTGATTCAACCTGGCATTTGCCCATCAATAGTCACTGTACTTTGTACATGTTATTTAAATCATTAGAAGTTCTGTGGCTGTGGCCTCCATTTCAGAGACTCTGCGGTTAACATTCTGTGTGTTATTTGTTTACTTGACCAATTTGTTCTTTTCCCCCTCACAATGGATGTTTGACAGTCATGTTCTATGGGCTTAAATGGGTTCTATTGTGTTTCCCCATTTTGTGTCTGCCTACAATAAGATGAGACTCAGGGTTGAAAACAGTATACATAGTTTGATAATAAATGTACTTTGAACTTTGGATAATGTAATTAAATATCAATTAATGCCTACGACAGGCTCCAAATTCAATAGTGCTTTTGGGGGTCCACAAAGACCAATTTCATAAGACTATAAGACACAGGAACATCATTTGGCCATTTGGCCCATTCAGCCTCCTTCACCATTCAATCATAGTTGATTTATTTTCCCTCTCAACTACATTCTCTTGCCTTCTCCCCATAACCTTTGACAATCTTACTAATTAGGTACCTAATTGAAATAGGTACTCAACTCTGCTTTAAATATACCCTCTGACTTGGTCTCCACAGCTGTCTGTGGCAATGAATTCCACAGATTTACTCTGGCTAAGGAAATTCCTCCTCATCTGTTTTAAATGGACATCCTTCTATGCCAAGGCTGTGCCCTCTGGTCCTAGACTATAGAAAACATCCTCTCCACATCCACTCTATCCAGGCCTTTCAAAATTCGGTAGGTTTCCCTCAGATCCCACTCCCACGCCGCCCCCCCCCCCCCCCGCATATAACTCTGAACATATTGTGTATCTTGTTTCTGTCGGCGATCATTGAAAATTATTTTGGGCACTTCATCCAACAATAGAAATTACACAGCACACCAGGAGGCCATTCCATCTTTCACTTCTGTACTAACTCCTTGAAAGACTTTTTATTTTCACACCTTGTTGCTATAATTAAATATGCAATTACCTCTTAATGTATTATTCAATCTGCTTCTACCATTCTTTCTGATCTTCAGGTCAGAGAATAACTCACTGTATAAAAATTATCTTTCTCTCTTCCCGTTGGTTCATCGTGAACTAAATTGGGCCTCTCTGAAATAAAACCTTACTGCTATGTGGAAAGCAATCTCTCCTCCATGGCTCTCACAAAATGCCTTGCAATTCTGAACAGCTCTTTAAATCTGCAGTTTAACTGATAAGAAACTCGAAGCTGGATTTCAATTTTTAATTTCTTTAATCAGTTTCGATGTTCACTCAACTGTTGTTTTGTTGATCCATTTGGCATCCTTGATTGTTTTTGAAATGAGATTCAGAATAAAATTTGCATTTCTTAAAGAGTACATACTTCTCTCGACATTAGAATCACATGGTGTAGATATAGGAGAGTAATCAAGCTTATTAGCCTGGACTGATAAGAGGACGGCACAGCAGCAGTCATTAGGGGAATTGCTTTACATTTCAATTTCCACTGCTGTCTGGAAGAAGTTTGGATGTTCTCCTGATGACAGAGTGGGGTTCCTCCAGGTGATCCAGTTTCCTCCCACATTCCAAAGATGTATGGTTAGGGTTAGGATTGGCGTTAGTGAGTTGTGTTCATGCTGTGTTGGTACTGGAAGCCTGGTGACACTTGTTGGCTCCCCCCCCCCCCCCAGCATACCACTGGACTGCGTTGATCAATGATGCACCTGAGATTATGCACCTTTCTATGTTTCAATGCACGTGACAAATAATGCTAATCTTTATTTGCAATCTTCAGGGAAAAAATTGATTCCAATTGCAGAGTACTATCATGATACTTAGAACAGGGGTTCCCACAGACCCCTTGCTAAATGGCATTGGTCCACGGCATTAAAAAAGTTGGGAAACCCTGCTTTAGAAGTATGGTAACCATTTTGGTCTAATACCAGAGGGCATGCACTATGATGAGAGGGGGAATATTCAAAGGAGCTGGATAGGACTCATTCTATCAAGATAGATAGATAGATACTTTATTCATCCCCATGGGGAAATTCAACTTTTTTTCCAATGTCCCATACACTTGTTGTAGCAAAACTAATTACATACAATACTTAACTCAGTAAAAAAAAATATGATATGCATCTAAATCACTATCTCAAAAAGCATTAATAATAGCTTTTAAAAAGTTCTTAAGTCCTGGCGGTTGAATTGTAAAGCCTAATGGCATTGGGGAGTATTGACCTCTTCATCCTGTCTGAGGAGCATTGCATCGATAGTAACCTGTCACTGAAACTGCTTCTCTGTCTCTGGATGGTGCTATGTAGAGCATGTTCAGAGTTATCCATAATTGACCATAGCCTACTCAGCGCCCTTCGCTCAGCTACCGATGTTAAACTCTCCAGTACTTTGCCCACGACAGAGCCCGCCTTCCTTACCAGCTTATTAAGACGTGAGGCATCCCTCTTCTTAATGCTTCCTCCCCAACACGCCACCACAAAGAAGAGGGCGCTCTCCACAACTGACCTATAGAACATCTTCAGCATCTCACTACAGACATTGAATGATGCCAACCTTCTTAGGAAGTACAGTCGACTCTGTGCCTTCCTGCACAAGGCATCTGTGTTGGCAGATCAATGCACAATAGCAACAGTTTGTACCATCTACGGGATGCGCGGCAGCAATTCACCAAGACTCCTTTGAGGCAGCTTGCAAGCCCATTGTCTCTAACATCTAGAACAAAAAGAGCAGCAAAAGCAGGGGGAGCACCACCCCCTGGAAGGTGCTCTCCAAAGCACACACCATACTCCGTGGCCACTTTATTAGGTACATCTGCACGCCTGCTCATTAATGCAAAATCTATAATCAGCCAATCATGTGGCAGAAACTCAATGCGTAAAAGCATGCTAACATGGTCAAGAGGTTCAGTTTTTCAGACCAAACATCAGAATGCAGAAGAAAGGTGATCTAAGTGACTTTAACCGTGGAATGATTGTTGGTGCCAGATGGGGTGGTTTGAGTTTCTCAGAGCTGCTGCACTCCACTGAAAACTTGCGGATTTTCATGCACAACAGTCTCTAGGGTTTACAGAGAACAGTGAGAAACACAAAAAGAAAAGTGAGCGGCAATTCTGTAGAAAAAAGCACCTTGTTTTTCAGAGAGGTCGGAGGAGAATGGCCAGATTGGTTCAAATTGGCAGGAAAGTGACAGTAACTCAAATAACCATGTGATACAACAGCGGTGTGCAGAGAAGCATCTCTGACCACACAACATGCCGAACCCTGAAGTGAATGGGCAAGAGCAAAAGACTACCATGAACATACAGGAGGCTCCTAATCAAGTTTCCACTGAGCATATATACCTGTTCCTTCACCATTACTGGGTCAAAATCCTGGAACTGCTTCCCCAACACCATTGTAGTTGCACCCACACCTCAAGGACTACAGCGGTTCAGGAAGGAGGCTCACCACCTTCTCCCAGCCAACTAGAGATGGGTAATTAAATGCTGGCTCAGCCTGAAAAGCCTACATCCCCTGAATAATTTAAAAAATGAACATTATCATCCTTCAACTTGAGATAATGGAATTAATGATAAGAGAGTTGAAGTAAACACAAAATACATACACTAGGGATTGCTAGCATTCATTCCACAGTGTCAATACTGACAAGGGAGGAAAGCTGCAAGACAATAATTCTCATTAGAAGAACTACTAGACTCTGCAAGGGTATCCAAAACAGTAATAACCAATACACCGAAAAACAGAATCAGCATTCAACCAGTCTTTTTTTTAAATCCCAAGTGATACACTGAACCAAGCTTCGAAAACATTAATGCAAAAGAGAATTCACAGTAAAAAATACTATAGGGTTTTTTTATACAGTAGGAAGGATGTCAATAATTGGGGCAGCAGGTAGTCTGGTAGTTACTGCAATGCTTTACAGCACCAGCAATCACCAATTGAGCAAATGGAAATGGAGGTGGACTGGCCACACCTCGAGGAAGCCAATCAACATCACCACCAGGCAGGTATTAAAATGGAATCCCTCAAGGAAAGAGGGAAAAGGGTTGTCCAAACAACAAACGAAGGAGCAACGTCAAGGCCAAAATTAGACAATGGGGACATTCCTGGTTCACCCTTGAGAAGCAAGGTCAGAACAAGAGGGTGATGGAGACGGGAGGTCATCGATGGCCTGTGCTCCACTGAGAGCTAAAGGCCCAAGAAGAATCAGTAATCAGGGTTCAATTCCTGCCATTGCCTGTAAGGAGTTTGTATGTGACTTCATGGGTTTCTTTTGGGTGCTCTAGAATCCTCTCACATTCTAAAGATGTATATGCCTTGATGTGCATGTGGCAAATAAATCTACAAAAGATGAAAAAGATTAACAAGATGTCACCAGCCTGAGTTGGAAGGAGAAGTGTGGCTTTCTCTCCCCTAGAGTGTAGGAAGCTGAAGGGTGACTTTATAGAGGGTGGTGAATCTGTGTAGGACGTTGCCACAGGCGGTTGTGGAGGCCAAGACACTGGGTACATTTAAAGTGGAGGTTGATCGGCTCTTGATCAGTAAGGACAGGAGAAGGCACCATTTGGCCATCGAGTCTGCTCCACCATTTCAGCGTGGCTGATCCATTTTTCTCTTCAGCCCAAATCTCCTGCCTTCTCCCTGAACAGTCTAAAATAGCACAAGTGAAAGAGCAGGAGAGCAGTTAGGTGGAAGGGCTTGAGTTATCCAACCCAGAGCTATTATTTTCAAATGGCCTAATTCTGCTCCTGTGTCTTACAGTCTTATAAGAGATTGCAAAATTCTCAGATATACATGAGAAAGAGAATGCTCGTCTGTAAAAATTTACAAAGGCATCACGCTAGAGGGAGCTGCTCATGCTGCTCTCCACAAACTACATCCAAAGATAATCTTCTAAAATCAAATGTATTTGTAAAATAGTATTTCTTTCTTCTCCCTCCCTTTTGTGGATTGCCTGGTTGGATTTTTCATGCGACATATTTTTTTTATTTTCTGTTGTCAGTCCACATCCACTGAACTGAGCTTCACATTTTGAATTCTGCATTTTCCTGTATCTTTGAATTTCACATTTACTGTATCTCCTGTGCCTAATAAAACAGCCACTGAGTGTATTTTCGTGGTCTTCTACTGCTGTAGCCCATCCACTTCAAGGTTCAACATGCTATGTGTTCAGAGATTATTTTCTGCACACCATTGTTGTAACATGTGGATACTTAAGTTACTGTCACCTTCCTGCCAGCTTGAATCAATCTGACCATTCTCCTCTGACCTCTCTCATTAACAAGCCATTTCTGTCCACTGAACTGCAGCTCACTGGATGCTTTATGCTTTTGCACCATCCTCTGTAAACTCGAGACTGTCATGCATGAAAATCTCAGGAGATCAGCAGTTTCTGAGATACTGAAACCACTCCTTCTGGCACCAACTCAGTTACTTAGATCACATTTCTTCTTCATTCCGATGTTTGGTCTGAACAACTAAAGTTCTCAACCATGTCTGCATGCTTTTATGCATTGAGTTGCTACCACATGATTGGTTAATTAATTATTTCCATTAACGAGCAGGTGTACCTAATGAAGTGGCAACGGAGTGTATATTGTGGCTACAAGGGATCCAAAGGTGAAAACTTTGAAATGATTGACATGCCTACCGACCAACATCTTTCTAATAGCTACAAGGCACAAAAAAGGATAATACTGAATGCTTGCCTGGATAAAAGAGGCTCCAATACTATGATGTTAATACAATCCAGAATAAATGCCTGCTCGAATGGCATCCTGTGCACATCCATATTGAGTTCCAATGACCCACTGGGTCCATGAATTGGTGAGTTGGGAGTTTGAGGCCCAGTGTTCGGGGTCTCATCATTGGCATGCCTGGAGTTTGAAGCCTGCTATTTGGTGACTGGCATGTCCTCGGATTGATGCCAAGGATTAAGGCCAAATCAGAAGTTCAGGTCCGCTGGATAGGGCAGAGTCTGTGATTCTTAGTAAGTCTGCTGGGGAAGTCAAAGCTCGATGTCTTCAGGCCCAAACCCACTAGAAGCTGGAGGTTTGCCCTGGGGTTAAAGGACTGTGTATGTGTGTGGGTGGGAGGGAGCAACAGGGCTTAAATATCTGCTGTTGATTTGTTGCTCTTTGCATTGTGGGAGTGCTACTTAGGCGCCAGAATGTGCGATAACACTTGTGGGTCTGCCACAGAATTCACTGCCACAGCTGCGGATGTCAAGTTATTGGGTATATTTAAAGCAGAGGTTCAAGGTTCTTGATTAGTAAGGACATCAAAGGTTATGGGGAGAAGGCAGGAGAATGGGGTTGAATGGCCTAATCTGTTAAAACAGAACTCTGTCATTACCCAGGGTCAGCTGGTAGCTCAAAATCTGCTGTAATGTGCTCATGTGTGAACTAAACTCCATAGCATCTGTAGTACACATTAAGTCATCACAAGAAGTGGCCATCGATGCATATTGCCCTTTGCTAGGTATGGTCTAACATCCTGTACTTGAAATAAGTAGGACAAAGACATCATGAAACCTGCAGGTTTGGATTCTAATTAAATCAAAACAACCATAGGTAAACAATCTCTCAAATTAAGATGTGTTCAATTCAGAGGATGGATTGATTTACAAAGCCTCAACTGGACACATTATTCTATTAATTTAAATCAATTAGTCAGTCAACGGTTGATATAGATGTGATGCATGGCAGTGACTGGATGACAATCAACCGCAGCAAGACAGATGAATTGATTGTGGACTTCAGGAAAGAGAAATTAGGAGAACTTGCCCACATTGAGGGGGTCAGTGGTGAAAAAGATGAGCAGCTTCAAGTTCCTAGACATCAACATGAAGAAGGCTTGTCAGCAGTTAAACTTCATTAGCAGTTTAAGATTGTACGTTACCAAAGATTTGAAATTCAAGTTTATTTATCATTGTACATGGAAACACAGTGAAATGCATCATTTGCCATAGGTGTGCTGGGTTAAACCAGAAAGCATCAGCACACATTCCCACACCATCATAGCACGCGCACAATGCTCGGCGGAACAACAAAGTACATCGGCAAGCCACAAAAACAACAGCAGCAAAACAAGCCCCATTTCTTCCGCCCAACCATGCACATACATAGACCAGTAACCCACACTCCTTGGCCTCCAGCAGACTCTGATTCAGATGCAGATTCACAGCGTCAGAAAATGGGGTTTGACTTCTGGACTCTAATCTTCCCTTTTGAATATTGAATGAATGGCTGAACTTGCACAAGCTCAAGAGCCTTACACTTGACAATAATCCTGTCCTGTGGTTGAAAGCTATCCTCCTTTTAGAGAGTGCCCAGCTGCCTTTGTACACATCTGTGGAGTATCTGCATTTATCACTACTCCCAACGCCTGTAGTTGTCATTCTGTTATTGGATCAGTTTAGGAAAAACTTCAAAAAAATCATTCCAGTCAAAATGAATGTATTACAAAAGTACATATACTACCTTAAGATTCATTTTCTAACAGGCATTTACAGGAAAATGAAGAAATACAACAGAATTTATGAAAAACTATAAATAGAGCCTGACAAGTAACCAATGTGCAAAAGACAAATTCAAGTCAAGTTTATTGTCATTGAACTAAATACATGTATATGTAACACAAATAAAATAAATGAATAAATAAATAGAATTATACTGAGAACATGTGCTGTAGAGTCCTTGAAAGTGAATCTGTAGGTTGTGGAATCAGTTCAGTGTGTGGTGAATGAAATTATCCGCACAGGTTCAGAAGGGCAATAACTGTTCGTGAACCAGGTGGTGTTGGGACCCAAGACTCCTGTAGCTGATGATAGCAGCAAGAAGAGAGCATGACCTGGATGTGGTGGTCCTTGATGATAAGTGCTGCTTTCTTGTGGCAGTGTTCCTTGCAAATGTGCTCAATGCTTTGCCTGTAATGGATTGGACTGCACCCACTATTTTATGTCAAGAATAGCATAACTGAGTATAGTTCTGTAAGGAATCATCTAATAGTATACACAGACACTGATAACAAGCAGACTTACCTCTGCTCAATTTCAGTGTCATTTGGCACTAACTGGATAACGTCAGTAGTTATTTCCACCTTGCGCACACTGCCGAAGAAATCTGTAATGAGAACATCTCTGGGATTCCTTTGAAACAGGTCAGTCCTGTGCCCCGGAGTAGAAACACACAGACTTGGGGGGCAGACGTTGAACTGGAAGGCATCAGAAACCAGCAATTACTATGGAGGAAACAACTCTGAGTTAATTAGAACAAAGTTCAAGTGTTCAAAAGCGTACACATGCACAGGATACCAAAGCCCTGACTTCAGTGGTAGTGCTATGTAATGTTCCTGTTAGCAAGTTGAACCAAAACAATTAGTCAAAAAAAGAGGCCGATTGAAGTAAGCCCTTCAGCCCATCTAGTCCGTACCAAACTATTATTCTGCCTCCAATTGGGATTGCCAAACGTTACATGGATTTTCTGGTGTAGTCTGTTTTGTCATATGCTTTTGTGATATCATTCTGGAGGAACGTTGTCTCATTTTTTAATTGCATTGCATTTGTGGTTTCTAAATGACAATAAACTGAATCGGACCATAGCCCTCCATTACCCCTCTACCCCTCCCATTCACATACTTATCCAAACTTCTCATAGATGTTGAAATTAAACCCACATCTACCACTTTTGCTGGGTGTTCATTCCTCACACACCACTCTCTGAGTGAATAAGTTCTCCCTCAGGTTCCCCCTAAATATTTCACCTTTCACCCTTATACCATGACCTCTAGTTCGAATATCACCCAACCTCAGTGGAAAAAATCTGATTGCATTTACCCTGTCATAATTTAGTGTACAGTACATCTATCAAATTCTCTCCTCATTCTCCTATACTCTGAGGAATAAAGCCCCAACCTATTCAATCTTTCCCTATAACTCAGGTCCTCAAGTCTCAGCAACATCTTTGTAAATTTTCTCTGTACTCTTTCAACCTTACTGGTATCTTTCCTGTACGTAGGTGATCAGAACTGCACACAATATTCCAAATTAGGCCTCACAAATGTAAATCCATCGTCACACTGCTGGTGTGACTCCTTAGGAAACAATGACTGTTAAATAAATCACTGAACCAACAGTCTGCTTGGCTTGGGCATGCATAACATAAATCTCAGGCCACCATTTCAAAGAGCCTTCATGTCCAAACTAGTTTAACCATCAATCAATTCCACAGAGACAGTGCTGCTCAGTATTTTCATGTTACTCTCTGGATGCCTGGCACATTTCCTAGTTTAAAGTAGTACTTCAAGTAAAGCACTTAATTGGTTGCAGAGTGCTTCATGCACAATATACATACAAATCTTACTTAAATGGCAATCATTTCTGGCTTTAAACCAGGACTTGAGGATCTCAGTTGGAATAGAGTGTTATTGATGGCCTTATTGGGGAAACAGAAAGGTCTTGAACATGTAGAAGAGCATGGTATCATTTGAGGACTGGGGTAAATTAAAACATGAACCAACATTCCCTCACAAATTAACCAGACACTGCTATTTCTAGAACACAGTAATCCGTTAAATAGCTAACACAATTATGTATACTACAAATTGCTGAAGGAAACAATTCATTTTAGATGAATTTGAAACATTTAAATACACGATTATTGCACTTTTAACAGCTTCTTAAAAATTCAAATAGTCTAATTATTTATAATTTATTGATCAATAAAGGACAATTGCCATAAGAATCTACTCAAGCAAAGATACTTTGATCTTTGATTCCAGTTAAATATCAAAACTATGCCCACGTTCAATAACCATCATTCAATATAAAAGGACAATTGAAGGTTTTCTGTCCTGACTGCTCACACACTCCATTTTATTCAAATTGAAAAGTAAACATTACGACTGTCATCTTCTCTTCAGAAGCAGGAGTTAATGAGCATGTGTGGTCCCATGCACCTTGGACAAAATTGATAAATACAAAGATTCTGCAGATGCTAGAAATCCAGACATAGTAACACAAAAATGTTGCAGGAATTCAGCAGGTCTGGCAGCATGTATGGAAAGAAATAAACAGTCAGTGTTGCAGGCTGAGACACTTATCAGGACTGGAAAGTATGCAGACAGAAGCCAGCATAAGAAAGTGAAAGAAGGGGCAGGTGTCACCTGTTTATAGCCACTCAGGAGAGAAGTGTCAGAGTGGGTGCGCTCCATCAGAGGCAGTGTGGCTCTGCATCCAAGCTGGAGTCAGTGCTGCTCCCCAGTGTTCGCTCGGCAGAAGACAAGCTGGATTGTGGTTGACTGCAAACTGCTGCAATATTCATGGACTCAGGGTCTTGGATTATTTATTTTTGTGTGACTGGATTTTACCTACATCTTTTATTTACTTGTTATCTTATATGTGCCTTGTACTGTGTACGACTGCTGCGTTTTGCACCTTGGCGCCGGAGTAAAACTGTTTCATTTGTCTGTATTCATGTATGGTTGAATGACAATTAAACTTGACCGTGAGATAAAGGAGCAGAATTAGGTCAGTTGGCCCATCAAGTCTGCCTTACCATTTCATCATGGCTGATCCAATTTTCCTCTCAACCCAAATCTCCTACTTTCTCCCTGTATCCCTTCATGCCCTGACCAGTAAAGAATATATCAAACTCTGCCTTAAAGACTTGGCCTCCACAGCTGCCTGTGGCAAAAAATTCCACAGATTCACCACTCTCTGGCTAAAAATATTCCTCATTTCCATTCTAAATGGACAGTTCCTGAGGATTGGAGAATTGCTAATGTTATCCCACTTTTTAAGAAAGGAGGGAGGGAGAAAACAGAGAACTATCGACCTGTCAGCCTGACATCGGTGGTGGGGAAGATGCTAGAGTCCATTATTAAGGATGAAATAGTGGCATATCTAAATAGCAGTGATAGGATTGGGCCGAGCCAGCATGGATATACCAAGGGTAAATCATGCTTGACCAATCTGTTGGAGTTTTTCGAGGATGTAACCAGGAAGTTAGATGGGCGAGATCCAGTGGATGTAGTGTACCTCGATTTTCAGAAGGCATTTGATAAGGTCCCACATAGGAGATTGGTGGGTAAAATCAAAGCTCAGGGCATCGGGGGGAAGACATTGACATGGATAGAAAACTGGTTGGCAGATAGAAAGCAAAGGGTAGCAGTGAATGGGTGTTTCTCGGAATGGCAGGTGGTGACTAGTGGGGTGCCACAGGGCTCGGTACTGGGACCACAGCTGTTTACAATTTACATCAACGATTTAGATGAAGGCATTGAGAATAACATCAGTAAATTTGCTGATGATACTAAGCTGGGTGGCAGTGTGACATGTGCTGAGGATGTTAGGAGAACCTAGGGTGACTTGGATAGGCTGGGTGAGTGGGCAGATACTTGGCAGATGACGTTTAATGTGAATAAGTGAGGTTATCCACTTTGGGAGTAAGAACAGGAAGGCAGATTATTATCTGAACAATGTAGAGTTAGGTAAGGGAGAAATACAAAGAGATCTAGGAGTCCTTGTTTATCAGTCACTGAAGGTGAATGAGCAAGTGCAGCAGGCAGTGAAGAAGGCCAATGGAATGTTGGCCTTTATTACAAAGGGAATTGAGTACAAGAGCAAGGAAATCCTCTTGCATTTGTACAGAGCCCTGGTGAGACCACACCGGGAGTATTGTGCACAGTTTTGGTCTCCAGGGTTAAGGAAGGACATCCTGGCTGTAGAGGGAGTGTAGCGTAGATTCACGAGGTTAATTCCTGGGATGTCTGGACTGTCTTACGCAGAGAGGTTAGAGAGACTGGGCTTGTACACACTGGAATTAAGGAGATTGAGAGGGGATCTGATTGAAACATATAAGATTATTAAGGGATTGGACAAGATAGAGGCAGGAAATATGTTCCAGATGCTGGGAGAGTCCAGTACCAGAGGGCATGGTTTGAGAATAAGGGGTAGGTCATTTAGGACAGAGTTAAGGAAAAACTTCTCCCAGAGAGTTGTGGGGGTCTGGAATGCACTTGCCTCGGAAGGTAGTGGAGGCCAATTCTCTGGATGCTTTCAAGAAGGAGCTAGATAGGTATCTTATGGATAGGGGAATCAAGGGATATGGGGACAAGGCAGGAACCGGGTATTGATAGTAGATGATCAGCAATGATCTCAAAATGGTGGTGCAGGCTCGAAGGGCTGAATGGTCTACTTCTGCACCTATTGTCTATTGTAATTCTGAGGCTGTGTTCTCTGGTCTTAAACGCTCACCATAGGAAACATCCTCTTCACATCCACTCTATCAAGATTTTTCACCATTTGATAGATTTCAATGAGGTCACCCCTCATTCTTCTGAATTCTAGTGAATACAGGCCTAGAGCCATCAAAGGCTCTTCACATGACAAGCCATTCAATCCTGGAATTATTTTCATGAATCTCCTTTGAACCCTCTCCAGTTTCAGCACATCCTTTTTAAGATAAGTGGGTCAAACCTGCTCACAATACTCCAAGTGAGGCCTCACCAGTGCTTTATAAAGCCTCAATATTACATCCTTACTTTTATATTTTAGTCTTGAAATGAATGCTAACATTGCATTTGCCTTCCTCACCACAGACTTGCAAGTTAACTTTTAAGGATTCCTGCAGAAGGACTCCCAAGTCCCTTTGTGCCTCAAATTTCTGTATTTTCTCTCCACTTAGAAAATAGTCAACCCTTTCATTTCTTCTACCAAAGTGCATGACCATACACTTCCCAACATTGTATGCATTTGCATTTCTTTTCCATTCTCTAAGTTCTTCAATAGCCTCTCCACTTGCTCAAAACTACCTGCCCCTGCAGCTATTTTCATATCATCTGCAAACTTTGCAACAAAGCCATCAATTCTATTATCCAAATCACTGACAAATAACATAAAAAGAACTGGTCCCAACACAACCCCTGTGGAACACCACTAGTCCCTGGCAACCAGCCAGAGAAGGCTCCCTTTATTCCCACTCTTTGCCTCCTGCCAATCAGCCACAGATTTATCCATGCTGGAATCTTTCCTGTAATACCATGGGCTCATAATTTGCTTAACAGTCTCATGTGTAGC
Source organism: Hemitrygon akajei (assembly GCF_048418815.1). Classification (NCBI taxonomy): domain Eukaryota; kingdom Metazoa; phylum Chordata; class Chondrichthyes; order Myliobatiformes; family Dasyatidae; genus Hemitrygon; species Hemitrygon akajei. The sequence continues at coordinate 13,508,974 of NC_133135.1, read as the reverse complement.
ACCTCGTCAAAAGCCTTCTGAAAACACAAGTACACAACATCAACAAATTCTCCTTTGACTATGCCACTTTTTACTTCTTCAAAGAATTCCTACAGATTTGTTAGGCAAAATTTTCCATTGAGGAAACCATGCTGACTATGGGCTATTTTATCGTGTGACTCCAAGTACCCCACAACCACATACTTAGCAATCAACCCCAACATTTTCCCAAACACTGAGATCAGACTAACTGGACTATAGCTTATTTTCTTCTGCCTCTCTCCCTTCTTGAAGAGTGGGGTGACATTTACTATTTTCCAGTCTTCTGGAACCATTCCAGAATCTAGTGATTGTTGAAAAATCACTTCCAGTGCCTCCTCTATCTCTTCAGCTACCCCTTTCAGAATTCTGGGGTGTAACCCTTTCCAGGTGACTTATCTACCTTCAGACCTTTCAGTTTCCCAATAACCTTCTCTCTAGTATTGGCAACTTCACACACTTCATGCCCCCTGACACCTGGAACTTGCACCATACTGCTTGTGTCTTCCACGGTGAAGACTGATGCAAGATGCTTATTCAGTTCGTCTGCCATTTCCCTGTCCCCCATAACTACCTCTTCAGCATTGTTTTCCAGTGGTCCAATATCCACTCTCACCTATCTTTTACATTTTATGTTTCCAAAGAAACTTATGGTATCCTCTTTAATATTATTTTTCATATTTCATTTTAACCATCTTAATGAGTTTTTTAGTTACCTTCTGCTGTATATGAAAGCTTCCTATTCCTCTAAATTCCCACAAAATTTTGCACTATTATAAGCCTTCTCTTTGGCTTTTATGTTGGCTTTGATTTCTCTTGTTGAACACGGGTGTGTCACCTTTCTTTTAGAATAGTTCTTCCTCTTTGGGATGTGTATATCCCATGCCTTCCGAATTGCTTCCAGAAATTCCAGCCATTGCTGCTCTTCCGTCATCCCTGCCAGTGTTTTTTTCGAATCAATTCTGGCCAACTCCTCTCTCATACCTCTGTAATTCCCTTTACTCTACTGTAATACTGACACATCTGACTTCAGCTTCTCTTTCTCAAATTTCAGAGTGAATTCAATCATATTATAATCATTTGCCCCTAAGGGTTCTTTTAAATCCTCTAATCAATTCTGGTTCATTGCCCTTGAGCTTGAACTTCAGGTAGATGATAGGTGAAGCCAAGTAAGGGGGAAGGTAGGTGGGTGGTGGGAGGGGTCTGAAGTGAGAAGCTGGGAGGCAATTGGGGGGACAAGGCAAAGGTCTGAAGGAGGAGGAATCCGATAGGAGAGGAGAATGAGACTTTGGAGAAAGGGGAAGAGGATGGGCACCAGAGGGAGATGACAGCCAGGTGAGAAAAGAAGGGGTAAGAGGGGAGATAGAATGGAGAATGAAAAAAGATAGAAGGGGAGGAGAAAACATTACTGGAAGTTAGAGAAATCAATGTTCAAACCATTAAGTTGGAGGCTACCCAAACAAAGTATGAGATTTTGCTCCTACGACTCATCGTGGCAGTAGAGAAAGTCATGGACCAAAATGTCAGAATGGGAATGGAGAGTGGATTTACAACAGTTGGCCACCGGAAAAATGGTTGGACAAAATTGAGCCATTTATGCCCACTGCACCCTGACTAACCTCAAACCTGAACAGTGGTTAGCTTGGTGAACAGATGGAGGGTGGTCAGCAAGAACATGATGGCAAGAAGAAAGTCACAATATTAAGGAGTTACACAGAGGAATGAAGTCATTTGTTTCATCCCTCTGAGCAAATCAGTTACCCCTCTAGGATTTACAGATCTCTCAACAACTTGAACATTACAGGACCAAAATCATTTGGTGTTTCAGAGCTGGAATATTCGGTCATCAAATATTGCGCTCTGCCAAACCTGAAGTGCCTCACTAGCCAATACTTTGCCTCAAAAACTGGCATGAAAATAAATTCAAAAGTTCAAAATTTTGCTTGTTCTTGGTAACTTCTAAGGGGAGTCAAGGGAACACACACCAATTCTCATCAAGGGGTCAGCAGTGGAAAGGATGAGCAGTTTCAAGTTCCTGGGTATCAACATCTCTGAAGATCTATCCTGGGTCCAATTATGAAGGCGACACAACAGCAGCTATATTTCATTAGGAGTTTGAGACTTGGTATGCCACCAAGACTCGAGCAACTTTCTACAGATGACTGATTACATCACTGTCTGGAATGGAGGGTCACCGCACAGGATCGCGAAAAACTGCAGAGAGTGCAAACTCTGTCAGCTCCACCTCCTTACCATCGAGGGCATCTTCAAAAGTCAATGCCTCAAGAAGGCGACACCCATCATTAAGAACCCCCACAACCTAGGACGTGCCCTCTTCTGATTATTACCATCAGAGAGGTGGTGCAGGAGTCTGATAACATACAGTCAACATTTGAGGAACATCATCTTCACCTCCATCATATTTCTGAATGGTCAATAAATCTACGAATACTACCTCACAATTTTTGATCTCTTTTTTCATTACTTACATTTCTAGATCTAAATTAAATATTTCCCCATTGTAATTTGTAGCATATTTTATGTATTGCACTACACTGCTGCTGCAAAACGACACATTTCACGACCCATGCCAGTGATAATAAACGTGATTCTGAATCACACCAAGGACACCCTCCACCATGTTATGCGACACCTCAGTCATGTTAAATGGGACTGACTCACAAATCTAAGCAGCTATGGATCATTAGTGCCAGCTATGAAGTACAGCCCAGCAATTTATAAACTCCTCGCTCCTCCGCTGGAGTTCAGCTTAAGCCCAAAGTAAATTTATTATCAAAGTATGCATATGTCACCACATATATGCTGAGAATTATTGTCTTATAGATATTCACAGTAGAACTACATAATTAATGAAAAACTACACACAAAGACTGACAAACAGCCATTGTGCAAAATAACACTGAGAACATGTTGCAGAGTCCTTGAAAGTGAGTCCATAGATCATATCCAGCGATCAGTTCAGAGATAAGGTGAGTGAAGTTATCCATGCTGGTTCAGGAGCCCGATGATTGAAGGGTAATAACTGGTCTTGAATCTGCCGGTGTGGGACCTAAGACTCCTGGTACCTCCTTCTCGATGGTAGAAGAGAGAAGAAAACCTGGCCTGGATGGTGGACATCTTTGACGGTGGTTGCTGCTTTCTTGTGTCTCCAATGCAGGTGATCACAGGTACTAAAAGGGAAAACTTTGATATCCTGCATTGACTGTCCGCATTTCTTGTTGCCTGGAGAAAGCAGTCAACATAATCAATGACCCTTCACCCCAGTCATTCTCTCTTCTCCCCTCTCTTGTGGAGCAGAGGATACTAAAGCTTGTACCACCAGAATCAAGACAGCTTGTATCCTGTTATTATAAGATTCTTGAACAGACCTCTTGTACAATAACGATGAACTCTTGATCTCTCAATCTAAATCATCATGGCTCTTACCAATTTTTATCAATGCACCATTGAAAATATTCTGCCTAGGCATTACGTGGTTTGGTATAGCAACTGATCTGCCCGCAGTCACAAGAAACTGCAGACAGTTACGGACTCAGCTCAGCACATTATGAAAACCACCCTATCGTCTAGACTCTGTCTATACTTCTCGCTACCTCAGTAAAGCAGCCACATAGTCAAAGACCCCAGCCAGCCCATTCTCCCTTTTACCGTCCTTCCAGAAAAGCTTGAAGGCACTTGCCACTAGGCACAAGGACAGCTTCTATCCTGCTGATTCAGAAACATTGAATGGTTCCCTAGTACAGGATGGACTCAACATTACGACCTACCTTGTTAGGGTCTTGCACTTTATGGTTTACCTGCACTGCACTTTCTCTGTAACTGTTGCACTTCATTCTACACTCTAATTATTTTACCTTATTATCACCGGCATGTGACGTAAAATTTGTTAATGCATAATGCACCACTGTAATGATTGATCTGTAGGAACGGCATGCAAGGCATGGTTTTCACTGAGTGACAGTACGTGTAACAATAATAAACCAATTCCAATCCCTTACACCTTACCTGTCTTCCTGCCTTGCACTTTTTCAATAAAATTAACACTATATTCATAAAACATAGAACAGTACAGACTCTTCAGTTCATAACGTTGTGCAAACTTTTAATCTATTCTGAGATCAATCTAACTCCTACATAGCCCTTTATTTTTCTATTGTACATGTGCCTATCTAAAAGTTTCCTAAGTGCCCCTAATGTACTTGCCTCTAACACCAGCCCTGGCAGCATGTCCTATATACCTGCCACTCTGTGTGAAAAAATTGTCCCTGATATCTACTCTCTACTTCACTTTCAATCATCTTAAATTTATACACTCTCATATTAGCCATCTCCACTCTGGGGAGAAAGTCTCTGGCTATCCACTTGATAAATGCTTATTATCTTATACACCTCTCTGTCAAGTCACCTCTCATCCACCTTCAGCAACATGTTCTACATTTTTTTTCTTGTGTATTAACATCATATGTTCCTGTATAGAATGATCTGTCCAGATGGCATGCACCGTAAAAATAATTTGTAAATAATAATAAAGCATTTGCCACAAAACAGCCGGGTTACAGAAAGGCAACAGACCATTAGACCACAAGACATTTGTGCAAAATCAGGCCAATCAGCACATTGACTTTGCTCTGTCATTCCAGCATGGCTGATCTATTAACCCTTTTAACCCCATTCTCCTGCCTCCTCTCTGTAACCTTTGAAGTCCTAACAAATCAAGAATCGATCAACCCCTGAGTTAAATGTACCCAATGACTTGGCCTCCACAGCTGTCTGTGTCAATGAATTCCACAGATTCACCACATTCTGGCTAAAGGAATTCCTCCTCGTCTCTATTCTAAATGATGTCCCTCTATTCTGAGGCTGTCCCTCTATTCTGGTCTTAAACTCCCTTACAATAGAAAACGCCATTACCACATCCACTCTATCAAGGCCTTCCAATATTTGATAAGTTTCAATGAGACCTCATTCTTCTAAATTCCTGTGGGTACAGGCCCTGAGCCATCAAATGCTCTTCACATGTTAACTATTTCATTCCCACGATCATTCTGGTGAACATCCTCTGGAACCCTCCAATGCTATCACAACTTTTCTTAGATAAGGGACACAAAACGGCTCACAATACTCCAAGTGCGGTCTGACCAATGCCTTATAAAGCCAGAGCATTACATCCCATAAGACCAGACAGCAATTCCAAAAAAAATTGTATAAGCTGGAAAAATCGCAAAAAACAAAAAAATACTGCAAGCTCCCAGCAGCGTTTGTGGAGAAAGGAACGGTTAACATTTCAAGCAAGAAACCTTTTGTCAAACATTAGTGGGACCAGACAACATCACTGCTGCAGCATTGACAACATGAGCTCCAGACCTCAATGCAAACCTATCCAAGTTCTTCCTATACAATTATAACACTGGCATTTACCTAATAATGTGGAAAATTGTCCAAGTGTTCCTTGTTCAAACACAAGAGCAGAACAAATCCAAATCTAGCTAATTAACACTCAGTGTAGCTTCAATTATCATGTAGTGATTACTGTCCAATGACTTGTCACCAATGACTAACAGACAGACATACTTTACTGATCCCGAGGGAAATTGGGTTTCATTACAGCCGCACCAACCAAGAATAGTGAAGAAATATAGCGATATAAAACCATAAATAATTAAATAATAATAAGTTAATCATGCCAAGTGGAAATAAGTCCAGGACCAGTCTATTGGCTCAGAGTGTCTGACACTCCGAGGGAGGAGTTGTAAAGTTTGATGGCCACAGGTAGGAATGACTTCCTATGACACTCAGTGTTACATCTCTGTGGAATGAGTCTCTGGCTGAATGTACTCCTGTGCCTAATCAGTACATTATGGAGTGGATGGGAGTCATTGTCCAAGATGGCATGCAACTTGGACAGCATCCTCTTTTCAGACACCACCGTCAGAGAGTCCAGTTCCACCCCCACAACATCACTGGCCTTATGAATGAGTTTGTTGATTCTGTTGGTGTCTGCTACCCTCAGCTGCTGCCCCAGCACACAACAGCAAACATGATAGCACTGACCACCACAGTCTCATAGAACATCCTCAGCATCGTCCGGCAGATGTTAAAGGACCTCAGTCTCCTCAGGAAATAGAGACGGCTCTGACCCTTCTTGTAGACAGCCTCAGTGTTCTTTGACCAGTCCAGTTTATTGTCATTTCATATCCCCAGGTATTTGTAATCCTCCACCATGTCCACACTGACCCCTTGGATGGAAACAGGGGTCACCGGTGCCTTAGCCCTCCTCAGGTCCACCACCAGCTCCTTAGTCTTTTTCACATTAAGCTGCAGATGATTCTGCTCACACCATGTGACAAAGTTTCCCACCATCGTCCTGTACTCAGCCTCATCTCCCTTGTTGATGCATCCAACTATGGCAGAGTCATCAGAAAACTTCTGAAGATGGCAAGACTCTGTGCTGTAGTTGAAGTCCGAGGTGTAGATGGTGAAGAGAAAGGGAGACAGGACAGTCCCCTGTGGAGCCCCAGTGCTGCTGACCACTCTGTCTGACACACAGTGTTGCAAGCGCACGTACTGTGGTCTGCCAGTCAGGTAATCAATAATCCATGACACCAGGGAAGCATCCACCTGCATCACTGTCAGCTTCTCACCCAGCACAGCAGGGCAGATGGTATTGAATGCACTGGAGAAGTCAAAAAACATGACCCTCACAGTGCTCACTGGCTTGTCCAGGTGGGTGTAGACACAGTTCAGCAGGTAGACGATGGCATCCTCCTAGTCGGGGCTGATAGACGAACTGGAGGGGATCTAAGTGTGGCCTAACCATAGGCCAGAGCTGCTCTAGAACAACTGTCTCCAGGGTCTTCATGATGTAGGAGGTCTGTAGTCATTGGAGCCACTGGGGCGCGGCGTCTTTGGTGCAGGAACGAGGCAGGACGCTTCCACAGCACCGGAACCCTTTGGAGACTCAGGCTCAGGTTGAAGACATGGTGAAGTACTCCACATAGCAGGGGGGGGGGGCACAGGCCTTGAGCACCCTGGGACTGACACCATCCAGGCCTGCAGCCTTGCTTGGGTGGAGACGTTTCAGCTGTCTTTTCACCTGTCCAGCTGTGAAGCCCACCAACAAATCTTATCAAAGCCAACACAATCTCAACATTTACTTGCCTGTGTGAGGACAGACATGGATTTCAGAGCTTAGCTGCTCTTGTGCGAGGACAAAGATGGATTTCAGAGATCAGCTCAGGGTTTCTGTTCTTGTGTGAGGAGAGATGGAATTCAGAGCTCAGCTGAGAGTCTCTGCTCAAATGAAAACAAAGATAGATTTCAGAGCTCAGCTGAGGGTCTCTGCCCTTGACATCAAGGTAGTATTTGGCCTTGCATTAAGAAGCCCTGGTGATTCCAAACACACTACAAACCAAGGGGAAAATAATGAAATGGTTGGAATCACTTCTGATGCAAAGAAGGGCAGTTGTGGTGCACAGCAGAATCTCCTGGGGCTAATTATCTTCATTTGCTTCGTAAATGTTCCTCCCTTCTATCGTAAGATCAGAAAGATTTACCAATGATTGAACAGCGTTCAGTTCCACTTGCAACTTTTCAGCAAATGAAGCAGTCCATGCCTGCAAGCAGTAAACTTGAGACAACATTCGACGTGCGCTGAATAATAAATGACAAGTAACATTCACATGACAAAAGTTCCTGGCAATAATCATCACCAACAGGGTCAGGGGGGTGGGGAGAGGAAGTGTGGGGTGAGAGGACAGGCGAAATAATTTTGTCTTTCTTATTCTACATACAACCTTTATGAATATTGGTTTATTATTGTCATATGTACTGAGATATAATGAACAACTTGGCTTTGCAAGCCATCCATATAGATCATTTCACAACATCAGTACATCAAAGTAGAGAGTAAAGCAATAACAGAATGCAGAATAAAGTGTTACAGTTAGAGTGCAAGTACAATACGGTGCAAGCAGTAACAAGGTATATTGTGAAGTCAAGAGTCCATCTTAGCGTACTAAGTCTTACAGCGGGATAGAAACTTTCCTTTTGCCCGGTGGAAGGTGATTTCAGGCTTTTGCATCTTTTGCCTGACGACAGAGGGGAGAAGAGAGAATGTCCGGGGTGGGTGGGGTCTGTGACTACTGGCTGCTTTCCTGAGGCAGCAAGAAGTACAAACATAGTCACTGGAGGAGAGGCTTTCATGTTCTGAGCTGTGTCCACAACTCTGCAGTTCCTAGCCATCTCGAGCAAAGGAATTGTTATACCAAGCTGTAATGTATCCATATAGGTATCTAAGTGGTTGTACTAGGACTGTCTATTGGTGATGTTCACTCCTTAGAACTTGAAGCTTTCAACCCTCTTGTCCTCAGCACCACTGATAGAAACAAATGGGTGTGCACCTCCCCCCCCTTCCTGAAGTCAATAACCACCTCTTTTGTTTCTCTGACACCGAGGAAAAGGTTGCTGTCATGACCTTTTATCAGGAGGTAGCAATGTAGTCCAGTATGTGCAAGACATTTATAACTTACACTGAGAAAACCTGTTTCCTTGGCATTAACATATCAGATGATCTATCCTAGGACCAGCACAAAGAAGGCACAACAGCACCTCTACTTTCACAGAAGTTTGCAAAGATTCAGCAGCCACCAAAAACTTTGAAAAAACTTTATTCATGCACAGAGGAGAATATCATAACCAGATGCATCATGGGTGGTATTGAAATACGAATGCCCAGGAATGGAAAAGGCTGAACGGCTCATGTTCTCAGTAGAGGTTGAATACTCCTCATCTGAAATGCTTGGGGCCAGAAGTGTTTCAGATTTTGGATTTTGGAATATTTAATGAGAATAGCTTGGGATCGCCATCATTTCTGTTTCTGAATTTATGTGCCACTGGTAAGCAGTCTTTTTCTTACCCTTGTTCATCACACATATGTACCAAAGCAGCCATTCAGCATGTTAGATTTTCATCAGTGACAATCTTGGCAAACTTCATCAATGAACTTCACTGCTGTTTCATAATCTGCAGATGCTTTATCATCACATATCTTTAAAAATTTAATGCCGTGCCTTTTCTTAAATTTCTGTAACCTATTTGCTGAACATTCACAATTACCTTCAATTTTCAGTCTTTTCTCTCTCTCTCTCTCTCTCTCTCTCTCTCTCTCTCTCTCCCCCTCCCTCCCTCCAAGGTTGTCAAGCCAAGGAGTGGTAGTGGGGACAAGCTCCCACTACCTAAAAGTGCTCCTCACGGCATGCGCCTCAAATAGCCTCTGACAACCAAGTCCAACTCCAGGCTTTCTCATGTGGCTTAGCCTCTAAGCTCGGCGGAACTGTTTCTACTGACAAGAGAAGGGGCGAAGGTGGGTCCAGGTGCCTTAAAACCAGTGCTTTGGGTAGATGGGGCTTGTCAGCCTGGGAAGGCAGTCCATCTAAGAGAGGGAAAACTCTGATTTCAACCCTCAGCTGTCTTGCGGCCATACCCACTCATGGGAAAGTCTTTGGGAGTAAACCCTGAGGACAAATCCCTGAGGAGCTGGAGTCCCTAAGGCAGTCTGACGTTGCCTTCAACCTTGTTCTGGCAACTCCTGCGACGACACCAGTGCCAAGCTGTATTGGCCCTTGCCCTCCCCTTCGACAACATCGGTGGCGTGGAGAGGGGAGACTTGCTGCTTGGGCAACTGCCAGTCTTCCATACAACCTTGCCACGGCCTGTAACCTGGACAGGACACTTGCATGACTTTCCAGGTGCAGATCCATGGTCTTGCGAGACTAACGGATGCCATCCATCCATCCATTCAGACACTGATGAATCCACTCTTTCAATACAAGATCAAGATCTTCATTTTTTTGCTTTATGCAGTGTTTTCTATTTTACACTAACTTCGTTCATTACATATACGAGGTTACTTCTCAGAACTGTCTGAGGTGCACAGGCACCTGCAAACTATCTGGGATGTCATGAAGAATATTTCAGATTTCAGAGATTTTCGGATTTTGGAGTTTCAGATAAGGGGTACTCAACCTGTATGATTTTTTATTTGCAAAACTTGTCATATTTTGCATGTTGTTTGTTTGTCAATCTTTGTGGGGGGGGGGGGGTTTCATGAACTATTGTATTTCTTTTTTCTCCCCTGTAAATTCCTGCAAGAAAGTGAATCTCAGGGTAGTATATGGTGACATGTATTTTTTTATATAATAAATTTACACTGCACTTTGAGATTCATTTCATGCAGGTATACACAGAACAAAGAAATACTACAGAATCAATGAAAAACTACACACAAAGACTGATAAACAATGTGTGAAAGACAAACCGTGCAAATACAAAAATAAAAAATAAGTAAGAAATAATATCAAGCAGATGAATTGTAGAGTCCTTGAAAGTGTGTCCATAGGTTGTGGAATCAGTTCAGTGTTGAGGTGAGTGACATTATCTCTGCTGGTTCAGGAGCCTGATGGTTGAAGGGTAATAACTGTACCTGGTCGTGTGGATCCTAAGGCTCCTGTACCTCCTTCCCAATTGCCGAAAGTAGTATATGGTAACATATATGTACTTAGATAATAAATTTGCATTGAATTTTGAAGAACATTCAAACCCTGAAGTGACAAGCTGCAAACATTGTTTCTGGATGATGCTTTTCAACATCAGGTTCCTCAGAATTTCCATCACTAGGCTCATCCCAGTTACCATAGGTTTGTTCAGGAAAGATGGTTTCACACTGATTCAGAAGTAACGTGTGCCAGTTTGAAAGGATGAACGGGCTCCAAAGTAATTTGCACCTACATATTACTGCTCATGAAACTAAGTGCCTCAGTGCATTTGGTTCCTCAGTGCATTTCCCTGTGCCTCAGTGCATTGGGAATTAGTTGTGGTTACGGACATCAAGAGAAGGTTTTAACTTCACTGTGTGGTTTTCACTTAAAAGTGGGTCATTTTTGGAAGAATTATATCACACTGCGACTGAGTTTCAGAGAGCCCTGCTGGGAGAATGATACCTTTTCCTTCAAACTGCATCACCTTTGTCAAGACAATCCAGTTTGGTACCAATGGAGGGCAGCAGGTGGGCAATTGGTCACTAAGCAACACTCAAATTGGTGGCTTTGATGCAGTCTCTGTTCGTGCTGCTGCATAATTATGGAAGATTCCTGGAATAATACTCAAATCACACAATGTTCTGTTGGTTAATGATGAATCAATCATATGATTGCTACGATGGTAGCAATTTGCTGCCTTGTCAGATAGATAAATTCTGATTCTGAATATCTGAGCACACAACCTCACCACATTATTGAGGTACAGCTACCCTGGTGGAACACAGAACAGCACAGCATAGGAACAGACCGTTCGGTCCACAAAGCTGTGCTGAACCAATTAAATTAGTAATCAAATGGCCAACTGATCTCTTCTGCCTACACAATATCCACACGCTTCCCTTTCCTTCACATACACGTGCCTACCTAAACATTTCTCACAAGTCCCTAATGTATGTGGCTCTATCACCCCATCAGGCAGCACATTCCCAGCACTCATACTCTCTATGCAGAAACCTGCCCCTTACATCTCACCTTAAATGCATGCCCTCTGGTATTAGACATTTCAACTCTGGGAAAAGGATACTGTCTGTCTTCTCTAACTATATTCCTAATAATCTTATAAACTTCTATCAGATCCCCCTTCAGCCTCAGCCTCTCCAGAGAAAACAACCCAAGTTTGTCCAACCTCTCATTATAGCACATGCCCTCAAATCTGGTAGCATCCTGGTAAACCGCTTCTTCACCCTTTCCAAACGTCAACATCCATCTCAGGGCAACCAGAACTGTAGGCAGTACTCCTGATACAGCCTAGAGTTTTATAAAGCTTCAATGTACCTTCCTGACACTCGAATTCAATGCTTTGGCTAATAAAGGCAAAAATGCCATACACTTTCTTAGCCACCCTACATACACCCTATCAACCTGTGTAGCCACTTTCAGGGCACTATGAACTTGGACCTCAAAAACTCTCTGCTCAATAACAATGTAAACGGTTTTGCCCTTAACAGTGTAATGTTTTCATTTGACCTACCAAGATGCAGTGCTTCACATTTGTCCAGATTAAACTCCATCTCCCATTTCTCTGCCCACGTCTTCAACTGATCTAAATCAACCGTATTCTAGCTGTAACACCACTCATCTTCATACCATCTGCAAACTTACTAACCCACACATCAACATTTTTATCCAGGTCATTTATACACATCACAAAAAACAGAAGTCCCAGCACAAATCAGAATCAGGTTTAATATCACAGGCAGATGTCATGAAATTCATTAACTTTTTGGCAGCAGTACAGTGAAATATATGAAAAATATAGAGGACAAAACTAAATTACAGTAAGTATATACAGTTACAAGAAAAGGTTTGTGACCCTTCGCAATTGACTGGTTTAGGGCAGGACACCTCTACAAGCCACGCCTCCAATCTCATGTCAGTGACTGGAATATCCGACTCCAAATAGCTTTTATAGAAGGTCCACATACCTTTTGAAGGTAGACTGTGATTGTTTAAATGGTGCACTCAGTATTCACAAGAAGTAGAACAATTTTTTATGTGTTAATAGTTTAGGTAGATTGTGTTTGTCTATTATGGTGACTTTGATGAAGATCAGATCACATTTTATGAGTAATTCATGCATAAAAGTAGGTAATTGCAAACAGTTCATAAAATTTTTCTTGCAACTGTACATCTACTAAATAGTTAAAATAAGTAGTGCAAAAAAAAACAGAAACAAAAAGTAGTGAGGTACTGTTCATGGGTTCAATGTCCATTTAGAAATTGGATGGCAAAAGAGAAGCTGTTCCTGAATCACTGAGTGTGTGCCTTCAGGCTTTTGAGCCTCCTTCCCATAACAATAAGTCCTTAATGATGGATGCCGCCTTCCTAAGGCACTGCTTCTCGAAGATGTCTTATGCTCTCTCCATTTGACTTGATAATCTGCAGAAATTTTCAAGTGCTTTCATTGACAAAACAAATCTCCTCAAAAACCCAATGAAGTATAGTGCTCTCTTGCCATATTTATAGCTGCATTAATGTGTTGCATCCAGGTTAGGTCCTCAGAAATATTGTCACCCAGGAAATGATCCCTGCAGAACATCACTAATCACAGACCTCCAGCTAAAATACATCCCTTCAAACACTACCCTCTGTCTTCTGTGGACAAGCCAAGTCTGAACCCAAATGGCTAATTCAATATTGACCCAAGCATCTTAACCATGCATCTTTGAGGGATCCATGTTGACAACATTCACAGCTCTACCTACATCAATCACCTTTGTAATGTCATTAAAAAAAACTCAATCAAGTTAGTAAGACATGACTTGCCCCGCACAAAACCATGTTGACACTCTCAAATTCAACCATATTTGTCACATGTATATCGAAACATACAGAGAAATACGTTGTTTGCATCAACAACTAGTATGGTCCAACAATGTGCTGGAGACAAGGGTCACCATGCTTCCAGAGCTAGCATAGTATATCCCTTATCAACATTACCTTAGCATATGCAGTCACTGTTACTTTGCCAATTATGGGACCTTGTTGCATGCAAGTAGATTACTGCATTATAACACCCTTCGTCCTGACGAAGAGTCTCGGCCCGAAACGTCAACAGCGCTTCTCCCTATAGATGCTGCATGGCCTGCTGTGTTCCACCAACATTTTGTGTGTGTTGTTGTTACAAAATACAAGAGCTGCACTAGAGTTTGAACTTGGAAAACACTTCTATGAACCTTCTCTGAGGATCGTCACCATACTATGGTTGAGAGGCTGGTATGTTCCTGAGATCCCAAGAGCAATACTGCCTGGAGCTTAGCTCCTGGTAGGGTCACCCATGGCGGTAAGGTCACCCAGACAAAGAGGAACTCAACCAAGACCTCAACAGTGGAGCTTGCAGAAGATTATAACACATCACAACGAAAAAGAAGGCAGAGGAAGGCTGTAGCAGAACATCATGTTCAACTCGAGTGATCACACTACTACTAGGAATCTTTAGTCACCTGAACTAATCTGGCTCGAGTGGGGGGAGGGGGTTTGATGCTTTTGCTACTGCTTGTTTGGAGGGTGAGAAGAGGAGGGCTTCAGGGGCTACAATGTTCTATCATTCATTCTATGGAGTCTCTTGGTTCGGGGATGTCTGAAGAGTATGAATTTCAGATTGTATACTGTAAGCAATCTCTGATGTTAAGGGAACCGAATTAAAACCATTCAGCCCTGGGAAAAAGCCTCTGACTATCCACATGATCAATACCTCTCATCATCTTATACTCCTCAATCAGGTCACCTCTCATCTTCCATCACTCCAAGGGGAAAAGGCGGAGTTCACTCAACCTATACTCATAAGGCATGCTCCCCAATGCAGGCAAAATCCTTGTAAATCTCCTCTGCACCCTTTCATGGCTTCCACATCCTTCCTGCAGTGAGGCGACCAGAACTGAGCACAGTACTCCAAGTGGGGTCTGACCAGGGTCCTATATAGCTGCAGCATTACCTCTCAGCTCCTAAATTCAATTCCACAATTGGTGAAGGCCAATACACCGTACGCCCTCTTAACCAGAGTCAAACTGCGCAGCTGCTTTGAGCATCCTATAGACTCAGACCCCAAGATCCGTCTGATCCTCCACTCTGCCAAGAGTCTTACCATTAATACTATATTCTGCCATCATATTTGACCTACCAAAATGAACCACTTCATACTTATCTGGGTTGAACTCCATCTGCCACTTCTCAGCCTAGTTTTGCATCCTATCAATGTCCCGCTGCCACAAGAGGACACAGGTTTAAGGTGCTGGGGAGTAGGTACAGAGAAGATGTCAGGGGTAAGTTTTTTACTCAGAGAGTGGCGAGTGTGTGGAATGGGCTGCCAGCAACGGTGGTGGAGGTGAATATGATAGGGTCTTTTAAGAGACTTTTGGATAGGTACATGGAACTTAGAAAAATAGAGGGCTATGGGTAAGCCTAGTAATTTCTAAGGTAGGGTCATGTTCAGCACAACGTTGTGGGCCAAAGGGACTGTATTGTGCTATATGTTTTCTATGTTTCTAAAGAAAGGAACTAAAATGATGCAACACTGGTTCCATAAAATACAGCATGCACCATTTCAATTTCATCATGAAATTAATGAAATCTATGACCGAGTCTGCAGCCTTATTAACACTGCAACTGAAATCAGCTAATTAAACCAAGGGTTCATTTAATAACTTTAATTCACAGTCTATATTGTCAATTCATTAAGTTTTGAAAATAACCCATTATAATGAACACTTCTCAAGGAATTTAAGGACATGACCCCTACAATGATAGCCATGGATTTTGCTGGCATGGGTCTACTACCCACAGTCACTTCTTCACTGCTATAATCATACTAAAAGTTACCTACGCAAGATGTTGGGCATCATCCCTGCTGGCCAGAAATGCCATGACTCCTGCAGTGCACTGAAAAACCCCCATCCCAAATTCAGTAACTGTCAAATCTGAGAGTTTGTAAAAGAAACAGAAATGCTTGGCTGGAAACTCTCAACAAGTCAGGCAGCCTCCACAGAAACAGAAACCTTATTATCATTTCAGACTAAAGGTCCTATGTCAAGGTTGTTTCATTCCTCAGTTGCGGCCTGACCTGCTGAGATCTTCCAGCATCTTCTGATTTTACTTCAGAATTCCAGGACCTGCAGTTTTTAGTCCCCAATTTGCTTTTATTCCAAGACGACAAATTTGAAAGTCTGACATTCAGGAATTTTTGTTAAGAACGAAGTGTGTAAAAATTTTAAATTATAGCAAGTTAGCTTAAAATATATAAGCAATCAAAGCCATAGGAGAAAATCTGTGTGGCAGAAAGGTACAGTAGTGGTGCAGGTCAATGGGACCAGGCAGATTATTAGTTTGGTATGGACTAGAAGGGCTGAAGGGCCTATTTCTATGCTGTAGTGTTCTATGACTCTAAAGGTTGATTTATACTTTTGCATACAAGCTGCGCCACAGCCTACAGCGTAGCCCTGCTTTTCACTTCTGCATCACTCTACGCCATAGCCAGCATGCGTTGGTGTACGCCAAAATGCTAGTTGGCGGTGGGGTTTCTATTGCCACTGTGTTGAGTTTCTTTGTGAGAGACATGGACGAGGAAATGCATTTCAAACATTTTCGCATGTCGGCAGATAGATTTGACGATTTGATTCATCTATTTCGCATCGGTGTACAGACATGGCGGAGAAAAAGCAACCGGAAATGCGTAGGAGGAAATGTGATGCTACCAAGCGGACAAATCACAGTTGTTGTGGTCTGCGTCGCCGTGATGCGTTACTTTTGCTTACGTGATACTTTTTTGGGGAGGTGCACGTTACCTACGGAGTAGATGCGACGCACAAGTATAAATCAGCCTTAAGACTAGGCCATATGGCATCTTCCTCATATCTCTATGTACATTATTGATCTTTTAACAATTAGAATGCACACAAATATCAGAAAAAGATGGGGTAGACCACCCAGATCCAAAGAGAAGAAAGTATAAATTAGGAGGAGGAGTAAGCATCCAGCTGTTCAATTTACATATCGATTTGATAATATTGTAGTTGATCTTCCATCTCCATTCTGTTATCCTGCACAATCACCATAATCCCCTCATGTTTGCAGAGATCTGTACTTTAAATGGATTCAGTGTCTTCCCAGCCCTCTGGCATATAGAATTCCAAAGTTTCACTACTTCCTGCATGGATAAACTTCTCATTCTAGTCCTAAATGACCTGTATTCCTCACTCTGCGACCATGACCACCCAGTTACAGATACCCCAAATAAGGGTAACACCCTCCCTATATCAACCCTGGTAAGTCTGCTCTGCCATTCCAAAAGATCACACCGTGTAGCTCAAATCTACCTGCCGACTCATTTCTACTTCCTCTGATCTATTTGATGTCCAAAAATCTAATCATTCAGCCTCGAAGATGCTCAGTGCCTGAGTATCCACAGCTCGAAATGTAGAGCACACTGAAGATTCATAATCCAGTATTCAAGAATGCTCCTCGTACCAGACAAGGTAAACAAGATGACTCGGACGTTTATCATTGAGCAATTCTTACATTCTTCAAATGCAACCAAAGAACCTTCCATCAGCACAAGGGAAGCACTTGTTACATGTGCAAGGAGTAGGAACAACAACAGAGCAGTAGGAGTCACGTCGCCATGGTACATTCTGAGCAGCCTACAGTGTGGGAGTGGTGAACTGGTCCCACCGAAATGGAAACATGCGCACTCGAAAGCCCACACAGAGAGAGACCTCCATGTCTAGGAGGCCCATTCATTGCATGATCAATACGCGCACTTGCATATGCATTTATAAAAAACAAGAAGATGTTTACAAACACAAGAGATTCCACTGAAGGAAATCTTGAGCAACGCACATGAAATGCTGGATGACCTCTGTTAGTCGAGCAACATTTATGGAGGGGAATAAACAGTTGATGATTCAGGCCAAGACACGATGAAGGGTTATTTAATAATCAAGGTTATTTGAATAACTCCAACAAATGCTCAAGAAGGCAACATTTCCAATGATCTGGAATAATTTCTGGAAAACATCAACAGCATCAGATATTTGAATCATTATGCCAGAGTTGAGTCATCCGATTGCTGTCAGCAGCTGCATTCCTCAGTGGAATTTACCATCATTTTCCTCTCCAGACCTCTACTGGCTACCTCGTTCTTCAGAACATAATAAAAAGTTTAGACCACACAGATCTTCAAGCATCTTCTGCTATCCAGTCAGATCACAACTGACCTTCAACCTTACGAAAGGTCTCGGCCCGAAACGTCAACAGTGCTTCTTCCTATAGATGCTGCCTGGCCTGCTGCGTTCCACCAGCATTTTGTGTGTGTTGCTTGAATTTCCCGCATTGGCAGATTTCCTCGTGTTTGCTTTTTAAATTCAACTTTGTCCACTTTCTTATTTAAACCCTACAGCCATCAATCACTTTAACATCCAAAAACGTGACAAGGTCAGCCTTCAAACCAGTTAGTAGTATTCCGGAATGGAGAAATTCAAAGATTCATATCACCCTGACTAAAGAAATTTTTCCCAATCTAAATGCAAAATGGCACTCCCGCATCTTAAGTTAAGGTCCTCTGGTTCCAGAGTCTCCGAAACTAAAGTCAGGTGTATCAGTATTACAGAGGAGTAAAGTGAATCACAGAGGCATGAGAGAGGAGTTGGCCAGAATTGATTGGAAAAGAACACTGGCGGCATTGAATGCAGAGGACATAGCCTTAGAATAGAGGGCCATTCTTTTAGATCAGAGATGAGGAGGAATTTCTTTAGCCAAAGAGTGGTGAGTGGTGAACCTGTAGAATTCTTTGCCACAGGCAGCTAGAGGCCAAGGTTTTATGTATATTTAAGGCAGAGGTTGATAGATTCTTGATTGGCAGGGCATGAAGGGTTACAGGGAAAAGGCAGGAGATTGGGGCTGAGAGGAAAAACGGAGCTGACGTAATGGGCCAAATGGTTTAATTCTGCTCCTATAATTTATAGTAAGATGGTCTAATTCACCCTGTCAATGCTGTTCGTTCATTTATGTTTCAAATATCAGTCGGTAGGTTCTGATCCCACAAGCCTACTAACAAAATGGAAACCTTCAGATTAAAGTATCAGGACTGTTTACTCATGGAAAAGGACAGACTTACACTTAATTAGCAACTCACTCTACGTCAGGATACTGCTTAATTCTTCACAGTCCATGAAGCCCTGCAAAAATATTGCAGGGATGGAAACAGTGCAGCCAAATTGCAAACAGCAAAGTCTCATTTTATATATTTTTTTTAAAAAGCAGTTAATTTGTTTTAATAACTTTCCAGTGATTCCAGTTCAATCCTGATCTCTGGTGCTGTCTGGGTAGAGATTGCATGTTGTCATGGTGACATAGTCTTTTTCTCCAGGAGCTCCAGTTTCCTCCCACATCCCATAGACATGCAAGTTTGGTAGGTGAATTGGCCACTCTAAGTTGTTCCTTGTTTATTGGTGAATGATAAAACCTCTGGAATTTACTGGAGCACATGGAAAATAAGAAATAGGGTTAACAGAAATCAAAATCAGAATCAGGTTTATTATCACTGACAAGGGTCTCGGCCCAAAACTTCAACTGTACTTTTTCCCTTAGAGACTGCCTGGCCTGCTGAGTTCCTCCAGCATTTTGCGTGTGCTGTTTGGATGGCCAACATTTGCAGATTCTCTTTTGTTTGAAATTCAAAACTTGTTGTTTTCTAATCTGACTGAATAGCAATACAGCTTGTTGATCTGTTTCTGGGTGTCAACATCTCTGCACACCAGCATCACGCATCAACTCTGATACCTTCCTCATCCAGGCAGCAACACAGTCCACACCAAATCCAGCTGTTCAGCTCCTCCATCAACTCCCTGATGGGGCAGACCTGTAATACCCTAAGTTAAGGCCCAGGATTGTCTTGCAATCGTAAAAAAGACATTTAAAAAAGACAAAAACTCCTTTGGTTGGTCCCCAAGAGGCTGCTGCATCTGAGTGTGCCGCCACCTGAATGGAAGATGCATATTGATCTGTACAGACTCGATAGGCTTGATTCTGTCCTGTAAGACTAGGATTCTTCAACAAATTTTGTGAGATAATTAACAACATTGTTTGTCATATGATGCCACAAAAAAATTTACAGTTGTTCAGAAGGTAAGATGGATCCTTGGTTCAGTGATTCAACTAAGAAAGCAGCATCTCTGACACTGTGTAAATATACCACCCAAGTGCAACCTTGACTATGCAATCAAGACTCTAGTGTGGAAACAAAACCAACAAACATGCAATCAACTAAATGATAACCAATATCTTCAAAGGCAAAACCCAACCAAGTTCCCCAACGTTAAAGCTGCTTACCAAATCAATCATGCTGTTCTGGCTGGCTGGGCGAATATCTTCCAGAAACTCAAGGAGGTAGTATGTATACCTGTCCATCAGGTGGACCCCAATGGCAAGATCAGGCTGGTGCTATTTAAAGACAGATACAACGTTAAGGAATCTATAATAGAAAGATGCAAGTTTTCTATCAGTATGACAGAATTAATCATCTTAGTCTCACCCCAAGCTGTTCTCTACTGAATACAACTGATGAAATCACCAGACTCTCTTAATGGAAACAGCTGGAATCAGCTATAAATGATCCTATAAGACCATAATACATAGGAGCAGAATTAGGCCATTTGGCCCATCAAGCCAACCTTGCCTTTCTATCATGGCTGATTTATTTTCCCTCTCAAACCCATTCTCCTGCCTTCTCCCCAAAAGTGGTGGTGCCCTTATTTATCAACCTCTGCCTGGAATATACCTAATGACTAGGCCTCCACCTGTAGCAATGAATTCCAATTTTTTGCACCGTCTGACCAAATTGAAACCTTAAAAAATGCAAAAACAACTTCTGAAAAGGTGGTGGCATCTGATTTTATTAGAAAAGTTGAACCATGGGCTAACTTGGATAGCTATCTTGGTGGGCTAAAGGGCAGTTTCCATGCTATATAACTCCATAACTACATAAGACTAATGAACTTAAACTCATTATGGACAAAAGCTGTAGTATAGGATTAAGCAAAACATCACTTCATGGAGCCAACTGTGGCAGAATAGCTTGAATGGAATGCTTGAATAACTGGAATAGAATAGGGCAAAGCATAGCGGTAAACACATTCAGCAATCATCAATCAGGGTTCAAGTTCCAGTGCTGTCTGTGTGGAGTTAATAAGTTCTCCCCATGACCACATGGATCTCTTCCCACATTCCAAAGATGTAGAGTTATGATTTGATTTAGTGTTCCGTGGGCATGCCAGGTTGGCACTGGAAGCGTGGTTACGCATGCAGGCTACCCCAAGTACAATCCTCGGACTGCATTGTTGGTCATGCAAAATAACACATTTCAACATATGTTTTGATTGTACTGGTGACAAATAAAGCTAATCTCATCTTTTTAAAAAAACCTCCTCCTGTGCACTAGGATTCTATGATGGTAATAAATAGAAACATTCTTTTCACTCTATAAATCCTTGCTTTTTTTTTCTTTCTTTCTCTGTTTTTATCCCTGTTATCATCAATCATATAATTAACTGAGCTGAAAACTTACCGAAAGAGAGTCTTCACCAACCTGGCTGCTGGCTAGAGCCATAATGTTGGGCGAATACAATTTTTCATACATGGAGGCCCCCTGGCAAGTGTCAATAATGAAAAGCAATTCGTGGTACCTGGAGAAACAAATATTCATCAGTCTCACTGCAAAGCTGATGCCTTGCTTCAATTCACACAGCTAAAAACCTCCGCAGGCTCCCCTAGTTCCCAGACCATTAGAGCAGAAAAGAAAACAGCTGGCAGCTCTTCCAGTGATGAAGATGCATACATTTATAGCATCCTGCATGACCTCAAGATGTCCCCAAGCACTTTACAGCTTCAGAAGCATGTTCACAGTACTGGATGGGAAACGCAGCAGCGAAATTAACACGTGGTGAGCTCCAACAAACCACAATAGATCAGCAGGTTACTCCACATCCACCCGGAAGCCTGGACTCAACAGCCCAAAAGTACTCAACTCTTGGACAGAGGTCAGAAGAAATGTGTAGTGCCGCAGACATCTCAGTACCTCTGACCTCCTGGTGGAGAAGTGTCTCATTTCACACACCTGAAAAGGATTACTTAGGACCATAAGATATAGGAGAAGAATTGGGCCATTTGGCCCATCAAGTAATTGTGTAAACACAAGCAGGTTTTTGCACTGAGGCTGGGTGAGACTATAACTAAATGTCATGGGTTAAGGGTAAAAGGTGAAATCTTTAAGGGAATATGAGGGGAAACTTTTCATGCAGAGTGAGCAACCTACCAACGCAAGTGGCGGATGCGATTTCAATTTCAACATTCAAGAGACACTTGGATAGATACATGGATGGGAACAGTATGGAGGGTTATGGTCAGGGTGCAGGTCAATGGGACTAGACAGCTTAAATGGTTTGGCACAGACTGTTTCTGTGCTGTAGTTTTGTATGACTCTATGACACTACAAGTCTGCTCCACCATTCCCTCATGACTGATTTATATGTCCACAGATTCACCACCCTCTGGCTACAGAAAGTTCTCCTCATCTCTGTTCTAAAGGGACATCAGAATCAGGTTTACTATCATTTGACACGTCGTGAAATTTGTTTTGAAGCAGTACAGCACAATACATAAAATATACTATAAATTACAATATGAAAATATAGAAAATAAATGTATTGCAAAAATAGTGAGGACATCCTTTTATTCTGAGGCTTTGTTCTTTGGTCCAAGACTCTCCCACTATAGGAAACATTCTCCCCATGTCCACTCTATTTAATCCTTTCAATATTCAGTAAGTTTCAATGAGATCCCTTCCATTCTTCTGAACTCCAGACTCCCACAAGTCAGACCCAGAGCAACAAATATATTAACCTTTTCACTCGCAGGATTATTCTCTTAAACCTCCTCTGGACCCTCTCCACTGTCAGCACTTCCTTCCTTAGAGATAGGACCCAAAACTGTACCCAATACTCTAAATGTAGTCTGACACTGTGGATAACCAGTGCCATTCAACCACTGGGAAACCAAATTAAATAAACCCCAGGTTACAGTATCTTGTTCATTAAGAAGTACTCCCAATCTTTTACCTTCTCTTCTGCCACATCTGTTCAAATGCATCTCCCAACTCCACATTTGTAATTTCTTCAGAATCCTGGAATTTTAGGAATCCATTGCCACCATGTCCTTCAAACAAAATGAAAATTCTGCATGAAAAGATTGTTTTGTTAGTATCAGTCCTCCCCACGTTAGGGCAAGGTTCTGTTTTGTTCATAACGCAAACAGTTCACAAGTCAGAAATGCAGATGTGATCCAAGTTCCCTGGCAGCAGAGGACGACCGCAGCCCCACAGCAGCCGCAAATCCATCCTGCTGGTCTTGTAAACAGAGAGTAGCAAGGGTGTTAAAGGTTACAGGGAGAAGGCATGAAAATGGGGTTAGCCATGATGGATTGCTGGGGCAGACTTGATAGGCTAAATGACCCAATTCCACTCCTACACCATTATGGTCAAACACTCGACATATGAATGGGTAGTACATAAAAAGTTCGTAATTTAGGAAGTAACTGTTGAGATAATTATTGTTTCAGGACTGATGACGGGTCTCAGTCTGAAAAGTCAACTGTTCACTCTTTTCTATAGGAGCTATCTGGTGTGCTGAGTTCCTCCAGCATTTTGCGTGTGTTGCCTTGTATGTATATTGTGTTTTTGATATCCCAGATACTGGAGGTGTGCTCAAGTTCAAAAGTGTAACTCAACCATTGACCTACCCAACCTAGGGGCATTTTCAAAGGGGCTTAATGAAAAGACCTGCATAAGCACTGTAACTGATCGAGAACAGAGGCTGACTTGATAATACTAAACAAATCATTTAGACTTGGACAAAGTACTGAGTCAGATTGGCATGGAACAACCCTATCCATCCTAAGTATTTATCAAAACATTTTATAAAAAAAACACACACACACACACTTTGGCACATTTAGCTGAGTCCAATCAGGTACCACTTAAGGACATTTCAAAAGGTTTTTCACATCAACTGCAGATCCCTGACCCATTAGTTTGAGCAGATGAACAACGTTATAAAAGGCTTGCATTTCCATACCTCTGTTTAGAATATTTCAAAACACTTTACAACCACAGAGGTACTTATTGAATTGCAGTCATCATTGATACAGCTGCAGGTGGTAATGGGGACAAGCTCCCACTACCCATTAAATGCTCCCAATGCTGTGTGTCTTAAATAGCTTTTGACACCCAAGTCCAGCTCCTGGCCTTCATGTGTGGCTTAGCTACTAAGCCCAGCAGAACTGTTTCTACTGACAGGAGAAGGGGCAAAGGCAGGTTACAGGCAACTTAATACCAGTCCCTTCGGGCAGATGGGACTCATCAGCCGTGGTTGACAGCTAATTTAGGAGAAGGAAGACTCTTATCGTGAAGCTCCACTAGCTTATGCCTATACCCACTCATGGGGAAGGTTTTGAGAGGAAACCCGGAGAGAAAATCCAGAGCTGGCGTCCCTAAGGCAGCTCTATGTCGAGTTCAATGCTGACTGGCAACTCCTGCAACGCTGCTGTCTCAGTCTCTCCAATTCCTTTAGGTTCTTCAGATGTGTGGAGAGGGGGGAGCTTTCATGGGCAACAACTTGCTCTCCATTTGTACTACCCAGGCTTGCGTACCTAGACAGCTAGGATGCAATGGTTGACTCTTTGTCAAGTAGGAAACAAAGGAGCCAATTTAGATACAGCTAATTTGAAGACTTACAAGATACATGTTATAATATCAGTAATCTGTCTGCAGGATAATTATTGGCCAGGGCTTCAGGCAGACATTGTGATTCATGTTCTAAATAGTGTCATAGGCTCTTAAAAGATAAAAATTAGCTTTATTTGTCACATGTATATCAAAACTGCCGCAAAGTTAACAAATTTCATGACATATGCTGGTGATATTAAACTCAATTCTGTTTCTGAGAGAAAAACATCGAAACATACTGTGAAATGTGCCCTTTGTGCCTAGAATGTGCTGGAGACAGCTCACAAGTGTTTCATGCTTTCAGAGCCAACAAAGCATGCCCACACTATGAGTCCCAACCTGTACGTCTCTGGAACGTGCGAGGAAACCAGAGCACTCAGAGGAAACATAAACAGTCACAGGGAGAATAACCAACTCCTTACTGTGCTGAGAGTTGATACCTGGTCTTACAGCTTGCGCTGTAAAGCATTACACTATTATGCCACCGTGCCATTCAAACAGTGACAATGAAAAATACTGCTAAGTCACAAACGGGTCACAATTTAGTAGTATTGCTAGGTCATAGGTCGGCAACCCGCGGCTCTTTCATCTCTGTGCTGCGGCTCCCTGTGGCTTTGGAAAATAAATGATGAGTATTTAATTAAAATGTATTTTATGTTAGTTTGTTAGTTTTTGAAATGTAATTCTAAATTTGAAGATTATGGTGATCTTGTACAATCTAAATAAAACGTGTTTTTGGTCTCTATTAATATACGTCACCACTGCCAATGCCTGACACCCGCCAGCGTGCGATTTCTTTAATTTTTCGATCCAAGGTAGGCTAACTATGGAGAATTCTAAAAAAAGAAAACTGACTGAAGAAAACAGAACGTTTAATGATACGTGGGCAGATTCATTTGCTTTCACTGCTGACGAGACTGGTTTACCGGTATGCTTAATATGCAATGAGAAACTAGCAAACAACAAAAAGTCAAATGTCGCAAGACATTTCCAGAATAAACACGCAGCCTTTGCTCAAAAATATCCGGATGGAGATGAGAGAAAAAAAGCCGTTTCGGAACTGATGCGGAAGGTTGATCTGAGCAAAAACCATTTCAAGAAGTGGATGAAGTCTGGAAAATCAACTACATATGCTAGTTTTGTTGCCGCTCAGGAAATAGTCAGGCACGGGAAGCAGTTTACAGATGGTGAATATATAAAAGAATCTTTCATTAAGATTTCAGAACATCTATTCATGGACTTTAAAAACAAGAGTGAAATTGTGCAGAAAATCAGGGATATGCCCCTCTCTGCAAAGACTGTCAAAGACAGAACCATAAAAATGGCAGAAGACATCACAAGACAGCAAATTAAAGACATCAATTCAGCTGTGGCCTACTCGATTGCCTGTGACGAGTCTAAAGACAAAGGTGATATTGAACAAATAGCGCTGTTCTGCCGGTATGTAAACTCTGCCGGGCCACAGGAAGAAATGATTGAGTTGATACCTCTAAAAGGCCAAACACGGGGGGAGGACATCTGTGAGGCTGTCTTGAATTGTTTAAGAGCCAAAGGAATAAAGACCACCCACCTGGTGTCAGTAGCTACTGTGGCACATACAGTGGCACCAAGTATGACAGGAACGCACAAGGGTTTTGTGGCTTTACTGCAGAAGTCGCTGGACAGAAAGCTGCTGACATTTCATTGCATCTTGCACCAAGAGGCACTGTGCGCTCAAACATTTCCTTCGGAATGCACAGAAGTAATGGATGTTGTCATTCAGATGGTCAATAAAATAATGGCAAAAAGTTTAAATCACCGTCAATTCCGTTTGTTACTGGACGAGCTGGAAAGCGCATATTCTGATCTCCTGCTGCAAAACAAAGTCCGGTGGCTGTCCAGAGGGGAGGTGCTGAAACGCTTTGTCGCGTGTCTGGAAGAAGTGAAAACTTTCCTGGTCAGCAAAGGGCTCACCTTTCCTGAGCTGGAACAGCTGGAGTGGCTGGAAAAGCTACACTTCATGGTAGACATGACAGCGCACCTGAACACGCTGAACACAGCTCTTCAGGGGAAAGGACGCACAGCCCTGCACATTTTGGAGGATGTTTTGGCATTCGAGCGCAAGTTGACAGTGCTTGCCAGAGATTTATAGAAAGGCACATTGTCTCACTTCCCCAATTTGAGAGAGTTCAAACAAGCTCACGACATGATAAATTCAGAGTATTTACATTCTGCAATCATTGCAATGCAAATATCGTTTGGGAAACGCTTCTGTGAGTTCAGAGAGGAAAAAAAAACACATTATCCTTCCCGGTCACTCCCCTAAGCATCGATCCATCCCTACTGAATACGACTGCATTGGCAGGTGTGAGTCAACCTGATCTTGAGATGGAACTGGCCGACATAGCCGACAAAGACATATGGGTGTCCAAGTTTAGACGCTTGACAGCAGACCTTGAATATGTTGCCCGTCAGAAGGCCGTTCTTGCTCAGAATCACAAATGGAGTGATATTGAAAACCTCCCCAAACCGGACAAACTTGTGTTCGAAACATGGAATGCTATCCCTGACATTTATGTAAACATTAAAAAGTATGCGCTTGGAGTCCTGTCGATCTTTGGATCCACATATGTATGTGAGCAGGTGTTCTCCAACATGAACTTTATTAAAAACAAACATCGCGCACGCCTCACAGATGACAGTTTGCGATCCTGTGTAAAGATGAAGGTGACGTCATACAGCCCCGATGTGCAGACGCTGTGCGCTGAGGTCCAGGAGCAGAAATCCCATTAACCAAGTATGATAAATATTTTAATTGCCTATTATTTTACATATATTCATATTTTTTCATTGTTCAGTGAAATAGTCCTTTTATTTTTCAGGTTGACAGCTGGCTGACGTTATTTTTGGTTTGCTGCTGGCGGACAATTTATGTTCGGCGTTTTTCATAAATACAAGAAGGACTCAAATAGACATTGAGTATTTTACTTAAAAGTAACCTTCAACCCAACGTCTTTTTTTCGGAGTTCAAAATGTTTTTGTTGCATGCAGAAATGTAATTTCGTTTTCTCTGCAGGAGTTCATCGATTTCATAAATGCAACACATTATAGTTTGTTTATACATAGCATAAAGGCAAAAAAAAACATTGTACGCAGTGTTATTTCATTTTAAATGTCAAACAGCTTTTGTGGCTCCCAGTGTTTTCTTTTCTGTGGGAAACGGGTCCAAATGGCTCTTTCAGTGGTAAAGGTTGCCGACCCCTGTGCTAGGTGATGATATTCCTGCACTGCTCAACACTCGCAAAATGCTGGAGGAACTAAGCAGGTCGGGCAGCATCTACAGAGAGGAATGAACTTCAATCAATACTGCTGAAAGCTTTAATTTTCTTCTGTAGACACTGCCTGACCTGCCAAATTCCTCCAGCATTTTCTGCATAATGCTCAAGAATCCCAATCCTACAGCTGGCACTGTAAAGCGTTTCACTAACCTCTACATTAGGGTGCCACCCTCTCTTGTTAAATATTCACCGAACATAAAGTGACCTCTCCTCAGTCAATAAACAGTACCTTCAGTATTATACGAAAGTAGACAGCCTAGAATTTGTGTTCAAAGTCTCTGGACTTAAAGTTTTCAAATGGGGAAGTCCTAAATTCTCATTTTATTCTCAAAGCAGTATGACTTAAAATGCCTTCACTCATTCTACTGACATTTTGCAGAGATACATTTATGTAATTCACAGGCCTTGCCTGAAAAAATATGCAAAAGGCTTATTGTAATCATCATTAAAATTCTGTGGTCGTCATTGAGCGAGGTCAGTTAATGAGTCCTATTAAGTTTGCTGCACATACAAGTATAGCAGCTGTTTACAAGTCTTGAAAGAAGAGTGTCCTGAAACCAGCAACTAAACTGACAAACCCTGGATCTGAGTTAAGACTATAAGATATAGGAACAGAATGAGGCCTGTTCCACCATTTGATCATAGCTGGTTTACATATTTTCCCTCTCAACCTCATCCTCCTTCCTACTCTCCATAACCACTTAACATCCTTAAAAATCAAGAACCCATCAATCTCCAATTTAAATATATCTAATGACTTGGCCTCCACAGCCAACTGTACCAATGAATTCTACAGATTCACCATCCTCTGGCTAAGGAAATTCCTTCTCATCTCTGTTCTAAAGAGACATCCTTCTATTATGAGCTGGTCCCTCTAGGCTCTCTATTACAGCAAACATTCTCTCCATACCCATAGAAACATAGAAAATAGGTGCAGGAGTAGGCCATTTAGCCCTTCGAGCCTGCACCGCCATTCAGTATGATCATGGCTGATCATCCAACTCAGAACCCTGTACCTGCTTTCTCTCCATACCCCCTGATCCCTTTAGCCACAAGGGCCATATCTAACTTCCTCTTAAATATAGCCAATGAACCGGCCTCAACTGTTTCCTGTGGCAGAGAATTCCACAGATTCACCACTCTCTGTGTGAAGAAGTTTTTCCTCATCTTGGTCCTAAAAGGCTTCCCCTTTATCCTTAAACTGTGACCCCTCGTTCTGGACTTCCCCAACATCGGAAACAATACTATCTAGACCTTTCAATATTCAATAGGTTTCAATGAGATCCCTCCTCATTCTTCTAAACTCCAAAAAGTACAAGCCCATGACCATCAAATCCTCTTCATACGCTTAAACGCTTTCATTCTTGGGGTCATTCTCATGAACCTCCTCTGGACCCTCTCCAATGCCAGCACATACTTTCATCATAAGGGGCCCAAAACTGCTCATAATACTCTAAATGCGATCTGGCAAATGCTTTAGAAAGCCTCAGCACTACATCCTTGATTTTATATTCTAGTTATCTGAAAATGAATGCCAACACTTCATTTTGTTTTCTTGCTACTAGCTCAGCCTGGGTGGTGTTTGTATTCCACCACCATCATCACACCTACCAGTCATGTAGATGAGAATGTTGCTTCTGTCATCTGAAAGCAAACGCTTGGATCGGGGAGTACTGGGAGGCAGACGTCCTGTTAACACCCGCAAAAAGTTTTCAACGGTAACCTGAGAATAAAGCACAAGTAATTGAAGACAACGTTTTCCACAGTATCCAGGTCAACACCCTCCATTCAACCAACACCGATGAGGGGTCTCAACCCAAAACATTGACTTTTTATTCCTCTCCGTAGATGCTGCCTGACCTGCTGAGTTCCTCCAGCATTTTGTGTGTGCTGCTCTGGATTTCCAGCATCTGCAGAACCTCGTTCGAAGTAAATTTATTACCACATATATATCACCATACGCAGCCCTGAGATAAATTTTCTCACAGGCATTCCCAGTAAATTCAATGAAACAATAGAATCAATGAAAAACTGAATACAAGATGGACAATGTGCAGAAGACAACAAATTCTGCAAATACAAAAAAGAAAAATAAACAAAATAATAATAATTAAATAAATAAACAAGCAATCAATTTTGAGAACATGAGATGAAGGGTCCTTGAAAGTGAGTTCATTGGCTGTGTGTGGGAACAGTTCAGTGCAGTGTTGAGGGAAGTAATCCCCACTGATTCAGGATCCTGATGGTTGAGGGTAATAATTGCTCATGTACTTTCAGCCAACACTTCAGAAATCGAGTCCTCTGATCATTTCAGTGTTGCTTACAGGATGTAGGGATTGTTTGGTCTTTATATCCATTTAGTGAGGATTCATAGAAATGAGGAGGGAATTAAGAGTGGACGACATAGTTGGATCTGGAGATAATTATGGGCAGATGGGATAATTGTGGTAGAGTTCCATTCTTGAAGGATTTTCCTAAACCACCTTGGTGTTTCAACTGCCTAGAACCACTGAACCCCAAACACAATACTCAACACAAACAGTGACGAGTACAGAGTGTCCCCTTGTGCCATCGATTCACCACCCATTTGCTAACGAACCTTCTCCTCATCTCTATCCCGAGATGGTGCCCTCTGATTCTAGATTCCCCCACACCCTCTCAACATCCACTCTACTTTGGCCTCTCAATATTCAGTAATTAAAGGAAGTGCACATCCTCTCCCATGTCAAGAAACCACCTGGGTCTAATTAAATTTCAGTTTTCAAAACTCGGGCCAATTTGGGAATGGATGGAGTCAATTCCGATGAATACCTCTCTGATCTTCTGAGGCAATTAAAATTAGTCCAAGAGTTCCCTCTAACAACTATATCATTAACAGGTCCTATTCTTTTGTAGAAAGTGAATTCAGCCCAGCAAGAACTCACGGAGGAATAAATTCTGAAAATTCACTCAAATTATTTCACAGCAAGCCCCCAAAGCTAATACGAGAGGAAACAATTTTAAGATGATTGGAGGAAAATATAGAGGTGATATCAGCA
The DNA here is from genome assembly GCF_048418815.1 of Hemitrygon akajei. NCBI lineage: Eukaryota > Metazoa > Chordata > Chondrichthyes > Myliobatiformes > Dasyatidae > Hemitrygon > Hemitrygon akajei. The sequence goes on along the minus strand of NC_133135.1, from coordinate 13,478,214 downwards.
GTAGGTGTTTTTTTTAAAACATGGAGTGTGGAACACCCTGCCAGAGTTGGTGGTAAAAGCAGATACATTAGGGGCATTCAAGGAACTCTTAGATGGGCACCTAAATAATGGAAAAATGCAGCAGGGAAGAATTAAATTGATCTTAGTATAGGTTAAAAGGTCGACACAAGTTTGTGGGCCGAAGAGCCTGCACTGTGCTGTATTATTCTATGTTTATTTATTTATTTAGAGATACAGCACAGAACAGGCCTTTCCTGTCCAAAGAGCCAGACCACCCAGCAACCTGTCTATTTAACTCTAGCCTAATCACAGGACAATTTATAATGATCAATTAACCAACTAACCAGTACATCTTTGCGCTGCGGAAGGAAAGTGGAGCATCCAGAGGATACCCACGCGGTCTCAGGGAGAATGTACAAACTCCTTACAGACAGCGCCAGAATTGAACTCCTAACTTCCACACCCCGAGCTATAATAGTGCCATACTAACCTCTATGCTACCTTGGCACCCTCAAGTTCAATCACTTTCTGTGTTCTAAAGAGGTGGCATAATATATAGTGGTTAGCACAATACTTCACAGTGCAGGCGACCCAGGTTCAATTCCTCCCACTATTATTAGGCACATGATAAAACAGGCCATAGTCAGCATGTTTTCCTCAAGGGAATATCTTGCCTGATAAATCTGTTCCAATTCTTTGAAGAAATAACAAGGTTAGACAAAGGAGAATCAGTTGATGTTGTGTACTTGGATTTTCAGACGACCCTTGACAAGGTGCCACACATGAGGCTGCTTAACAAGCTATGACCCCGTGGTATTACAGGAAAGATCCTAGCATGGATAAGGCATTGGCTGAATGGCAGGAAGTAAAGAGCGGGAGCCTTTTTTGATTAGCTACCAGTGATAAGTGGTGCTCCACAGGGGTCTGTATAGGACTAATTCATTTTACGTTATATGTTATTGATTTGGATGATGGAATTGATGGCTTTGTTGCAAAGTTTGCAAACAATATGAAGACTGGTGGAGAGGTAGGTAGTTTTGAGGAAGTAGAGAGAATCCAGAAGGACTTAGGAGAATGGGCAAAGAAGTGGCAGATGGAATGCAGTGTCGGGAAGTATATGGTAGAAGAAATGAGAGGGTTGACTATTTTCTAAATGGCGAGAAAATACAAAAAACTGAGGCACAGAAAGACTTGGGAGTCCTTGTGCAGGATTCCCTAAAGGTTAATTTGCAGGTTGAGTCTGTGGTGAGGAAGGCAAATGCAATGTTAGCTTCATTTCAAGAAGACTAAAATATAAAAGCAAGAATGTAATGTTGAGACTTTATAAAGCACTGGTGAAGCCTCACTTGTTGGAGTATTGTGAGCAGTTTTGGGTCCCTTATCTTAGAAAAGATGTGCTGAAACTGGAGAAGGTTCAAAGGCAGTTCACAAAAATGATTCCAAGATTGAACAGTTTGTCAAATGAAGAGCATCAATGGCTCTGGGCCTGTATTCACTAGAATTCAGAAGAATGAGGGGTGACCTCATTGAAATCTATCAAATAGTGAAAGACCTTGATAGAGTGAATGTGGAGGGAATGTTTCCTATGGTGGAAGAATCTAAGACCAGAGGACACAGCCTCAGAATAGACAGGCATCCTTTTAGAACAGAGGTGGGGAGGAATTTCTTTAGCCAGAGTATTGAATCTGTGTAATTCTTTACCACATGCAGCTGTGGAGGTCAACACTTTATGTATATTTAAGGCAGATTATTGATTGGTCAGGGCATGAAGGGATACAGGAAGAAAACAGGAGATCGGGGTTGAGAGGAAAATTGGATCAGCCATGATGGAATGGCGGAGCAGAATCAGTCAGCCAAATTACCTAATTCTGCTCCCATTTCTTATGGGCTTTTGCCCTCATTAGATGAGGAACACCAGCAACTTTCACTCCGTACACAGCATCACCGTACAATAAGGAATCTAACCTCATATCCTCGGTAGTCAACCTCCACACTCTCTCCATATACATTCAGCTCCATGTTCCTGTGGCTGAAGATAGTGGCAGGTTTTGGGTTTCTTGGGTTACATGCCATGTCATCGGCGAGCATCAGTACAATGTGACTGAAAGAGAAACAAGTTAGCAACTAGATTCAGTATGCAGCTGATAGTTTGAAATATAGGAGCAAAATCCACCTCCAGTATATACATTCCACCATTGTACATCTTCATTATCATTATGTGCCATGTCATATGATGTGGGTGATCATGGTCCCATGATCATGATTGCTCTTAGCAAATTTTTCTACATAAGTAGTTTACCATTGCCTTCCTCCGGGCAGTGTCTTTACAAGATGGGTGACCCCAGCCATCATCAATACTCTTCAGAGATTGTCTGCCTGATGTCAGTGATCGCATAACCAGAACTTGTGAGATACACCAGCTGCTCATATGACCATCTACCACCTGATCCCATGGCTTCACATGCCCCTGGGGGGGGGGGGGGGGGGCTAAGTGTGGTGCTACTTTTTGCCCAAGGGTGACCTGCAGGCTAGCAGAGGGAAGGAGGGAAGGAGCACCTTACACATCCTGTGGTAGAGACGTATCTCCACCCGCCACTCAATTATCTATAGCCTTGATTGATACTTTGAGCTATGTAAGATCGGAGCAATGCACTGGAGATGACAGCAGAGGCAATGATTTAGATTCACTTTATATGTCACATGTACATCGAAACAGAGTGAAATGCGTCACCACACACAAAAGGTTGGAGGAACTCAGCAGGTCAAGCAGCATCTCCTGACCTGCTGAGTTCTTCCAGCATTTTGCATGTTGCCCTGGACTTCCAGCATCTGAAGTATCTCTTGTGCAGTCATTGGTGTCAACAACTAACACAGTCTGAATATGAGCTGGAGGCAGCCGACAAGTGTCGCTATGCTTTCAGCACCAACATTGCCTTCCCACAATTTACCAACTCTAACTCATACATCGTTCAAATGTGGGAGGAAACCAGAGCACCCAAAAGAAAATTCATGCAGTCACAGGGAAAATACACAAACTGCTTACGGGCAGTGGCCGGAACTAAACCCCAGTTGCTGTTCACTGGTGCTGTAATAACATTATGCTAATCTCTATGCAATCATGGTACCTTTATTTGGAATAAATGGCAATTTAAGTAAAATACAGGTACATGACACAAACCCCAGGTAGCAGCTACTGCACTGTCACGGGTCCAGCTGTCAGGTATACGAGCTGTCAGGTCAACACCCCATCTAAAAATAATTCATTTGTGATTAAATAGGATTTAAATTTATTCCCAGGAGTACAGAAGAATGAAGGGTTACTTGATAGAGGTATACAAAATTATGAGTGGTATAGATAGGGTAAAGGCAAGTAGACCTTTTCCACTGAGGTTGGGTGGGACTAGAATTAGTCATTATAGATTAAGGGTGTGAGGTGAAATATTTCAGGGCAACATGAGGGGGAAAAGAGGGTGGTCAAAGTGTGGAACGAGCTGCCAGCAAAAATGGTGGATGCAGGTTCAATTGCAACATTTAAGAGAAATTCGGATAGGAACATGGATGAGAAAGGTATGGAGGTATATGTTCCAGTTGCAGGTTAATGAGACTAGACAGAATAATAGTTCAGCATGGACTAGATGGGCTGAAGGGCATATTTCTGTGCTGTAGTGCTCTATGACACTATCTGCAGCAAAGACTGTACTGCAGCTTTTAAAGACTCATATGGCTTCAAACTCTCAACATGAGATTTACAACTAGTATTGGATTTAAGGCTCTTCATAACTACTTGCAAACAGGCATTATTAAGACTGTTACAGGTTTCCTAACAGGGAAGGAGAATAACCCAAGGCTGTAGTCCTCAATCGACACCCAACTGGCTCCCGGCTGATGAATAAGCACACATGAATATTGTTTAGATGAGGATGGAGGGGCAAGGCATGACAACCTCAGTAGTGGTCCTTTCCTCTAGCACCTGATCATTTTACTGATACTTGCTCATCGTACCTTGTTCACACAAATCTCCCACATGAGGCATATCATTATAAAGAATATTAAGTTCAACTTACAAAGGCATTGGAGAAAGTTAGTGGGTCAAGCAGCATCTATGGAGAGAAATGGTCAGTCGACATTTCAGGTTGAGACCTTTCTTCAGGTCCTGAAAGGTCATCTCCCTCCATAGATGCTGGCTGATCTGCTGACTTCCTCCAACATCTGTGTGTTTTACTCCAGATTTCCAGCGTCTGCTGTTGCTTGTGTCACCAAGAATTTTAGGATGATTTCTCCACGATCTCTTTAAAAGCAAGTTCACTCTTTTATTCTTCAATTAAATCTATTACTCTGTAGCTGTTGAAAATGTTTTAAAAGTCCAAGGTTGCAGTACACAATTATAACATAATCAGATCTCTGCATTTCTAGATGTGAGTCCAGCTGTTCTTACCTGTCTGGGATCCCCAATCTCTTGACGCTCCTATAAATTGACAATGTATTGGCGACATGGCGGTAGTTAAACCAGAATCTGGATGTACACACCTTGGGAGCAAGAATCAGAGAAACACAGCAATTAACTGACATCACAGGGGATCCATTGGCATCTGACAAGATGCAAAAACAAAATGTGCTGCAGCAATTTTTTTTTCTCTGTCAAACTATCAGCAAGAATTTTATGCAATAAATCATGTTGGCTAGTCTTAAAGTCATGGAACAAAATTCCATACCCTTACGCCAGCATATCTATGCTACCCAACATTGGGTCTATTACATTCTATGTGGAGAGTCATGCTCATGCAGAGACTTTTTTAATGTTCTAAATACCTCCACCATTTCTTCAAGCAGTGCATTCTAAAATTAGGTGCAAAAATCATCACCTTTTTGAGCCATTTTCTTTTTTCTTTTTAAATTTTTTTATTAGTTTTTCAAAACATTTTACAAATTAAAAACCCCAAATCCCAATGAGGAGCATTAATACAGTGCAAAATTAAGCATACAATAACAATATGCTACAAAGGAAGAGAATTTAACAAAAAAAGCACCTAAATTAAAGACAAGTAAGCTTAGTGTCCTCCCCAAGCCCCACAACACAAGAAAAAAAACAACAACAACTCCAGACCGACCACAACACAGTATAAAGAGTATAGGTCAGGACAGTCAAACTCCCAGACTGTGAATACACTTAGCAACAGAGGATAATAATGCCTACTACCAGAAAAAAAAGGGAGCTGAAAGCAAGGGACCAAAAAGAAGGAAAAAAAAGAAAAAAAAACCCTAGTCAAGAGAAAGGTTATGAAAGTACTCGATAAAAGGTCCCCAGACCTTATGGAACTTTAGATCCAAATTAAGAACTGAATAATAAATTTTTTCGAGATCCAAGCAGGCCATAATGTCGTTAAGCCATTGCGCATGAGTGGGCGGGGCAACATCTCTCCATCTAAGGAGGATCAAGCGTCTAGCCAGGAGAGAGGCAAAGGATAGTATTCAGCATTTGGTCAGACCCAGACATAAATCTGTCTCGCCCCAAAAACCGAACAGAGCAATTAAGGGGTTTGGTTCTAGGTGATGATTCAGAATACCCGATAATGTAGTGAAGACATCTTTCCAGAATTTCTCCAAGCTAGGACAGAGCCAGTACATATGGATGAGAGAGGCCACGCCCCTCTTGCATTTATCACAGAGCGGACTAATGCCAGGGTAGAATCGAGATAGTTTAGATTTAGACATATGGGCTCTATGAACAATCTTAAACTGTAAAAGGCAATGGTGAGCACAAAGAGAGGTTGAGTTAACCGATTTCAGAACTGAGTCCCAGCTCTCCTCGGATAAGGAGATATTTAAATCCTGCTCTCAGGCCATTTTAATTTTATCCACAGGGGCCCGTCGTAAGGCTGCTAGTTTATCTCGGATAATTGATATTAAACCTTTACCTAGTGGATTAATGGAAAGAAATAGGTCCATAGCATTTTTCGCAGGCATTTCAGGAAAGTTAGGAATTAAAGGAGCAATGAAGTGTCGGATTTGGAGATATCTGAAAAAGTGAGCGTTAGGCAGGTTGAACTTAACAAAGAGCTGCTGAAAAGAAGCGAAGCGATTATCAATGAAAAGATCTTCAAAATGTCTAATGCCCTTCCTATACCAAACATGGAATGCTGAATCGTACGTAGTAGGTAAAAAAAGGTGATTATGTGCGACAGGGCTAGAAATGGAAAACCCCTGGAAACCATAGCATTTCCTAAACTGAGCCCATATACGCAAAGTGCGTCTAACAAGAGGATTAGCTATTGATCTGGGCAGACTGCTAGGGAGTGCAGAGCCAAGAAGTGCAGATATAGATAATTCTTTAGTGGAGCTCAATTCCATTGCCACCCAGTTAGGGCACTCGGGTTGGCCGTGGAAGAAAGACCAGAAGGTAGCACAACGTATATTAGCTGCCCAATAATATAAGCGAAAGTTAGGTAAAACCATGCCACCCTCTTTTTTAGATTTTTGGAGGTGGATTTTATTAATTCTAGAGCGCTTATTCTGCCACAGATATGACAAACTAATAGAGTCTAAGGAATCAAAAAAAGATTTAGGAATAAAAATTGGGATAGATTGAAATAAGTATAAAAATTTGGGGAGAACATACATTTTAACAACATTAATACGACCTACCAAAGACATAGATAGAGGTGACCATTGTACCAGACTCTGTTTTATAGCATATGAAAGATTGACAAAGTTTTCACGAAAGAGATCTTTAAACTTCCTTGTGACTGTAATTCCAAGATAAGTAAATTGATTATGGACTACTTTAAAAGGGAGATCACGAAATATTAGTTCTTGTGCTTCTTTATTAATTGGGAAAAGTTCACTCTTATGTAAATTAAGTTTATAGCCAGAGATCTGGCTAAACTGGTCAAGAAGTGAAAACATTAGAGGTAAGGATGTAGACGGATTTGAGAGAAAGAGTAATAAGTCATCAGCATAGAGAGAAACTTTATGCTCAACACCCCCTCTCCAAATCCCAGTCAATTCAGGACAGTTTCGAAATGCTATCGCCAGAGGTTCTATAGCCAAATCAAAGAGAAAGGGACTTAAGGGGCATCCCTGACGGGTGCCACGTTTGAGATTAAATACTTGGGATTTCTGAAAATTAGTTAAAACAGAAGCAGTAGGACACAGGTACAGCAATTGGATCCAAGAGATGAAACTTTGGCCAAGGTCAAATTTTTCTAAGACTGCAAAAAGGTAGTTCCACTCTATACAATCAAATGCTTTCTCCGCATCGAGGGAAATAACACATTCAGGAGTCCCAGTTGGAGCTGAGTATAAAATATTAAATAGACGCCGAATGTTAAAAAAAGGGAGACGGTTTTTAATAAAGCCTGTTTGGTCATCAGAGATAATGAAGGGAATAACGGTTTCTAATCTATGAGCCAACACTTTAGCTAAGATCTTTACATCAACATTGAGCAGAGAGATCGGCCTGTACGAGGAACACTCTGTTGGGTCTTTGCCCTTTTTTAAAAGAAGAATAATAGATGCCTCATTGAAAGAGGGTGGCAATTTCTTTTTGAGCCATTTTGTATGACGTTGGCAATTGTGGTCTTCCATTTGTCTTTAATCTGAGAAGTACTAATAAGCTCTTCAAAACTTCTGCCTGCCCATCCTTTGATGTAAATCATGAATGACATGCACGGTCAACCACGACTTTTTCTTCCATCAATACTTCCTGTTACTGCAAAATGTTTGAGCTTCTTTCCTCAGTACGTCCCAGAAGTTCCCAGAGGTGTAAAAATATTTCCTCAGACCCCCTCTAAAATTATTTGAAGGTATTTATCCTATTTATTCCTCTCTTAAGTCTGCCTTGATTTGGAAGCATTTGCAATTTAACTCACAAAATGTGAAATTGTCCCTTAATTATATTAACCTCTGCTTTGGCATACTTATGGTCTAAATGGTCTCCTCACCTTAAATCTAGGCACCTCTGTCATTGGGAAAAGCTTCTTTCTCTCTACCCAACCTATACCTCTCATGTTGTATCAGGTCTCCCCTCAGCCTCCACCACTCCATGGAAAACAAACATAGATCATCCAGTCTGTCCTCACAACTAAAATGGTCCATCCCAGCTAACGATCTGGTGAAGCTGGCCGAGCAGACAAGAGGCAACACAGCATGCTGGCTTACATCCTTTTTGTTCTAATGTTGTTCCCTAGGTTGAGCCTGTGTTGAGGGAGATGCACACTATAAGATATTAAACTATGTTGGATCCGACTGTTTAATTCTTAGATTAGACTGTTCAATTTTTTGTATTTTAACTATTATCTGCTTGTACAGTACTTTAAGTAGTTGTTATATGGATGTAACAGTTTAATATGCTCCCTAGTGGTTATATTGGTATGTTTCTAGAAACTTCTCCAGGTACTGCATTAATTGAATAATAGCTTTCTTATTGGTTGACTCGTTCCTACAAATTTGAATGGAATTTTCCTTAGCTATGGATATAAAAGAGCTACATCATAAGGCAGTGCATTCGTAGACCTTAGTTTTCCCTTCACTTAGTAGACCTCTGTCACTGTCTATCTCAAGTTTCCTTTGTTCCATCAACGTTTAATAAAAAATACTGTGAAGCAACAAGTTTTCTGCCTTTTTCCTGACTTCTCAGAGTACCTTGGACTTGAACATCTGAATGCAACAGGTACATACGATCAGGAAACGTTTGCTGTAGCACTGTATATGGCCTCCATTGGTCAAAGTAGATCATGGATGCTGCATGCTAGCTGTCTACATTTATGGTGCAGCACCGTCTGTGGCTGACGAGACCAATGCGAGAATGACAGTCTCTGTTGCAAAGGTCGTATCTATAAGTGGTCTCAGCTCTGGTGGAGCTGCAGTGTTCAGTTTTATAGGCCCGGTTGTCTTATGCCACTTTCAAGATTTTTTTTTTAAATGAGTTCTTACAATGTAAGAAAACCAAAAAAAACAATAAAAAAGGTTTATACAGTGCAAAACAAACATATCAAAGTACAATTTGTAACAATTAAGCAAAGCACCATAGTAGAATCGTGTAAAGTTAGTAACCACCCCACCCTCCCACTACACAACTCCAAGCCAACCTTACAATACATAAAAATGTTAATCAGAACTATATGACCACAGAGCTGTACTTATAAAAAGGTATATTACCTACTACCTAAACTATAATATGTTTACACATCAAAAAAAACCCATAAATCTTAACCGCAAGAAGCTGGAAGTAAGGGATTTAAATGCAAAAGAAAAAAAGGGAGGGATGTACCCTTAATCTAAACGGGCATTATGAAAATATTCAAAAAAAGGTCCCCACACCTTTTGGAATTTTATATTTGAATTAAGAAGTGAATAATGAATCTTTTCAAAGTTTAAGCAGGACATAATATCTCTAAGCCATTGAGTGTGGGTGGGACGGGCAGCATCTCTCCACCTAAGGACTGCACATCTGGCCAAAAGAGAGGCAAAAGACAATGTACAATGCTTAGTCGGAGTTAAGTATATGTCAGCTTCTCCCAAAGTACCGAAAAGAGCAATCAGAGGGTTAAGTTCCAAATAGCAATTATGTATGTGAGATAAAGTTTTTAAAAAATCAGGATTTCTCCAAGCTAGGACAAGCCCAATACATATGAATAAGAGAGGCCTCGACCCCTTTGCACTTATCACAACAGGGATAAATTTCAGGAATTTTTCATTGCCTGACTTGAGGTGTTGTTCCAGGACACCTCTCCATGGTGGGTGGGTGGTTGGTTGGTAGATAGGTAGGTATGTATGTATTTATTTATTTATTTGTTTATTTGCTTGCTTGCGGAATAGGCCCTTTCAGCTTCTCAAGCCACGCCGCCAGCAATCCCAGATATAACCCGAGCCAAATCACGAGACAACTATGACCAATTAATCTACTAACCACTACATCATTGGACTGTGGGAGGAAACCAGAGGATCTGGAGGAAGCCCATGTATTCCACAGATCCCTTATGGAGAACCTCAGGAATTAACTCCAAACTCCAACACCTCAAGCTGTAACACCATCACACCAACCACTGATTTTTACATCCCACCATGTAAAACAGAATTTGCCCAGACAAGCGTTCAGTATAAGTTCCATCAAACACTGCCGAGGTACTTGAAGTTTTCTAGTAGTTGATGCAATCTTACCAACACAGCCCAATTGTTTGTGTGGCCACTCTTGAAGAACTGTTTTACTCGAACCTGCAGAAACAAAGTAAATTCAAGTTAGGAAATATTCTAAACTCCATTACAAATGGAAAGCTGAACATAACCTGTGGCTTGTTCGCTTTTGCTTATTTATAAACTGGTTTATTACAATCTATCAATCAGCACAGAAACAGGCCCTTTGGGCCATAATGTCTGTGCCAACCATGGTGCCAATTTAAACTACTCCCATTTGCCTGCATGTAATCTAATAGAACATAGATTAATAAGTAAACACAACAGATTTTGCAGATGATCACACACGAAAGCCACCACTTTGCTTCATTACAGTGATGTGTGGACATCTAACTATTCAGGAGTGTGGCAGGCATCTGAATTGCCCCCATTAGGTATTTTGTTTTTCCGTCAAGTTCCTCCAAAGGGTTACGGGGGGTAGGCAGGAGATTGGGTCTGAGAGGGAAATGGTTCTGCCATGATGAACTAGTGGAGCAGACTCTGTGGACCAAATGTCCTAATCCTTCTTCTTTATCTTATGGTCTCATGGTCTAAAATGCTGGAGGAACTTAGCAGGTCAAACAGCATCCATGGAGAGGGACGAACAGTCAACATTTCAGGCCAAAATCCTTTATCATGACTTAAGACAGTATACAAGTTTGCAAGAGCACGGAACCTGAAACGCTCCAAGTAACTTTCACTTAGATCGACATATGGTTCTGAGGTCATTAGTTGAGGCAACACTGTAGTGTGGAGATTAGAGCAATGCTTTACAGCGCCAGTTGTAAGATGGCAGTTTAATTCCCACCGATGTACGTAAATAGTTTGTACGACGGTGTTGGTTTCCTCGGGGTGCTCCAGTTTCCTCCAACATTCCAAAGATGTACATTATATATTGGCACCAGAAGTGTAGCGACACTTGTGGACTGCTCAGCTCAATCCTTGCTGATTTGATGCAAATGATTATATTTCACTGTATGTTCTGATGTATATGTGACTAATAAAGCTAATCCTTAAGATCTTAATCTTTATTAAAGACCCAAACTCAGACTTGACTGGGTTCATTCAGCTAGCCTCTGATTGCCAGTCCTCCAAAAAAACTTCAAAACAAGGATTTCTTTAAGAAACTCTTGCATTCAGACTGCAGCTGGTGTGAGCTCGAAAAGACCATTCATTCCCCAATGGTAACATAATGTCACCTTAACGCTAAGAGAGGATCCAGTCAAATCAACAACCATATCCGGAGTTTATAATGAAATGGTACTGAATGCCAGGTTTTCACTATTCCCTGTCTTTCCCCTCTCTGAAGCTGAACATTCTGTCCTCAGTAAGGACCTCATGTTTGTCCTGCACCCACACCTCAGTGAGCTCCTCACCCGCCATAACGCTGAGCTCTCCTTCCACTGCCTCTGTCTCCGTGCCTACTTCCTTGGCAAGGGCTCTCCAGCCGGTACCGATAACTCCTTCTCCTGTCTTTAGCCCCTCCACCTCTTCCTGGACAACTCCGCTCTGGTCTTCTGCCTGCTCTGGATTTTTTCATTGCCAACCGCCGAGGCAACATCAATCATCTTGACTTCACCACTCCTCTCTCCAACTCCAACCTCACCCCTTCCAAACGCTCTGCTCTCCACTCTCTCCGCACTAATCCTAACCTCACCATCAAACCCAAGGATAAGGAGGGGTGCTGTAGTAGTCTGGCAGACTGACCTCTACCTTGCTGAGGTCAGACACCTCCTCTTACTTACCCCTCGATCAGGATCCCACTAAGGAGCACCAGGCCATTGTCTCCCACACCATCACCGACTTTATTAACTCTGGTGAGTTAAAAACCTTACTATAGTGAGAACCTTTATTTCAGAGTAAAGAGCTAGGGATAATGGTTCAAGGTAAATAGGCATTATTTCGAACTGACATGATTCCCTGCATAAAGGATTAAACAATTTTTATTATCCTCTAGTATTTGGGAATTTTAAATCTATTGAGGGGAAAATATCAAAGGATGTGGGGATCAAGCAAGAAACTAGACAAAATACAGAGCAACACACACAAAACACTGGAGGAACTCAGTGGCTCAGGCAGTATCTATGGAGAGGAATAAACTGTTGAAACCCTTCACCAGGACTCATCATTAGAACATCTCAAATCTCAGCCCAAAACTTCAACTGTATAATCCTCTCCATAGATGCTGCCTGACCCACTGAGTTCCTCAGGCATTTTATGTGCATTGCTCCAGATTTCCAGCATCTGCAGACTCTCTTGTGCTAGAATGAAATACAGGACTGGCCATGATCTTCATGATTGCTAGTGTGGACTCAGATAGGTACATAGCCCTAATATATTCCTCATGTGCTTAACAACAGAATTGCATATCAGTGCACTTAAGGGACATGTTTAACAGAACAGAGTTAATGCATGAAACTGACTACTTAAACACCCTCAAATCTATCTGCTTGGAATAAGATCACTATTACAAAACCGGTCTATACTAGCCACTTCAGTCATGGAAACACAAGAAATTCTGCAGATGTTCTTCATCAGGACAAGTGACTTCACATACTGGAAAGAAAAGCGAAGAAGCCAAGACGGAAGGGGGAGAAGTACAAGCTGGCAGATGATGTGAGACCAGGTGAGGGGAAAGGTAGGTGGGTGGGGGAGGGTTTTGAGGTCAGAAGCTGGGAGGTGTTACGCGGAATAGGTAAATGACTGGAGAAGGAGGAATCTGATATCTAGTAGGACAAAAGACTGACCATAGGAGAAAGGAGAGGAAATGATGGGCAGGTGCAGAGAAGAGAAGGGGTGAAGAGGGAGCCAGAATGGGGAATAGAAAAGGAGAGGATGGTGGGGGGTGGGGGGGGGGAGATGAGAAATAACCGTAAATGGAAAAACAGAGGAAGGAGATGATTTTAATCTTGTAAAATCTTTCAAGCCATAGCAGACGGGCAGCCAAAGCTTCTCTTAAAGAAACAGGTTTCAGCTGAGGGGGGAAAGAGGGGTGGGGGTTAGTTTTGTTGAGAGAATTCCAGGTCTCTCCTTATGTGCAAAGATCAGCTGCATCAGCTCTTGGTAAACTCCTACCAAGACTGAATCAACAAAGCCAAACAGTTCAAATCTCAATGTACGATATCATCAATAAATATACCAAACAAATCCAACAACAAAAAAAACTCTTAAAATAAATCAGGGCCATTGCAGCTAGGGATATCTACTCCTCATCAGTTGACGAGAAATGAGATTCTGAGTTTAATTTCAGGAGGGGATTTATTTCTCTGATGATCCAATACCTCATTAATAAGGTGGCAATTTGATTAACTCCAGGCAGCTGGGCTCTCTCCAGTAATTACCACCAATTGCTTAAACCTCTGATACAAATCTAATTAGGTTCTTAATAATATATCTCAAGAACTACATTCCTTAATAAGTGAATTATTTAAAACTTTTCATCACTGTCCTTGGAGCTCCACGATTAAAATATACCCTGATGGTGCAAGTAATAAGAAGGGGATTGCTAACTGCCTTACACTTAGTTTTCTGAATGTCACACAATTCTCCCATTTTGATTTTATATCCTCCTGTAACCTGGGAAGGAGAAAACATTTCAACAGCAGCTTTTTAAGTCATCAAATGAGTTTTTTTAGGTCTTCAAAGTTCAAAGTAAAATTTATTATCAGAATACATACTTGTCACCATTTACAACCCTGAAATTCTTTTTCCTGCAGGCATACTCAGCAAATCTATAGTACAGTATCAGTAAACAGGGTCAATGAAAGAGTAACAGCATAGAAGACAACAAACTATGCAACTGCGGATATAAATGAATAGCTATAAATAACGAGAGCATGGAAGAATAAGATAGAGTCCTTAAAGTGAGATCATTGGTTGTGGGAACATCTCAATAGATGTGCAGTTATCCTCTTTTGCTCAGGGGCCTGATAATTGAGGGTTGTAACTGTTCATAAACCTGGTGGTTCAAGTCCTAGGGCACTTCTACCTGATGGCAGCAGTGAAAAAGTGCATGGCTTGGGTGGTGAGGATCGTTGATGATGGATGTGCTTTTCTACGGCAACATTTCATATAGATGTGCTCAATGGTTGGGAGGGTTTACCCGTAAGGTACTGGGCCGAAGCCACTATCTTTAGTAGGATTTTCGTCTCAAAGGTATTGGTATTCCCATACCAGGCTGGAATGCAGTCCGTCAGCACACGTTCCGCTACACAACTATGGAAGTTTCAAGGTTTTTGATGACATGCCAGATCTCTGCAGTCTCCTGAGGAAGTAGAGGCCCTGTCATGTTTTCTTTGCGAAATATTTATATGATGGGTCCAGAACAGGTCCTCTGAGATAGTGACACCCAGGAATTTAAAGTTACTGACCCTCTCCACCTGTGATCTTCTGATTATTACTGGCTCATTGACCTCTGGTTTCCCTCGCTTGATGTCTACAATCATTTCTTTGGTCTTGCTGACATTGAGTTGTTAGGACAGCATGCAGCCAAATTTTCAATCCCCCTCCTGAATGCTGATTCAACACAACCTTTAACGTGGCCCACAACAGTGGTGCCCTCAGCGAACTTCAACTCTGATCTTCTAAATATTTCCTATCCATGTACTCATCAAAAATGCTGGAAGAACTTGGCAAGTCAGGCAGTATCTATGGAGAGGAACGAACAGTCAATGTTCTGAGCCAAGACCCTTCGTCAGGACTGGGAAGGAAGATGCAAGAAGAAGGAGAAGAAAGAATACAAGCTGGTAGGTGATGGGTGAAGCTGGGTGAAGGGGAAAGGTAGGTAGGAGGGTGGGGGAGGGAGGGAGGGAGGGACAATGAAGTGAGAACCTGTGAGGTGAGAGGTGGAAAAGGGAAAGGGCTGAAGAAGGAATCAGATTAGAGAGGACAGGAGAAAGGGAAGGAGGAAAGGCACACAACAGAGGTGATAGGCATGTGAGGAGCAGAGAAAGGGTAAGAAGGGAGTCAAAATTCGGAATGGAAAAAGAGAAGGGGGGCGAGAGAAATTACTGGAAGTCAGAGAAACTGATGTTCATGCAATCAGGTTGGAGATGACCCAGACAAAGCATGAGGTGTTGCCTCTCCAACTTGAGAGTGGCCTCATCAGGTCTCGGCCCGAAGTGTCGACTCTTTATTCCTCTCCATGGTTGTTGTCTGACTTGCCGAGTTCCTTCAGCATGTTGTGAGTGTTACTCTAGATTTCCAGCTTCCGCAGAATCTCTTGTGTTCAAGTACCTAACCAACAGTCTTTTAGTTATTACATCTGACTTAACCACTTCCTCGGACACCTCATTCCACATAACTAACACCATGTGTAAAATAAATGCTATTTATTATTGTCACATACAGTGAAAAGCTTGTCTTGCATACTCTTCATATCATTAAATCATTGCACAATGCATTAAGCCAGAATCAGGTAATATTAACAATGCAATAGTGTAGCGGTTAGTGCAACACTATTACAGCTCAGTGTGTTCTGGAGTTCAATTCTGGTACCATTCTGTAAGAAGTCTCTCTGTAGAATGTGTGGGAATTCTCCAGGTCCCCTGGTCTCCACCCACAGTCCAAAGACATACCAGATAGGTTAACTGGCTATTGTAAAAATTATTAGGTTAGGGTTAATCAGATTTATGGGGTTTTCTGGGGCAGGTGACTCAAAGGGCCTACTCCTCTGCCCTGTATCACTAAATAAATAGATAGATAAATAAAGTGTAAAATCTACCAAGATAGTGCAGTGGAGGTAAATGATAAAGTGCATGTTCAATAACTTTGAAGCTGGAACAGAGACTGTCACCAGCTCACGTTAGATACACAGCACAGCCACTTCTACAATGTCTTTTCAAATATTCCCTAGCCAGGACGAGTAGTATTGGTGAGAAACTGAACAGACAGTTGGCTACACAGCTCCCTCAGATACTCCCTAGGCAGACAAAGCATATACAGGTAAAACACACGTGCTCTCTTCTCATTGCTACCATCAAGGAGGTGGTACTGGAGCCTGAAGACACAGATTCATTGTTTCAAGAACGGTTTCTTCTCATCCACACGATTTCTGAATGGACAATGAACCCACGAACACTGCCTCACTTTTTTTTTGCTCTCTTTTTGCACTACATATTTAATATATTTTAGATATATTTCTTATTGTAATTTAAAGGTTTTTTGTTATGCATTGCAATGTCTGGCTGCTGCAAGACAACAAATGTCATGTCATATGCCAGTGATACTGAATCTGATTCCGATCCCTTAAGGCCAACGTTTCCCAGGGCAGGTTCAACATGGGTTAAATATTGATTACATCTGTCCTTGACAATAACATGCTTCCTACTTTCTCCTCTAACAACAAGAAGGGAATCATTATGTACTAACAGAACCTTTCATCGGAGTAGGCATAAAAAGAGAAGTACAAAATATAGATGTCAAATGAAAATGAAAGTTTTGAAAAATTGCCTGTCACAGTCTGTGTAATTACACTGTCGTCAGTACATAATTTGTTGCCTCCATCTGCAGCTGGTTTTCACATGACACAATCATTAACTAAAAGAAAACAAGTATGCATTCAGTTCATTATCATTGAATCACACAGCACAAGAGGCCTTTTAACCTGTCGTGCTTATGTGGCTCTTAGTTTTCTAATTCACTGTTGAAAATTATCACTGAATCTACTTCCAGCACCCTTTCAAACAATGCATTACAGATAACAATCTACTGTGACAAAATAAATTACCCACTTCCTTCTCCTACTTTGCCAATTAACTTCAATCTGTGTTTTCTGTGCCAGCTGACAGAAAAGTGTACAAACGGTGGTGGATACAGCCCAGTCCACCACAGGCAAAGTCTTCCCCACCATTGAGGAAATCTACAAGGAGTGCAACAAGAAAGCAGCATCCATCATCAAGACCCACTCACCATCCAGTCCATGCTCTCTTCTCACTGCTGCCATCAGGAAGGAGGTACAGAAGTCTTTGATTCTAATCTACAAAGTTCAGGAATAATTATTACCTTACAACCATCAGGCTCCAGAACCAGCATGGATAGCTTCACTCATCTCAACTCTAAATTGACTCCACAACCTACAGACTTGCTTTCAAAGACTACAACTTACATTCTCAGTATTGCTCATTTTATTTCCACGATTTATCTTTTTTTGCACATTGATTATAAGTTAGTATTTGTGTGTGGTTTTTCATTGATTTCACTGTATTTCTTTGTTCTACTGTGAATGCCTGTAAGAAAATAAATCGAGGTAGTATATGATGGCACATGCACTCAGAGGCCACTTTATTAGGTACACCAGCTTATTAATACAAATATCTAATCAGCCAATCATGTGGCAGCAACTCAATGCATAAAAGCATTCAAGAGATTCAGTTGTCGTTCAGACCAAATATCAGAATGGGAAGGAAATGTGATCCAAGTCAAATTGACCATAAAATGATTGTTGGGGTCAGATGGGGGTGCTTTGAATATCTCTGAACTGCTGATCTCCTGGGGTTTTCACGCACAACAGTCTCTGAAGTTTACAGAGAATGGTGCAAGGCAACAAAAATTACATGCAATAAGCAATGGTTCTGTGGACCTTGTAAATGAGAAAGGTCAGAGAAGAACGGCCCGATTCATGCCAACAGAAAAGGTGACAGTAACCACGCGTTACAGCAGTGATGTGTCGAACAGCTTCTCTGAATGCACAACATATTGAACCTTGAAGTGGATCTGCTACAGCAGCCAGAACACCATGAACATAAATTCAGTGACCAGTTTATTAAGTACAGAGGTGCGGCCACTGAGTGTAGGTACTTGGATAATAAATTTACTTTAACTTTGATTCAGTTGGTAACATTTTCATTTCAGACAGAAGGTTGCACTTCAAGTTCCACATCAGGGTCATGAGCAGAAAAATCAAGGCCAACTTTCCAGTTCATTCCTGAAGGAATTCAGCACTGTCCTGATAGCAAACCTGCTTCAGTTCTCTTAAGATAAAGACAGAAGATTTCTTGGCAATGCACACAAAATGCTGGAGGAACTCAGCAGTTCAGGCAGCATCTTCTGCAGGATCATCACCTTGTGGTGGAGCAGCTTGCGAGTTCCTGAGATCCCGAGAGTGATGCTCTCTTGGTCCTTAGCTCCTGGTAGGGTCACCCATGGTGGCAGGGTCAAGGGGGAGGTTCCAGACAAAGAATGATCCAATCAAAGCCTGAACAGTGGGGTTGGTGGACACAGCACCACAGCAGTGAAGGTGGAGCAGTACTGAAGGATGCCACTGCGCCCTAACCCCAATCTGTCAAGGACTGTGTGGTGACTATCTAACCTCCCCATGTTAAAACAAACTCATGCACAGGTGTTCTGAATTAAGGGAATCCACCCTATCATCTTGGATTCTGTTGATCCTAGATCACCTGAAGACCCACCAAGACAATCCCTTAGAAGAACATCATACTCGGGGACTTTCAGTAAGATGGCGACTGTTTAGCTGTTCCGAACTTTTGCTCCGTCATTTTCCCTACCTTTGCATTATATGTCTCCATTCTTAAACCTTGGTTAGGTATTTTATTAGGTTTCTCTTACTTGCCTGCGAACACATCTATCTTATAATGTCTAACAAAAGTACTAAAACCGGGAAAAAAGAAATTTCTACGGCTTTGCCAGTTGACATTCTTGCTGCTTTGGAACGGCATCGACAAGATATTTTAAAGGAATTCAGAACTTCTTTCAACCAGCTGGATGTCAAATTGGATCGGATCAACGCTAGAGTGGACGAACATGCCGAACATTTATCTTGCATCGACTCAACTTCTTACGATTTAAAACACCGTGTCCAATATCTGGAAACCCTCTGCTCCAGCCTGGAGCAGCAGAATTCTAAACTTTTTTCCAAAATGGTGGATCTTGAAAACCGTAGCAGATGTTGTAATCTACGAATTCTTGGTTTGCCAGAGGCCACCGAACTGGGCTCTCCCGTGAAATTTTTTTCTGATTTTCTCTGTGAGATTTTTGGGAAAGAATTTCTTCTGACTCCTCCTGAGCTTGAAAGGGCACACAGGATCTACGTTCCCCGTGCAACTCTGGGTTCCCGCCCACGGCCGGTAATTTTGTGCTTTCATCAATACCAGGTGAAAAACCGTTTGTTTATGGAGGCACGCCGCAGAGGTACTTTTGCTTTTCAAAATACAGTCATTCGTTTCGTGGAGGATTTTGCCCCCCAGGTTCTGAAGATGCGTGCTGAGTTTAAAGGTGTAATGAAAGTGCTTTTTGATCGTGGTTTTAGACCCTCCCTTCGAAATCCAGCCGACCAGCGAATTACGCTTACTACTGGAGAATATAAGTGGTTTAAATCAGTGAAGGATGCTGAGGCATTTGTTGGAAGTCTTCCGGCTATCCCGTCTCCTCAGGAACTCGGTCTGACCTTCTAAAATGGTGGATAAGTACCTCTCATGGTAAAGCTATTTTTTTTCCTGACACAGACTGTACTTGAATAATTCAGACATTATCTATTGAAACTCTAAGGGCTGTAGACAATCTCTCCCTGGACTTGGTGCGTTTTTTCTAAATAGATAATCCGAGTTTAATGTTTCCCTGCGGACGTTTAGATTGTACTTGTGCAATCTATTGTATTCTTGTATAACTTTATCTATAGAGATCTACAATTGACTTTAACTTGTTTTGGAGGTTGGGAGTTTTTTAATTGAAGGCCTCCCTGTTGGTTGATTCATAGTTTAAGTTTTGCTTTTTTTTCTGTAAATGGTTGATAAGTACTCTCTTCGAATCTATAATTTCCCTCTTTTCTCCCTCCCCTTTTTTTTCTTTTAATCTTCTATAATTTTTCGCGGGTAAGTTAGTTTTGTTTTTTTTTTAATTTACTTTGTATTAAGTCTCACACTTCTGCTGAAGTTGTTCCTATTTATTATGTTTTCTAGTGCATAAACTAGTTACCATTTGCTATAGTATTTATACGGAACTGCTGTTAACGACACTGAACTGGAAGTCATACTTGGGTTAATTTTTTTGGTAGAGCTAGCTGCTTTTTTTGGTAGCCGTCTAGTTTTGGGTTGCGAGGATGGGGTGGATTCTCCAGTTCCAACACCACTCACTGTTTCCTTTGCTTTCCTTTGTTACTCAGGACATGTTTCTGTTTTGATTCTACGAATCTATGTTTACATTTTTGCTCCCAGACTGTTATTGTACTGCTTGACTTTTTATATGCCTGCTGCCTTCTACGCACTAACAATTGATAATGGTTAATACACTTAAATTTGTGAGCTGGAATGTAAAGGGATTGAATCACCCTGTCAAAAGAAGGAAGGTCTTCTCACTTATTAAACAACTCAAAGCGGACATTGCTTTCCTTCAAGAAACTCATATCCGTTGTTCTGATAACTCCCGGCTTTTGTCAAAGTGGGCGGGTCAGCATTTTCATTCATCCTTTGCTGCCAAAGCTAGGGGGGTTTCCATCCTTATTAACTCAAATATTCCTTTTGAACTCCATAATAAGATATCTGATACAAATGGCCGTTTTATTATTGTTTCTAGTAAACTATATAATACTAAAGTTGTACTAGCAAACCTGTATGCCCCCAATTTTGATGATGATAATTTTGTTGAACATTTTTTCTCATCACTACCAGACTTAAACTCATACTCTCTTATACTGGGTGGTGATTTCAATTGTTGGTTAGATCCTAGTTTGGATCGATCGTCCTCTGTTACTAGACCACCTACTAAATCTGCCTCAGCTATTCAATCGTTTCTCTCTAATTATGGTATCTCTGATATATGGCGTTTCCTTCATCCTAGTGAGAGAGATTATTCTTTTTTTTTCCACATGTTCACCATACCTTTACTAGAATTGACTACTTCTTACTCGACAACCAACTCATTCCATTTGTCTATTCTTGTGACTATCAGAGTATACTGATTTCTGACCATGCCCCAATTACTCTGTCTTTAAATTTTCCTGGCCTCCCTCAGAGGAATAAACACTGGCGGTTTGATTCAACTTTACTATCGGATGATGATTTTCTAAAATTTATCAAGAATCAGATAACCTTTTATTTTAACACCAATACATCACCTGAAGTGTCATCCCAGATTGTCTGGGATGCCATGAAAGCATATCTGAGGGGTCAAATAATCTTCTATACAGCAAATCTTAATAGAAAGTCCTGTGCAGATCGATTAGACCTCATTAATCAGATTAAAGAATTGGATCAACTGTATGCTCAAACTAAGAATCCTGAACTATACAAGAAACTTGTAGAACTTCAAACTAAATTTAATCTTCTGTCTACTCAACCTGTCGAACGCCAACTTCTTGAAAGTAAGAGTCGTTTTTATATTCATGGTGACAAATCTGGTAAATTTCTAGCCAATCAGCTGAGGCGTTCCAAAGCCAAACAACATATTACAAAGATCCGGAAGGAGAATGGAGACCTTACATTGGATCACTTAGAAATCAATGACGCATTTAAAAATTTCTATTCTCGACTTTATTCCTCTGAATCTTTGAATGACAATATCTCTATCGATCATTTTTTAAATAATCTGAATATTCCTTCGCTTTCATCTGATTTTAAAGCCAAACTTAATGCGCCTATATCATCAGAAGAAATATCTTCTGCCATTTCTGCATTGTCCTCAGGGAAATCTCCTGGACCTGATGGGTTCCCCGTAGAATTTTATAAATCATTCTCTTCACTTCTCTCTCCTCAGTTACTCTCAGTATTATCTGACTCGTTTAACTACGGCAAACTGCCACCCTCTTTTAATAAGGCTTCTATTATTCTTTTATTAAAAAAGGGTAAAGACCCAACAGAGTGTTCCTCGTATAGGCCGATTTCATTGCTTAATGTTGATGTTAAAATCTTGGCCAAAGTTTTGGCTGATAGATTAGAAACTGTTATTCCCTCTATTATTTCTGATGATCAAACTGGTTTTATTAAAAACCGTCTTCCTTTTTTTAACATTCAGCGTTTATTTAACATTTTATATTCACCTCCAACTGGGATTCCTGAATGTGTTATTTCCCTCGATGTGGAGAAAGCATTTGATTGTATAGAGTGGAACTACCTTTTTGCAGTTTTAGAAAAATTTGACTTCGGTCAAAGTTTTATCTCTTGGATCAAATTGCTGTGTTTGTGTCCTACTGCCTCTGTTTTAACTACCGGTAATTCTCAGAAATCCCAGTTATTTAACCTCAAACATGGCATCCGTCAGGGATGCCCTTTAAGTCCCTTTCTCTTTGATTTGGCTATAGAACCTTTGGCGATAGCTTTTCGAAATTGTCCTGAACTGACCGGGATTTGGAGAGGGGGTGTTGAGCATAAAGTTTCTCTTTATGCTGATGACTTATTAATTTTTCTTTCAAATCCGTCTACATCCTTACCTCCAATATTTTCACTTCTTGACCAGTTTAGCCAGTTCTCTGGATATAAACTTAATTTACATAAGAGCGAACTTTTCCCAATTAATAAAGAAGCACAAGAATTAACATTTCGTGATCTCCCTTTTAAAGTAGTCCACAATCAATTTACTTATCTTGGGATTATAGTCACAAGGAAGTTTAAAGATCTCTTTTGTGAAAATTTTGCCAATCTTTCATATACTATTAAACAGAGTCTGTTACAATGGTCACCTCTATCTATGTCTTTGGTAGGTCGTATTAACGTTGTTAAAATGTATGTTCTCCCTAAACTTTTATATTTATTTCAATCAATCCCAATTTTTATTCCTAAATCTTTTTTTGATTCCTTAGACTCTATTATTTTGTCATATCTGTCGAAGAATAAGCACTCTGGAATTAACAAAGTTTATCTCCAAAAATCTAAAAAAGAGGGTGGCATGGCTTTACCTAACTTTCGTTTATATTATCGGGCAGCCAATATACATTGTGCTACCTTTTGGTCTTTTTTCCATGGCCAACCCCAGTGCCCTAATTGGGTGGCAATGGAGTTGAGCTCCACTAAAGAATTATCTATCTCTGCACTTCTCGGCTCTGTACTCCCTAGTAGTTTGTCCAGATTAATAGTTAATCCTCTTGTTAGACACACTTTGCGTATATGGGCTCAGTTTAGGAAATTTTATGGTTTCCATGGTTTTTCCTTTTCTAGCCCTATCTTACATAATCACCTTTTTTTACCTACTACGTATGACTCAGCCTTCCATGATTGGTATAGGAAGGGCATTAGACATTTTGAAGATCTTTTTATTGATAATCGCTTCGCCTCTTTTCAACAGCTCTCTGCTAAGTTCAATCTGCCTAATGTTCATTTTTTTAGATATCTCCAAATTAGACACTTTATTACTCCTTTAATCCCTAACTTCCCTGAAATGCCTGAGAAAAATGTTATGGACTTATTTCTTTCTATTAATCCACTAGGTAAAGGTTTAATATCATTTATTCGTGATAAATTAGCAGCCTTACGACGTGCCCCTGTGGATAAAATTAAAATGGCATGGGAGCATGATTTAAATACCTCCTTATCCGATGAGACTTGGGACTCGATCCTCAAATCGGTTAATTCAACCTCTCTTTGTGCTCGCCATTGCCTTTTACAGTTTAAGATTGTTCATAGAGCCCATATGTCTAAATCTAAATTATCTCGATTTTACCCTAACATCAGTCCGCTTTGTGATAAATGCAAAAGGGGCGAGGCCTCTCTCATTCATATGTACTGGTTTTGTCCTAGCTTGGAGAAATTTTGGAAAGATGTCTTCATAACGTTATCGTATATTCTGAATCACCACCTAGAACCTAACCCTTTAATTGCTTTGTTCGGTTTCTGGGGTGAGACAGATTTATGTCTGAGTTTGACTAAATGTCGAATATTATCTTTTGCCTCTCTCCTGGCTAGACGTTTAATCCTCCTTAGATGGAGAGATGTTGCCCCTCCCACACATGCTCAATGGCTTAACGATATTATGGCCTGCTTAGACCTTGAAAAAATTCATTATTCAGTCCTTAATTCGGATTTAAAGTTCCATAAGGTCTGGGGACCTTTTATTGAGTACTTTCATAACCTTCCTCTTAACTAAGGTTTTTTTTCAGTCCCTTGCTTTCAGCTCCTTTTTTTTTGTAGTAGACATTAATATCTTCTGTTGCTAAGTGTATTTACAGTTTTGGGGGTTTGATTGTCTTGATTTTTATTCTCTATATTTTGTTGTGGTTGGTCTGGAGCTTTTCCTTTTGTTGCAGGGCATGGGGAGGATACTAATTTTACATGTCTTCAATTTGGGTGCTTTCTCAATTATCTTTCTTTGTATCATATTATTATTGTATGTTTATTTTTGCACTGTATCAATGTTCTTCATTTTGATCCGGGGTTTTTTTTTAAATCTGTAGCTATGTAGAAAATGTATTAAAAAAACTAATTTAAAAAAAAGAGAAGAACATCATACTCAACTCGAGTGATCACACTACTATGGAAAGGTTGACGCTCAGGGACTTCCCTCCATGGACTTCGTTTACACTTCTTGCTGTCTTGATGCCAGTCAGCCAATCCTGATGAAGCATCCTGGCCCAAAACATTGACTGTTTCGTCCTCTCTATAGATGCTGCTGAGTTTCTCCAGTATGTTGTGTGTGTTGCTCTGGATTTCAAACATCTGCATCATCTCTTCTGTTTAAGATTTTGTGGCACCGTTTTGAGCAGGGCATCTCCACCTGGGTAATATATTCTCTTTACTTAAAATCACTCAACAGATTGGGAGAACAGGAGAAAGTTATGGTGATGGGGATGCCCTGAGGAAGGGAGCTTGGTGACTGGAGAGGAAGACTCATTTTGGTCCATGACAACCCAAGATTGCCATCTTAAGTTAGTCCCATTTGGCCCAAATCCCTCTGAACCTTTCCTATCCATGTACCTGTCCAAGCACCTGTTACTGTATGTTACTCAACCACTTCTTCTGGCAGTCCATTCCATACATGTACCATTCTTTGGGTGAAAAAGTTCCCCCTCAAGTTCCTATTAAATCTTTCTCCCCCCCACCTTAAGCCTGTGCCCTCATCCTTCTTGATTCCCCAATCCTGGGAAAAAGACTGTGTACTGACCCCATCAATGTCCCTCATAATTTTATACACATCAAGATTACCCATATAAACATCCTCAATGCTCCACTGAATAAAATCCAAACCTACTGAACCTCTCTCCATAACCACAAATCCAGGCAACATAATTGTATATCTCCTCTGCAATCATTTTGTCCAATAGCATTTTTTCTACAGGGTGAACAGAACTGAAGCCAGTATTCCAAATGCAGCCTCACCAACCTCTTGTACAACTGCATTACGATATCCAACTTCCACATTCAACGTTCCCAATGATGGCCAGCGTTGCAGAAAGTAACAAGCTGGCCTTCTTCAGTCAGAACCAAAGTGGGGGTCGGTTAGAGGGGAAGGGCTGAGGAGTGTCTTCAGAGAGTGGATCAGAGTAGAGCGGGGGAAGTATACGGTGCGAATGAGGGACGCAGGTGCGCGAGAGGGAGTTCGGGCATTGCGAAGGAGGGGAAGGGATGTCGGTGGGACAGGGAGGGATCAGGGAGAAAGCCGAGTGCGATGGAGAGGGTCCTGTATGAGAACGGACAAGGTCCAAAGGAAGACTGGGGAAGAAGTGTCTGTGGCAGAATCAATGAATTCCAGGTTCCCCAGTTCCTGGTCCTCGGTAATTCAGACTGAGGGCGATTTTCCCGGCCACACTCCTAGCTCATTAACCCTCGGATCACAACCAAACTTCCGGCATAGCTCCGCGCTCATTACCTGCGCCTCCTGAGAGCCATCGCAGCAGATCTGTGCGGCCAATATAAACGCCACAGCACACAAGCCGAAAGGCAGCTTCCCACCGGCTCCAGAGGCCGCCATGTTCACGGGAAGTACTTCCGTCACACAGCATCCGACCGGGTTCAGTGCCTCAAACGTTGGTTCCGCGCTGGCCGTTTATATTTTCCATTCATTCCGTCTCTTAAAATGTGAGAGTAACTGAGCAGGTCAGGCAGCAGTTATGAAGGAAATAAACACTCCTGATTTAGGGCCGCGGTCTGAAACGTCGACTATTCATTTTCCTCTATAGATGTTGCCTGAGTTTCTCCAACATTCTGTGTGTGTTACTCTGCATTTCCCGCAGCTGCTTACGACCTTCAGTGTGTGTTGCTCAAGACTTTCAACATCTACAGAATCTCTTGTGTCGTTTCATTCACTATCATTTCTCTCTGCTAATTTTCTATTGCAATAGTTTGTAAATAAAACATCGCTGATTCTAAGTTTGTAAGTTTTAAATTGCGTGAAATTGTACAGTTCTGGTCACCCACCTACAGGAAAGATACCGATAAGATTGAAAGAGTGCAGAGAATTACAAAGATGCTGATGGGACTTGAGGACCTGAGTTATAGGGAAAGGGTGAATAGGTTAGGACTTAATTCCCTAGAACATAGAAGATTGAGGGGAGGTTTGATAAGGTATATAAAATTGTGAGGGGAATTAATAGGGTAAATGCAAGTAGGCGTTATCCAGTGAGATTGGGTGAGACTAGAAATAGGTCTTAAGTGTGAAAGGTGAAATGTTTAGGGGGAACCTGAGGGGGTGTGAGAGCAGCCAGTGGTGTATGTGGTTTTGATTACAACAGTTAAGAGAAGTTTGGACATGTACATGGATGGACGGTGTATGGAGGGCTATGGTTCAGGTGTGAGTTGATGGGACAGAGCTGACCAGGAGATACAACACATTCAGTCCCACACCACCAGGTTCAGGAAGTTATTACCCATCAAACATCAGGTTCCTAAACTCTCATGGATAACTTTAATCACCAATATGCTTATCTGATTCTATGACATCTAGACTCACATTCAAGGACTTTTTACAATGCATGCACTCTATATGTTTTCATTTTCACAGTCTTTGTTTATATACAGATTATGCTTTTTGTAGATACTATAATATTTGGGTTTTTTTCCTGTAACTGTTTTCAAGAAAATTAATCTCTAGTTAGTATACATGAACATATACTCAAATACCATTTTTTATCACCTTCCTGTCAGCTTGAACCAGTCTGGTCATTCTGACCTCTCTCGTTATCAAGGCATTTTCACTCACAGAACTGCCGCTCATTGGATTATTTTTTTCTGTTTCTCACACCATTCTCTGTAAACTCGACAGACTGCTGTGCACACCAATCCCAGTAGATCAACATTTTCTGAATACTCAAACCACCCCATTTGGCACCAACAATCGTTCCACAGTCAGAGTCACTTAGATCACATTTCCTCCCGATTCTGGTGTTTGGGCTGAAGAACGACTGAACCTCCTGACCATGCTTTTCTGCATTGATTGGCTGATTAGATATTAGCATTAACGAGCAGGTATACCTAATAAAGTTGCCACAGCATATAGATGTACTTTGATAATAAACTTATTTTGAACCTTTAAAATAAAATCTCCAATTACTTTCAGTCTCCTTAAAGATTACCATAGGTGTGACTCCTTCTAGCAATTTTGGTTCCTCTTCCTGATTTCCAGCTTTATTTTTGCTTTAGCACAACATGGATCAGAGCGATGAGCACTATCATCCTCAACCCACTCAACAGAATTGTCAGAATAAATAATAAAATCATTGGCCAGGAACAAGAATCACTCAGCAGCATCCATAAGAGACGGACAATAAAAAAGTCTCAACAAATAATAGAGAACATCACACAAACACTTCACACACACTACACTCTCATGCCATCTGAACGCTGCTACAGGTCCAGAAGAGCCATATCCAGTTTTGTACCTTCCTCCATTTGCTGCCTCAACATCCAATTTTGAATATATACTATGCATAGTGTTTTTGACAGTAAAAACAGTCAGTTTTATTATGTGTATTTGTATTTTAAATCACATGCATTAATTTTTAGTATTTATTATCTATTGTGGGTATTTTATATTGTGTTTAACTATACGTAGTGTGGTGCTGTGTATCTTAAGTTCTGTGATGTTTTTGCCACTGCACTAACAAAGTTCCTCACGGAAAATAAAGTGAATTGAATTGAGTGTTGCATACTGTTGAAAATTAGGAAGTAGTTTGATAATATTGAAAGGGAGAAACACACAAAACACTGGAAGAACTCAATGGGTCAATTTCCTACTCTTCAAGGAATAAAATCCCAGCCTGTCCAATCTCTCAGTTCCTCAAATCCTGCCATGATAGGCATGAGTTCCAATCACAGATCAAGCTGAAGTTCAAGTTCAGTTTATTGTCATTCAACCGCACGCATGCACACCACCAAACAGGACTACCTCCCTCCAGCTCCCTCCAGACCAAGGTGCTCAACACAATGTAACTTGCACACATAACACAAAGTAATATTACCACTCGTAAATGTCACGGTCCCTCCTGTTTATTTCTCATGCTCTCCTAATTCCCTTTTCCCCTGTCTGTCTGTCTCTCTCTCTCTGTTTGTTTGTTTGTATGTGTGTGCACGCGCACACGCGCAGTGGGCGTGGCATTCCTTTTTTTCTCCTGGGCTTCCTGATCGCGATGCACCTGAATCTCATTGAACCTGCAGCATAAATACCCCGGCTTTCCATCCACTCATCGCCAGATCGTTGCTTCAGCCAGTGTGGCAGTTCACGTTCTAGGCCATTTAGGATTGTGTATTCTAAGTTTTGTTTCCGCGCTGTTGTTTGCCTGTGGTAACTCTGTCTCTCCATGTTAACAGGTGCATTGCATGCCGCCTGCCTTCCCGTTCATCCTCTTGCCTGCCGTTCCCCTCCAGCTACACTCACACCTTTGTCTGCATCCCTGCTCTTCCTCGTCCTGCCGCCCGCCTACACTCTCCACTGGCTCAGTGGTTAAACGCTGTGCTCCCACCACAGCGTCCCGGGTTTGACCCTTGGTCAAACCTCACTCAATCCTCAGTTTTCCTCAGCCTGATACTCACTCCCCGGCCTTCCCTACAACCATTAATAAACACGCTTCAGATTACTCTACATCATGTCAGTGCCTTGCATTTGGGATTACCTGGTCTCTACAACAGAACAATCTGGCCAACATGGCCCCAGCAGACACAAACACCATCCTACAAGCCCTCGCCAGCCAGGGTTCCCTACTGGGACTGCACGACTGACTCCTCCGGGAGGTCATGGAGAACCTTCGTTCCCTGTCTGCTCACGTCACACAGATCAGTGGCCAGGTGGACTGTGTCTCCACTCAACCCATACCTGGAACCCAGCCTAGCCAGCCCCGAGAGCCTCACGTACCAGAGCCAGAGCACTATGCTGGAGACCTGGCGAAGTGCCGGAGTTTCCTCCTTCAATGCTCCCTGGTGTTTGAGCAGCGGCCGTCGACCTACTCCACAGATAAGTCTAAAGTTGCTTATGTAATTGGGTTGCTAATGCAATTGGGAAATGCATTAGCATGGGCCACAGCAGTTTGGGACAACCAACCTGATACCTGCTCCTCTTTCACCAGTTTCATTGCGGAGATGAGAAAGGTCTTTGCTCACCCAGTCTGGGGTAGGAACACTGCCAAGTACCTACTCACTCTCTGCCAGGGCTCCCGCAGTGTCACTGAATATTCAGTGGAGTTCCGGACGTTAGCGGCCAACTTGGGGTGGAACGATGAGTGGCTCCAGGGGTATTTCTGAGTGGACTCAGCGACCTGGTGAAGGATGGGTTGGCAGCGAGAGACGACTCTGACAGCCTGGACACCATGATCTCCTTGGCCACTAGGTTGGACAATCGCCTCCGGGAGCACCATAGAGAGATAACTGGTCGTCCATCCCCTTTGGCCACTTCTCGGCTCTCTTTACCGCACCTCGCCAGAACAAGCCTCTCTCCCCCTCCTGCACCACGAATAGCTCCCAGCCCTGCCACTTCGACTGCCCTGGGAGAGGAACCCCTGCAGCTGGGACAGGCCCGCCTTTCTCCCACTGAACGTCTCCGGAGAATGAGAGCGGGTGAGTGTCTATATTGCGGTTGGTCCAGCCACTTCCTTGGCACCTGTCCCCTTTGGCAAAAAGGTGGGGTTCACCAGTAGTGGGGGGGACCCTGGTGAGCCAGACAACCTTCCCTTTCATCCCCTGACCCTAAATGCAGCTTCAAGCCACTCGGTGTCATAATCAACAGTCCCTGCCTCTGCTAGCACTAATGGACTCCGGTGCAGAGGGAAACTTCCTGGACAAAAGCCTAGTCCTCCAAGCCGGTATTTCTCGTGAGCCTCTGGGTACCCCCCGGACACCAAGGCGCTAGACGGTAGACTCCTGGCCCATGTCACGCACTGCACAGAAGCCCTGCTCCTCCTTCTCTCCGGAAACCATTGTGAACAGATATGGTTCAATCTAATCTCCTCTCCTCAGGCCCCTTTAGTTCTCAGCCACCCGTGGCTAAACCGTCACAACCCCCACATCGACTGGTCCACTGGGAAGATGGTCAGCTGGAGCTCATTCTGCCATTCCTCTCTCGCCTGCAATCAGCCCTTCCCCCAGTGGAGGTCACTGCAACCTCGCCCCCCCCCTCCCCCCTCTGTGCCCCCTGGCTAGTCCACCGTTCCAGTAGAGTATCATGATCTTTGGAGAAGTGTTTAGTAAGCAACGGGCCCTTTCTCTGCCTCCACATCGCCCTTACGATTGCGCGATTGACCTTCTCCCCGGAGCCTCATTACCCGCCAGTCAGTTGTATAGCCTGTCCCGTCCAGAAAGCATGCAAGCAAAGTCCCAAGATAAAGCTCAAGGTGGTGAGAAAGGATCTGAAGGGGGTAATTTTGAAACAACTCAGTCATGTTCAAAGGAGGAAGTGCCAGATCTGCTTTGTAATGAGAAATTAGAAGAAAAAGAGATCAAGTTGCCAGCTGCTTTATCCAAGCCTAAAACAGATCATGAAGACGAACAAATCAGAGACAAGAGTAAGAAGCTGAAAAATGTGGCAGAGTATGCGCAGGAGGTGGAAATGACCAAATGCAAGACAGTCATAAAGTGGAGTAGGATCAGTCAGGATCCAAAGCTGACCTGCAAACAGATATTAAAAATGAAAAAATTGTGGAAGGGAAAAAAACTTGTACATTTCGAGTTAAAGGAATGGCACTTAGGAGAAAATGAAACAAATAGTACAGAAGAAAAGTCTGAAAATACCTTCTCAAAGTCAAGTGAAAAATTTGAAAAAGATCAGTCTAATAATGAAGGAACTGATATAACAGTTGCATTTAAAAGAAAGCAGACTGGATACTAAGGAAATTGCACACGCTTCTCCAGGAAACATGGTGCAAATTGAAAACTTGATAAAATCTGAAGACAAATTAGAGGAGAGAACATAAACCTTTGAAAGTGAAAGAGGCAAAGCTGAGCCGAGGAAGAATTTAAATTTGGGAGAAAAAGAGCTTGAAACTTAACAAAATGAGACTGGCAGATGTAAAATATCTCTTTTGGTTAAAGAACATACTGAAGAGCCAGTTCATGAACAGTTAGCAAAATCAAATGAGATAAATATTCATCCAAACTTGGAACAACATGGATCTTTACTTATCCCTTATGTGGCAGCTTCTCCTTATGATCCAACTACAAAAGATTCTAGTCTTTTTCATCCAATTGCTGCTAATTCCCTTTTCCCCATGTTTCTCCTGCTCCCCTGTCTGTGTCTGTCTCTGTTTGCAGCATAAATACCCTGGCTTTCCATCCACTCATCGCCAGATCATTGCTTCAGCCAGTGTGGCAGTTCACGTTCTAGGCCATTTAGAATTGTGTATTCTAAGTTTTGTTTCCATGCTGTTGTTTGCCTGTGGTGACTCTGTCTCTCCATGTCAACAGCAGCACGGCATGCCGCCTGCCTTCCCGTTCACCCTCCTGCCTGCCGTTCTCCTCCAGCCATGCTCACACCCTTGTCTGCTTCCCTGCTCTGCCTCATCCCGCCGCTCGCCTACACTCTCCGCTGGCTCAGTGGTTAAACAACGTGCTCTCACTGCAGGGTCCTGGGTTCGATCCCCGGTCAAGCCTCACGCACTCCTCTGCTTTCCTCTGCCTTATCCTCACTCCCTGGCCTTCCCTACAACCATTGATAAACACTTTTCAGATTACTCTACCTCCGTGTCAGTGCCCTGCGTTTGGGTTCTCCCGTTCTCAGCAACAGTAAATTAACAAAACATGCAGTGCATTTGCAAACAGAAGTTAAAAAGTAACCAATATAACACTACTGGAGCTTCATGCATGAGGAAACTCGGATGGTGGCAGGAAATTCAGTAATCTTATGTCCTGGGGGAAGAAGCTGTTTCCCATCCCAACAGTCCTCGTCCTAATGCTATGACATGTCCTGCCATAGGACATGGGTAGGGTAGGGGATCAAAGAGATTGTTGGACGGGAAGGATCACTGATAATGCTAAGGACCCTTCGTATGCAGTGATCCTGATAAATATCTCTCTGGATCAGAATCAAGTTTAATATCTGTTGTGTATTTGATATTTCTATAAGATTTGAGTAATCTTGCATATATAATGTTTGATTAAAAATTCTTGTTCATTTAAATAATTAATTATGGGTTATATGTAAAAATGTTAATTGCATATGTCATCACAATACCTCGTGATATGTACGAGCCTTGCTTAAAGTAAAGACGAAGCCAGATCCACAATTCCAATCTCCGTGTCTTCCTTTCAATTAATTTAATCTTTTGAAGTTACAAAACATAACATTGGCAACGAGGTATTTTTAAAATGAACCCTAAACAACTACTGGCCTTTTAAAGAGAAGCAAGGTGTTTGAACTACAAAAAAACCTGGTGAGTAAAAAAAGTCTTCAGAAGGGAAAACATGTTCAAGTTTTTTTTTAAGTCAGAACAGAAGAATTCATGTGTTCATAAAGAGAAGGGAAGGATTCACGGGTTCATAAAGAGAGAGTACCCAATGATAAAAATCATCTTTACAAATCAGAAAAGAATGGCTACATTGGAAAGTTTGACAAGTTTGATTCCACAATGGTTAATTGGCTCATGTATACTGAATTATTGGAACAGTATTTTGAAACAAATGAAATAACCAATGCGAAACAAGTGCCAATTTAGTGAAGTACATTGGGTTTACAGGCATACAGTTCACTTTGGAGTTTGACTGCTCCAACCAAACCTGCAGAGATGAGCTTTCCTGATATTTTTAAAGTAATTCAGGACCACTCAGAACCAACACTATTGTTGATCACAGTACACTTTCAGTTTCATAAGCAGAACCAAAAAGAAGGGGAGTCCATTTCTGCATCTGTTAAAGAGACCTGCTAATCATTGTCAGTTTGGTAATCGGCTTAATGATGCACTGAGAGATCATTTAGTTTATGGAATCTTACAAGAAAATATTCAAACACAGCTCCTAACTGAAGAACAGCTTACATATAAAAGAGCAGCGGTAATAGTTGTCTTAATGGAAACCATAAAGACAGACAAATTGAGTTGCAATCAGGAATGAAAGTGACTATGAATAAAATTGCATCATCTAAACAGAAACTGGCCTGGCTGAACAAATTGTGCTACCATCGTGGCAGGGACTCACACCAAACAAATGAAACTTTCAGAAAATGCAAGGAAGTAGGACACCTACAAAAAGCACGTCGGGCAGACAAAAAATAAATGGACTGCACAAACAAGAGAAAATTAAAAGTTCAAGTTGCAGTTTCAAAAAGACCACTACTCTGAATGCTGTCACTGAAAACTCTGATAATGATGAGGGTGACACAGGACTGTGTAGCCTTAAGATTTACAATGCAAAAATTAATAATAGACAAGCAATATGGCTTACACCAGAAGTGAATGGCAAATTAATTTCAATAGAATTAGACACTGGCTCAGCTGTTACAGTCATTCCACAAAATGAGTTCAAACAGCATTTCAAAGATACTAAACAGAAGCCTGCAGATATCCAACTAAGAACTTATACTAGAGAAAAGTTAACTCCTGTGGGAATGACTCCGTAACAGAGAAATACAATGAGCAATAAGCCACATTGAGCTTGAGTGTGGTAAAAACAGAAAGACCAGCTTTGGGAGGGTGTGATTGGCTGAGACAACTGCAACTTGACTGGAGATCATCCACCATATGCTTGCCACATCCTTCCAATAAAGTCAACTAAAAGCATATTAAGAGAGGTATTAGATGATGTCACAACTGTCTCCATGCTGAACACCATGAACTATTGCCCAACAGAGGACAAAAAGATGTTGGTGCCAGCCTCAGTACTCCTGGTTGAAATCCTATTAGACCTAAGAAGTAACATGTTGCTCAGAGGAAATGTAAAAGTGATGAAAGCAGTGGTCCGACTACAACAGTTTTTGTAGGCAATAGACCTAAGAAAGCTTAATCAGGCAGTTACTTGTGAAATGTGGGTTGGTTTTAAACTGGAAGCAAGTTCAAGGAACTTCAGGAAAGTTGCAAGCATTCAGTTTTTGTGAGTAAAAAGACCCAGAATCTACTCTGTGTGAATTAAGGTTATTGCATTAACTTCAGGCAGGTATCAAAAAACTGCTCATAAAAGTAAATGGAAAGACCAGCTGAATGAATGGATGCAACAAAAATATTTTTAAATTCAAATTTCAAAGTTCAAAGTAAATTTATTAGCAAAGTACAAATATGTCACCATATACTAGCCTGAGATTCATTTTCTTGTTCAGTTTAGCATTGAGGTGCGTGAAGTTATCCACATTAATTCATGAGCCTGATGTTTGTAGAGGTAATAGCTGTTCCTGAGCCTGGTGGTGTGGGACCTAAGGCTTCCGTGCCTCCTGCCCAAACCTATACCTCATTTGTTCCCTGTTTTTTTCTGATTCAGTAGCTAACAAAGGAGGCATACATAGAGAATAGAACGTAGAACAGTTTAGCACGAGACCAGGCCCTTCAGCCCACAATGTTGTGCTAAACCAAATAGAGTTGTAATCAAATGGCCAATTAAACTAGTCCCTTTTGCCTATACAATGTCCATATCCCTCCATTTTTCTCACTTTCATAACCTACAGCAGAAATGACCAGTTCTGATACAAAGAGAGAAAGTACTAAAGTTGTTGAACTCAGTACTGAGACTGGAAGGTTGCAACGTGCCCAGGTGCAAGGTGAGGTGCTGTTCCTCAAGTTTACATTGAGCCTCAGTAGAACAGTGTCGGAAGCCACAGGTAGAGAAGTCAAAGTGGCAGGCAACAGGAAGCTGGGGTTTACTATTACAAGCTGAGCTCAGGTCTGCCACCATGGAATGATCTGACTTGGATTCTGGTCTCACCTGTAAGCCCCTCTCATCCTTGTCCCTGACCCCTCATCCCTGTGCTCTCCCCAAAACCATCTCATGTGTGGCACAGAGTGGTCACACAATCTGCTTTTGGCTTCTCCAAGGCGGAGGAGATCACTTTGTGGACACTGAATACAGTACACTTGATTCAAATCAACCATCAGGCTCTTGAACAAGAGGGCATAACTTCACTCACCCCAATACAGAACTGTTCCCACAACCTGTTGACTCACTTTCAAGGACTCTTCATCTCATGTTCTTGATATGTATTGCCTACTTATTTATTTATTATTATTATTATTTCTCTTTATTTCTTTTTTATGCAGACTTTGTTGTCCTTTGCACATTGGTTGTTTGTCTGCTCTGTTGCATGCAGTCTTTCATTGATTCTATTATGCAAATGCCCACGAGATACTGAACCTCAGGGTGTGTGTGATGACATATATGTACTTTGATAGTAAATTTACTTTGAACTTTGAGCTTTATAAGTAATACATGCTTCACCTCGAGGATTTTTTGGGTCACTAAATGGCTGGAAGAGAGGGTAGATTTTGTGTCTCCTGTAGTTACTGGGGAAAGAGCATGTCCTTCAAGGTCTTGGCCCAGACCCAGCTGATTGTTGAGCTCATAGGGAAGATTTTGAGGACAGCATGGTAATTAGAGGTTAGGTTAGGGTTTAGGGACAGGTGTAAAGAGGAGTTAGATGTCAGGCCAGGGTCTAAGTCAGAGCACTCTGCAGTTGAAGGCCAATGATCCTCATGGATGGATGGCAGGCGGGTAAGCAGTGTGGACGAAGACCAGTGATCCCTGTGGTCAATGAGTGACGTCAAAGGGCTCCATGGACAAGGGCAGGTTACCTCTACCCCACGGTTGTCGAGTCCCTTTAGGTAGGCAGGTGCCAGTATTGGAGGTGCATGAAAGCTAGAGGCTCGAGGGCAGGAGACTCCCTGCCCCCACCCCCCGCCCCACCTAGACTAGAGTTGGAGTTCAAGGTCTGAAATTCCTTCTCCCATGAACGGCTAATCCTGAGGCTGACTGTCAAAGGTCAAAGAACAAAATCAGCAAGTCTGGAAGTCAAGGTCTCATGGATGAAATTTAGTGTCTGAAAGTTAGAGGCCTAATGTCTGTGAGTCTACTGGAGGCTGAAAGGCCCAGAGGAAGCCTGGTCTGGGTTGGAAAACGGTCTGGGTGTGTGACTGGGAAGATAGGAGGGAGGGAGGGAGGAAAGAGGCTTGTTTTGCTGTTGTTGCTGTTTTGTTGTTTGTGTTGATCCGCTGGACATTGTGGGCATGCTACTTTAGCACTGTAATGACACTTGGGCTGCCCCCAGCACACGATTAGGTGTGTTGGTTGCTATTGCAAAAAAAGATTTCATGACATGTGAGTGATATTAAACCTGATTCTGATATGGGTCTCTATTGCCTACTTGCTCTGCTTCCTACCACTGTCCAGGTAGGTTAATCAGTCATCATAAATTGCCCTGTGATTAGATTAGGGTTAAATTAGGGTTGTCGCGAGTTGCTGGGAGGGGGATGTGGCTCGAAGGGCAGAAAGGCCTACTCTGTACTGTATCTCTAGGTAATAAATAAATAAAATGAATCAATTCTTGAGCTATTCTTCAGAGTAAGAAGGTACATTGATGTGTATTTCAATAGAGATAGGAACTTACAACTTCTGGAGGACAAAGGTGAAGAATCTTCCCTCTGAGCATAAAACCATTCTACCTCATTTCATTCTATGGGGCAACACAGTATGTAGCATTTAGCATAACACTTTACAGCACCAACTGTATGATTAGGGTTCAAATCCACCTGTGGTCTGCAAGGAATTTGTACCTTCTCCCTATGAACGTGTGGGTTTCCTCTAATGCTCTGGTTTCCTCCCACATTCCAAAAGCGTACAGGCTAGAGTCACAAAATTGTCAGCATGCTGCAATATGTTGGTGCTGGAAGCCTGGCAACTCTTCAAAGTTCATTTATTATCAAAGTATGTATACTATATACAATCTTGAGATTTGTCTCCTTACAGACAGCCACAAAACAAAGAAACCCAACACAGCTAATAAAAAAGACAGTCAAACACTCAATGTGCAGGAAAAAAACAAATCACGCAAACAATAAAAATAAGAAAGTAACATTCAGAACTGAAGTTCATGAAAGTGAGTTTCAGCCACAAAGCCAGTCCCAGTCGTTGCAGGTCACAGCTTCAGTTCAGTGCAGAAATGAGGGAACCTCACAGAGCTGTGAGCTGAACAGCAGCCCCAACACCCTGACCGCTCCAATCCAGCCCGGCACTTAAATCAGTCAAATCTCAGCTCATTCCTCGCTCTCGGACCTGGGCCCTGCTGCTTCAATGAGCTTTCGGACCTAAGACCTGTCGCCTCAATTCGGCCTATACCCGACTTTTCCTCTTCAGTCAGTTGCTTAAATCAGTCAAACCTGGGCTTTTCCTCACACGCAGGTCCAGCCCCTGCTGCTTCAACTCTGCGTTGCCTCGGTTCTGCTGCTTCGAATTGCCTCCATCCTCCAGCAGCTCAAACATTGTTCCCTGCTCACATGCTCACGCCCCACCACCTCAGCTCAGCCTGTACACGCTACGTTGCAACCGTCCTGCATCTTCAAGTCTTCAGTTCAAATTGCAAAAATGCCAGGTCATACAAGCGATTAAAAAGCTCAACTCCGGAAGGCTGCTCCAGCAATCCTCAGACATTGTTGGTTGTTAAATCAAACAAAGCACTTCACAGTATGTTACAAAGTTGTGAAGTACAGTACATGTGACAAATAAGGCTCACCTTGAAACCTTCCTCAGAATGTCAATGGTGCAGCCAAAATTACTATTGAATGTCCACACCCATTTTAATTACCAAAGTAGTGACAAGATTTATTCTTGTACCTCCATAGTCAGCAGGTTGGGATGGTACATAACTTCATGAAAAAAATCAAAGCCAACAGTGTGTATTGGTGGCCTGGTAAATTCTTCTGTGTGAGCTGCAGATTATGCATATTGTGGCTGTAGTTCTGTGAATGAATTTTAGTCAGAGCTGTAAACCAAGATGACCGCTCTGTTCCTGAATCCTCAGATCCTTAATACAGAACAGAGACAGGCCCTTTGGCCCATCTACTCCATGCTGAACTATTACTTTACCTAGTTCCATTGACCTGCGCCCAGAAGATGCCCAGAACTACACATAATACTTCAAATTAGGCCTAATCAATGTCTTACACAACTTCAACATATCATCCCAACTCCTGTACTCAAAACTTTGGTTCTTGAGGCCAATACACCAAAAGGTTATTCCTTGATCCTTCATCCTTGGAGGCAGGCTGATAATGAAGGCGTAAGACATGTTTGTCTTTGTCTGCTGAGGTGCTGAGAATTAAGTCAGGAAGTCATACTGTGGCTGCAGAAAGCTTTGGTCAGGCCACATTTCCACTGTTGTGTTCAGTTCTGCTCACCGCTTTACAGGAAGAATATGGAAATTTACCAGGATTCGAGAGTATTAGCTACAAAGAGGGGTTGAACAAACTTGGATTGTTTTCTCTGGAGTGTTGGAGGCAATCTGATAGAAGTTTATAAGATTTTGAGAGGCATGGATAGTTCAGATAAGTCTTTTTTTCCCCAGAGTCATCATCATTATCATTACGTACCATGTCATATGATGTCTCAAGACAATGATTGGCAACTATAGGAAAGTTTTTCTACAGAAGTGGTTTGCCATTGCCTTCTTTTGGGCAGTGTGTTTACAAGACGGGTGACCCCAGCCATTATCAATACTCTTCAGGGACTGTCTGCCTGGCATCAGTGGTCACATAACCAGGACTTGTGATATGCACCACCTGCTCCCACGGCTTCACCTGACCCTGATCGTGGGGGGGAGAGGTGAAGGTTCAGCAGGTGCTACACCTTGTCCAAGTTGACCTGCTAGTGGGGGAAAGGAGTGTCTTGCGCCTGCTTTGCTATAGATGTATCTCCACCCCACCAGCTATGGTAGAAGTGTCAAAAACTAAGGGGCACATGTTGAAGGTAAGAAGGGGACAGCTTAAAGGGGATTTGTGAGGTAAGTTTTTTTTACACAAACAGTGATAGATGCCTGAAACAAGCTGTCTGGGAAAGTGGTAGAAGTAGAGGTGACAGTAATACTGGAGAGACTTTTAGACAGATACATGAACAGGCAAGGAATGGAGAGAAATGTGCAGGCAGATAGGATTAATTTAATTTGGCTCATGGTTAACACAGATATTATAGGCCAAAGAGGCTGTTCCTTTGAATCAGAATCAGGTTTATTATTACTGACATATATTATGTGAAATTTGTTGTTTTGTAGCAGCAGCACTCTGCAAGGTTTAAAATTAGCATTAATTACAAAAATAAATTAAGTGAGAAAGGGAATGACAAGATCGTGTTCATGGTTTCGTGGAGAATTAGGCCATTCAGCCCATCAAGTCTGCTCTACCATTTCATCACGGCTGATCCAAATCTGACAACCCCATTCACCTGCCTTCTCCACATAACCTTTCACACCCTGACTATTCAAGAACCTATCAACCTCCAATTTAAATGCACCCACTGTCCTGGCCTCCATAGCCTCGTATGGCAGTGAACTCCACAGATTCCCCACCTTCTGGCTAAAGAAACACCTCTTCATCTCTGTTCTAAATAAATGAAGAGAACCCTCTATTTTAAGGTTGTGCACTCTGGTCCTAGACTCCCCCACCATAGGAAACACATCCATTCTATCTATGCCTTTCAACATTCAATACATATCAACAAGAATTTCCCCCACTTTCTTCTAAATCCCAGCAAGTAAAAGCCCAGAGCCTTCAATTGCTGCTCATATGATATCTTTTATTCCTATTCTATCTGTACTTTTATATTCTAGCCCTCTTGAAATGAATGTTAACCTCACACTTGCCTTCCTCCCCACCAATTCAACCTGCAAATTAACCTTTAGAGAATCCTTCAAGAGGACTCCCAAATCCCTTTTCACCTCAGATTTTTGAAGTTTCGCCCTGATTAAAAAATGGACTATGTTTTTATTATTTCTACCTAAGTGCATACATTTCCTGACACTGTATTCCATCTGCCACTTCCTTGCCCATTCTCCTAATCTGTCTAAGTCCTTCTTCAGCCCCTCTGCTTCCTCAAAACTACCTGCCCCTCCATCTATCTTCGTATTGTCTGAAAACTTGACCACAAAGCTATCAATTCCATCATTCAAATTACTGACAAACAACATAAGAAGAAACAGTCATAACACACACTCCTGTGGAATGCCACTAGTCACTGGCAACCAGTCCAAAAAGGATCCCTTTATCCCTATTCTTTGCTTCCTGCCAATCAGCCACTGCTTTATCCATGCTATAATCTTTGCTATAATACCATGGGCTCTTAACTTGTTAATCAGCCTCATGTTTGGCACCTTGTCCAAAGACTTCTGAAAATCCAAGTACAGAACATTCAGCAATTCTCCTTTGTCTATCCTGCTTGTTATTTCTTCAAAGAATTCCAACAGATTTATCAGGCAAGATAAATTCCCTTAAGGAAACCATGCTGACTTTGGCCTATCTTGGCTTGTGCCTCCAAGTACTCGAAACCACATCTTTAACAATCAACTGCAACATCTTCCCAACCACACAGTGCAGGCTTACTGGCCTATATTTTCCTTTATTCTGCCTCCCTCACTTCTTAAAGAGTGGAGTGACATTTACAATTTTCAGTCCTCCAAAACCATGCCAGCATCTATTGATTCTTGAAAAATCTTTACCAATGCCTCCACAATCTCTTCAGCTACCTCTTTTAGAACTCTGGGGGTGTAGTCCCTCTGGTCTATGTGACTTATCTATCTTCAGACCTTTCTGTTTCCCAAGCACTATCTCCCTAGTAGTAATCTGCACTCACTTCTACCCCTTGACACTCTCGAACTTCTGGCATACTACAAGTGTCTTCTAAAGTGAAGACTGATGCAGATTATTAATTTAATTCATCCGCCATTTCCTTGTTCCCAATTATTACCTCTCCAGCATCGTTTTCCAGCGGTCCAACACCTACTCCCTCCTCTCTTCTATTCCTTATGTATCTGAAAAAACATTTGGTATAATTTTTGATATTATCAGCTAGCTTACCTTTATATTTCATTTTTTCTCACCTTATGGTTTTTCTGATTTGCCTTCTGGTGGTTTTTAAAGATTGCATTAAAATGTTGACCATGGTAGATCCTCCAAGATGTTGGTGCCCAGGAACTTGAAACTGCTCATCATTTCCACCAATGACTCCTCAATGACAACTGGTGAGTGTTTCCCTGAATTCCCCCTCCTATATTCCCCATTCTACACACTGTATTCTATTAACCCTTCAGAGTCAAATTCTTGGGTTTAAGCTGCACTCCAAAGATCTCAAAGTTCAAAGTAGCAAAGTACATACCGTATATGTCACCTTATACAACTCTTGCGGACACACTCAGTAATTTCACAGAAACACAATAGAATCAATGAAAAATGCACACAAGGTACAAAAAAAACAATGTGAAAGACACAACAAACTGTGCAAATATGAATAACAATAATAATAAGGGACCAGGTGGTTAACACTAAAGTTATCAAAAATACATAATAAAAGACCAACAAATTCAAGATGATAAATGTAGAAAATGCCGAGAAAAGCCAGAAACAATCCAACACACTACAGAATCCTATAGCGGTTTAACACAATCTGATTACTTACACAGGCACAATCAAGTGGCAAACATCATTCACCAAACCCTTGCTTTCAAATACAAACTTATAACTGAATGCACATCCTACTATAAATACAGGCCTGATCCAGTGTAGAGTCAGAACACCACAAATTATATTATGATTGATCAGTTATTACATATAGGATAATCAATAGTAACCATATGGATATAATACAGGATAAACAAGCAAAAACAACTTATTTAGAAGACATAGCTATTCCAAACACACATAACTTACAGAAATCATTAAGAAAAAAAACACCAGAAATATGCTGAATTAAAAGAGGAAATTGAAAGACCTTGGAACATGAACGAGCTATAAATTGTCCTGATAATCATATCTACAACTGGTGTCATCTCAAAGTCACTACACAATAGCATTAAACAATTAGAGTTACACAGTAATATCTATGTAAATCTTCAATACCCACATTTTAGGATTTACCAGCCTGAGCTGAGAAAAAAATGTTTCAAAATAAATAAACAAACAAACAAATAAATCAATAAGAAATAAGTATTGACGACATGAGCTGAAGAATCCCTGAAAGCGAGTCCATAAGTTATGGGAACAGATCAGTAATGAGGTTAAAAACGTGGAAGTGTGGAGGTCCTCAAGAGAAAAATTAGGGAGTTAGGTAGAAATCTGAAAAGCAGGACTTCCAGGGTCACAATCTCTGGATTGCTGCCTGTCCCATGTGCATGGGGTACAGTTTCAGATTTCTGGATCATTGAGACCTCTTTTGGGGCAGGTACAATTTGTACAAAAGGGATCGATTACACTTAAACCTGAGGAGGTCTAATATCCTTGTGGGCAGGTTTGCTAGAGCTGTTGGCATGGGAATGGGAAAGAGAGATGGTGCTGAGGATAGGGCTGTTAGTTTACAAGCTGAGGTAGTGTGTAATGAGACTGTCAGGAAAGAAAGGCAGATGATATGGCACAATTACAGTTAGTGGGATGAGTTGGTGTGGAAAGAATGGGGAAAAATTGCAGTGTCCAGATGTTCAAAGCTGATAAGAGACCTATCCACACAGACTCAAGGCTGTAATTGCTGTCAAAGGTGCAGCTACTAAATACTGACTTCAAGAGGCTGAATACAAACAGTATGCAATCAATTATTTTGTGTTTTATTTTTGTAATTAATTTAGATCACTTTTTTAGAAAACAGATTTAGATCTGTTTTCACTTCAACATTAAAGAGTCTTTTTCTGCTGATCACTGTCAAAAAAGCCAAATTAAATCCACTGTTGTAAAACAATAAAACATGAAAACTTCCAAAGGGGGGGGAGGATGAATACTTTTTTATAGGTACTGTATATGCAGCCATTTGAACAGTAACCAGGATGTGGGCTAAAAATTACAATGGGAGATAGAAAACATGTCAAAAGTGAAATGTTATGATAACCATGGGGAATTTCAATATGCAGGCAGATTGAGAAAATTAGGTTGGTGCTGGATCCC
Organism: Hemitrygon akajei; assembly: GCF_048418815.1. Lineage (NCBI taxonomy): Eukaryota > Metazoa > Chordata > Chondrichthyes > Myliobatiformes > Dasyatidae > Hemitrygon > Hemitrygon akajei. The sequence continues at coordinate 13,434,644 of NC_133135.1, read as the reverse complement.
AAGAGAGAGTATTTGTAGAATGCCTACAATGTGGCTTTTTAAAGCAGCATGTGGTTGAGCCCAGCAGGGGATCACCTGTTCTGGATTGGAGTGTTGTGTAATGAACCAGATTTGATTAGGGCAAAGGAACCCTTAGGAAACAGCAATCATAGTATGATCAAATTCACGCTGCAATTTGAGAGGGAGAAGCTGAAGTTGGATTTATCATTATTACAGTAAAGGGAATTACAGAGGAATGAGAGAGGAGCTGGCCAAAGTAGATTGGAACAGGACATGGGCAGGAGTTTCTGGGAGCAATTTGGGAGGCACAAGATAGATACCTCCCAAATAAGAAGTATTCTAAAGGCAGGATGATGCAACCATGGCTGACAAGGGAAATCAAAGTCAACATAAAAGCAAGAGAGAGGACATATAATAGAACAACAATTAATGGGAAGTTAGGGGATTGGGAAAATTTAAAAAGACAACAAAAGGCAACTAAAAAGGTCATAATGGGGGAAAAGATGAATTATGAAGATTAGCTGGCCAATAATATCAGAGGACACCAAATTTTTTTCAGATAAATAAGAGATAAAAAGGGGACGAGAGTAGATATTGGACTACTGGAAAATTATGCTGGAGATGTCGTAATGGGGGACAAGGAAATAGCGGATGAATTGTTAAGTATTTTGCATCAGCCTTTACTGTGGAAGACACTAGCAGTATGCCAGAAGTTCGAGAGTGTCAGGGGGCAGAAATGAGTGCATTTGCTATTACTAAGGAGAACGTGCTTGGGAATTTGAAAGGTCTGATGGTAGATAGATAGATGCTTTATCGATCTCAAAGGAAATTACAAGTGCCACAGAAGATAAGTAAGAAAGAATAAAAAATAAGTTACCTCAAACAATATACCAGAATGGTGTCTTCACTTCCCTAGCAATAGTTTGACTCACTATAGAGCCTAATGGCCGAGTGTAAGAATGACCTCATATAACGCTCTTTGGAGCAGTTGACTTAGTGTATTATTGAAAGTGCTCCTCTGTTCAGCCAAGGTGGCATGCAGAGAGTGAGAAACATTGTCCAGAATTGCCAGGATTTACTGGAGGGTCCTTTGTTCTATCACAACCTCCAGTGTGTCCAGTTTGAGTCCTATAACAGAGCCAGTCTTTCTAATCATTTTGTTGAGCCAGTTGGTATCACCCGTGTTGATGCCATTGCCCCAGCACACCACCACATAGAAGACTGTACTGGTGACAGCTGACTGGCAGAACATATGAAGGAGAGGCCTGCATATTCCAAAGGACCTCAGTTTCCCAAGAAGTAGAGGTGACTCTGGCCCTTCTTGTACACAGCCTCTGTGTTGGTGCTCCACTCAAGTTTGACATCCAGGTGCACCCCCAGCTACTTGTAGGTACTCACCACATCCACGTCCTCACCATCAATTGTAAAAGGAAGCAGTGCAGGCTTAGTCTTCCTGAAGTCCATTGTCTCACTGATTTTGAACTGCAGATGATTCAGTTTGTACCATTTGACAAAGTCCTCCACCAGGGCTTCATTCCCATTCTCCTTTTATATGCCCAACTATTGCTACTGTTGAGTCATCAGAGAACTTCTGCAGATGACATGACTCAGTGTTGTATCTGAGGTACACAAGGTAAACAGGAAGGAAGCCAATATTGTCCCCTGCGGGGCTGCAGTGCTGCTTACAGCCATGCCTGACACACAGCTCTGAAGCTGCACAAACTGTGGTCTGTCAGTCAGGTAGTCCATTATCCAGGATACAATGTTAGTGGCAATCTGCATTAAATGGAGCTTTTCCCTCAGAAATGAGGGCTGTATGGTATTGAAGGCACTTGAGAAATCAGAAAAACACAATCTGCCCTGTATATCCAAATGGGAGTAGGCTCTGTTCAGCAGGTTGACTCCAATGTGCTCCTGGTAGGCAAATGTTGGGGATCGAGGGCTGATCTGACCAGAGGTCAGAAGTGAGCCAGGATCAGCTTTCCTAGGGTCTTCATGATGTGTGAGGTCAGAGCCATTGGATGGTAGTCATTTAAGATTTTTGTTTGACTCTTCTCAAGTACTGGGATCACACATGATATTTTCCACACAGTCGGGACCCTTTTCAGGCTCAGACTCAGATTGAAGATGCGCTGGAGAACTCCACAGAGCAGCTCAGGACAACCCTTCACACCATCTAGTCCGAACGCTTCGCCATGTCTGAGATTCCCCAGAGCACTTCTCACCTGATCAGTAGTGAAGATGAGTCCATGATGACTGGGGAGTAGGTGGGGCTGGAGGAGGTGAAGATCAGGATATTAGCATTTGGTACATGGAGATGTGGGTGGTAGGTGCAAGGTAAGGAGGGGATGTAGATAATGGTAGCCTGTGTTGTTCATCCATGTGTTAAACTGGAGGGGGAGAGGAGGGAGGAGGTACTGAGGGAGCATTGGGTACCTCGACAACTCAACTGGTGTGCTGAGGGGTGTGTGAGCAATTGTCAAACCTATTAAAGAATTGGTTTAACTTGTTAACCCATTCACAGCTGCATTCCAATGCTCTACAGCTGGGCTAATTAAAGCCGGTGATGTTCTTCATGTCTCTCCACACCTCCCGTGTGCTACCCTGCCCAAGATAAGTCACCGGGACCAGAAGGACTCCACACAAGGGTTCCGAAAGAGGTGGCTGAAGAGATTATGGAAGCATTAGTAACAATCTTTCAAGAATCTCTAGATTCTGGCATGGTTAGAAGACTGGAAAATTGCAAATATCACTCCACTCTTCAAGAAGGGAGGGAGGCAAAAGAGAAGATATTATAGGCCAGTTAGCCTAACCTCAGTGGTTGGGAAGATGTTGAAGTTGATTGCTAAAGATGTGGTTTCGGGGTACTGGAGGCTCATGATAAAAAGGGCCAAAGTCAGCCTAGTTTCCTTAAGGGAAAATCTCACTTGACAAATCTGTTGGAATTTTTTGAGGAAACAACAAGCAGACAAAGGAGAATTGGTGGATGTTGTATTCTTGGATTTTCAGAAGGCCTTTGACAAAGTGCTGCACATAATACTGCATAATAAGATGAGAGCCCATGGTATTATAGGAAAGATAGTTCAGGTGTCCCCCACCTTACGAATGTTCGCTTTATGCGCTTCGCTTTTACAAAAGACCTACATTAGTAATCTGTTTTCACATTACAAAGAGGATTTTTGCTTTTACGAAAACTTTTCCCATACAAATTAATGGTTCTTTGCTTTACGCCATTTTGGCTTAAGAAAGGTTTCATAGGAAAACTCTACCTTTGTAAAGGGGGTGCGGACACCTGTACCATGAATACTGCATTGGTGATTGGCAGGAGGCAAAAAGTGGGAATAAAGGGAGCCTTTACTGGTTGGCTGCCAGTGGTGTTCCACAGGAGTCGGTGTTGGGACCACTTCTTTTTATGTTTTATGGCAATAATTTCAATGACAGAATTTATGTCTTGTGGCCAAGGTTTGCAGATGATACAAAGATAGGTACAGGGCAAGTAGTATTGAGGAAGCAGGGAGACTGCAGAAGGACTTGCACAAATTAGAAGAATGGGCAAAGAAGTGGCAGACAGAATACAGTGTTGGGACGTGTATGATCATACACTTTTGTAGATGGAATGAAAGCATAAACTATTTTCTAAACATGGAGAAAATTGAAAAATCCAAGGTGCAAAGGAACTTGGGAGTCCTCATGCAAGATTCCCTAAAGTTTTACTTGCAGGTTGAGTCAGTGACGAAGAAGGCTGTCATGATCTGGTCCGAAGTCTGCATTCCGGTTCACAGCCCGGTCCGTGGACTCTGGGTCCTCTGGCTGTCCCTTGTTTCGGTTGGACTTAATCATAAGCACCTGATGCTCATCTTGGGGCTGGGAATATAAGTGGCCCTGGGATTGAGTGTGGTTGGGGGGGGGGGGGTGTCTTGTCAAGATTCCCTGGGAGCAAATGGCTGGTGGAAGGCTAGAATGACCACTTGCCATCTTTAGGCTGCGTTGGAGAACCATTGCTTCTTGGAGCCTTGTTGTCAGTAGTTGGATGGGTCATTGCAGTATGGATTTGGCCGTTTCCTGGGCCAGCTGGGTGGCCGTCAGCCACCCTGAGCTAGGTAGGGATCCAGTTGTTTCCGTAGCCAGCCAAGGTTGCTGGCTGTAACTGTGAATCGAAACAACCCTGATGCAGAGATGGAACTGTTTGTTGTTCTCTGGTGATCAATTCTTCCTGTCCTTGCCCTGTGGGGTAAGTCTGGTTGTTCTGCTGTTGCCCTGTGGGGAAAATCTGTCGTCTTGTCTTTGCCTCTGTGGGATAAGTCAGGCCATTCTGCCATTACCCGATGGATGGACCTGCCCCACCTTGGTGTGGAGTGAAAGATGAGTCCCGGCTTGTCGAAGGAGCAGTCCCAGCTCTATGTCTACGTACTGTCCAGTCTCATGTTAGTGTTTTGTTAAAGAGGAGTCCTGGCTTGTCAAAGGAGAAGTCCTGGCTCTATGTCTATGTACTGTCCAGTCTCATGTTAGTGTCTTGTTAAAGAGGAGTCCTGGCTTGTCGAAGGATAAGTCCCGGCTCTATGTTGATGTACAGTTCCTAGTCTGCCTCCAAGAACCCAAGCCTCAAGTTCCTAGAACCCAGGCCTCGTCACGTCTTTGCCTGGTTTGGGGTCCGAGCCTGAATCAAGACCCAGATTCTGGGTCCATGTCCAGTTTCGGGCTCGGAGTCCACCCCAGGCTCCTTGTTCCCAGTCCATCATCCTGGTCCTACTTCCCTAGCCTAGTCTGCGACCTGTCCCATCCTTTAGTTTTGTCCTATCCTGTTCCTAGTACTTCAGTGTCTGTGTCCTGCATTTGGGTCCAGTCTTAATGTCCCCACCCCCTTATGACAAAGGCAAGTGCAATGCTAGCATACATTTCAAGAGGACTAGACTACAAAAACACAGATGTAACCTTGAGGCTTCACAAGACAATGGTGAGGCCTCACTAGGAGTACTGTGAGCAGTTTTGGGCTCCTCCTTTAAGAAAGGATGTGCTCAGGATTGGAGAGGGTTCAAAGGAGGTTCATGAGAATAGTGCAGGGAATGAAAGGCATCGGGAGCCTGATTGTTGAGGGGTAATAACTGGTGCTGACCCTAGATAGGTACTTCAGGTGGAGTGCCCCACAGCTTCACAATGAAATGTTAAAAATAACCCTGCCAACCATCTCACCAAGCAAAGGAGTTTTCAATGCCTTTGGGAATATTTATTCCTCCGATAAACTGATTATGCGTCCAGGGAAGCTGATCAAAGGCTAACTCATACACACAAGAGATTCTACAGATGTGGGAAATCCAGAGCAACACACACACAGAATGCTGTAGGAGTTCAGCGGATCAGATCAGACAGCGCCGTTTTGGGCTGAGAGCCTTGTTCAGGACTGTTTCGGGCCGTTACCTTTCATTGGGATTGATTCGGGCTGTGACTTTTCATCGGGACCGTTTGGCGTGGTGACCCTTCGAAGGCTGAATAATTCTGCTAGTTTGGTTCTGAAGTCGACACTTTGGGGAAATCTTCATTAGTTGACCCCCGTTAAGCGGAGCAATGCCAAGGTCATGACCTGCGACCCCGTAACGGTGACGAAGGTCGCATGGGAGCATCGCACCGAAAGGCTGGTCCCTCGCACGGTTCTGCCGGAGTGGGGGGGGCGTGCGCTGAATAAAACAACCCTCGGAGACACACGGCACGGCACACCAGTGGAGAACGGGCTGCGGTTCCTTGCGTTGGACACTTGCCGAGCACCGGCGCGCCTGTCGCTTGCAGCCAGCATCCCAGGTAGAGAGGGCAACCTGCGTCCGGAGCCATGAACACCACCGAGGCGAAGGACTACCTCTCCAAGCGGCAGATCCCCCCGCTCTTCGAGGTGAGAGAACACAAATTACTCGTAGCCATTCGCGTAGCTGAAGTTCGGTCTCGAGCGTGTAGACCTGGTGAGGATGGGCTCCTGATCCAAAATTTCTGTCTGGTTTGTCTGTTGGGGGTAAAACAAAACCTTGCGAATGAGCGGGGCAATTCTTCCAGCTAACTAGTGCAATTTAATGGTGCATCGGGACTTTGCAGTGTAATGGCGGGAAGAGAGTCCGGGAAATCGGAGTGGTGACTTTGTAGAATTCATCATCACAGACGGCCGTGGAGGTCAAGTCATGGAGTATATTTAAAGCGGAGGTCAATAAGTTCTTGATTAATAAGATGATCATTAAAGTTTATGGGGAGAAGGCAGGAGAATGGGGTAATAAATCAGCCATTATCAAATGGTGGATCAGACCCGATGGGCTGAATAGCCTAATACCTACTATGTCTTATGGTCTTATTCGGGGTTAATTCAGGGTTTGGATGCACGAGAGACTGCAGAATCCAAAACCATAACATTGACCATCCCTTTGGCTCCACAGACTCTGCTCAGCCCTTTGAGTTCTTCAGGCAGTTCGGTTGTTGGCTCTGGATTTGCATTGTGTGTGTGTGTGTGTGTGTGTGTGTGTGTGTGTGTGTGTGTGTGTGTGTGTGTGTGTGTGTGTGTGTGTGTGTGTGTGTGTGTGTGTGTGTGTGTGTGTGTGTGTGTGTGTGTGTGTGTGTAGGGTTGAGTGAGGTGGTTGGGGGTGATGGGGATAGGTGTTTAGTGCCCGTTCTCAGGGGCATACCATCCTAGCTTGAGTTGAATCCAGGAACTCCCCATCCAACAGCTTTACACCAGTGGGTCAAGAAGGCAGCCCACCATCACCTTCTGAAGGACAATTAGCCCTTGTCACCTGGATTTGTCGGTGACTCCCTCCTTCCCTGAATGGTTGTGGAAGGATTGGCTGGTTCTGTTTGGGTGTCAGGCTGGCTAGCAGTGAAAAAACATCGAACATTACAGCACAGTACAGATCCTTCAGCCCACAGTATGTGGCCAACTTTTTAACTTACTCTAAGATCAATCTAACCCTTCCTTCCTACATATCCCTCCATTTTCCTCTCATCCATGTGCCTAAGAGTTTCTTAAATTCCCTAATATATCTGCCCTGGCAGCATGTTCCACGCACCCACCACTCTGTGTAAAGAACTTACTGACATCCCCAATGTCCTTTTCTCCAATCATCCTAAAATTATGCCTTTCTTGTATTAGCCATTTCTGTCCTGGGAGAAAAAATATTCTGGCTATCCACCCAATCGATGTCTCTTATCTTCTTGTACAGCTCTGTCAAGTCACCTCACATCGTCCTTCACTCCAAAGAGAAAAGCTGTAGTTCACTCAACCTATTTTCATAAGACATGTCCTTTAGTCCAGGCAGTATCCTGGTAAATCTTCTCTGCCGTTATATGAACTGGTATTTAATATACAAAGGTCTGTGTTTGCTGGGTATCACAATCTGTTGTTGTCATTAACTTTATCATGCACGATCACATTCTAATGCATGAAACACAGATGGTCAAGATAGGAAGCCTTGGGGCAAAACACCACCTCTGTCAAATGGTAAAATATCCATGACTATGCTTTGAAAAAGACCTAATACCAATCCCTCAACCAACATCACTAAAATTAAAAATTAAACTAAAATCATGCTCTGTGAAAATTGGCCAGATTTGGTCACTACATTACAACAGTGGCTAAAGTGCTATAGAACATGGAGTACAGAACAGTAAAACCTTCCAGCCCAGGATGCTGTGCCAACCTTTTAACCTACTCTATGATCAATCTAACCCAGGGGTCCCCAACCTTTTTTATGCCATGAATCCCTACCATTAATTAAGGAGTCCATGGACCCCGGGTTGGGAACCTCGATAACCCTTCCCTCCTACACAGCCATTTGTTACTGTCTGATAGAAAAATGCTATATTAACAGTAAAGAGCTTTGGACACTAATCTTGTGATAAGCCTTGTATCAATTTCCTTTCATGTACTGAAAGTGATCTTCAGCACAATTCCCAGTGCCTAATTATAAATGAACAGATTGAACTGCCATCTCCAGTTTGGCCCAGAGTAGACTCTATGTGTTTTTCATTATGCTTCACATCTTCATCTTCCCTGACATTTACTGTAAAAGGTTGTCTAATCCCACACTGAGCTCTATCATGTTTCTGTTTCCCAAGAATTATGATTATATATCCTACTAGACATCTCTTTCTCAGTTCATTACAGTGAGTGATGTTAATACTAAGCAACACACACAAGATGCTGCAGAAAATCCAGCCATTGCTGAGACTGGAAGATCTGTGGTATAAGGAAAGACTGAATTTGTTAGGACTTTATTTCTTGCAATGTAGAAGTTGGAGGGGAGATTTGATAGAGGTATTATGATACGGTAAATGCAGGCAGGCATTTTCCACTGAGGTTGAATGGGACTATAACTAGAGGTCATGGGTTAAGGGGAACATGAGGGGAAACATCTTCACTCAGAGGATTGAGAGAGTGTGGAACGAGCTGCCAGCGCAAGTGGTGCATGCAAGCTTGATTTCAATGTTTAAAGGAAGTTTGGATTGGAATATGGATGGCAGGGGTATGGAATGCTATGGTCGGGGTGCAGGTCGATGGGATTAGACAGTCTAAATGGCTTGGCATAGACCTATGGGCCAAAGGACCTGTTTCTTTGCTGTACTTTTCTATGACTATAACTCAGTATGTCCGGCTGTGTCTGCAGAACATAAAACATCAAACATTACAGCACAGTCCAGACCCTTCAGCCTATAATGTTATCCTGACTGTTTAACCTACTCGAAGATCAATCTACCCCTTCCCTCCTATGTATTTTTTTCTCATCCATGTGCCTATCTAAGAGTCTCTTAAATATTCCTAATGTGTCTGCCTCTACCACCACCCTGGGCAACATATTACGTGCACCCACCACTCTCTGTGTAAAAACAAAACTATCTCTGATGTTTCTCAAAAAAGGTCCAAAACATTGACTGTTTATTCCCCTTCACTGATGCTGCCTGACCTGCTGAATTCCTTCCTCCAGCATTTTGTGGGTGTTGCTCAAGATTTCCAGCACCTGCAGAAAACCTGTTGTGCCTTTGTCAGTACTGTGTAAGATATTTCTCTTTAATGTTTCTCCCAAGTTGTTTGAGGTGGGAATATGTAAAAGTTTGCAAAGGGCCTCCGGAGTAATTTCAGGGGGATTCGGGAGTGGAGCAGTTTGTGAATGGGACCCTCAGGACTGTGTCAGTATTTGCAAGTGGTCTCCTGACTTGTTGAGCACTGCTTGTGTTGTATGTACAGCTTATGCAAAGAAATGTTGATATATTCAGTGTGTGTCCAGAGGCACATTGTCAATATATTGAGCTTGCACCCAGGGCTATGTTAGTTTTTGCTGTTTATGCCCAGGGATACGTCAGCATACGCAGCGTAGTTATAGGGTGTGTGTGTGTGTGGATGGATAGAATCAAAGTTCAAAGTAAATTTATTATTAAAGTACCTATATGTCACCATACACAACCCTGAGATTTATTTTCTTGTGGGCAACCTCAATATATCTATAGAACAATAGCCATTACAGAATCAATGTAAGACGGCACCAAGATGTTTAACCATAGTGCAAAAGACAACAAACTCTGCAAATAAAAGAATAGAAATAATAATAATAAATAAATAAGCAATAAATATTGAGAGCATGAAATGAAGAGTCCTTGAAAGTGAGTCCATTGGTTGTGGGAACATTTCAGTGATGGGGCAAGTGAAGTTGAATGAAGTTATTCCCTTTGGTTCAAGAGCCTGATGGTGGACGGGTAGTAATTGTCCCTAAACCTGGTGGAGTGAATCCTGCTGCTCCTGTACTTTCTTCCTGTAAAACCCTCCCAACTGTTGAGCATATCTACATGAAATATTGCCATAGAAAAACAGCATCAATCATCAAAGATCACCACCCAGGCCGTGCTCTTTTCTCACTGCTGTCAATAGGTAGAAGGTACAAGTGCCTCAGGACTCATAACACCAGGTTCAAGAATAATTACTACCCCTCAACCACCAGACTCTTGAACAAAAGGGGATAACTACACTCATTTAAGAACTTTTTAATCTTGTTATTTCATGCTTGTTATTTACTGCTGTTTATTTATATCTGCATTTGTGCAGTTCGTTGTTCATTGATCCTGCTGACAGTTACTGTTCTGTAGATTTGCTAATCTATGCCTGAAAAAAATAATCTCTGGGTTGTATGTGGTGACATGTATGTACTCTAATAATAAATTTTACTTTGACTTTGACTTGCTGATAGCAGCAGCGAGAAGAGAGCATATCCTGGGTGGTGGGGGTCCCTGATGATGGATGCTGCCTTCCTGCGACAATGTTTCATGTAGATGTTGGGAGGACTTTACCCTACTTTTTGTATGACTTTCCACTCAAGGGCATTGGCTGTGATGAAGCCACTACACACCTATAGAGTCATACAGCCAAGTTGGTCCATACCAGCTAACATTCCTATCTAAGCTAGTCGTATTTGCTGGGTTTTGTGACATACCAGAGTAATCTTTAAATGACCCAGATGGTGCTGAGTTTCTCAGGTACCCATCCAGGCAGTAGAGGTTTCCAACAGTTCTGAAAAGAATCCACCACAAGACACAAATTTCCTCTTGATCCTAGTTTCCTAGACTGCTCTTCCAGCCCCAACAATTACACCCATCTGATAGTATTTTCCCTTGCAACATCTCTCATTTCCCTCTCTTTCCTTCCAACTGTCCAAGGACACAGCAGGACATCCTGGTGAAGCAGCGAATCACTTCTTCTTCTGGTCCAACCACATTCAGTGGTTACGTTGTTTGGAGCAACCAGATGCAGATTGAATCATCACATTCTGAGACTTGAGTTTCAGTCTGCAGGTGTGACCCTAAGCTTGCTGTTGTCCATGACTTTAAATTCACCTCTGACCTTTCTGGCTCTGGTCTCCTGTACTGTTACAACCAGGCCACATACAAGTTTCAACTCTGTCATGGACAGTCTCGTCCCCAGCTGTGAAAGTAGGGTTGGGCATCGGTCTAGCAATCCCATGCCGTAATAACCCAGAGCTATAGAAATGCCAACAGCAGCTCCAAGGAAGACCTCATCCCTGGGAGAGGAAGTATTTTTGAAATGCCTACACCTGGGGACAACAAGTAAGACCAGCCCAGGATAGAGGACACTGGCCGGCTGCTGTCAGTGGCCCCAGTAGGGTGATGGACTTGAGTAAGTACACACAGGTTTCAGGAATAACGCATCATCTTCTGTCTGAATACACTGCAGTCTTCTCAGCACGGAATAGAAGCTTATGTAAGTTTAGATAACTCACTGTTTCTACCTGACCATATCAGAATGGCAACTTCTGCAGCTTATCTATCTGTGCAAGTTCCCTCCCCCTCCATTAGTATAGTTTGGTAAAGGAACATCAAACAAGATACTGGAGGAACTCAGTGTGTCAGACTCCATCCAAGGAGAGAGATGGATAGTTGACATTTTGGGTTGAGATCCTTCAGCTGGACTGAAAGATAGAGGGGTGATAGCGGCATAAAAAGGTGGAAGGCAAGGAGCAAGTGCCTGGAGTTCTGGGTCAGTGCTGAAGAACGAGACCCAAAAAGGTGCTGACACTGGAGAGGGTTCAGAGGAGATTCAGAAGGATGATTCCGGGAATGAAAGGGTTATCATATGAGGAATATTTGATAGCCCTGGGTATATACTTGCTGGAATTTAGAAGGATGAGGGAGGATTTTATTGAAACTTTCGAATGTTGAAAGGCCTAAACAGAGTACATGTGGAAAGGATGTTTCCCATGGTGGGGGAGTCTAGGACAAGAGGGCACAGCCTCAGGATAGAGGAGTGCCCTTTCAAAACAGAGATGCAGATAAATTAGCCGGAGGGTGATGAACTTGTGGAATTTATTATCACAGGCTGCTGTGGAGCTCAGGTCATTGTGTGTATTTAAGGCAGAGCTTCATTGTTTCTTGATTGGACATGGCATCAAAGCTTATGGAGAGAAGGCCGGGAGTGGGGCTGAAGAGGAGAGAAAAGAATCAGCCATGATTGAATGGTGGAGTAGACTCAATGGGCCAAATGGCCTAATTCTGCTCCTATGGCAAATGGTCTTATAGTCTTATGGATGGGAGAAAGATATGGAAAGCTGGAGAAGGACTGCACAACTCAAAGAATATCTCCATTCCGCTGAGACTAAGCAGCTTCAACATAAGGAGAGATTGGGAAAGGCCCAACCAGCTACATCTACCACCACTTCAATGCCCTCACCTGCCAACACTGCAGTGGGACCTGTAGCTCACAGATTGGCCTATTCAGTCATCTCCAGACCCACAAGTGACCAGATCAACCACCAGGTGAAGAATCATACTCAACTCTGAGTGATTGCTGATGATGGGGTTGGGGGAGTTACAGGGAAGAAAGGGGCTTATTTTGTTGTTATCTTTTTGCTTGCTGCTTTCTGTTTTATTGAGCCTGTCTTGTTCTGGTGAGCATTGTGCGTGTGCTGTCTTGGTACCAGAATGTGTGGTGACCCTTGCGAGCACATCCCTAAATGTGTTGGTTGTTAATGGAATCGATGCGTTTCACTGTGTGCTTCAATGTCCATGTGAATAACAGCAATATTTCCGGTTAAGATGCTACTACAGAACACGTGCGACAGCTCACTGGTAGTTAAAAAGTTAAGAAATCTTGACTAAAATCATCATGAAAAATTCCTTTTCTGAGGTAAATTGTGTCAAGTTATCACCGCAAACAGTGAAGGTGCGAGAGATGGCGAGGTGAGTTCAGGAAATGAGATGGTGTGTTGCAGAATCGTTGCAGATGGAGTTCTGATGCCTGTACAACTGGCCCAAGTGTGAGAATGGATCACTCTGGGCACCAAATTGGTATGAAGAGCTTGAGAGCAGCTTTGGACTGGGTGGCATAATCAGATCCCAGAGTGAGCCGCTAGGCGGTGTGGTCTAGGCCCTGACTTCTTCGCAGTAGCTAGGTCCTAGTGTGAGATACAGCCCACTGTTTAGACAATTTAAACAGCGACCCAGATCAGAGGCGAGAGCTGATTTTTCCTCGCTCCCTGCAATATTCACTCCTCTCACCAGGGCGACGGAGCCTTTCGCTGTTCTCTTGTTCAGTCAATTTAAACACTGGCCCTGGAGGACTGGAAAGACAGGGTATTGGAATCTGAGGCATAAGCCGATTTCTCTTGTTCTCCACAATGATCACTCGTCTCTCCATGGTGCTGAGGCTATGAAGACTGCCCTGGCTGCTGTGCTTCATGCCCACTAATATGATGGACTGATACTGAGGCTTTGGGCCTACTCCAGGCTGCTCCGGAGATGGGATCTGAAGAATCAATTTCGTTCAGAATGTTGTAGTTTGCATCAATTGTTTGCATGATTTGTGCTCTTTTTCTCTCTTGTGCATCGGGTGTTGGTCTTTATTTTCTTTTGTTTAATTGGGTTCTTTCGGGTTTCTTGCGTTGAGGCTACCTGTGAGCAAGCAAATCTCAAGGTTGTATATCTTATACATTCTTTGATTAAAACAATGTACTTTGAATCTTTGAATTAACATACCTGAAACTGAATCTCTGAATAACAGTGTTAGGTGGATCCAAGTGAGAAGGGGGTGATAAACGAAGGAACTTTGATTCTAAATTTGATTCTAATTGCCACAGTAGTGAATGTAGTCACACCTCATCAAAGATATTTCCCCATTTTTTTATACACATCCCTCCTTCCCCATCATCTCTTCAACTGAAAATTAACTTTACTAGGATGCTGCCCGGTTTAGAGAGCATGTCTTATGAGGAGAGGTTGAGCAAGCGAGGACTTTTCTCTTTTGAATGAAGGAGGGTGAGAGGCGACTTGATCGAGGTGTACAAGATGATAAGAGGCATAGTTAAGCAACACACACAAAATGCTGGTGGAATGCAGCAGGCTAGGCAGCATCTATAGGGAGAAGCGCTGTCGACGTTTCGGGCCGAGACCCTTCATCAGGACTAGATATAGTTAGCCTGGATAGGCAGGGACTTTCCCCCAGGGCAGAAACAGCCTATACCAGAGGGCGTCCTTTTAAAGTGATTGGAGAACAGTTCCAGGGAGATGCCAGAGGTTGTTTTTTTTTACAGAGTGCTGGCTGTCTGGAATGTACTGCCAGAGGTGGTGGTAGAGGCAGATATACTAGTGACGTTTAAGAGACTGTAGGATAGGCATATAGATGAAAGAAAATGGAGGGCTGTGTGAGAGGGAAGGGTTAGATGAATTATGGGTTAGGTTGAAAGGTCAGAACAACATCTTGGGCTGAAGGACCATACTGTGTTCTACGTCTAACTTGTTTTTTCTCCTACCCAGTTATGATGAAGGGACTCGCCTGCTGTTCCTCTCTCCACAGATGCTGACTGACCTTTTCTGTTTTAACTTATGTAGAGGTGGTTTTCCAATGCAGTTCTAGTGTTGGTGCTGTTAATTCAGCAATATCTTCTGATTCCTCCCATGCAGAGTATGCTCACTGGGTTGATGTATCACAGGCCTGACGACCCTGTTGACTTCCTGCAAGGTTGCTTGAAGAAGGTGAAGGAGCTCGGTGGACCAGACAAAGTACGATGGGACTCCTTCGTTGCTCAGGAGAAGAGGGCCTTGCCCCCTCTCAACGGCTGTCAGAACCGGAGATCGCTTTTCAGGAATGGTAAATGATTTGACCATAAGATGTAGGAACAGAATTAGGCCACCAAGCCCATTTGACCATGGCTGATTTATTATCTCTCTGAGCTCCATTCTCCATTCAGTTTAAAGCTCCCTCTCACTGCATGCAACTGCTGAAAATTCCCCAGATTCAGTGAATTCAAGTTCAAGTTGATTGCAATTCAGCTGAATACATTTATACCACCAAACGAAACAACTTTCCTCTGGACCAAGGAGCACAACATAGTACATGTAACCCACAGACAACACAGAAAGTAAGTAATATTACCAGAAATAAATTAACAAATAATAAAATATATTCCAGACGATTTATGACGCGTGTTAAAAAATAAACAGTATACCGCTTTTGCCACTTCATATGTGGTGAGGCCTGACTGGAGGAAGGGAATTCAGTAGTCTTGTGGCCTGGGGAAAGAAGGTATTTCTCATCTTAACAGTCCTGCCCTCATGCTACATACCTTTTGCTGATAGTAAGGGGCCTAAGAGAGAGGAAGAAGCAGGTAATTGTCCAATATCAGACATAGAAACTGAGGCTTGTTGCCTACTTGGTCAACAGCTCACACTCTAATAGGCCAACTCTGCTACAGTTGGCATTTGAGTGCAGTACTGTGGGAGGGCTGTTCTGTCTGAGGACCTTTTTTCCCATGAGATATTAAAACATATTATTCAATTTCTGCTCTAGTGAATTGCAATCCTTTCTGTCCAGATGAAGGGTCTTGACCTGAAATATCTTTCCACAGATACTGCCTGACCCACTGAGCTCTTCCAACAGCTAGATTATAGCTCCAGATTCCAGCACCTTTGGTCTCTGGTGTCTCCCATTCATCACTCCTGGATTTGGGGAATTCTCACAGAACTGGAATATTGTGTTCAATTCTTGTCACCTCATTATAGAAAGGGCATTGAAGCTTTAGAGACAGTGCAGAGGAGATTTACCAGGATGCTGCCTCAATTGGAGAGTGTGTCTTATGAGGATAGGTTGGGAAAGTTAGAGTTTACCTCTCCAGAGTGAAGGAGGATGAGAGGTTACTTGATGGAGGTGTAAAAGATGATAAAAGGCATAGATAGAATGGACACCCAGAGAGTGTTCCCAGGGTGGAAATGGCTAATACCTGGAGACATAATTTTAAGGTAATTGGAATAAAGTATAGAACGTATGACAGAGGTGGGTTTTCTACACAGAGAGTGGTGAGTTTGTGGAATGCCCTGCCAGGGGTGGTGGTATAGCCAGTTACATTATGGACATTTAGGAAGCTCATGGATAAGCAGATAGATGATGGGGAAATAGAGGGCTATGTAGGTGGAAAGGGCTAGATTGATTTTAGAGTGGGTTAAAAGGTTGGCACAAAAATGTGGTGAAGGGCCTGTACTGTGCTGTAGTTCTCTATGTGAGCTCGGTTCTGTACGATACATTGGGTTTCAAACTATTGTTCCATCCAACGCAGCCCAAACTATTATAAAATACCTATGACCAAGCCCCGTTGATGCTTCACAATGGCTGCATTATCATATTTGCAACTTCAGTATAAAAATTCATAAAATATCAATAAACAAAGTGCTTGCCAAATGTGATATTATTCTGGTTCCATTGAGAGAGTGAACACAACCCATCCTGCAAACTGCCTTTTCCAAAAGCTCCCTTCTAGAAAGCGCTACAGGGCTATTAAATCCAAAACTTCATGTAATTTTAAAAGTTTCTTCCACCAGTTAATCTGGTCAACCATTCTAGCTACACACCCCACCCCCTCTATCTATTACCACTCTCATTGCATTCCACAGCACTGTAAACACTTAAATCCAGCTTTTATAATGCTGCTTATTTTGTAAATATATGCTGATATTTATGTATTTATACAGATTTTATTCCTTATCTGCCATTTAACCTTTAACATTTTTTATATTATCCTTTATATTTAATAATTGTTGAATATTGATTTTGTTGCATGTCTCACCCTGACAACACACCACAGTTACTGTCTAATACATGCCTAATAAAGTTGATCCCTAGATCCCCTAAAATCTAGGGATCTCTCAGGAAATCCCCTGAGAAAAAGAAAAGGTCAGAGTTGAAATAGTTGTAAAATGTCAAGCACTTTAGCAAAGCAATTGGCCATCTGTTATACGCAGAGTGTGTTTGCTCAAAAGTTGCATTGCGGTCTGCTATGGCAACACCAGTGGCCAGGAAGGTAAAAAGCGACAGGCAAAATAGTCAACCCTTTTCATTTCTTCTATCATGCACTTCCCGACACTATTCCATCTGCCATTTCTTTACCAATTCTCCCAATCTGTCTAAGTCCTTCTGGAGTCTCCCTGTTTCCTCAAACTACCTGCTCCTCCATCTATCTTCTTATCGCCTGCAAACTTGGCAACAAAGCCATCAATCCCATCATCCAAATCATTGCCATATAATGTAAAATGAATCGGTCCCAACACGGACCCCTCTGGAACACCATTAGTCACCAGCAGTCAGTCAGAAAAGGTTCCCTTTATTCCCACTCTTTGCCTCCTGTCAATCAGCCACTGTTTTATCCATTCTAGAATCTTTCCTGTAAGACCATGGGTTTGTAGTTTGTTAAGCAACCCCATGTGTGGCATCTTGTTAAAAACCTTCTGAAAATCCAAGAACGCAACATCAACCGATTCTCCATTGTCTGTCTTGCTTGCGATTTCTTCAAAGAATTGCATCAGATTTGTCAGACAAGATTCCCAACCATCAAATCCAACATATTCCCAACCACTGAGGATAGACTGACTGGCCTATAATGCCCTTTCTTCTGCCTCTCTCCCTTCTTGAAGAGTGGAGTGACATTTTTAATTTTCTAGTTTACCAGAACCATTCCAGAAACTAGTGGTACTTGAAGGATCATTCCTAATGCCTCCACAATTTCTTCAGCCACCTCTTTCAGAACCCTGGGGTGCACGTTATCTGGTCCAAATGATTTAACAACCTTCAGACCTTTCAGTTTCCCTAGTAATGGTAACTTCACACTTGGCTCTATTATATGCTCTCTCTTTGGCTTTTATGTTGGCTTTGATTTCCCTTGTTAGCCGCGGTTGTGTCATCTTGCCTTTAGAATACTTCTTCCTCTTTGGGATGTATATATCCCGTGCCTTTCAAATTGCTTCCAGAAATTTCAGCCATTGCTTCTCTGCTGTCATCCCTGCCAGTGTACTTTTCCAATCAATTCTGGCCAAATCCTCTCTCATGCCTCTGTAATTCCCTTTACTCCACTGTAATACTGATACATCCGACTTTAGCTTCTCCTCCTCAAATTTCAGGGTGAAATCAATCATATTATGATCACTTGCTCCTAAGTTTTCTTTTACCTTAAGCTCTCTAATCAATTGTGGTTCATTGAACAACACTGAATCCAGAATAGCTAATCCCCTAGTGGGCTCAACCATGAGCTGCTCTAAAAAGCCATCTTGTAGGCACTCTAGAAACTCCCCTCCTGGAATCCTGCACAAACCTGGCTTTCCCAATCAACTGCATATTGAAATCCCCCATGACTATTGTAACATTGACCTTTTGGCACGCATTTTCTATCTCCTACTGTAACAGTAGACCACATCTTTACTACTGTTTGGGGGTAAGTACATAACTCATATCGGGGTCTTTTTGGGATATAATGTTGAAATTGTACAAGGCATTGGTAAGGCCAAATTTGGAGTATTGTGTGCAGTTCTGGTCACTGAATTGTAGGAAAGATGTCAACAAAATAGAGAGAGTACAGAGAAGATTTACTAGAATGTTACCTGGGTTTCAGCACCTACGTTACAGGGAAAGGTTGAACAAGTTAGGCCTTTATTCTTTGGAGCATAGAAGGTTGAGGGGGGGGTCTTGATAGAGCTATTTAAAATTATGAGGGGGATAGATAGAGTTGACGTGGATAGGCTTTTTCCATTGAGAGTAGGGGAGATTCAAACAAGAGGACATGAGTTGAGAGTTAGGGAGCAAAAGTTTAGGGGTAACGAGGGGGAACTTCTTTACTTAGAGAGTGGTAGCTGTGTGGAACGAGCTTCTAGTAGAAGTGGTAGAGGCAAGTTCAATATTGTCATTTGAAGTAAAATTGGATAGGTATATGGAAAGGAATGGAGGGTTATGGGCTGAGTGCAGATTGGTGGGACTAGGTGAGAGTAAGCGTTCGGCACGGATTAGAAGGGCCGAGATGTCCTTTTTCTGTGCTGTAATTGTTATATGGTTAAATGGTTTTTACCCTTGCAGTTCATTAGCTCTATCCACAGCAATTCAACATCTTTGAACCCTATCTCTAATGAAATAATTTCATTTTTTACCAGGGGAGCCACGCCAACCCCTCTGCCTTCCTGCCTGTTCTTTCGATACAATGTGTATCTTTGGACATTAAGCCCCCAGTTATCATCTTCTTTCAGACATGATTTAGTGATGCCTACAACATCACACTTGCCAATTTGACCTTATTCCGTATACTGCATACATTCAAATATAACACCTTCTGTCCTTCGATTTTGTCCGCCTTTTATGTTGCAACCTATCCTGTTGACTGCTATTTTGCCCTATCATCAGTCTCTCCCTGCTAGGAGTCTCACTCCACATTGCTTCTGTTTGTAAACCAACTACCTCATCTTCAACACTATCACTCCAGTTCCTACTCCCTGCCAAATTAGTTTAAACCCTCCTGAACAACTCTAGCCAACCTGCCCACAAGGACATTGGACCCCCCTGGGGTTCAGTTGTAACCCATCCCTTTGGTACAGGTCATACCTTCCCCAGAAGAGATCCCAATGATTCATAACTCCAAACCCCTGCTCCTGCACCAGTTCCTCCTGCCAAATCATCCTATTCTTACCCTCACCGGCATGTGGCACAGGCAGCAGTCCAGAGATTACTACCCTGGAGGTCCTGTTTCTCAGCTTTCTACTTAGCTCCCTAAAATCTCTCTTCAGGACCTACTCACCTTGTCTGCCTATGTCATTGGTGCCAATATGTACCAAGACTTCTAGCTGCTCAACCTCACCCTGGAGAATACCATGGACATGATCTGAGACCTCCCTGATCCTGGCACCAGGGAGGCAACATACTATCTGGGTGACTATCGCGTCTACAGAATCTCGTCTCTGTTCCTCTGGCTAAGGAATCTCCTATCAACACTGCAGACCTCTTCACCCCTCCACTCTTCTGAGCCACAGCACCAGACTCAATCACTGTAGCTCCTCCCCTCCTCCCCCCGCCCCCAGTAGGTCGTCCCTCTCAATAGTATTTAAAGTTATATACTTATTATTGAGAGGTGTACTCTGCACTGGCTGTGCGTTTCCCCTCCTTCTCCTGACAGTTACCCAGTTACCTGTCTTCTGCAAGCTGGGGGGAATTACCTCTCTGTAGCTCCTGTCTGACATCAAAGACCTGCACAATCCAGGTTACTATCATCTTCTCGTTACTATCATCAGGAAGGAGGTGCAGGAGCCTTAGGTCCCACAACACCAGGTTCAGGAACAGTTATTACTCTTCAACCATCAGGCTCCTGAACCAGTGTGGATAACTTCACTCATCTTAATGCTAACTGACTTCACAGCCGAAGACTCACTTTCAAAGACTCTTTACAACTTATATTCTCAGTATTTTTTTATCTACACTGTTTGTCTTCTTTTGCACGTTGGTTTTTTTGTCAGTCTTTGTTTACGTGCAACTTTTCATAAATTCTATTGTATTTAATTTTTTCCTGTAAATGCCTCCAAGTAAGTGAACCTCCAGGTAGTATATATTAACAGATATGTACTTTGGTAACAAATTTACTTTGAACTTTTCTTCCATTTGCCCATAGTTCTGCCCGAGAGTCCCAATTTTGCGTATCGGCGTTACGATCGCTTGCCACCAATTCACCAGTTGTCTATCGAGAGCGACACAGATCTGTCTGAAACTGCCGAACTTATCGAGGAGTACATAGTGTTCGACCCTACCAAAGCTCGCCCGTGGATTATCCTACTCATAGGTAACTTTGCTGCCCCACCCTTTCTTGGGCCCGAGAGACAAGGATAGATGAGGGAGTTGGGAGACTGAGGGAAACGGTAGAAACAGATGAAACGAAGAGGGGTCTCAAATGAGTGATAATTCACAGGCTGTTGCCATTGGGGGTGGAGGTTAAGGACAAGAGATCAGAGGTGCAAAACTAATCAGATTCAGATTAACATGCAATACAGTGGAAAGACAAAGTCTGTAAATTGCAAAAATAAATAAATTGTGCAATTAAAAGGAATAACAAGGTAGTAATCATGGACTAGCGACAGGGCCCGGGTCCTAGAGCGAGGAACGACCTAATGTTTGGATGATTTAAACATCGGGCCAGATTGAAAAGGCAAGGTGTCGGGACCAGGGAGAAGGGATGGACCGGTTCTATTCGCTGCTCTGCGGCTCGGCACTGAACTGAGGCTGGGGCTGTGGCCTGCTCCGTGCTTCATGTGTATGGACTCACTTTCGTTCTGAATGTTATCCGTTTACTACTATTGTTTTGCATGATGTTTTATTCCTCAGCACATTGGGTGTTAATGGATTCTTTTGGGTTTCTTTGTTTCATGGCTGCTTGTTAGGAGACGAATCTCAAGGTTGTATAATGTAAACATGCTTTGATTATAAATGTACTTTGAACTTTCATTCCGAAGCTGTCCATAGGGACTTCGTACTTTCTCCCCACGACTGCGTTAGTTTCCTCCAAGTGATCCTGTTGAACTTAGAAGTCTGATGGTGGAGGGGAGAGAACTGTTCCTGAATCGCTGAGTGTATAGGGCTCCTCAGGCTCCTGTACATCCTTCTCGATGGTATTAATAAGAAGAGTGCACATCCTGGATGGTGAGGGTCGATAATAATGGTCGCCACCTTCTTGAGGAACCATCTTTTGAAGAAGCTCTCAATGGTTGGGACGTTTGTGTTCATGGTGGATCTGGCTGAGAAACCTCTTGGGATCCTCTTCATCGGATCCTCCATACCAGATGATGATGCAACCAGTTGGAATGTTCTCTATTTTAAATCTGTAGAAATTTGCAAGTGTCTTTGGTGACATAGCAAATCCCCGCAAACTCCTGATGTAGTATTGTCAGGGCCCTATCTATCTAATCTTATGAAAGATGGCATGACATTACTTTTGAAGAGTACTTGCATTCACAAAAATACAAGTACTCTGGGAATCTGGAACTCGGAAATCCAAAAACAGAAAACATGATTTTATAATGTCTAAGAGGTAAGCACACAAGCACATGGACAGGCAGGGAATGAAGGGATGTGGACCACGTGCAGGCAGATGGGATTAGTTTACACTGGTATCCTGTGCGACACTGACATTATGAGCCAAAGGATCTGATCTTGTGCTGTTCTGAGGTCATGGAATTCTCCCTAAACAGGAGAAAGTCTGCAGATGATGGGAATCCAAAGGAAATCAGCAGGCCAGGCAGCATCTGTGGAAATGAATAAACAGTTTACATTCTGGGCCGAGGCCCTTCTTCAGGACTGAAATGGAAGGGGGAAGACTCCAGAATAAAATAGCGGGGGAAGGGGAAAGAGGCTTGCTGGAAGGTGATAGGTGAAGTCAGATGGTTGGGAAAGATCAAGGGCTGGAGAAGGTGAGGAGAGAGGATCATGGGAGAAAGGGAAGAAGGAGAGGACCCAGCAGGAAGTGATAGGCTGGTGAGAAGAGATAAATAGTCAGAATGAGGAATAGGAAGGGGAATTTTTTTTACTGGAAGGAGAAATTGATATTCATGCTATCAGGTTACCTTGACGGAATATAAGGTTTGCTCCTCCACCCTGAGGGTGGCCTCATCTTGGCACAAGAGGAGGCCATGGACCAACATGTCAGAATGGGAATAGGAATCAGAATTAAAATATCTGGCTACCAGGAAGTTCTGCTTTTGGCAAATATGCTCGACAAAACAGTCTCCAATTTAAGACAGGTTGCGCCAGTGTAGAGGAGGCTGCATTAGGAGCGCTGGACACAATAGACGACCCCGGCAGATTCACAGGGGAAGTGTTGCCTGGAAGGACTGTTTGGCGCCCTGCATGGAGGTGAGGGAGGAGGTATATGGACAGGAGTAGCACTTGGGCTGCTCCCAGAACTCTCCCTGTAGCCTTGAGCAGTCTTTATCCCTTATTCAGCAATACTAAGGTAGATCACCTGATCATTACCAGCTCGCAGGTTGTATGAACCTGGATTCCTCCAGGGACACCATACCAATGTCCAACTTCCTGATGAAATCCAATCGGCACAGCCTGCAGCAGCCCAGAACTCCTGGCTTCAAGCCATCCGACAGCCTCCACCCCGAGCAGCCGGATTACAGGCGCCCGCCACTGCGTCTGCACGGTAGTGTAGTGGTTAACGTAGCCCTATTACAACACCAGCTGTACAGCTGGACATAGCAGTTTCAGAAAGGATGCCGAGGAGGTTTACCAGGGTGCTCTCTGGATTAGAGAGCATGCCTTATGGGAAAAGTCTCAGTGAGCTAGGGCTGTTCTCTTTGGTGCGAACGAGGAGGGGAGTTGGCCTGATAGAGGTGTACAAGGTGATAGGAGGCATAGTTAGAGTGGACAGCCAGAGACTTTTTCCCAGGGTTAATTAATGGAGGCATAACTTTAGGGTGATCGGGCGGAAGTATAGTGGGGATGTCAGAGCTAAATTCTTTACACAGAGAGTGGTAGGTGCGTGGAATGCTCTGCCAGGGGTGGTGATAGAGGCAGATACATTAGGGGTATTAAAGAAACTCTAGGTAGGCACATGGATGATAGCAAAATGGAGGGCTATGTGGGAGGCAAGAGTTAGGTTGATTTTAGAGTAGATTAAAAGTTAGACACAACATTGTGGGCCAAAGGGTTTGTACTGAGCTGTACTGCACTATGTTTCTTTTTCTGAAGATCTAGATCTTTAAACTTTTAAGAACTTATATGCGCAAAGGATCTGCCACATTTCTCGTATCATTACAGCTCCGTAAAGTGCATTTAGACATCCTAAAGACAAGATAACTGGTTCAGGGTGCAGGTTTTCCTTTCTGACACCGTGTTGCGTTTCTCACACAGGCGGCCCTGGCAGTGGCAAGGGCACCCAGAGCCTGAAAGTTGCCCAGCGGTACGGATTTGAGTACATTTCAGTGGGAGAGCTCCTCAGAGAGAAAATGATCCACAATGCGACCTGTAACAGGAAGTGGAGACTGATAGCTAAAATTATCACCAACGGGGAACTAGCACCTCAGGTACAAACCTAAATCTGAACATTTATAATTGCATTCTGGCTTCTGTGTCAAAGGACCAATTATCTTGGAGCACAGAGATTGTTAAATGCTGTGTAAGGATTGTCTTTCTTACGGTTTTACAAAAATAGACAACACTGGCAAGGCTGGAATTTATTATCTATGCCTAATTGCCTTCTGACGTGAATGACTTGATAAGCTGTTTCAGAAAGCCAGCTGAGGGGTCAGCCACATTCTGGGATCTGAGTCATGCACGGGGCGGAACAGGGAAATGATGAAAGGTTTTCTTCTGCAAAGCATGTGAGTGAGCCAAGCATGAGTGTGTCACGGGAGCGCAGCGTTCAGCACGACACTGTTACAGCTTGGGGCTTCCGAGCTCAGTTCTGGCTCTGTCTGTAAGAAGTTTGTACGTCCTGCCCAAAAGCGTGTAGGTTTCCTCCGGGTGCTCTGGTTTCCTCCCACATCCCAAAGACGTACCAGTTAATAGGTTAATTGGTCTTTATAAATTGTGCCATAATTGAGAGCCTCTGTTGGTCAGAGTTGACCATGGATATTGCATCCTAGCTGTCTAGATATGCAAGCCTGGCCAGTACAATATGGGGAGCAAGCCGTTGCCCATGTAGCAAGCTCCCCCTCTCCACACATCTGATGAGCCCAAAGGAACGGCAGAGACTGATACAGTTTGGCACCAGCAGCATCACAGGAGCTGCTAGTCAGCATTGAACTCAACGTAGGACTGCCTTAGGGACTCCAGTTCTGGATTTTTCCCTCATGGTTTACTCCTGAAGCCTTCCCCATGAGTGGGTATAGCGCAAGGCAGCGAGGTTTGAGATCAGAGTTTTCCTTCTCCTAGGTGAGCTGCCAACCACGGCTAATGAGCCCCATCTGCCCAAAGCAACTGGTTTTAAGGTGCCAGTAAACCACTTTTGCCCCTTCTCCTGTCAGTAGAAATGGTTCTACTGGGCTTAGTAGCTAAGCCACATGTGAAGGCCAGGAGCTGGGCTTGGTTGTGGGAGGGTATTTGTGCTGTGATTAGACTAGGGTTAAGTGGGTTGGGTTGCTGGGCTTATTCTGCGCTGTATCCCTAAATAAATTTAAAGTGATTTCCCGACAGTTCTGGAGTGTCATATCACTTGTAGTTTTCTGATTTTAGATGTTTAATTGCCTGAGTTTACAGTGTGCAGTTCTGGTGTCCACATTACAGGAAGCTTTGGAAAGGGTGCAGAGCAGGTTTACCAGATGCTGCCTAGATTAGAGGGCCTGAGTGATAAAGAAAGGGTGGATAAACTTGGTTTGTTTTCTCTGGAGCATCAGAGGCTGAGCAGCTCTACTATTCTATGTTCTGTATTAATTCCTCAGATTTGAACTCAGCATCATCATTACCTGCCAACTCACCAGCCTCAGCGGCAAGCACATACTTCTCCGGAACTTCCGCCACCTCAACGGAATCCCACCACCAAGCACATCTTTCCCTCCCCCCCCCCCCCCTTCTGCTTTCTGCAGGGATCGCTCTCTACACGACTCCCTTGTCCACTCATCCCTCCCCACTGATCTCTCTCCTGGCACTTAGCCTTGTAAGTGGAACAAGTGCTACACCTGACTCGACACCTCCTCCCTCATTACCATTCAGGGCCCCAAACAGTCCTTCCAGGTGAGGCAACACTTCACCTGTGAGTCTGTTGCAGTCATTTACTGTGTCCAGTGCTCTCAGTGTGGTCTCCTGTATATCGGCGAGACCCGACATAGATGGGGAGACTGCTTCGCCGAGCACCTGCACTCCATTTGCCAGGAGAAGCGAGATCTCCCAGTGGCCACCCAGTTTAATTCCACTTCCCATTCCCATTCTGATATGTCCATCCATGGCCTCCTCTACTGTCGTGATGAGGCCACACTCAGGTTGGAGAAACACCTTGTATCCCATCTAGGTAGCCTCCAACCTGATGGCATGAACATTGATTTCTCAAACATCTGGTAATGTCCCCCCACCCACCACACTTCACCATTCCCCATCCCCCTCCATCCCCTTCTCCCTCTCTCACTTTATCTCCTTGCCTGCCCATCGTCTCCCTCTGGTGCTCCTCCCCCTTTTCATTCTTCCATGGCCTTCTGTTCGCTCCTATTGGACTCCCCCTTCTCCAGCCCTGTATCTCTTCCACCAATCAGCTTCCCAGCTCTTTACTTCACCCATCCTCCTTCCGGTTTCACTTATCACCTTGTGTTTCTCTCCTCCCTCCCCCACCTTTTAAATCTACAACTCGTTTTCTCCAGTCCTGCTGAAGGGTCTCGGCTTGAAATGTCGACTATGCTTTTTTTCCATAGATGCTGCCTGGCCTGCTGAGTTCCTCCAGCATTTTGTGTGTGTTGCATCTGCAGATTTTCTCTTGTTTGAGATCATCATCATGTGCCATGTCATATGATGTAGGCGATCATGGTTAAATGACCATGATTGTTCTTGGCAAATTTTCCTACAGAAGTGGTTTGCCATTTCCTTCTTCTGTGTAGTGTTTTACAAGATGGGTGACCTTCCAGCCGTTATCAATACTCTTCAGAGATTGTCTGCCTCGTGTCAGTGGTCACATAACCAGGACTTGTGATATGCATTTATTCGACCTATCATTTTTATAGCATTTATTCGACCTATCAATGACATCGACATAGGTGACCATTTGGAAAGCGCCTGTTGAGTATATTTAACTAAAGGGAAGAAATTATACCTATATAGGTCTTTAAAATTTTTTGTAATTTTGATACCAAGGTAAGTAAAATGATTTTTGGCAATATTAAAAGGTATTTGATCATAATAATCAAAATAATTATTAATAGGAAATAATTCACTTTTATGTAAATTAAGTTTATATCCAGAAAAAGTACCAAATTCCATAAATATAGATAACATAGAAGAAATAGATTTCTTAGGATTTGAAATGTAAACTAATAAATCATCCATGTATAACAAAACTTTATGTAATTTATCCCCCCTCCCAATACCCTGCACAGAATTAGAATCCCTAAGAGCAATAGCAAGTGGTTCTAAAGCCAAATTAAATAATAAAGGGCTAAGGGGACAGCCCTGACGGGTACCTCTATATAATCTAAAGTAAGGAGACTTTTGGTTATTAGTGAGAACTGCAGCTACCGGGGCATGAAATATCAATTTAATCCAGGAAATAAATCCTGGACCAAAATTGAACCTCTTCAAAACCTGAAATAGATAAGGCCACTCCACCCTATCAAAGGCTTTCTCTGCATCCAAAGATACAATACATTCAGATTCTTTGGTTGAGGGGGAATGAATGATATTTAATAATCTTTGAATATTAAAATGTGAGTACCTATTTTTAATAAATCCTGTTTGATCGTTTGAGATAACATTAGGCAAGATACTCTCAAGCCTATTTGCTAGAATCTTAGAGAGGATTTAAAAATCTACATTCAGTAAAGAAATAGGTCTATAGGATACACATTCCAGTGGGTCTTTCCCTTTTTTTGGAATCAATGAAATTAGTGTTTCATAAAAAGTTTTAGGAAGGTTCCCAGAAGGTCACATAACCAGGACTTGTGATATGCACTAGCTGCTCAAACAGCCATCCACCACTGCTCCCATGGTCTCACATGACCCTGATCCGGGGGCTGAGCATGTTCTACACCTTGCCCAAGGGTGACCTGCAGGCTAGCAGGGGGAAGGAGCACCTTATACTGTACCATCTTTGGTAGAGATGTATCTCTCCCACACCTCCCCCATCCTCTCTCCCCAGATTTGGACTATCACCCCTGATCAGTTGACGAGGTGTCAGGATATACTCTGCGACCCGCCAAACAAACCAGAGAAAGAGATTGCATTTATATTGGATGGAACAGCAGAATAGCATAGCGGGAAGCATAGCACTGCCAGCAGCCCAGGTTCAATTCCCAGTGCTGTCTGTAAGGAGTTTGTATGTTTTCCCCATGACCCGTGACCGTGTGGGTTCCAAAGGTGTACAGGTTAGTAAGTTAATTGGTCACTTGTCTGTTTTGGGATGATGTGGTCTCGTTGGCCTGGAGGGGCCTGTTATTGTGCTGTATCTCTACATTAAAAAAAATTAAAATCATAGTAGAGCAATGAGACCTGATAGAAAGCTCTAAAACTACATGAAGCATAGATAGGGTAGAGAGCCTAATCTTTTTCCCAAGGTCGACATATCAAGTACCACAGGGCATACATTAAAGGTGAAACAGAAAGTTTAAAGGTGGAAGTTTTTTAAATGGAGTAGTGGGTGCCAAGAGCAGTCTGTTAGTGGAATAAACAGTCAGCTTTTCAGGACAAGACCCTTCATCAGGACCCTTTGCAGATATGATAGCGATGTTTAAGAGACTGTTTGGATGGACACGTGAATATACAGGGATTGTGGAGAGAGATGGATTGCGTACAGGCAGCAGAGATTTAGATTCCGACTCATTTGACACATGTACGTTGAAGCACACAGTGAAATTTAGCGACACAGCACGGAGTAGGCTCTTTAAGCCACATCACTCCAGCAAACCCGACAAACCCAGTAGACCCTAACCAAATCATGGGATGATTTACAATGAACAATTAACCAATCCAGTACATCTTTCAACCGTGGGAGGAAACCGGAGAACCCGGAGAAAACCCACATATTCCACGGGGAGGACATACAGAGACTCATAAAGTCGTAGGAAAGTACAGCACAGAAACAGGCCCTTTGGCCCATCTACTTACAGAATGGCGCTAGAATTGAACTCCAAATTCTGGAATGCCCCGCTATCATGTATATACATTTGCATACGGTGAAATGTGTAATTTGTATTAACAACCAACACACCTATGGATGTGCTGTGGGCAGCCCACAAATGTTAATTTAGTTTAATTCAGCATCCCGTTTGGCGCAGACGCTATGGAACAAAAGGCCTGTTCCTATGCTGCATTGTTCTAAGTCCTCTGTTAAATTCTCTGGGTTTCATTCTCAGATTTAAACTATCATTCCAGGATCAGTAGACAAGGTTAAATTAAATAAGAAGAGCAAAAGAATAGTGAGGTAGTGTTCATGGGTTCAATGTCCATTCAGGAATTGGATGGCAGAGGGGAAGAGGCTGTTCCTGAATTGCTGAATATGTGCCTTCAGACTTCTGTATCTCCTTCCTTATGGTAGCAATGAGAAGAGGGTATGTCCTGGGTGATGGATGTCCTTAATGGTGGATGCTGCCTTTTTAAGGTTTAATATCACTGACACCTCAAAGAGGTGGTATCCATCCTCGGTTGGGGCAGCACAGTAGAGTAGTAGTTAGGACAACGCTTTACAGTACAGACAGCCCAGCTTCAATTCCTGCTGCGGCTTATAAGGAGTTTCTTCGTTCTCTTTGTGACTCTGTGAGTTTCCTCCAGGTGCTCCTGTTTCCTCCCACAGTCCAAAGACTGGAGAGGGTTCAAAGGAGGTTTATGAAAATGATTCCAGGATTAAACGGCTTGTCATTTGAAGAGCGTTTGATGGCTCTGGGCCCGTATTCACAGGAATTCAGAAGAGTGAGGGTTGGCTTCCCTGAAAGCTATTGAATGGTGAAAGGACTTGATAGACTGGATTTGGAGAGGCTGTTTTCTATGGTGGGAGAGCCAAGACCAGAGGACACAGCTTCAGAATAGAGGGTCATCCTTTTAGAATGGAGATGAAGAGAATTCTTTAGCCATGGAGTGGTGAATATGTGGAACTCTTTGCCTCAGGCAGCTGTGGAGGCCAAGTCTTTATGTATATTTAAGGCAGAGGTTGATAGATTCTTGATTAGTCAGGGCATAAAAGTATAAGGGAAGAAGGCAGATTGGGGCTGAGTGGAAAAATGGATCAGCCATGATGAAATGGTGGAGTAAACTCGATGGGCCAAATGGTCTAATTCTTCTGCCTTATCTTATGGTCTTATGTCATGACATTTGTTGTTTTGTGACTGTAGTACAGTGCAATACATAAAAAACTATAAATTACAATAAGAAATATATATTAACAAAAATTAAGTTAAATAAGTAGCACCAAAGGAGCAAAAATGGTGAGGTAGAGTACGTGGGCTCAATTGTTCAGAAATCTGATAGTGGAGGGTAGGAAGCTGTTCCTAAAACATTGAGTGTGTGTCTTCAGGTTCTTCTACATCCCCTCTGGTGACTGTAATGAGAAGAGTGCATGTCCTTGATGGCAAGGGTCCTTAATGATGGATGGTCTCTTTCTGAGGCATCGTCTTCTGAAGATGTCCTCAACTCTCTATGTCTTCAGTGCACTAGCAACAACCCACCAAGCAAAGCAAATAAAAAAATTGCATTTATATAGTACTTCCCCAAATTGTACAGACATCAAAAGCAACTTATAACCATTAAAGTACTTCTGAAGAGTAGCTACTGTTGAATCAGGATCAGAATCAGATTTAAAGTCAGTGGCATGGGTCGTGAAATTTGTTGCTTTGCAACGGCAGTATATTGCAATACATCATAAAAAATACAATAAGACATATAGAAATACTTTTTAAATTAAATTCAATATGTAGTGCAAAAGAGAGAAAAAATATTGAGTTGGTGTACATGTGTTCACTATCTGTTCAGAAATCAGATGGTGGAGGGGAAGAAGCTGTTGCTAAAATGTTAAGTGTGTCTTCATGTTCCAGTACCTCCTCTCTGATTGTAGCAATGAGGAGAGGGCATGTCCTGGGTGATGGAGATCCTTAATGAGGGATGTTACCTTTTTGAGGCATTGTCTTTTGTAGTTGTCCGTGATGCTGGGGAGGCTCGTGCCCCCGATGGAGCTGGCTGAGTTTTAGCTTTCTGATCCTGTGCAGTGGCCTCTCCACACCAGATGGTGATGCAACCAGTTAGAATACTGTGGGGAATTGGCAGATATTTCAAGTCAACAGTGCAATTAATGAAGAAATGTGTGCTATTACTGTGCTGGCTTTGTACATTTCATTGTCCAGATGAGCACATTAATAAATTATATGTGTGTCTCCTAACTGAAGGAAACCACGATCACTGAGATAAAGCAGCGTTTGATGCAGCTCACGGACACCCAAGGAATTGTGATTGATGGATTCCCAAGAGACGTGGCCCAGGCATTATCCTTTGAGGATCAGGTATGGACACCTGGAGACAGGAATGGTATTGCTGATCACCTTCGTTGGCTTGAGTGAAGTATTTACTGTGGCACTACTTACCTCTCCATTGCTGGATCTAGCGATATTGATCCAGACAATCTATAGAGGCAGATAACACTGTGCTCGTGACCTTTTTATTAAGTGTTAGAAGAACAGAGAGAAAGAGAAAGAAGTCCTAGTTGGTTCATACTCAGACGAGTGATAAACAACCATCCAGTGATAACAATTAACCTATTAAATAGCCAGATTCAAATAGTGTGACACGTGCTGCAGAACATCTAGAAAATACAATTACTAGAAAATTAACTGAAAAGTTACATGTACATAGGTGATCAGCATACAATTATATGAAAATTATAAACAAACATTGGAGGGTTAAACCACAAGGAAAGTACTAGAAAAATAAACATTTGACATCCTAATCCAAAACCCTCAAATCTGATTCAAATCCCTTGCAATGAACTATAGATTTACAAACTGAGAGGCTGATTTTTTTCCACTGTATCCATTTAAATAGTTTCCCTAGTTCTTCAACTATCTGGCATTGAGCACTTTAGATCAGGGCACAAGTTAATTGTTCCTCATTACAGTTCTGAGAGTTAGGAAAATGACTGTGTATTTAATTATTCCCTGTTCAGTATATTAATCATTCAGAATTAAAAGGTTGCATGTGCGGGAAGAAGATAGAGAGCCTAGTGGCATGGTGTCAAGAAAACTTCCTTTCCCTTAACGTCAGTGAAACAAAAGAGCTGGTCATTGACTTTAGGAAGTGGGGTGAAGTACAATTTGTCCTAGTCGAGTCATGTGGACTCTGTGGCTAAGTAAGCTTCCCAGTGCCTCTAAGGAAGTTCAGTAGGCACTTGATCACCCTCACTAACTTTTGCTGGGACACCACAGAAAGCACCCTATCTGGGTGCATCACAGCTTGGTAAGTCAACTGCTCTGCTCAAGAAATGGTAGCGAGTTGGGGTCGCAGACCAGTCCATCTTGCAAGCCAGCGTCTCTTCCATTGACCAGCTATGCTTCCCTCTGCCTTGGGAAAGCAGTCAACATAATCAAGGACCTCTTCCACACTGGTCATACTCTCTTCTTCCCCTTCCCATCAGGCAGAAGACAAACGTACCACCAGGCTCAAGGTAAGCTTCTAGCTTGCTGTTATCCCACACCGGTCATAGGAGCAAAATTAGGGCATTCACCCCACTGAGTCTGCTCTGCATTCTGCCATGGCTGATTTGTTTTCACTCTCAACCCTATTCCCCTGCCTTCTCCCCATAACCTTTGACGCCCTTACTAATCAAGAGTCGATCAACCTCCGCTTTAAGTATACTCAACGACTTGGCCTCCACAGCCGTCTGTGGCAGTAAATTCCACAGATTCACCACCCTCTGGTAAAAGAAATTCCTCCTTATCTCTCTTCTAAGTGGATGTCCTTCTATTACTCTGAGGCTGGTCCTAAACTCTCCCACGATAGGAAACATCCTCTCCACATCCACTCTGTATAGGCATTTCTATATTTGATAGGTTTCAATGATTGGGCGTCTCATATGCTAAAAATGAGCCCTTAATCTCCTTATCCACTGCCTCATGGCCCTTGCATACTGTTGCCCACCTACACTGTACTTTCTCTATAGCTGCAACACTATACACTGCTTTCTTTTCCTTTCGTACTATCCTGATGTACTTATGTATGGAATGATCTGTCTGGATGGCTTTTCACTATAACTCTGTACGTTTGACAATAATAAACCAACTATCACAATTCGGGCTCTTCCAGTGTTTCTGCAGTCAAATGATATCCTACAGTCAAAAGACATACTGGGTAGGTTAATTGTAAATTGTCCCGTGATTAGGTTAGGGTTAATTGGGGTTGTCGGGGTGGCTCAGGCGACGTGGCTGGAAGGACCAGAAGTCCTACAATGTGCTGTATCGCAAAATAAATTAATTAATTATCTATTTTAGACATTTTTTAAGATTTAAATTTATACATCACATGTACATCGAAAAATACATTGAAATGTGTTATTTGCATTAACAACCAACCTAAGAGCTGGGGGCAGCCACTCATCGTCCGGTACTAGCATAGTTTGTCCACAGTGTTCATCAGAACAACACAAGCAGCAACGATGACAACAAAATAATACAAAACAAGGCAAGACAACAACAAAACAAGCCCTGCCTCATCCACTCACACACACATGGACAGGCCTCTAACTCCAGAACAGGTCACCTCCCACCTCCAGTTCATGGCCCGGGACTTTCAGACACACAGTCATCGGGCCTCCTCCGACCTCCTGGCCCTGGCCTGGACTCAGAGACATCAGGTCACTGACCTTCGGACAAGCCGGCCCAGAGCTTCAACCCTTGGGCCTCTACTTTCAGACTCGCTGACTTCAGGGTTTGACTTTCTACCCTTTTTTGTCCATGTTCACATTCAGCAGTTTAACCTCCACTTGAAATCTTGTCATGCAGATTCTCTTTTCCGTATGTGTCTGGTCCATCTGCTGCCAATTCCTTCAACGAATCCTTGTTCCTCATGCAACGAGATGGTCTCTGAAATGAATTCTGGTGTTGGAATGGGTTGCATCATTCTACTCTGTGTGAGACTGGACAATCAGGCACAGATCTCACTCCATGCCAGGCCTTGCACGTTGAGTTGGTGGGTAGGAAGGCAAAAGCAACGTTAACATTCACTTCGAAAGGACTAGAATATAAAAGCAAGGACGCAATGCTAAGGCATTGGTCAGACCAATTTTGGGCCCCGTATCTAAGGAAGGATGTTTTGGCCCTGGAGAGTAATCCTGGGAGTGTAAGGGTTAAGATAGGGCAGCAAGGTAGCATAGTGGTTAGCACAACGCTTTACAATAAAGGTGTCCCGGATTCGATTTCTGCCACTGCCTGTACAGTGAAGCCCGGTGGGTGGGAAAGGTCAAGGGCTGGAGAAGAAAATATCTGAACAGGAGAGGAGAGTGGCATCCAGCTTCACCTATCACCTTCCGCCTTCCACCCACCTTTTTATTCTGGCATATTTCCCCTTCCTCCTCAGTCCTGAAGAAGGGTCTCGGCTCGAAACATCAACTCTTTACTCTTTTCCATAGACGCTGCCTGACATGCCGAGCTCCTCCAGCATTTTGTGTGCGTTGCTGTGGATTTCCAGCATCTGCAGAGTTCTTCAAGTTTGTGATCAGATACTGAAAGGCCTGGATGGAGGTGGTTGTGGAAAGGATGTTTCCATTAGTAGGAAGGTCTAGGATCTGAGGGCACAACCTCAGAATAAAATGTCATCCTGTTAGAATTGCCAGAGAGTGGTGAGTCTGTGGAATTCATTGGCCAAGTCATTGGGTGTACTTAAGGCAGAGCATGATATGTTTTTGATTGTTAAGGATTATGGGGAGAAGATAGGAGAATGGGATTGAAAATATTAGCTATGATTGAATGGTGGAGCAGACTCAACGAGCCAAACAGCCTAATTCTGCTCCTAGATCTTATAACCATGAGGGTTGTGCTGGCTACCGGGTACAGGAGCACAATTTCTCATTAGAACAATTAGTCCCTTTAAAGCCTTGCCCTTTAATCAATGTAAAAGCTGAAAATAGATCCTGGATGATAATTCAGCAAATACCCAGCAGAGAGATGAGGGATTCTGTAATGAAAGACCTCACCCACCCCAGACATTCGGTCTTCTCCCACCCTCCCATCAGGAAGAAGATACAAAAGTCTGAAAGCACGTACACCCGGCTCAAGGACGGTTTCTACCCCACTGTTATAAGACAACTAAATAGTTCCCTCGCACAATTAGTTGGACCCTTGACTTCATAATCTATCTCGTTATGATCTTGTTTACTTGCAGTGCAATTTCTCCATAGCTTTTACGCTTTAT
Source organism: Hemitrygon akajei (assembly GCF_048418815.1). Lineage (NCBI taxonomy): Eukaryota > Metazoa > Chordata > Chondrichthyes > Myliobatiformes > Dasyatidae > Hemitrygon > Hemitrygon akajei. Next base: position 13,399,807 of record NC_133135.1, on the reverse strand, counting down.
TTTGTATTCTGTTACTGTTTCACCTTGTTCTAGCTCAGTGCACTGTGTAATGATCTGATCTGTATGAGCAGTATTCAAGACAAGCTTTTCACTGTATCTCAGTACAGGTGACAACAATGGACCAGTCCCAATCCCAATTCCAATTACTGGGTGAGCTGTTATAATCTGGAGTGTGCTGCATGAATGAGCAATATAAGCAGAACAAATAATAACCTTAGAAAGAAAATTGGGAACAGATTCAGGAAGATAAAATGTTTATGGTGCAAAACCATGGACGGTGAGGATTATTTTATAGGAGCACTCAGTGCTCTAACTCTTAACTCATTGCTCTGCCATGCGCAGTCCCGAGCTCTGTATTGAAATGAGGAGGGTTGGGCATGGGGCTCACAACCCCCATGATATAAAATCCGAGAGCAATGGAAACACCAACAGAAGCTCCAAAGACCTCAACCATGGGAGATGAAGGATTTTTGCCGAGAGCAGAAGTTCCCAACCTTTTTTATGCCATGGACCCCTACCAATAACCAAGGAGTCTGTGGACCCCAGGCTGGGAACCCCTGATCTAGAAGACGTATGAAATCATGTGGTGAATGCTGCAGGTCTGTGGAAGCCAATCAGTTTTCTAAGAGAGGCCAGCCAAAGAAGCTGACACCAAGAAGATAAACTACACCCAGGAATAACTTGAAAGATGGGTTCAGTCTTAAAAGGAAGAAGAAGACCTCAAAGCACCTCGTTCTTGTTTCCGAACAAAGATGGTTCTTTTAGAGAAATGACAGCAGCCTGATGAGGCAAAGGGTGCCCTCTGCTGTATAATGTTGAATGGAAATCAGAGCAGTCATCTGAATAAATCATGAAAGGGTTTGCTAATATGGATAGAGAGGAATGATTTCCTCAGCTGGGAGTTGGGAACACAGTTGGTGGTCTCAAAATTAAAGCCAACTTGCTTCTCCAGGGAAATAGTGGCAGAACTGTGAAACTGGTGATTCTAACTGCTCGGACAGCTGGAGATATCGCAGTTAGTATAGGCAGATTTTTTATGAGCGAGGTAGGTGGAGCTTTATTCTAGCTCAATGCACTGCGTAATGATTTGATCTGCATTAACAGTATGCAAGACAAGGTTTTAACTGCAACTTGGTGTATGTGGCAATAGTAAACCCATTCCAATGAGGTTGATATCCAGATCAATGACGTCTGAGGAAGATGCAAAAACGGTAATATGTACCACAGACTCAAGGACTGTTTTCATTTCACAGTTATTAGGTACAAGTGCACACCTGATCATTAATGCAAATAATTAATCAGCCAATTGTGTGTCAACAACTCAATGCATAAAAGCATGCAGACAAGGTCAAGAGGTTCAGTTGTTGTTCAGAGCAAACATCAGAAAGGAAAAGAAATGTAATCCAAGTGGCTTTGACCATGGAATAAATTATTGGTGTCAGACGGGGTGGCTTGAGTATTTCAGAAATTACTGATCTGGGATTTTCACGCACAATAGTCTCGAGTTTACAGAGAATGGTGCAAGAAACAAAAAAAAATCTTCCAGTGAGATGCAGTTCTGTGGGCAAAAATGCCTTGTTAATGAGAGGGCGGCAGAGGAGAATGGCCAGACTGTTTCAAGCTGACAGAAAGGCGACAGTAACTCAAGTAACCAACAGTTGTGTGCAGAAGAGCATCTCTGAATGTGAAACACACCAAACCTTGAAGTGGATGGCCTACAGCAGCTGAAGACCACAGACATAGGCTTAGTGGCCACTTTACCTCGTGTATAAGACTCTTGAATGGACCTCTAAGACAATATAGATGAACTGTTGATCTCTCAACTTACCTCATCACTGCTCCTTTATTAGTGTACCTACACTGCACATTCTGCTTTCTGTTTATTGTATCCATTTGTACTCCCTTGATATTCTTGTGCATGGAGTGACCTGACTAGGAGGTATGCAAACACAACCTTTTCCCTGTATCCCAGAACATGTGACAATAAGAGACCAATGAGAGTGGATTTGAGGGATCAAATAACTCAATGCTGGTCTTGTTTGTGTGATTCTTAGTGCAAGGCTTTTATTCAGCACTATTTAACACATTGCTCCAAAATAAAATCAGAAAATGTTTGAAACACTGCTCGCTCGCTCTCTCTTTCTCTCTATTCTTTCCTTCATCAGATATGCACCCCAGATTTGGTGGTATTCCTCGCATGCACCAACCACCAATTAAAGAAGAGGCTGGAAACAAGGGCAGCACAGCAAGGTCGCCCTGATGACAATCCAAAAGCCATTCAGAGGCGATTGACCACCTTCAAGCAAAACACCATTCCATTGGTCAAGTACTTTCAGGAAAGGGGTCTGATTGTTACAGTAAGTGTTACCAATTTTAATAATCCTCTACTTTTTCCACAGAATGAGCAACTTGAATTACTGTATCTAACCTAACAAGACCTTGAAATTGTTCATAGATTTATGGTCTCATTTTCCAGAGCATTCATGGAATTCCAAACACAAGCTACAAAACTTTAATACTTAATCGGTATTCACATAGTCTCTGGCCTTAAATCTATTCTAAATTTCTAAGACCCAATGATTCAGTTCAGTGATGGGGCAAGTGAAGTTGAATGAAATTATCCCCCTTGGTTCAAGAGCCTGATAGTTGAGGGGTAATAACTGTTCCTGAATTTGGTGGTGGGGTTCCTGAAGCTCCCATGCATTCCTCCTGATGGCAGCAGCAAGAAGAGAGCATGGCATATGTGGTTGGGGTCCATGGTGCTGGATGCTGATTCCTGCGACAGTGTTCCATATAGGTGTGCTCAATGGTGGGGAGGGCTTTATCCATGATAGACTTAGCCATATCCACTACTTTTTGTAGGCTTTTCTGTACCAGGCCATGATGCAACCAGCCAACGTACTTCCCACCACATGTCTATAGAGGTTTGTTGAAGTTTTCGATGGAGGGAAGTACAGGGTGTGTGTCAGAGGCAGTTTTTTTTAAACACAAAGAGTGGTGGGTGTGTTGAAAGTGCTGCCAGAGGCAGCTATATCAGGGACATTCAAGAGACTGTGAGATAGGCACATGGATGTAAGAAAAGTGGAAAGTGGAGGGTTATGTGGGAGGGGAAGGTTAGATTGATTGTGTAGGTTAAAAGGTCAGCATAACATCATGGGCCGAAGAGCCTGTACTGTGCTATATTCCAAGCAAGGCAACCCCCCCCCCCCAACCACCATCTTAACTGCACCTTACAGGAGCACCATGAGAGTCCTGACAAGTTGAATCTCCATCTGGTATGGGAGCAGTTGAGCATCGGACCAGAAGTCCCTACAAAGGACTGTGGGAACAGCTGAGAGGATCCAAGGTGTCTCCCTACCATCCATTGGGGACATTTATCAGGAGTGCTGCATACTCAGGCCCCTTAGTATTATTGAGGATCCAACCCATCCATCCAGCATCCTCTTTGACTTTCTACCATCAGGCAGGAGATTCTGATGCATAAAAACAAGAATGGTCAGGGTGGGAAATGGTTTCTTTCCTCAGGTCATTAGGCTTCTGAACTCCCTGCTGCATTGCATTCGAAGTGTCACTGATCAGTCTGTTCTGCACCTTACAATATTTAATATTAATGCACTTTAGTTTATTATTTATGCACGATTCATCTGTAGGTTTTATCCTTACCCTCATTAGTTATCATGTGTAATGTGCTCTACTGTGCTTTACACCGTGGTTTGGAGAAATTATGTCTCATTGCTATATACATTATATGGTTATTACATTATATACATGCATATAGTTAAATGACAATAAACTTGACCTGTGTTGATTTCTATTTGGGATAATTTACAATGGCCTACTAACCAACAAACCCACACACTTTTCAGATATTGGGAGAAAGTGGGAGCTCATGAATTATGTCCAGACTTATGAAAGCCAACGTGCTAAAAGCTCTCTTTATGACCTTATCTACCCGTGACACCACTTTAAATGAATTGTGGATCTGAATGGGATGGTGGTAGAGACAGGTACATACTGGAGATTTATGAGACACTTTCAAAGGCACATGGATGAAAAAAATGGAGGGCTATGTGGGAGGGAAGGGTTAGATTGATTTTAGAGTAGGTTAAAAGGTCAGCATAACATTGTGGGTAAAAGAGCCTGTACTGTTGGTTCTGTGTTCTATATTAACATGCGGAGGTGACTGGATAATTGAAGAGGGGTCCAAAGCAAGCAACTCAAGACTAGTTGATAGATCCATGATCTTCCATCATAAGACCAATATGATATAGAATCAGAATTAGGCAATTTGGTCTATCAAGTCTACTCTGCCATTTCATCATCACTGATCCATTTCCCTCTTAGCCCCAATCTCCTGCCTTCTACCCATAAGGATGAGGTTATGGAATACTTGGTGACACAGGACAAGATAGCACAAGGTCAGCCTGATTTCCTTAAGGGAAAATCTAGCCTGATGAACCTGTTGGTATTCTTTGAGGAGATTACAAGTAGGATAGATAAAGGGTGTATAGAGGACATTGTATATTTGGACTTTCAGAAGGCCTTTGACAAGGTGACGCACATGAGGTAGCTTATTAAGTTAAGAGCCATGGTATTACAGAAAAGTTACTGGCATGGTTAGAGCATTGGCTGATTAGTAGGAGGCAGCAAGTGGGAATAAAAGGAACCTTTTCTGGTTGGCTGCCAGTGACTAGTGGTGTTCTGCAGGGGTTGGTGTTGGGACTGCTTTTTATGCTGTATATAAATGATTTAGATGATAGAATAGATGGCTTTTTTGCCAATTTGCAGACAATATGAAGATTGGTGAAGGGGCAGGTAGTGTTGAGGAAACAGGTAAGCTGCAGAACAACAGGCAGATTAGGAGAATGGGCAAGAGAGTGGCAAATGAAATACAATGTTGGAAAATGCATGCTCATGCACTTTGGGAGTAGAAATAAATGTGCAGACTATTTTCTAAATGGGGAGAAAATCCAAAAATCTGAGATGCAAAGGGACTTGGGAGTCTTTGTGCAGAACACCCTAATGGTTGAGTTTCAGGTGGAGTCAGTGGTGAGGAAGGCAAATGCCATGTTAGCATTCATTTCAAGAGGTCTAGAATACAAGAGCAGGGATGTGATGCTGAGGCTTTATAAGGCACTGGTGAGGCCCCTCCTTGAGTATTGTGAACAGTTTTGGGCTCCTCATCTAAGAAAAGATGTGCTGGCATTGGAGAGGGTTCAGAGGAGGTTCACAAGGATGATTTCAGGAATGAAAGGATTATCATACAAGGAACGTTTGATAGCTCTGGGTCTGTACTCGTTGGAATTTAGAAGGATGAGGGGGATCTCATTGAAAGGCCTAGACAGAGTAGATGTTTCCCATGGTGGGGGAGTCTAGGACAAGAGGGCACAGCCTCAGAATAGAAGGGCGCCCATTTAAAACAGAGATGCGGAGAAATTTCTTCAGCCAGAGGCTGGTGAATTTGTGGAATTTGTTACCACAGGCAGCTGTAGAGGGCAGATCGTTGGGTGTATTTAAGGCAGAGCTTGATAGGTTCTTGATTGGACACGGCATCAAAGTTTACAGGGAGAAGGCCAGGGAGTGGAGTTGAGGAAGGGAAAAGAGGATCAGCCATGATTGAATGGCGGAGCAGATTCAATGGGCCAAATGGCCTAATTCTGCTCCTATGTCTTATACATCTTTCATGCCCTGACTAATCAACAATCTATCAACCTCTGCCTTAAATATACCCAATAACTTTGCCTCCACAGATTCACCATCCTCTGAGTAAAGAAATACCTCCTCATCTCCGTTCTAAAAGTACGCCCCTCTATTCTGAGGCTGTGCCTTCTGATCCTAGGCTTTGCCACCATAGGAAACAGCCACTCTATCAAGTCCTTTCAACATTCAATAGGTTTCAATGAGATTCCCCCCCACCCCCATTCTTCTGAATTTCAGTGAATATAGGCCCAGAACCGTCAAGCACTTCTCATATGTTAAGCCTTTCAATCCTGGAAACATTTTCAGGAGCTTCCTTTGTATCCTATCCAATGTCAGCACATCCTGTCTTAGATAAGAGGCCCAAAACTGCTCACAATACTCCAAGTGAGGCCTCACCAGTTTATCATGCATGTGTGGCCAGTGTGACTGAAGAATCCTCCCAGGTTAGGCAAGGCTTCTGCCAGTTACCTCTTTAGTCATCCACACCATTCATACCTAGATATGACAAGTCCCACCAGCTCCATTGGTGTGAAGTTGTTTAGCTCTTTGGGAGTCCTATGTGCAGATTCACCAGATTGGCACCTCGGGGTACATCTGAAACCACTCACAAATGCTCTCTGTCACTCTTCATCAAAGTGGAGTTGATCCCCTAATGTGGTAGCAATGATGGAGTGATGAGCTTGTCACATGGTAGAGGTCAACTCTGTTGCTTCTGATAATGGAGGCCCAGTTTTGAGTTGTCAGATTGGATTGAAGTCCACCCCATTTAGACTAAAAAGATTAGCTTTATTTGTACATAGAAACATTAAAAATTACAGAGAAGTGTGTCATTTGTGTCAACAACCAACACCGTCTGAGGATGTGCTGGGGGCAGCCCACAGTGTTGCCATAATTTCAGTGCCAACACAGCAAGTTACTAACCCTAACCTATACATGTTTGGACTGTGAGAGGAAAGTGGAGCACCCTGAGGAAACCCATGTGGTCATGAGGAAAATGTACAAATTCCTTATAGCTAGAAGCAGGGATTGACCCCGGCTCACAAGCACTGTAAAGTGTTGTGCTAACCACTGCACTGCTAGACTGCCTCCCCTTTTTTTTTAAAGACTGTTGGGGTAATAACACAAGGTATGGCATTACAATATGAAGGCAGGTTTTGAAATAACTGGAAACTGTGTATTGATCACACCATGGTTACATCTGTCAAAGGTTTTTTTGGTGAGGATTGGGTGAAGTAATCCCCATGATTCCGTGCTGTAAATCATTCTGACAACTGTGTCCTTTGAAACAGGGCCAGATGAAACAGAGGCAGTGCCACCAGCAGTCATGGAGGTATCCCAGCAGGAGCACATTCTGGGCCATTGCTACTTCCAGTGTTGTCACAGTCAAAGTCGAGTTTATTGTCACATGTATGCACAGGTGCAATGAAACAATTTCTTGCCATAGCATTCACACACAAAAAAACATAATTAAAGGACACAATCAGAACAAAAAGACAATCCACTACAAGTGCAAAATGATCAAAGTGGTTATTGTAGCATGCATGACCCCTAAGTGGTGAGGTAGTGATTAGGATTTTGCTCTTGGTTCGAGGACCATATGGTTGAAGGGAGGTAGCTGCTCTTGAACCTTCTGGTGTAGGATTTCAGGCTTCCAGACCTCCTGCCCAATGGTAGCTGTGAGAAGATGGCATGGCCCAGATGGTGGTCATCTTTGATGATAGATGTTGCCTTTTTGGGGCAGCACCTCCTATAGACACTACCGATAGTGAAAAGAGATATGCCCATGATGTATTGGGCTGAGTCGGCTACATGCTGCAGCTTTCTGCGTTCCTGCACATTCTAATTGCCATACCAATCCACAATGTATTCACGACAGCTAATCCAGTACCTCTGTAAACATTTGTTAGAGTGGTTGATGGCAAGCCAAACCTCCTTAACCTTCTAAGAAAGTAAAGAATAAATAGTAATCAGGAGTTTTTCTTGCCCATTTCGATCTGATGCCATGAGACTTCATAGGGTTTGAAATCAATGTTGGGACGACCAAGGGCTGCTTCCTCTCGTCTTCATACCACTGTCCTGCCAGTGCAGCAGAGCAGTATGGTACAGTGATGTAGTTAGTGGAGCTGCTATCTCATGCTTCAGTGACCCGGGGTTGGTATCAAACCAGGCTTCACCAATGATGACAAGTGAAGAAGCTGGATGAGGACGTAAACTGCAGGCCCCAAATGTCAAACTTACCAATGACAGAAACACATAGTTATGTACAATGGAGACACAAGGCTCTGTGTTGCTCAGTAAGTCCCAGTGATGGTCCCTTTACATAACAAGGGGTGGTTGCCAGTCTGGGTTGAACCAGGGTAGTTATGGCAAAACTCAGTATCTATTACCTTGGGTCTACCAGGAGAGACGTAGACCAGGTGGACCCAAGTGCAGGTGATACCAAAGACAAAGGTGAAGAACCTTTACTAGAGAATTGGTTTGTAGGGAACTCAAGAATCACCACACACAGGGTAAGTAAGCAAGAATAAGTAAAAACGAAGAAAACAGAGAGAGCTTAAATAGAGAATAAAACAAAGCACAAGTGTGCTGTAACTAAAATGAGACCCAGATCAACTAATAATCAGAGGAGGAGGAGCATCAGAGCCTGAGGATTCTGGCACCTCTGGTAATCAATCCAAAGCATGTCAGTTTTATATATTCAACTTGGTATGAAATCCGGTCACTTCTGGTAATAAAGTTAAGTTGAAAAATATTAAATCTTCATTAAGCAATCTGTAGAGGAGAGCAATGAGAGTAGAAAGGAGTCATCAGCCATTAGACAGGCGACCTTTTGAGAAGTCAGCATAGTCTGATGCTAGTCTATGACTCAGAAAACTTTAAGAAAATGGAAAACAACATCGTACAGGTTACAATGGGAAAGTTAAGCAAATGTCTTGACATTCATCAGTGTTGGTGTTACCAGAAAAAGGTTTCTTATAACTTATAATAAAAAGGTTTCTCTTACTATCTTTCCTTTCAGTTAGTCCTGACGAAGGGTCTCGGCCCGAAACGTCAACAGTGCTTCTCCCTATAGATGCTGCCTGGCCTGCTGTGTTCCACCAGCATTTTGTGTGTGTTGTTGTTTTCTTATAACTATCACAGCTTCTCATCAAAGCAGTCAGGGCAATGCTAGCTTTGATGTGGTTTTGTTTCAAATAAAGTCTGAAGATCGCACAGATTTGTTGAAAGACAATTAGAATCTTGAGTGACACATCCCCTCCCCCCCTCAACCAATTTCGACAAAGCAGACCTTGTTTCCTGTTTAAAACAGAACAGACGATCACATGGTGCCACTGGTGGATCTGCTGCCAGATGGAGGCAGAAAACCTGGGGTCAATCCTAGCCCAGGGTGCTGACTGTGTGGAGTTTGCCTGTTCTTCTGATTGCAATTATTCCCCCGAGCACTCGGTTTTTCTCCCACATCTAAAGTCATGTGGGTTTATCAGTTGATTGGCCAATGTAAATTCCCTCATATAGATCATAGAACAGTACAGGCCCTTTGGCCCACAATGTCGTGCTGACTTTTTAACCTACTTGAAGATCAATCTAACCCTTCCCCCCCCCCCCCCCCCCCCCATATAGTCCAGAAGCCTCCATTTTTCTTACATTGATAGGCCCATGCTCAGGGGCCTGTTCTGTGTGGTAGAGTTGTATGTTCTATGCGCCTACCTCAGATTCTCTTAAATGTCCTTAATGTATCTGCCTCTACCACCACTTCTAGCAGTACATTCCAAATGTCCATCACTTTCGGTGCAAAAACCTACTTCTGACATCCCCCATTAACTTCCCTCCTCTCACCTTAAAAGGATGTCCTCTGGTATCGTCCATTGCCACCCTGGGGGAAAAACACCGGCTATCCACTCGATCGATGCCTCTTATCAACTTGTACACCTCTATCAAGTCTCATCCTCTTCTGCTTCAAAGAGAAAAGCCCTAGCTCACCCACACAATCCTCATAGGACGTGCTCTGTAATCCTGATAAGTCTCTGCACTGTTGAGTGTTTCTCCACTAAGTCTAATACCGAGTGGATCTTTATCACACGTCTTTATTATACGCAAGGGGAAAGCTCATCTCCACTCCCTTCGGGGTGGTAGGACATCTCCAACACTATTTACAAAGCATTCTTTTTATACATAAGAATTAGACAAGATTACTATTCCCAGTGATCTCAGTCCTTCCGATACATTTGTTGTAGTCTGCCATCTGCTTTTGACCCATCTCTGCTACTTGTAATTTTTGCACAATGTTCATTTCAATGGGTGCTGGCAGTCACATATTCCTTTAGTAGCCACATACATATATTGCAACATATTAGCTTAGCACTCTGGGATTTTCTACTCCATTTTGTAACATCAAGTGCTTACAAAATAAATACAAAGTTCAATACATATTTCCACAGCACCCTCTCTAAAGCTTCCACATCCTTCCCGTAACGAGATGATCAGGACTGAACACAAAACTGCAAGTGTGGACTAACCAGAGTTTTACAGACTTGTAACAATGGATAGCTGAATCTGGGAGAAATAGATGGAATGAACATAGAGTATAGAAATTTACAGGACATTACAGGCCCTTCGGCCCACAATGTTGTGCCCACCATGTAACCTACTCTAGAAGCTGCCTAGAATCTCCCTAGCGCATAGTCCTCTATTTTCCTAAGCTACCTATCTAAGAGTCTCTTAAAAGACCCTATTGTATCCACTTCCACCACTGTCGCCAGCAGCCCATTCCACACACCCACCACTCTCTGTGTGAAAAAACTTATCCCTGATATTCCCTCTGTACCTATTTCCAAGCACCTTAAAACTATGCCCCCTCGTGTTAGCCATTTCAGCCCTGGGAAAAAGCCTCTGGCTATCCACACAATCAATGCCTCTATTCATCTTACACACCTCCATCAGGTCACCTCTCATCCTCTGTTGCTCCAAGGAGAAAAGGCCAAGTACACTCAATCTATTCTCACAAAGTACACCCTCCGATCTAGACAATATCCTTGTAAATCTCCTCTGCAGTCTCTCTCTATAATAGTGTCCACATTCTTCCTAACTAAATTAAAACATAGGAGAACACATTTTATTTTTAAAAGTTTAGAGTTATAGTAGGGAACTGGCCCTCCTGGCCCATCAAGCTGCACCACCCAGCAACCCTCCTATTTAACACTTACCTCATTACGGGACAATTTACAATGACCAGTTAACCACCTAACCGGCATGTCGTTAGACTAGGGGAAGAAACCCGCATGCGGTTCATGGAAAGAACGTATAAGCTTCTTACAGATGGCGCTGGAATTGAACTCTGAACTCTGGAGTACCCTGAACTGTAATAGCATTGTGCTAACCCTAATTGCAGCAGACAATGATGGGGAGTGGGATTGTTCTTTGATGGCCTGCACTCAATAGGCCGAATAGATAGATAGATAGATAGATACTTTATTCATCCCCATGGGGAAATTCAACATTTTTTCCAAATGAAACAAAAGATTAGTCTAAACAGATGGTTGATGCTTGGCATATACTCAATGGGCCAAAGAGCCTATTGTACCTCTCTACGACTCTATGATTAAATCTGATAAATGGAACTTTGAACTTTGATTGGTAATTTTTAAACATGGTATTTGGAACAGAATTACTTGGCATTTGGAAACACATGGGTTAATTAATTTAATGGTGACTTGTACAAGTCTTCTTGAATTTGATGAACTTGATTCAGCTCTTTGATAAAGAAGCTAACAGATTAAACAAGAACAATCCAGCCCTAATGTTGTATTTGGACCTTCAAAACACGTTTGAGAAAAAAAACTATGCAACAGAATTTGTTAAGAATATTAAAGTCTAGAAGATGAATCATTAGACTGGTTATAAATCTGGCTGATGGAAAATAGATCAACATAATCAATTCTACAGATGCTGAAAATCCAGAGAAAAATACACACAAAATGCTGGAGGAAATCAGCAGGGCAGGCAGAATCGAAAGAGAGGAAGAAGCAGTCAATGTTTTGGGCCAAGACCCTTCATCAGAACTGGAAAATAGATTGTATCAGTCATCATTTTCAGACTTGACCAGGTGCGCAGGATAACGTTTTACTGAGGATTTGGTATGGGGCCGCTGAAGTCCAATATAGATCAGTCATCTGGGGCTGGGTGTATAAGACATCATTTCAGAATATGTAGGTGTACAAAGTTCAGCCTTTATCGATGACTAGGACAGCAAAGGTCTGCAGATGGGCTGGTGAACTGGGTAGTCATACGACAAACACGAGGAAATCTGCAGATGCTGGAAATTCAAACAACACACACAAAATGCTGGTGGAACACAGCAGGCCAGGCAGCATCTATAAGGAGAAGCACTGTTGACGTTTCGGGCCGAGACCCTTCGTCAGGACTAACTGAAAGGAAAGATAGTAAGAGATTTGAAAGTAGTGGGGGGAGGGGGAAATGCGAAATGATAGGAGAAGACCGGAGGGGGTGGGATGAAGCTAAGAGCTGGAAAGGTGATTGGCGAAAGTGATACAGAGCTGGAGAAGGGAAAGGATCATGGGACGGGAGGCCTCGGGAGAAAGAAAGGGGGGGAAGCACCAGAGGGAGATGGAGAACAGGCAAACAACTAAATATGTCAGGGATGGGGTAAGAAGGGGAGGAGGGGCATTAACAGAAGTTAGAGAAGTCAATGTTCATGCCATTAGGTTGGAGGCAACCCAGCCGGTATATAAGGTTCCTTAATATTAAATTCAAAATATGTACGTATATGTACGCTCAGTGGCCACGTTATTAGGTAGACCAGCATACCTGCTCATTAATGCAACTATCTAATCAGCCAATCATGAGGCAGCAATTCAATCATAAACCACTACTAATGAAGTTCAATGGTTCAATAACTCCATTTAATATCAGTCAATGTATACAGTTCACAACCTGAAATTCTTACTCTTTACAGACATCCACAAAACAGAACACCCTAAAGAATGACTGACAGAAAAACAGAGCCCCGAAGCACACTTCCTCCCTCCCCCCATGCACAAGCCGCAGCAGAGCATCAAACCTCCCCCTCCCCGTCCTCCCCACTTGCACCAACAGCAAGCATCAGCCCCCCCCCCACCACCCACCTGCAAGCACTTGCAGCCCCCAAAGAGACCATCAGTCTAGGTCCATCAAAAACTACAGTCCATAACCCAGCACTTCGACATGACACAGGCTCCCTCTCTCACCAAGGGAGAGAGAGGGGAGACCAAAAGCTTGCTGTTTCAACGTTTCAATCTGCAGAGCTGCTTTCATTTTGAGTTTCTCCGGTCTGAGAAACAGCACCAAACTTTCCCACCCCAGTGAGAGAGAGAGAGAGCGAGAGAGTGCGGCTCGAGTGCAGAGGGTTCCGACACCTACTGCCCCAGTTCTGATCTCCTGCGACACTGGCAAGGAATTGGTAATCCAGAGGGCCCTGCAAGGTCGCACCCTGAAGGTGCATGTAGTCCAGGCTGTTCCTGGAGATATCAAAGGACGGCTGGTCGGGGAGCGGGAACCCACTGTTGTAAAGAACCACAATTAGAGTGGTAATTGTGTGGTAGATCACGGACTCTGACAGAACCCCAGCCACTTTGAACAGAGGGGAATTTAAGATGTTTCACAGATGGATTCTAAGATGTCACCCTCTAGCGGCGTCTTACCTCCTCCTTAGGCAGTGCCTGCTTGATAACCAGATCAGTAATGCCTGAGGAAGATGGAAAACTTGAAAACGTACCACCAGACTCGAGGACAGCTTCCATTCCACGATTAAACTCAGTGGCCCTTTATTAGGTACACCTAATCGCCTGCTCATTAATGCAAATATCTAATCAGCCAATCACTTGAGAGTAATTCATTGCATTAAAGCATGCCGACATGGTCCCAAGGATCAGTTGTTGTTCAGACCAGGTATCAGAGTGGGGAAGCAATATGTTCTAAGTGACTTTGACTGTGGAACGATTATTGATGCCAGATGGGGTGGTTTGAGTATCTCAGAAGCTGGTGATCTCCTGGGCTTTTCAGGCACAGCAGTCTCTAGAATTTACAAAGAATGGTGCGAGAAACTAAAAAAAATCCAGTGAGGAGCAGTTCTGTGGCCAAAGGCACCTTGTTAATGAGAGAGGTCAGAGGAGAATGGTCAGACTGGTTCAAGCTGACAGAAAGGTGGCAGTAACTCAAATAACCACATGGTATAACAGTGGAGTGCAGAAGAGTATCTCTAAATGCATAACACGGCAACAGCAGCAGAAGACTATGACTTTGACAAATTTCTATAGATGTGTGGTGGAGAGTATATTGACTGGCTGCATCACAGCTTGGTACAGAAGCACCAATGCCCTTGAATGGAAAATCCTACAAAAAGTAGTGGATATGTCCCAGTACATCATGGGTAAAGCCTTCCCAACCATTGAACACATTTACACAAAGTGTTGTAGCAGGAAAACAGCATCAGCACATGCCCACTCCTCACTGCTGCCATCAGGAAGAAATAACGGGAGCCTCAGATCTTACACCACCAGGTTCAGGGACGGCTAGTACCCCTCAACCATCAGGCTCTTGAACCAAAGGGGATAATTTCACTCAGCTTCAGTTGCCCCATCATTTGAAAGGTTCCCACAACCAATGGACTCACTTTCAGGGACTCTTCATCTCATGTTCTCGATATTTATTGTTTTATTTATTTAAAACTATTATTCTGTAGCGATGTGCTACACACAGCGCTGAAATAACGACACGCAGTCGGTAAGTCATTTCGAGACTAGTTTATTCAAACCTCACGGCGCTGGCATTTAATCCCTAGCGCCCGCCCTCTCCGGGCGGAAATGACATCAGGGGTGCATTACCAAAGACTCCCCCCGCGCGCTGGCTATTTGTGAGCCAGTTCGCCTGCGCAGAAAGTGGGTCGCCACATAACCCCCCCCCCCCCCAATGTCCACAGTCTGGATCAGCCTCTGTTTGGGAGGTCTGCCTCTGCGCCGAGGTGCCTGAACCTCGACCGGCTGCGCCAAGTCCACATGGGCTGGTTTGAGTCGGTCCACCGTGAAAACCTCTTTCCCCCCAATGTCCAGAACGTACGTGGACCTGTTGTTGTTGACCACCGTGAATGGCTCCTCGTACGGCCGCTGTAGCGGTGCCCGGTGTCTGCCCCTTCGTACAAACACAAACTTACAGTTTTGCAGGTCTTTGGGTACATGGGTCAGGGTCCGTCTGTGCTGTGAAGTCGGTACGGGGGCCAGGTTGCCGAGCCTCTCGCGTAGTCTGTCCAGGACTGCTGCGGGTTCCTCCTCTTGCCCCCTTGGGGCTGGTATGAACTCTCCTGGGACGGCCAGGGGTGCGCCATACACCAACTCAGCTGACGAGGCGTGCAGATCCTCTTTGGGCGCTGTGCAAATTCCAAGCAGGACCCAGGGAAGCTCGTTCACCCAGTTAGGTCCTCTCAGGCGGGCCATGAGAGCCGACTTCAAGTGACGGTGGAAGCGTTCTACCAGTCCGTTCGACTGTGGGTGGTAGGCAGTAGTGTGGTGTAGCTGCGTTCCCAACAGGCTGGCCACAGCCGACCATAGTCTGGAGGTGAACTGGGCGCCTCTGTCGGAGGTAATGTGGGCCGGTACCCCCGAAGCGTGCTACCCAGGTTGCAATCAGTGCTCGGGCGCAGGAATCGGCAGAAGTGTCGGTGAGCGGGACCGCCTCTGGCCACCTGGTGAACCGGTCTACCATAGTTAGGAGGTACCGCGCTCCTCGGGACACTGGTAGGGGGGCCCACGATATCCTCATGAATGTGGTCGAACCTCCGGTCGGTGGGTTCGAACTGCTGCGGCGGGGCTTTAGTGAGCCGCTGCACCTTGGCTGTTTGGCACTGCGCGCACATTCTGGCCCATTCACTGACCTGCTTGCGAAGTCCATGCCATGCGAACTTGCTGGAGACCAGCCGGACGGTTGTCCTGATAGATGGGTGCGCCAAACCATGTATGGAGTCGAAAATTCGCCGCCTCCAGGCTGCCGGGATGATGGGGCGAGGTTGGCCGGCAGCCACGTCGCACAGGAGGGTCCTCTCACCTGGGCCTACGAGAAAGTCTTGCAGCTGCAAACCTGAGACTGCGGTCCTGTAGCTGGGCATCTCGTCGTATGCCTGCTGCGCCTCCGCCAGTGCTGCATAGTCCACCCCCAGGGACAGGGCCTGGACAGCTGGTCTGGAGAGTGCGTCCGCCACGACGTTGTCCTTTCCCGAGACATGCTGGATGTCCGTCGTGTACTCGGAGATGTAGGACAGATGTCGCTGCTGGTGAGCCGACCAGGGATCGGACACCTTCGTGAACGCGAAGGTCAACAGTTTGTGGTCCGTGAGCATGGTGAACGGCCTGCCTTCTAAGAAGTACCTGAAATGCCGGATTGCCAGATACAGTGTCAACAGCTCCCGGTCGAAAGCACTGTACTTGAGTTCAGGTGGTCGTAGATGCTTGCTGAAGAACGCCAAGGGTTGCCAGCGCCCCTCGATGAGCTGCTCCAGCACCCCACCGACTGCTGTGTTGGATGCGTCCACCGTGAGGGCGGTCAGAACGTCCGTTCTGGGGTGCACCAGCATTGCGGCATCTGCCAAGGCTTCCTCGGCTTTGACGAAAGTGGCCATGGCCCCCTTGTCCCAAGTAATGTCCTTGCCTTTACCCGACATCAGGGTGTACAAAGGGCACATGATACAGGCTGCTGAGGGGAGGAAACGGTTGTAGAAGTTCACCATACCAACAAACTCCTGCAGGCCTTTGACCGTGTTGGGCCAGGCAAAGTGGCGGATCGCGTCTACCTTGGCAGGCAGAAGTGTTGTCCTGTCTTTGGTAATCCTGTGGCCCAGGAAGTCGATGGTATCGAGACCAAACTGGCATTTGGCCGGGTTGATCGTGAGGCCGAAATCACTCAGGCGGGAGTAGAGCTGGCGGAGGTGGGACAGATGCTCCTGGCGACTACTGCTGGCTATAAGGATGTCGTCCAAATAGATGAACGCAAAGTCCAGGTCATGTCCCACCGCATCCATTAGCCGCTGGAACGTCTGTGCGGCATTCTTCAGGCCGAACAGCATTCGGAGGAACTTGAGCAGGCCAAACAGGGTGATAAGTGCTGTTTTGGGGATGTCTTCAGGGTGCACCGGGATTTGATGGTATCCCTGGACGAGGTCTACTTTGGAAAAGATTCTTGCCCCGTGCAGGTTTGCTGCAAAGTCCTGTATGTGCGGCACGGGGTAGCGGTCTGGAGTTGTAGCCTCGTTCAGTCTGCGGTAGTCGCCGCATGGTCTCCAACCCCCGGCTGCTTTGGGCAGCATGTGCAGGGGGAAGGCCCATGGGCTGTCGGACCTCCGTACGATCCCCAATTCCTCCATCCTCTTGAATTCCTCCTTCGCCAGGGGGAGCCTTAGTGCGCGGGCGTGGAGGGGTGGTCCCTTGGTCGGGATGTGGTGCTGAACCCCGTGTCTGGGCATGGCTGCCATGAACTGCGGTGCCAGAATCGATGGAAAGTCCACCAGGATTCTGGTGAATTCGTTGTCCGACAGCGTGATGGAGTCCAGGTGTGGGGCCGGCAACTTGGCTTCACCCAGGGAGAACGTCTGGAAAGTCTCGGCATGTACCAGTCTTTTCCCTTGCAAGTCGACCAGCAGGCTGTGAGCTCGCAAGAAGTCCACCCCCAGGAGTGGTTGGGCCATGGCCATGGCCAGTGTGAAGTCCCACGTGAACCGGCTAGCGCTGAACTGCAGCTGCACTGTGTGGGTGCCGTAGGTCTGTATCGTGCTGCCGTTTGCGGCCCTCAGGGTGGGTCCTGGCTTCCTGTTGCGGGTGTCGTACCCCGTCGGGGGCAAGACGCTGATTTCCGCTCCGGTGTTGACCAAGAAGCAGTGTCCCGACTGTTTGTCCCATGCGTACAAGAGACTGTCCTGGTGGCCAGCCACCATAGTCATTAGCGGCAGCTGGCCCTTGCAGGGCGGGCGACAACAGCAGGCTTTTGTGCCCCACCGCTGGTGGTAGAAACACCACTGTTCACTGGCCTCCTCACTCCTGCCTCTGTGTTGTGTGCGCCCCCCTGTCAGGCCTGGTCTGGTCTGCTGTTGGGCGCATGGCCTGGTAATCTGACCAACGGACACCACGCTCTCCCTCTTGGCTTTCCACAGCACGTCTGCCCGGGCCGCCACCTTCCGGGGGTCCCTGAAATCTGCATTGGCCAGCAGCAGATGTATGTCCCCGGGCAGTTGCTCTAGGAACGCCTGCTCAAACACGAGGCAGGGCTTGTGTCCGTCAGCCAGAGCCAGCATCTCGTTCATCAATGCTGACGGCAGTCTGTCTCCCAAACCGTCCAGGTGAAGCAGGCGGGCACCTCGCTCACGCCGTGAGAGGCCAAAGGTCTCAATGAGCAGCGCTTTGAATGCTTCATATTTGCCCTCTTCCGGGGGCGACTGTATGAAATCTGCAACCTGGGCGGCCGTCTCCTGGTCAAGGGTGCTCACCACGTGGTAGTAACGCGTGGAATCAGAAGAAATCTACCGAATCTAGAACTGGGCTTCTGCTTGGCTAAACCACACACGTGGTTGCAGCGTCCAGAAAGTTGGCAGTTTTAGCGAAACTGCGTGAATAGATGAAGAGTCGGCCATCTTTGGTCCAAATCCCGTTTGGACCGTCGGGGTCACCAATGTAGCGATGTGCTACACACAGCGCTGAAATAACGACACACAGTCGGTAAATCGTTTCGGGACTAGTTTATTCAAACTTCGCGGTGCTGGCATTTAATCCCTAGCGCCCGCCCTCTCTGGGCGGAAATGACGTCAGAGGTGCATTACCAAAGTCTCCCCCCCCCCCCCCCCCCCCCCCCCGCGCGCTGGCTATTTGTGAGCCGGTTTGCCTGCGCAGAAAGTGGGTCGCCACAATTCCTTCTTTTTGTATTTGCACAGTTTGTTATCTTCTGCATTCTGGTTGAACGCCCTAGTTGGGCAGTCTTTTATTGATTCTGTAATGGTTATTACTCTATAGATTTATTGAGTATGCCAACAAGAAAATGAATCCGTCTTGTATATAGTGACATATATGTACTTTGATAATAAAAGTTACTTTGAACACACACTCAGTGGCCGCTTTATTAATAATAACGATAAAGGAATAAAGTGGCTGCTGAGTGTACATAAACTTGTTCCTATGAGTGGCAGAACTAATTTCCTCTCTCTCTCTCTATCCACTTTGAGTAATTGTTCTTTCCTATCAGCCTTATGTGATTTTGATGCCATCTATTACAACCCTGAGGAGGTGTGATTACCAGAGTAAGTGGTTTTTGTGTGTCTTCCAATTTAAGGACAAAACCTGATGGATATTTGTAAAAACAGAACCAATTTGTTAGTGGGAGATGGCCTATATTAAGGTGGGTTGAGGAACAGAAGATGATGATATTTTCTATTTTTGAGACTATGCAATTAATGTGCCTTTTGATTGTCACATTTCCCACGCTGCAGTAGATTCTAACTTCAAAAGTACTTTGAAACTACATCAAAAATGACCTGCTAAGAGAGTTCCGGCATGTTCTGCCTTCCTTCTGAATCCCAGTATTTTCCTTTTTACAGTGAGTGGCCTTTTATCTTTTTAATTTAAAGGGAAAGGCTGAATAGGTTAGAACTTTGTTCGCTAGAGTGTAAGAGAATGAGGGAGATTTGATATAAGTATACAAAATTTTGAAGAGTATAGATTGGGTAAACGCAAGCAAACTTTTCCCATTGATGTTGGGTGAGATTACAACAAGAGGTCATGGGTTAACAGTGAAAGGCGAAATGTTTAATGCAAACCTCTTCACTCAGTGGTGAGAGTGGAATGAGCTGTCAGCGCAAGTAGTTCATGCAAGCTCAATTTCAACATTTAACAGAAGTATGGATGGGAGGGGTAGGTAGGGCTATGGTCCGGGTGCAAGCCAATTGGATTAGTCAGAATAATAGTTAGGCATGGACTAGATGGGCTGGAGGACCAGTTTCTGTGCTGTAATGTTCTATCACTGTATGACTCAATTTCCACAATGAAATCCATCAACATCTTGAAATGCATACCTTTGAAGGTGGGACAAGCGGAAAAGGGTGTCATGAGATTAAGATCCACAGTTTTACAAATAGTCACACAGCACAAAAGCAAAGTTCGAAGTAAATTTATTATCAAAGCACATACATATCACCGATACAACCCTGAGATTTGTTTTCTTGTGAGCATTCACAGTAAGAACAAGAAACACAATGGAATCAGTGAAAGACTCACCCAACAGGATGCACAGACAACCAAAGTGCAAAAGACAGCAAACTGCAAATACAAAAGGAAAGGGGAAATAAAAGAATAATAGTAATAAATAAATAAGCAATAAGTATTGAGAACGTGAGATGAAAAGTCCTTGAAAATGAGTCCATAGGCTGTGGGAATACTTCAGTGATGGGGCAAGTGAAGTTGAATGAAGTTATCCTCTTTGGTTCAAGAGGTTGATGGTTGAGGGGTAATAACTGTTCCTGAACTTAGTTATGTTGGTCCTGAGGCTCCTGTACCTCCTTCCTGATGGCACTCGCAGGAAGAGAGCATGGCCTGGATGGTGGGAGTCTTTGATGATAGTTGCTGCTTTCTTGTGACAATGCTCTGTGTAGATGAGTTCAGTAGTGGGGAGGGCTTTATCTGTGATGGACTGGGCTGAATCCACTACTTTTTGTAGGCTTTTCTATACAAGAGCATTGGTGTTTTCATACCAGGCCTTGATGGAACTAGAGAAAATACTCTCCACTGCACAGCTGTAGAATTTTGTCAAAGTTTTAGATGACAAGCCAAATCTTTGCAAAATTTCTCTAACTCTGTACTTCCTTCCTAATTGCACGTAAGTGCTGGATTGAGAAATTTAAATCTGCTGACTCTCCCCACCTCTCATCCTCCAATGAGGACTGGCTCATGGACATCTGGTTCCTCCTCCTGAAGTCAATTATCAGCTCCGAGGTCTTGCTGACATTGAGTGAGAGGCTGTTGTTGTGGCACCACTCAGCCAGATTTTCAATTTCCCTCCTATATGCTGATTCATCACCACCTTTGACTTGGCCAGTGATAGTGGTGTCGGCAGCAAACTGAAATATGGAATTAGAGCAGTACTTAGCCACACAGTCATAAAGTGAGTGGAGCCTTGTTTTGCACCTGAGATTGTGGAGGAGATGTTGCTGACTCCTGATGAAGGGTTTCGGCCCGAAACGTTGTCACTACCTCCTCCCATAGATGCTGTCTGGCCTGCTGAGTTCTGCCAGCATTTTGTGTTTTTATTTATTTTCAGCATCTGCAGATTCACTCGTGTTGCCTTTGAATTAATCATGTCTGATTCTTTACAACCCCATTCTTGCCCAATTCTCCCTGCGACCTTTAACCCCCTTAACAATCAAGAACCTATCAGTCTTTGCCTTATATCCACCCAATGACTTGGCCTCCACAGCCATCTGTGGCAATAAATTCCACAGATTCACCGCCCCCTGGCTAATTCCTCCTTATTTCTGTTCCAAAGGGACATCTTTTTATTCTGAGGCTGTGCCCTCTGATGCTAGACTCTCCTCTGCACATCCACTCTATCTGGGCCTTTTCATATTCCTTTCCCCTCTCCCCATCCATCATGTACAGATCTAGGGACATCAAATGCTATTTATTTATTTGTCAGAACTCCGACACCCCCGGCTGTAACAGCACCGTGCCAACCGCTACCTTCTACACTAACCCTTTCTTTCCTGGGAGAGATTTTGTGAACCTCCTCTGGAGCCTCTCCAGGGCCAGAGTGTACAACAACCAAACCGTATACATACGCTCGAAGAACCATAATGGCTCAAGTAGGGAAATGAATTGGCATTTATTGTGCAGCTATGAACCAGAATCAGAATCAGGTTGATTTTTTCTGACATATGTCATGAAATCTTGTTGTTTTGTGGCAGCAGTACAGTGCAATATATAAAAAAAATTACTGTAAGTTACAATAAGGAATATAAACAAAATAATTAAGTTGTACAAAAAGAGAACAAATAGTGTGGTAGCGTCCATGGGTTCATTGTCCGTTTAGAAATCTGATTGTGGAGGAGAAGAAGCTGTTCCTAAAACATTAAGTTTGTGTCTTCAGACTCTTGTACCTTGATGGCTGTAATGAGAAGAGTGCACGCCCTTGGTGGTGGGAGTCCTGAATGAATGATGCCGCCTTGTGTTTTGAAGATGTCCTTGTTGGTGGGGAGGGTTGTGCCCACAACCCTCTGCTACTTTCTCCGATCTTGTGCAGCAGCCCCTCCGTACCAGACAGTGAGGCAACCAGCCCAAACGTTCTCCACGGCACAGCTGTAAAAACTTGCGAGGGTATTTGGTGTCTACCACATTGTTGAATTGTTGAATGTCGGGCATCCATGGAACTTGTGGAGTTTCTTATTCGTTGAGTAGACACGTACTTCATAAGACGAGCCAGCGGTTAATTGCTCATCCCTAGTTGCTTTGAGGGGGTGGTGGTGAGCTGCCGTTTGAGCCACTGCAGTTCTTGGGGTGTATGTATCCTGTCTGACTGTCCTATTGCTATAAAAATGTTACCAGTGCTTCATGTTCCCAGATCAAGCCAATAAATAACTTAATCGCTATGTTACTGTAACCACAATGTAACCTTCTACATTGCCTTACAATTACAGAGTAATACAGCACGGACATCATTTTCACACTGAGCTTGGCAGGTATTTGAAACAGTTTGTCAGGGGAAGAGGTAGAAGCAGGTGCACTTATAAAGTTTAAAAGACATTTGAAGAAGTAAATGAACAGAAGAGGTTTAGAGAAATATTCACCAAATTCAAGCAGCGGAGACTAGCTTAGGTGGACAACTTGGTCGGCGTGGACGAGTGGTATACGAAGGGCCTGAAGCGTTGTTGAGGATCCCTACCACCCAGTCCCCAATCACTTTGACCCACTACAGTCAGAAATGAGGTACAGGAGCATCAGGACTAGGACTGCCAGACTGGGTAACAGCTTCTTCCCTCAGGTTGTGAGACTAATGAATACCTGTCACCATCAAAGTCTCGTTGCTAAGACTACAAGCTATTTAAAGTTCAAAGTAAATTTATTCTCAAAGTACATATAGGTCACCATATACAAAACTGAGATTCATTTTCTTGCGGGCATACTCAATAAATCCATGGAATAATAACCATAACAGAATCAATGAAAGACACACCAACTTGGGCGTTCAACCAGTGTGCATAAGACAACAAACTGATATTTACCTGTGCTGTGCATTTCACATACATTGTGAATTATATTTTATTAACTTATTTTGAAATACTTCTGTTTTCTGTGCTGTGTGTGATATGTGTATTGTGAATGCACGGTAGTCTGGAGGAATGTTGTTCTGTTTGCCCATATATACGTACAGTCAGATGACAATGAACTTGAACTTAAGGTCCTGTCTCTGTACTCAATGACTCTAATTTAACTCACAACACAAGGTTTCTGAACATGGCATTGAACTCTGAATAATTGATGTTGTAAATGGGACACTGCTGATCACTGCCTTCCAATTTCTACCCAGCTAGACGCAGGCAGAGATGAAGAGGAGGTGTTCTATGATTTATCAGTTGCAGTGGATAAAAGGCTGTTCCCTACCAAGGACCCGGTGGCAGGTAGGTTCACAGACCTGGGTATAATTAGCATTCACGCTGTTTAAAAGAGGGAGAGGAGGAGGAGGCAGATAGTGAAGGACATGTGACATTGTTTGACAATATGCTGACCCTGAGTCTAAATTAACATTCCTCGATAACAAGGTAAGACTTAACAATTCAGTAAAGGTTCACACACAAAATGCTGGAGGAACTCAGCAGGCCAGGAAGCATCTATAGAGAGGAATAAGGAATCAGTGTCACAGGCTGAGACCCTTCATCAGGAATGGGGGGAAAGCTAGAATGAGTAGAGTGGAGGAGGAGAAGGTGATAGGTGAGACCATGTGAGGGGGAAGAGAGGTGTGATGGGGAGGGGGAATGAAGTGAGAAGCGGGGAGGTAATAGGTGGAAAAGGTAAAGGGCTGAAGAAGAAGGAATCTGATTAGAGAGGAGAGTGGACCGTGGGAGAAAGGGAAGGAGGAAGGGCACTAGAGGGAGGTGATGAGTAGGTAAGGAGAAGAGAAGCAGTAAGAGGGAAATCAGGATGGAGAACAGAAGGAGAGAGAAGGGGGAGGGGAAGGGTGGAGGAGAGAAAGGTTCATAGTTTTCTATGGCATACCCACGTCCTCCAGCTCTGAAATGAGAGCTCTTATTGGTCGAGGTTTAAGTTTTGGAAGACGTAGACTTGTACTTTACAGCGGCAGCTAGATGTCAGAGAAGGATCACAGCTGGAAGTCTGTAAGAACAGAAAAGATATCAATAAGATTGAAAGATTGCACAGGTGATGGCTGGACTTGAGGACCTGAATAAAAGGGAAAGGTTGAATAGGTTAGGATGTAATTTCCTAGAGCACAGGAGAATGAGGGGCGATTTGATCAAGGTAAAGTATACAAAATTGTGAGGGGTATATACAGGGTAAATGCAAGCAGACTTTTTCCACTAGGTTAGGTGAGGCTAGGTCATGAGTTAAGAGTGAAAGGTGAAATGTTTAAGGAGAACATGAGGGAGAATTTCTTGACTCAGAAGGTGCTGAGAATGCAGAACAAGCTGCCAGTGGAGGTGGTGGATGCATGTTCAGTTTGGATGGGAGGGGTATGGAGGGCTACTGTCCAGGGGCAGGTCGATGGGACTATGCAGAATAATGGAGTAGTCCATTGTTTCTGGTTCAGCAGAAAAGGCACTAAACCAGACTGCAACTGAGTCAATGTGACCATCTGAGCAAAGGTGAAATTTTATATATTTAACTATTGAGTAATATTGTAAATATATTGTTTGATTAAGCATCCCTATTCATTTAAATAATTCACCATGGGTCATTGAATCAATCTTTCCAATTGTGACGCAGTCTAGGACCAGAGGGCACAGCCTCAGAATAGAGCGACTCCCGTTTAGAACAGAGATGAGGGAGAATTGTTTTAGCTAGAGACTGGTGAATCTGTGGAATTCACTGGCACAGCCATGCTGTGGAGGCCAAGTGATCAAAGTCAGAATCATGTTTAATATCACTGGCATATGTCGTGAAATTTGTTAACTTTACGGCAGCAGTACAATGATAAATAGATATAGAGAAGTATATTTAAAGCATGTTCTTGCTTACTAAGGGCATCAAAGGTGACGGGGAATCGGCAGGAGAATGGGATTGAGAGGGATAATAAATCAGCCTGATGGAATGGTGAAGCAGACTCGATGGGCCGAATGGCCTGATTCTGCTCATATGTCTTATAGTCTACATATAAAAAATTACTGAATGGCATATTTCATGATGCTACTCCATGATATGTGCATGTTTCACTTAAAGTAAAAACACAGACTCTTGTCACTTGAGGTTACATAATTTAATAAAGTCTAAGACTCTGTTATGCCTGAGAATCAGTTGGTTCATCAATATATTATGGAAAAGTATTTTGATATGGTAACCATTTTTACAGATGCTTTATAAGATCATTTAACTGGGAATGTTGGTGTGGCTGTTCTTGTGCCTGAATTACAGGTAACAATAAAGAAACCTCTTACTAACCATTTATCAGTATATACAGCAGAATTGGTGGCCATCATTTTGGGCTTACAGTGGGTGGAGGGGATTTGTCCTTGCAAAGTTGTAACTTGTTCAGATTCCTTTTCTGTTTTGATGAGTCTTAAAACAGGTCATTCTAGCAGAAGGTCGGCTTTACTGTTGCAAGCTCTTCAGACTTTATTTCATATTCAAAGTATTGGTTTCCATGTCTTTTTCTTATGGGTCCCTGCATACAGAGGTGTTGAGGGGAATGAGTGGGTTAGTTGTTTAGCTAAAAAAGCTGTTAAAAGTTCAAAAGCAAATCACAAGCTAAGAGGTTGGTAGAGTTAAGATCTAGGGGCTTATGGCAAGACTAGTGGGATAAAGGGCATAAGGGGAGACACCGTTACAGAATACATAAAATTATTGGGCTTATGGGAGAAGGGGGTAAAACAAGAAGTTAAGGATTTATATTGACTTGACTTAGAATTGGGCATAGTGTTCCTTATATCTTGTTGGGAATTACTATTCTGGGGTGTGTAGGTTTTGTCATCATTATGAAACAGTTGAACATATACTATTACAATGTGAAACAAATGAGGTTGAAGGAAATCTTTGGGGGGTGATAGTTTTCCTTTAAAAACTTTAAGTTATGGGAGTGACTTGAATTTAATTCACAGCATGTCTTTCACTATGTGCAATCTATAGGGCTTCTTGGGGAAATTTAGCTTTCATTGAAAAAGTAGTAGTGAGGGTTTTATTTCCCAATTCTCTACGCCACACTCCAGTCCAGTTGGTGGCGTTAATGTGCCTTTAAGTTGGACTGCCAATCGGCATTAAAAGTCAAAAGAAGAAGAAGGCAGCTTGCATCATTTTAGACTCCCATCTTTTTATTGCAACTAGTTTTATGTTTTGAAGTTACAAAACATAACAAATGGCATCAAGGAGCAAATGTTTCTCTGTTCTTACATCTTCTTATCTTCATCTTCTTGTAATGTACCAGGGCCCAGTGAACTTGACCTCAGTTTATTGGTGGACTCCACTGACTCTGTGGGTGATGACTCAGAGTTTGAAGATCAGGTAACAACATTCAGTTAAGTCATTTCTCCTCACCTATTTCCCCTCCCTACACCACCTCCATTTACTGTATTTTATGAAAGACAATAACATTCAGAATTGCATTCCTCCCACTGGAGTGAGTACGGGATTAAATTCCAGGATTATTATCTGGAGGTTGGCATCAGTAATGTTAACCATGTAAATATAGGATTGTAGAAAAGCCCAGTTCATTATAATCTTTTCCAGAAGGAAATATGCGCTACCCAGATCACACAGGGCCCAGGAATTGGTAGAGGCAGGTACAATTATAATATTTAAAAGGTTTATAGACAGGTATTTGGATAGGAAAGGTTTAAACCAGCGGTTCCCAAACGTTTTTATGCCACAGAGCATTTAACCAAGCGGTCTATGGACACCAGGTTGGGAACCCTGTGTTTAGAGGGATTTGGGCCAAACGTGGCAAAATCATCCAAAGAAACCAAGGCAGATGAAGCCTACGGACTAATTGTCAGGAAATGGAGCTAGCATAGATATGTACCGTGGTTGACATGGGCACCACACACAAAATGCCAGAGGAACTCAGCAGATCAGGCCACATCTGTGGAGAGGAATAAACAGTCGATGTTTCAGGCCAAAGCCTTTCATCAGGACTGAGTTGCTCCTGCATTTTGTAAGTGATGCTCAAAATGTTCACCATATGCAGAAACTCGTGTGTTTTGGCATGGTTATGAAGGGCCAGAGGGCCTCTGGCAGTGCTGCACCATATTCTAACTCTATTACTCAATGCCATGGGTAAAGACAGCACAGAAAAGATTCACCGGTCTTTGGAGGGTTTGGATTATAAGGAGATTTTTATTTATTTGGAGATACAGCACGGAACAGACACTTCCTGCCCAATGAATCGTACCCCCGGCAACCCACCTATTTAACCCTAGCCTAATCGCAGGACAATTTACAATGAACAATTGACCTTCTGACCTGTACGTCCTTGGAATGTGGGAGGAAACCAGAGAACCTTGAAGAAACCCACGCAGTCACTGGTAGAACATACAACCTCCTTACAGACAGCCTCAGAACTGAACTCTGAACTCCGGCGCACCGAGCTGTAATAGCGTCATGCTAACCACTGCGCTACCGTGGCCCCCTCCCCATACTTCTGAGTTGCTGGATGGCCTGAGATAGTGTTCCCTGGAGTACAGGAGGCTGAGGGCCAACCTTATTGAGGTTCATAAAATCAGGAGGGGCACAGATAAGGTAATGATCACGGATGTTTCCCAGGGTTTGGAGTCTCAAGCTAGAGGCCGAGAGGTAAAAGGGATTTATCTGAAAAGTAAGTTTTTCACACAGAGGGTGGTGGGTATATGGAACAAGCTACCAGAGGATGAGATAGGGGCAGGTACATTTACAATGTTTAAAGGACATCGGGATAGGTTCATTCAGTTATTTATTGAGATACAGTAAGGTTCCCAGCCCTTCGAGCCCCGCTCTTCAGGAATCCCCCAATTTAATCCTAACCTAATTACAACTACCAACCAGTTTGTCTTTGGGCTGTGGAAGGAAACCGGAGCACCCAGAGGAAATCCAGGTGAACGTGCAAACTCCTTACAGGCAGCGGCAGGAATTGAACCCGGATCACCTACACTGTAAAATGTTGGGGAGGCACGCTGCTGTGCCTCCCCCATAGGCAGGGGTTCCCAACCTGGGGCCCACAGAACCTTCGGTTAAAGGTAGGGGTCCATGGCTTAAAGAAGTTTGGGAGCCCCAGGTTCAGAGGGATACGGGCCCAAAGCAGGCAGGTGGGACAAGTCTAGCCTGGAATGATTAGCGTGGCAGAGATGAGCCAGAAGGCCTATTCCTGTGCTGTATAACTCCATGTCTGTGATACGTCACAGTTCACTTTAGACAGTTGGTGTTGAATCCACCTTGCTTAGCCTACTATTCCGTCTCGCAGCTCGACAGACTGCCAAGACCTCTGATGGATCACCAACTCTTATACGCCTTCTGAAGTCATTGTTATGATGGCATGGCAACAGCGTCCCCCTCTCTGCTGAAGTGCAATGAAGTGATCCTGTAAGAATTCACTTCACCATCCAAACTCAGGCCAAGAGTTGGGGTTAGTGCTCGACTCAAAGTACGTTTATTTTCAAAGTATGTGTACTATATACAATCTGGAGATTCATCTCTTTACAGGCAGCCACAAAACAAAGAAACCCAATAGAACGTATTGAAAAAGACCATCAAGCACCCAATGTGCAGGCAAACTATAACAGTAACATTCAGAGCTGAAGTTCACGAAAGTGAGTCCACAGACACGAAGACAGTCGTCTCTGCAGGAGCCTATTAGTTGCAGACCACAGCCTCAGTTCAGTGCAGAGAGGAGTAAACCTCAAGGGAAGTGTACGTACAGCGTTCAGTAGCTCCGTGACCCCGGACCTGTGCAATGCCTGAGACCTTGATAAGATTTTTCCATTTCCCTTTGTTCACCAGGTGAATGAAGTGCCTACAGCAGCAGAAGACAGTAAAACAGAAGGTCAGTACTGAAGCTTGCAATCGCAGAGGAAGGCTGGATGTGTAGGGTGAGGACACCGGCAGATTGTGGGAGGGGAGGGGATGCACACCAGCCACTGTGGTATGTTGGCCCATGTCTGATTTAAAAAAGATGATGAACGCTGCAATCGCCAGGAATGAGAGTGAGGCGAGAGCAGAAAGAAGCCTCTTGCTGTGAAATCTGTTCCCCTCCTCATGAAACCACAGTAGCAAACCCCTCTTACTTACATAGAAAAAGGCTATTGGGCCCACGGAGTCCCTACTGGCCTCCAACACAGTAATCCCATCAAGTCCCATTCCTCCTTTTTATTCTGTCCCCGCCACCTTCTTATTCTGGCTTCTTCCCCCTTCCTTTCCAGTCCTGAGGAAGGGTCACAGCCCAAAACGTTGACTGTTTATTCCCCTCCATAGATGTTGCCTGACCTGCTGAGTTCCTCCAGTGTCTTGTGTGTGTTGCTCAAGATCTTCACCATCGCAGAGTCTTGAGTCCCATTCCTCTGCCCTTTTATAGCCCAAACTCTCTCACATCCCCTGTTTTTAGTTGAAGAGTCCTAGTCATTGAGCAGTACACCACTGGCGCAGGCCCTTCGGCCCATCTCATCTATGCCAAACTATTATACTGCTTAGTCCCATCAATCTGCACCCAGACCATCACCCTCCATATCCCTCCCATCCTCGTTCCTAACCAAACTTCTCTTAAATGTTGAAATCAAACCCAAGTGTTCCACACAGTCCCCACCCTCTGGCTGAAGAAGATCCCCCTCAGGTCCCCTTGAACATTTCACCTTTTGCCCTTAACCCATGACCTCTAGATCTAGTGAGCACAATACTCTAAGTAGACTGCAAGTTATTTATTGTCATTATAAATTGGCTGTTTGTGGGAAACACCAACTGACTGCTGCACTTACTTGCATTCCAGCAGCAATGTAACAAGCGTCAAATTCAAAAGTTCAAAGTAAATTTAGTATCAAAG
This sequence comes from Hemitrygon akajei, assembly GCF_048418815.1. Classification (NCBI taxonomy): domain Eukaryota; kingdom Metazoa; phylum Chordata; class Chondrichthyes; order Myliobatiformes; family Dasyatidae; genus Hemitrygon; species Hemitrygon akajei. The sequence continues at coordinate 13,369,870 of NC_133135.1, read as the reverse complement.
TACATATACGTCACCATATACAACTTCACTGTGGGCATACTAAATAAGTTCAATAATCGTAATAGAATCAATGAAAGACCACACTAACAGGGCGGACAGCCAGTGTGCAAAAGACAACACTGCAAAAGCAAAAAGGAAGAAAACAAAAAGAAATAATAATAATAATAAATAAATAAGCAACATATATCGAGAACATGAGGTAAAGAGTCCCTGAAAGTGAGTTCAGTGATGGGGCCAAGTGAAGTTGAGCAAAGTTACCCCTCTGATTCTAGAACCTGACAGTTAAGGGATAACAAGTGTTCCTTAACCTGGTGGTGTAAATCCCAAGGTTCTTGTACCTTCTTCCTGATGCCAGCAGTGAGAAGAGAGCATGACCTGTGTGCTGGGGGTCCCTGATGATGGAGGCTGCTTTCCTGCAATAAAGCTCGGTGTAGGTGGGCTCAGTGGTGGAGAGGTCTTTACCTGTGATGGACTGGGCCATATCCATTACTTTTTGTAGAGTTTTCCATTCAAGGACATTAATGTTTCCATACCCGGCTGTGATGCAGCCAGTTAAAGGGGTGACCCCTTTGAAGTTTGTCAGAGTTTTAGATGTCATGCCAAATCTGCACAAACTTCTAAGGAATTAGAGGTACTGCCATACTTTCTTCGTAAATGCACTTATGTGTTGGGCCCAGGACAGGTCCTCAGAAATGATAACACTGAGGAATTTAAAGTTGTTAACCCTCTCCACCTCTGATCCCCCGATGAGGACTGGCTCACAGACCTCTGCAGTTAATAATCAGCTCCTTGGTCTTGTTGACATTGAGTAAGAGATTGTTGTTGTGACACCACTCAGCCAGATTTTCAATCTCCCTTCTATATGCTGATTGATTATCACACCTTTGATTCAGACTACGACAGTGGTGTTGTCAGCAAACTTAAATATGGCACTGGAGCTGTGCTTAGGCTCACGGTCATAAGTGTTAAGTATTAATAGAATCTGTTCAGAAACACAGCCTTTGGATCATGTTTGCCAACAATTCTTTAAACAATGTGCCTTTCTCTTGCAGAAGATGTGAAGAACACAGTGACCATCTTTGTTATCGGTAAGCTGCATCCAGAGCAGGGTGCTTGCTTGTTCCCTTCCATCCCTCCTGTGTCTCTACACGTGCCAGAGTATCCACCAGCATATTCATAGAAATGGCCTCTGCCCCTTTCCTTTCCAGTCCTGATGAAGGGTCTCAGTCCAAAATGTCGACTGTTCATTCCTCTCCATTGATGTTGCCTGATGTGCTGCGTTACTTTAGCATTCTGTGTGTGTTGCTCAAGATTTCCAGCATCTTGTGACTTAGAAACATGTGTTGTGCGCTGTAGCTGGGATCCAGTCAACCATTACAACAGCAGAAAGTCTTGCCTTTCTGACACACGTAGTCAAATCAAGGATGCTTGGACGGAACTGGGAAGAATGTGGTGAGAATATGGAAGCTAGTGTAGTTGTACACAAGGACTGTGTTCAGCTTTGGGTGCCCCGCTACAGGAAAGATGTTGTTAAAGTGAGAAGAGTGCAGAAAGGATGAACTAGGATGTTGCAAAAACTTGAGGAACTGAGTTTAGAGAGGACAGTTTAGGACCAGATCCCTTAGAGTGTAGGAGACTGACGGGTGATCTTAGAGATGTATAAAATCATGACGGGTAGACGGGGTGAATATACTCGGTCTTTAGGGGGAATCAGGAACTAGAGGGCAAAGGGTTAAGGCGAGTGGGGAAGGATTTAAGTGAAACGTGAGGGACAACTTTTGTTTTTACACAAAGGGTGGCATCTGTGTGGAACAAGCTGCCCAAAGAAGTGACTGAGGCTCCTACAGTAACAACATTTAAGTACAGTTTATGAATTGGAAAGGTTTAGAAGGTTATGGGCAAAGTGCTGACAAATGGGACTTGCTGGGTCATCACCTTGGTCATCATCGACCAGTTGGGCTGAAGGGCAAAATGGGTCCTGATGAAGGGTCTTGGCCCAAAACATCAACTGTTTATTCATCTCCATAGACACTGCCTGACCTGATGAGTTTCTCCACCATTCTGTGTGTGCTGCTCTGGTTTCCAGCATCTGCAGAATCTCTTTGCGTGAACAGCCAACCAACATGAATCGCTGAAGTTTTGTTTATGATTTGCTGCCTGATGTGCTGAGTTCCTGTGGCTGTGTGTGTGTGTGTGTGTGTGTGTGTGTGTGTGTGTGTGTGTGTGTGTGTGTGTGTGTGTGTGTGTGTGTGTGTGTGTGTGTGTGTGTGTGTGAGAGAGAGAGAGAGAACATAGAACATAGAAATCTACAGCACGTTACAGGCCCTTCGGCCCACAACATTGTGCCGACCACATAACCTACTCTAGAAACTGCCTAGAATTTCCCTACCACATAACCCTCTATTTTTCTAAGCTCCATGTACCCATCTAAAAATCTCTTAAAAGACCCTATTGTATCCACTTCTACCACCTTTGTTGGCAGCGCATTCCACACACCCACCACTCTCCTTGTGAAAAACTTACCTCTGACATCCCCCCGTACCTACTTCCAAGCACCTTAAAACTATGCCCGCTCATGTTAGCCATTTCAGCCCTGGGAAAAAGCTTCTGGCTATCCACTTGATCAATGCCTCTCATCATCTTATACACCTACATTAGGTCACCTCTCATCCTCCGTCACTCCAAGGGAAAAAGGTGATGAAAAGGAGAATACTGTTTAAGAGTTCATACATTTTCTGCCCTTGTACATAATATTCCACCGGATTCATCCTCCACTCACTAAGCTGAACCTCTATCACACCCTCTTACAATGCTATCAGTATGAAGATGGAAATTCACAAATACACATCTCACATGCCATCATTTGCATCCCAAGGCACTGATGCCTGACTACATCAGTGGGAGCACAGACAGCAGCAAACATCCATCACTTTATCATTTTGTGTCCAAGGTGATCTCGTTTAGTTGTTGTTCACACAAAGGCCAGCGACCAAGCAGACTTCTAGTTAAGTCTTGATGAATGAGATTACAGTACATGCATTGATTGTATATATTTAATTTGTTGACCTGTATTCCTTTTATAAATTTTAAAAGCAATTTGGCATTTCTTCAGGAAATGCTTCGACTCATAGGAAGACGCCAGCTAAATTGGAACAAGCAATGGTTACGTGAAACCCCTGTATCTGCTGCAGCTCTTGGGTGGTCATTTCTCATCATCATCATCATTGTGTGCCGTGTCATATGACATTGGGGATCATGGTCTTTTGCACGACCATGATTGTTCTTGGCTAATTTTTCTGCAGAAGTGATTTGCTATTGCTTTCTTCTGGGCAGTATCTTTACAAGGTGTTGGCGCATGGCCAGGTGGTTAAGGCGTACATCTAGTGATCTGAAGGTCACTAGTTCGGGCCTTGGCTGAGGCTGCATGTGTGTCCTTAAGCAAGGCACTTAACCACACATTGCTCTGCGAAGACGCCGGTGCCAAGCTATATGGGTCTTCATGCCCTTTCCTTGGACAACATCGGTGGCGTGGAGAGGGGAGACTTGCAGCTTGGGCAACTGCCAGTCTTCCATAAAAAAACCTTGCCCAGGCTTGCCTGGAAACTTTCCAAGGCGCAAATCCATGGTCTATCGAGACTAACGGAGGCCTACACACATCTTTACAAGATGGATGAGCCCAGCCGTTATCAATGCTCTTCAGAGGTTGTCTGCCTAGTGTCAATGGTCACATAACCAGGACTTGTGATATGTACCAGCTGTTCATACCACCTGCACCCATGGCTTCACGTGACCCTGATTGGAGGCTAAGCAGGTGCTACACCTTGCCCAATGGTGACCTGCAGGCTAGCGGAGGGAAGGAGCACCTTACACCTCCTTTGGTACAGATGGATCTCCAGCCTGCCACCCGAACTTCTATTTGTGTATTAAGTACACACATCCTCATAGACATATAGGCAAGATTGAAGTCTCCTCTATATCAGTGAGACCCAACATAGACTGGGGGACGACTTTGCTATATCTACTACAAAAGGTGGCATTTCTTCATTGTCACCCATTTCAATTTGACTTCCCAGTCCCACTCCAACATATTGGTCCATGGCCTCCTTTACTACCACAATAAGGTTAAACTCAGGTTGGAGGAGCAACCCCTCAAATTTTGTGTGGGTACCCTCCAACTTAATGACATAAACATTGATTTCTCCAACTTCCAGTAATTTCTCCACCTCCTTCTTTTTCTCTTTTTCCATTCCACATTCTTGTTCCTCTCCCACCCTTTCTCGTCTCTTCCCCTTCCCATCATCTCCCTCTGGTGTCCCACCTTTCCCTTTCTTCCAAGGTCTACTCTGTTCTCCCATCAAATTCCTCCTTCTTCCCTTTATCTTTTCCACCTGTCCCCCCTCCCCTACCTTCTTACTTTATCCCCCCCTCAACCACTCCCGTACCTTCTCCCTCAACTGGTTCACCTGTCACTTGCCAACTTGTACTCATTTCCTTCCCCCCACCTTCTTATTCTGGCTTCTGCCTCCTTCCCTTCCAGTCCTGATGCAGGGTCTCAGCCTGAAACGTTGACTCCTTATTCCCCTCCATAGATTTTGCTTGACCTGCAAAGTTCTTCTGGGATTCTGTGTGTGTTATTCAAAATTGAGATCTATTTACTCTCACTCCCATCCATCTAGGGCTAGTTGACATATGAACAGTGGAGTCCTACATTCTGAGGGAAATACGGCTTGGAAATAGGCCCCTTGGCCCATCGAGTCAAGAACCCATTTATAGTAACACCAGCCATTTTATACTTCCAGCAGTCCTGTCAATTTTTACCACTGTAATCCACTGTCTGGGCAACATAGTTTTGGGCCTCTTATCTAAGAAAGGATGGGCTGGCATTGAAGGTGGTGCATGAGAATGATCCCAGGAATGAAAGGGTTAAGAAGCTTTTGATGGCTGTAGGCCTGTACCCACTGGAGTTTAGAAGAACGAGGCGAGATTCTCATTGAAACCTATCAAATATTGAAAAGCCTGGATAGAGTGGACATGAAGAGGATGTGGGGGTGTCGAGGACCAGAGGGCATAATCTCAGAATAAAAGGACATCCCTGTAGAATAGAGCTAAGAAGGAATTTCTTCAGGCAGAGGGTGGTGAATCTGTGGAATTCACTGCTACAGATGGTTGTGGAAGCTAAGTCATTGGGTATAGTTGAAGAAGAGACTAATAAGTTCTTGATTAGGATGGGTGGCAAAGGTTACAGGGAAAGGCAGGAGAAAGGGGTTGAGAGGAAAAGTAAATCGGCCATGATGGAATGGTGGAGCAGACTGAATGGGCCGAATGGCCTAACTCTGATCCTATGTTGTAGTAAAAGTACTATAAATTACAATAATAGATTCAGATTTAGCTATAAATAAAGGAATAGCAGAATGCAGAATATAGTGTGAGAGAATGTAGCGCAGGGAGACATTAAGTTACAAGGCCCATAATGAGATAGATTGAACGTTTCAAGCTCCGTTTATAGTCATTCAACTGTACACATGTATACTGCCAAACAAAACAACATTCCTCTGGACCAAAGGTTCCCAACTTGGGGTCCACAGACACCTTGCTTAATGCTATTGATCCATGGCATGAAAAAGGTTGGGATCCCCTGCTCTGGACCAAGGTGCACAACACAGAAAGCAATATTACCACAAATAGTGAGGTGCATATACAAGTTAAAAAATGAACAGTATAAAGCTACTGATGTATCATTCATGGTGGCAAGGAGTTTAGTTGTATTACAGCCAAGTGGAAGAAGTGGTTTCCCGTTTGAACAGTTCTTGTCCTATGCTGTGGTACCTCCTGCCTGATGGTGGGATGGGGAGAGGGGTCAAAGGGATTGAGGACAGATGGGAGGGATCACTGACAACACTAAAGGCCCTGCATGCACAGAACTGCTGATAAATAACTCTGATGGGTGGAAGAGAGACCCCGGTGTTCTCTCAGTCATCCTCACAATGCTCAGTAGGGATGCAGTCAGATGTGTGTGTGGTGTGCCATTGAAGTGAGCTGACTCTCGGTCGAGTGTGAGGAATGAGGTGAGGAACGCTCAAGCGATGATACCTAGAGGAACAAACCTGTTAAACTAATTGTGGGCCAGGCTCATTTTATCAAATCAATAAGGCCATAAGATAAAGGAGCAGAATTAGGCCATTAAGCCCATTGAGGCTGTTCCGCCATTTGATCAAGACTGATCCAATTTTCCTGTCAGCCCCAATCTAACTGCCTCCCTATTTCCCTTCTGCCCTGACCAATTAAGAATCTATCAACCTCTGCCTTAAATATACATAAAGACTTAGCCTCCATAGCTGCCTGTGGCAAAGAATTCCACAGATTCACCACTCTCTGGCTAAAAAAATTCCTCCTCATCTCCATTCTAAAATGATGCCCCTCTGTTCTGAGGCTGTGTCCTCTGGTCTTGGACTCTCCCATCATAGGAAACATCCTCTCCACATCCACACTATCAAGCACTTTCTCATTTAATAGGTTTCAATGTCACCCCTCATTCTTCTGAACTCCAATGATACAGGCCCAGAGCCATTAAACAATCTTCATATGACAAGCCGTTCCATCCTGGAATCATTTTGTGAACCTCTTTTGAACCCTCTCCAGTTTCAGCACATCCTTTCTAATATAAGAGGCCCAAACCTGCTCGCAATACTCACAGCAAGTGGGACCTCACCAGTGCTTTATAAAGTCTCAACGTTATATACTTGATTTTATATTTTAGTCCTCTTGAAATGAATGCTAACATCATGTACGCCTTCCTTCTTTATCCTACATGAGGACTCCCACTTCCCTTTGCACCTCAGTTTTTGTATTTTCTCTCCCATTTAGAAAATCATCAACTCTTAAATTTCTTCTACCAAAGTGCATGACTATACACTTCCCAATACTGTATTCCATCTGCGACTTTATTGCCCATTTTCCTAATCTGTCTAAGTCTTCTGTAGCCTCTCTACTTCCTCAGAACTACTTGACCCTCCACCTATCTTCATATCATCTGCAAGCTTTGCAACAAAGCCATCAATTCCATCATCCAAATCATCGACATATAATGTTAAAAGAATCAATCCCAACACAGATCCCTGTGGAATCTGTATATCGTTGATTCAATTCTCACTCCAACCACACTTACCTGATTAAAGGACATTGATATGAAACATCAACTTTGTTCTCTTCTTCACAGACACTGCCTAATCTGTCAAGCATTCCAGCACTTTGCTTTTATTTCAGGTTCCTAGCTTTGGTGATATTTTAGTTTAATTTTTGTTGGGCAACACTGCGGTGCGGAATTGAGAGCAGCACTACCTAGGTGCCATCTTTTGATGAACCATTAGGCCAGGATCCAATCTGGATTTACACTGTTGCCCAAAACCCTTTGTCATGGTCTGAGATCGGTGAAGAGATTACCTAGCAATTCATCACGTTGCCATAGTTGATGAGTTATTAGACCGGGTTCCCAACTGGGCTTAACGATCCTCAGGTTGCTGATGCCCACAATCATTGTCCATGGTCTGAGGTCAGTGTGGAGATTATCCCGCAATTCATCACACTGCTGTTTTTGGGAACTTGCCATGCAGAATTTGTCTGCATTACAGAGTGGCTAACACTTGGAGGAGTTTTTCTGCTGTAAAATGCCTTAGAGGGTGGCATTGTAGCATAGTGGTTAACATAACGCTTTACAGCACCAGCTGTAAGATCATGTTCAGCTCCCACTGCTCTCTGTGAGGAGTTTGAATGTTCTTTCTGTGACCGCATGGGTTCCTTCTGGGTGCTCTGGTTTCCTCCCACATTCTAAAGACTTACGAGTTAGGGTTAGCAATTTGTGGGCATGCTATGTTAATGCTGGAAGCATGGCAACTCTTGTGGGCCGCCCCCCACCCCCACAGCCTCAAACATGTGAGTCATTGTAGGTTGTGATGTTTCAATGCACATATGACAAGTAAAACTAATCTTTAATCTTTTAGCATATCCTGAGTTTACGAAATACTGTACTTAGTACAAATGTAAGTTTTCTTTTGTTCTTTCTTCTTGTTGGTACATCTCATGTGTTCTTGTCCTTGTGCCAAGGTGGTCCTGTATCTGGGAGACGAGTGCAGTGCAAGAGAGTAGCAGCGGAGTATGGCTTCACCTACCTGTCCATGGAGGACCTCATCCAGGATGTGATGGGTTTCGGGCCAGAGAGGAGAGAGGAGACTAAGGAAACCGAAACGTGTGAGCAGCTGGTGCCTCAGGTAAGTACACCTGATCCTCCTGGGACAACACACCATACAAACCCAGTCAATACCACCGGTCAACTCTGATGCTCTCACAGATGTTATTGAAGTTCTGAGGCTTATTGATTGGACTGTTTTTCATTTTGGCCTCTTTAGGTTGCCGATTGGTGGGCTGGGGATTTGGGTGATCTGTTGGTTTTTATGCAAGGGATGGGTTGGGGGGGGTTTGGGATTTGCAAGTTTTCATTTATTTTTTCTTTTTGTGCGGGGGGGGGGGATTGATGTCTTACCACTACTTCTATGTTTTTTCTGAATTTTATGGCTACCTGGAGAAGATAAATCTGAGTCGTATTCTGCATACATACTTTGAAAATAAAATGAATCTTTGAACATTTGAAAGTCAGACCTGAAGCCCTAACTTTGAGTAATGGATGAACATCTGCCGTTAAATGACAATGTGATATTTCTTTTTGAACATTTCGTGGCGCATTCATGTTCTCACTTCAGTGATGCCTCGAAGCTGAGAAGGCTAAATCGAGTGTAAATTGGCTGTGCAAGCTGGATTGACTGAGTAGCAAATTATGGCAAATCTCTGCTTCAGGCTGTTCCAGCATAAATGGGCTCAAGATGACACCACTGTATAACTCTGAAAACAGACTGTGAGACTACTGAACAGTGGTGGTCAGAGTGACCCAGGCATTCTCATGCAGAAAGTTGGCAGCAGATACACCAAGTACCAATTAACAGCAGATGTTCATCCATTATTCAAACTTAGGGCTTCAGGTCTGGGTTTCAAATGTTCAAAGATTCATTTTATTATCAGAGTACGTATGCGAAATACAACTCTGAGACTTGTCTTCTCCAGATAGCCACATAAACAAATGCAATGTTAGCATTCATTTTGTGAGGTAAGGACTAGCATAAGGCGTATTGCTGAGGCTTTATAAGGCATTGGTCAGACTCCATTTGGTGCATTTGGAGTATTTTGAGCAGTTTTGGGCCCTATCTAAGAAATTTGATGGTGGGGTGGAGATACATCTCTACTGAAGGAGGTGTAAGTCACTCCTTCCCTCCGCTAGCCTGCAGGTCACACTTGGGCAAGGTGTAGACCTACTTAAATACCCCCCCCCCCTCAATCAGGGTCACATGAAGCCATGAGAGCAGGTGGGGGATGGTTTTACGAGAGCTGGTGCAAATCACAAGTCCTGGCTGTGTACTCGCACCAGGCAGGTAGTCTCTGAAGAGTATTGATAACTGCCGGGGTCACTTGTAAAGAGGAAGGCAATGGCACACCACTGCTGTAGAAAAATCATGATTGCCTACATCATATGACACAGCTTTAATGATGATCTAAGGAAAATGTGCTTCTGTTGGAGAGGGTCCAGAGGAGGTTCACAAGATTATATTGGAACTGAAAGGGTTAACATATGAGGAAAGTTTGATGGCTCTGGGCCTGTACTGACTAGAGTCTAGAAGAATAAGGTGGGGGAGGGGGGGAATCTCATCGACTATTGAAAGGCGTAGATAGAATGGATGTGGAGAACATGTTTCCTATTGTGAGGGGGTCTAGGACCAAAGGGCACAGAACTTCTTACTGTTTAAAGAGGTCATGAGCACAGTGGGTGAAGCCTATGGATTCTGTTCAATGTAACTTCTGGGCGATATCTATTAACATCATATCTCCTGGGTGGTGTTTTTTGAGCTCATATCTTCTGTGAAGTGTCTATTGACCTTGTCCTACAGGACAACAAAGACAACAAAATTTGGTCTTGACATTTCCAAAGGAGAGAGGGCATAAATCATACTCCTGAATCAAATGCCCAAGTGGATACTGGTTGAGAGTGAGGCTAGATTTGGCCATCTGTGATAAGACGTACATCATGAATTGGCAGCACTCTCAGAGTCAAATTCAAGAGAAGAACTGAAGAGCGTCGGTGCTAGGACATAGAACACAGAACAATACAGCATAGAACAGGCCCTTTGGTGTAGCATGTTGTGGTGATCTACATATATAAACCTACTCATAGAAACATAGAAAACCTACAGCACAATACAGGCCCTTTGGCTCACAAAGTTGTGCCAAACATGTCCCTCTATTTTTCTAAGCTCCATGTATCTATCCAAATGTCTCTTAAAAGACCCTATCGTATCTGCTTCCACCACCATTGCCGGCAGCCCATTCCACACACTCACCACTCTCTGAGTAAAAAAATTACCCCTGACATCTCCTCTGTACCTACTGTCCAGCACCTTAAACCTGTGTCCTCTTTCAGCCCTGGGAAAAAGCCTCTGGCTATCCACACAATCAATGCCTCTCATCATCTTATACACCTCTATCAGGTCACATCTCATCCTCTGTCGCTCCAAGGAGAAAAGGCTGAGTTTACTCAACCTGTTTTCATAAGGCACACTCCCCAATCCAGGCAACATCCTTGTAAATCTCCTCTGCACCCTTTCTATACTCCATGATCAATCTAACCCTTCCCTCCTACACAGCCCACAAACCTCCATTTTTCTTACATCCACCTGCTGATCTAAAAGTCTATTAATTGTCCCTGGAGTATCTACCAACCCCAGCAGCGCATTCGGGGAAAACAACACTCTTTGTACAAAGCCTACAGTACTTCTGATATCTTCCCTAATTTTCCTCCATTCACCTTTAAAGGCTACCTTCTGACATTGGCCATTGCTGTCCTGTGAAAAGGGTGCAGACTGTCCACTCTTTCTACACCTCTCATAACCTTATGCACCTCTATTATGTCGCCTCTCACCCTCCTTCATTTCAAAAAGAAAATCCTGAGCTTGGTCAAATGTTCCCCATAATACATTCTCTAATCACTCAGTCACTGAAAGTAAGCATGCAGGTACAGCAGGCAGTGAAGAAAACTCATGGCATGTTGGTCTTCATAACAAGGGGAGTTGGGTATAGGAGCAAAGAGGTCCTTCTGCAGCTGTACAGGGCCCTGGTGAGACCACACCTGGAGTATTGTGTTCAGTTTTAGTCTCCAAATTTGAGGAAGGACATTCTTGCTATTGAGGGAGTGCAGCGTAGGTTCATGAGGTTGATTCCTGGGATGGTGGGACTGTTATATGTTGAAAGATTGGAGCGACTGGGCTTGTATACAATGGAATTTAGAAGGATGAGAAGAGACCTGATTGAAACATAAGATTATTAAGGGATTGGACACGCTAGAGGCAGGAAACATGTTCCCGATGTTGGGGGAGTCCAGCACCAGAGGCCACAGTTTAAGAATAAGGGGTAGACCATTTAAAACAGAGTTCAGGAAAAACTTTTTCACCCAGAGAGTTGTGGATCTATGGAATGCTCTGCCTCAGAAGGCAGTGGAGGCCAGTTCTCTGGATGCTTTCAAGAAAGAGTTAGATAGAGCTTTTAAAGATAGTGGAGTCAAGGGATATGGGGAGGAGGCAGGAACGGGATACTGATTGTGGATGATCAGCCATGATCACATTGAATGGTGGTGCTGGTTTGAAGGGCTGAATGGCCTACTCCTGGACCTATTGTCTATTGTCTCATCTTGGTAAATCTCTTCTGCACACTCTCAAAAGCTTCCACATCTGTCCTATAATGAGGCAACCAGAATGAAACATAATATTCCAAGTATGGTCTAACAGGATTTTACAGAGCTACAGCATTACCTTGCAGCTCTCGAACTCAGTCCCCCAACTAATAAAGGCCAACACGGCATATGCCTTCTTATGAACCCTATCAACTTGCTCCACAACTTTGAATGATCTATAGTTCTGGAGCCCAAGACTGCTCAGTCCCTCCACACTGTAAGAATCCTGCCTCCTTATACTCCATGATGGGAAGAGAAACCTTTTCACCAGCAGATAGTGAATTATTGTTCCAGTGATCATAAAAACTGATTCTTTTCCTTTATCTTTCTCTTGGTATGGAGATACTCAAAGACACCATCATTTCTGGTACGGACACCAAAGGGTTCATAATCAGTGGTTACCCTTGGAGAGTGGAGCAGGCAGATGAGTTTGAGAGGAAGGTGAGTTGTTATAACTATCTCATTCTTACCAGAAGGGGTGGGTGGTGGAGACACTCAGTGACAAGTTAGAGATAGAGTCATTTGGCTTGGAACCAAACACTTCAGCCCATCTGATCCTGACGATCATGATTCATATCTAGGTTAGTCCCATTTGCCTGTGTTTGGCTCGTGTGCCACTAAACCTTAGCAATCCGTATACCTGTCTAAATACCACATGCACATCAAAACATCGAAGCATACAGTGAAATGTGGCCTTTTGTGTCAAGAATCAACACTGTCCAAGGATGTGCTGGAGGCAGCCCACAAGTGTCAACATGCTTCTAATGTACACGCAACTCACTAACACTAAACCGTACACCTTTGGAATTTGGGAGAAAACTGGAGCACCTAGAGGAAACTCACAAAAAGTACAAACTCCTTACAGGACAATGGCATTGAACCTGGCTCACTGGCACTGTATACTTTGCACCAACCACTAAAATAAACCTTTTAAATGTTCGTAATGTAGTTGCCCCAACCACTTCCTCTGACATCTTATTCCATATATGGACAACTCTCTGGGGGAAAAGGTGCTCCTCAGGTTCCTATTTAATTTCTCCCATCTCATCTTAAGCCTATGCCCTCTAGTTCTTGATTCCCCGTGTGATTTTATTTATTTATTTATTGAGATTGAGCTGAGCTGCCCAGCAACACCTGGCTTAATCCTAGCCTAGTCACGGGACAATTACAATGACCAATTAACCAGTACATCTTTGGACAGTGGGAAGAAATCAGCACACCCAGAGGAAACCCACAAGGTTACTGGTTATTTTATACACCTCCTTAAGGTCACCCCTCTTTCTAATGTGCTCCAATGAAAAACAATCCCAACTTGCTCAGCCTCTCCATATAATCTAGTTACTCAAGTCCTGGCAACATCATCCTAAATCTCTGCACTCTTCCCAACATCTTGTACATCTACAATGTAAAATTACAACTTCTAATCTCAGCCCCTTAACTTACAAAGACTGGCGAATTTAAAGCCTTCTTATTGAATGGTGGGGCAGGCTTGATGGGCCAGATGGCCTATTCCTGGTCCTATTTCTTATTTCTTATGTTCTTCACCACACTCTCCACCTGTGTCACCACATTCAGAGAACTATGTTCATATCCTCCCAGATCTCTCTGTTTTATAACACTCCCTAAGGCCCTACTGTTGATTGTGGACGTCCTACCCTCAGCTGTCCTCTTAAAATGAAATTCCTCACACTTATCTGTGCCCCCAATAACCTTATAAACTTCTGTCAGGTTACCCCTCTCTGCCACTGTAGTGAAACTTGATACTTGGCAGGTCAAGCAGCATCGGTGGGGGGGGGGGGGGGGGGAGAGAGGGAGAGAGAGAGAGAGAGAGAGATAGAGAGGTGCAAGAGAGAGAGAGAGAATGAGAGAAATTGAGGGTGAGAAAGAGAGAGAGTGAGGGTAGAGTGAGAGAGAGAGTGAGATAGAGATAGAGAAATATTTCAGATCCTGGATTGTTTGTTAGAATTGCAAACAAATTTAATGGAGGGTCTAATAACTGAAACATTAACTATTTCCCTTTGCACAGATGCTGCCTGATCTGCTGTTCCCTGGTATTTACGCAGTTTCTATTTCTGCCGTATATTTGTTTTCACTTTCACAGTCAGACACTTCAAGCAGCAGTGAGGGAGAGCTACACTCTGAAGCCTTCTGTATCAGATGATAAGGTGAATCTTGGCTGTTCTCTCAGGACAGACAGCATTGATTGAATCTGCAGGGGAGTTCTGCCCAGGCTCTAGCCAACTTTTAAATACTTCCACTATCATTATGATTACATTTCTACCCTGGGGCTGCTACAAGATTGGCTACCCTTCAAATGCATTCCAGAAGCTCAAAAGTGCTTTCAGACAGCCTGAGGTTGTGAAGGATTCTTTGCTGGAATCTTATGCTTCTTGCTTCCTTCTTGAAATAAGTTTGCCAATATTTATTCTCCTCAGATAGCCCGGCCCAACCTTGTGCTCCATATGAACAGCACCACAGCACCGAGGGATCAGCAGCCACTAAAACCAGCCCAAACAAGTGAACGCATCGATGGGAGTGAGCAGCACCTTGACTTTGAGACAGACCAGAAGGTAGCGCAGCCACTCATTGAGAAGTACCAGAGGGAACACCTCATACATAAGGTATGCTTAGAACGAGCAACACGCACCAATTGCTGGAAGAACTCAAGACAGTCAGGCAGAATCTTATGTAGGGGAATAAGCAGTCAATGTTTCAGGCCGAGAATCTTCATCAGGGTTAGAAAGGGGAGGGGTAGAAACCAGAACAAAGTGGTGAGGGGGGAGGGGGAGGGAAGGATTACAAGCTGGCAGGTGATAGATGAAATGAGGTGCAGGGGAAGGTGGGGAGGGAGGGTGAAGTGAGAAGGGCGTCACAGTAGCATAGCATTTAGTATGACTCTCACTGTCAGGGCAGTGGAATCGGAGTTCAATTCTAGCACGGTCTGTATAGAGTTTGTACATTCTTCCAGTGACTGCATGGGTTTCCTCCCATGTTCCAACGATGGACTGCTTAGCAGGTTAATTGGTCACTGTAAATTGCCCCATGATTAGGCTGGGTTAGATAGGTGGCTTGCTGGACACGCAGGTCAGTGGTCGGATAAGGTCTGTTCTGAATCAGAATCAAGTTTAATATCGCCAGCATGTCGTGAAATTTGTTTTTACGGCAATACATAATAAAAGGAAAAATCTAAATTAAAAAAATACATAAAGAATATAGCTGAAAAGGTAAGAGGCTCGTGTGTGTTGCTCTGGATTTCCAGCATCTGCAGAATGTTATGTGCTGATGTTTAGAAAGACTTGCTTTTTAGTATGTATAATGTCTTGAACAAATCCCAAGATTTACTAAATCTCATCAAGTGCTGTTTCTTAAGTGTTGATCCTGCTGTAACGACAGAAAGGCTGGCCAAGGTGCACAGCAATATCTCACCAACAGTGAGGCGATAATAACCAGTGTGAAATTGAAGCCTTAAAATTTGTAGTGGCAGAATAACCAAGTTTTGGATGACATAGATGGCTGTCCCTGGTCCCCGTTGTGGCTAGTTCTTCATTGCATTCTCCCTACTGTTTCCTTGCTGTCAGTAGCACCACCTTTGGGTTCAAAACAGAATGGCAGTTCCACACACAAAGAAAGAACATACAACTTCAGCGTCTAATGACAATCTGAATCCCCTGAAGAAGAGAATATAATAGGAGCAGGAATTGGCCATTTGGCTTGTCAAGCTTGCTCCACTTGTCAATAAGATCATGGCTGATCTGACCATGGATTCTGCTCCACCTACCTATCTTTTCCCTATAATCCTTAATTCCCCTATTGTGCAAAAATCTACCTGTGTCTTAAATATATTTAATGTAGCCTCTACTTCTTCCTTGTGCAGAGAATTTCAGAGATTCAGTACTTTCTGGGAAAAGCAGTATCTCATCTCCATCCTAAATCTACTCCCCCAATTCTTAAGACTATGTCCCTTAGCTCTAGGTTCACACACCAGTGAAAACTATTTTCCTTCCTCTGTCATATCTATCCTTTCAATAATTACATGTTTCTATTAGAATCCTCTCATAACCTTACGACTCTTAAATTCTCTCCCTCTAACAATGAAGTCCAATGTTCCATTTGTCTTCTTGATTTGCAACCACAAGTCAACCTTTTGCGATTCATGCACAAGCACTCCCAAGTCCCTCTGCACATCAGCATGCAACAATCTTTCACTATTTAAGTAATAATCTGATATTTTATTGTTTTTTCCATCCAAAGTGGGTGGCCTCGCATTTTCCAACTTTGTACTCCATCTGCCATATGTTTGCCCATTCAGTTAACCTATCTATATTTTTCTGTAGACTCTCCACATCCTTTACACAATTTTCAATTTAGTGTTATAAGTAAACTTAGATACACTACACTTGGTCTCCTTATCCAAATCATTAATGTGTAATGAATCAGGTACTTCCAAGTGTAGTCACAGTTGCAGGAATCAAGGTTGCCATATTGTTCTCAGTAAGATCCACAAACTATACAGGTAGAAAAGCAAACTAATCCAAGTCCTGGGACACTGAAATAATCATTTTTAAAAATGCTGCAAACACTCAGCAGGTTATGCAGCAGCCTGTGGTCAGAAATGTTACTGTGTTTCTCTCTCCAAAGATGCTGCCTGTCCTGTTGAGTATTTAACAGATTTTTGATTTGCATTTTAATAGCCTCAGCTGAAGAAAAAACAAGTCAGTCTTCTACTATATCCAACCCAAAGGCGTTCCCCTTCCCTCATTCTTAACACATCACTGCACTGACATTTTTTGAACCATGTGTTTTGACAGATTAACATAGAAGACACTCCTGACAAGGTCTTTCAACGGATCTGCAAGGCCATCAACTCTATTCAGGAAAGTAGCTGAATCAATGTGATTCCTGTGCAGAGACAAGCAAGAGCCCCAGGACATCTTTGGGCATCAAGGATCCTCAAGTCACAGAATGTTGCAATGATTTAAGAGACTATTCAGCCCACTGGTACTAAGTAGAAGAAAATCCTTCTAATTACAATATCAGCTTGCATTCACATTGTGATGTTCGCTCAGTTAAGTATTCCTGTGTGCTGCACAGTGGTGTTGTTCAAATTGACTAGGGACGTGTTGAGAATTGGCCCTTAATCTTAATCCAAAATATAGTTGCACTGATTAAAAAGCTCTGCAAAAAAGTTAACTGTAGTTCTGAATTCATTAAATTTCATTTTGTTTCAATCTGTACTGATCTATTAGAAGGTACATTTTTCTGGACTCTTCTCAGCATCCATCTTTTCACATTTCTGCTGTGATAGTGGTGGCATCCGTTAGTCTCGCCAGACTATGGATCTGCGCCTGGAATGGTTTCCAGGGCATAAGGCCTAGGCAAGGTTTTATGGAAGACTGGCAGTTGCCCATGCAGCAAGTCTCCTCTCTCCACGCCACCGATGTTGTCCAAGGGAAGGCAAGGGCTGATACAACTTGGCACCGGTGTCATCACAGGAGTTGCCAGAACGAGGTTGAAGACAACTTCGGACTGCCTTAGGGACTGCAGCTCCAGATTTGTCCTCAGGATTTACTCCCGAAGCCTTTCCCATGAGTGGGTATGGCTGTAAGGCAGCGGAGGTTTAAAATCAGAGTTTTCCCTCTCTTAGATGGACTGCCTTCCCAGGCTGATGAGCTCCATCTACCCGAATCTGCTGTGATAAGTTCAGCACAAGTAAACATATCATGGAATCCCTAGAACACTTGTCAAGTCTATTAACTTCTCAAGGCACCTGTACACAGCATCAATGCAATCCATCCCTTCTTTATCACAATGCCCAATTGATAGCGTGCAATTTCCAGCAAGAAGGTAAAACCAAGGAATCATTCTGCCTCGATTAATGTCAAAACTCAGCCGATGGACAGGGAGTCTCAATAATTCATTTTTAATGGATGAAGAAAAGGACATTACAACACCACTGAAGTTGTTTCAAAGGTATTTACAGCCAGCAAAGTATTTCCTCAATTATAGTTGTAATGGAGGAAATACAGCAATTTTATATATAGTGACTTTCACAAACAACCACCACCAAATCAGCTTTAATTTTGCTATCAAAGCAATTCACAAAGCCTCAGGTGCTGGACAAACAAAAACTCAGGACAAGAATATTGTGGGTCCCATTCTCTGGAGTTTTATTCGTATCTATTTTATTTTGATTATTTATTTATATTTATTTTGCGATACAACACGGATAGGGCTCTTCGGGCTCATTGAGCTGCACGACCCTGCCCAGCAACCCATCTATTCAACCCCAGCCTAATCACAGGGTAATTTACAATGACGAATTAACCTACTAACTAAATGTCTTTGGAATGTAAGAGAAAACCGCACAGTTCACAGTGAGAACGTACAAACTCCTTCACAGACGGAGCTGGAATTGATCCCCAAACTGCGGAATGCCCTAAGCTGCAACAGCGTCATGCTAACCACTACCCTTCCTTAAAATGTTGAGACTTGACAAAGCACCGGTAAGGCCTTGGAGTATTGTGAGCAGTTTTGGACCCCTTATCTTAGACAGGATGTGCCGAAACTGAAGAGGGTTCAAAGGAGGTTCATAAAAATGATTCCAGGATCAAATAGCTTGTTATATGAAGAACATTTTATGGCTCTGGGCCTGCATCAATAAGATTGAAAAAGTACAGAGAAAATTTACAAGGATACTACCAGGAGTTAAGAACTCAAGTTATAGGGTAAGATTTACTAGGTTAGGACTTCATTTCTGGAGCACAGGAGAATGAGGGAAGATGAAAGATGGGGGACACAAAGTACACTGCAGATGCTGTGGTCCAATCAACACGTACAAACAAGCTGGAGGAACTCAGCATCCGTGGAAACGAGCAGTCAACATTTCGGGCCGAGACCCTTCATCAGGACAGAAGAGAGAGGGGGCAGGGGCCCTATAAAGAAGGTTGGGGGAGGGTGGGAAGGAGAAGACTGGTAGGTGCCAGGTGAAAAACTAATCAGAGGAAAGATCAAAGGGTGGGGGAAGGGATAGGCAGGAAAGGTGAAGAAGGAACATAAGGGGAAAGCACTATGGGTAGTAGAAGGAGGCAGAATCATGAGGGAGGTGATAGGCAGCTGGAAGAGGAGGCAGAGTGAAAATGGGATGGGGGAGAGGGAGGGAATTACTGGAAGTTGGAGAAATTGATGTTCATGCCAAGGGGCTGGAGACTACCGAGATGGCATATGAGGTGTTGCTCCTCCAACCTGAGTTTGGCTTCATCATGGTAGTAGAGGAGGCCATGTATGGACATATCCGAATGGGAATGTGAAGCAGAGTTGAAGTGGGTGGCAACCGGGAGATCCTGTCTGTTGTGGCGGACAGAACGGAGGTGCTCGGCTGAAGACTGTGGATAACCCTAGATAATTTCAAAATAAGTACATTTGCCACAGCATTGTGGGCTGAAGGGCCTGTATTGCACTGTAGGTTTTCTATGTTTCTATTTGATAAGAGTTATATAAAATGGGGTGGGGGTGAGAGGGTAAATGCACACATGCACAGTCCACTGAGATTGGGTTAGACTAAAACTAGAGGTCATGAGTTACAGGTGAAAAGGGAAATGTGAGGAACACGAGAGGGAACTTCTTCAATCAGAGGGTGGTGCAAGTGTTGAACAAGCTGCTAGCAGGAGTGGTGGATGTGGGTTCAATTTTAACATTTAATAGAAGTTTGGATAGGGACATAGATGGCAGGGGTATGGAGAACTATGGTCTGGGTGCAAGTTGATGTGACTAGGTAGTAACAGTTCAACACAGACAGCTGAGGAGCCTATTTCTGTGCTAATGTGTTCTTTGACTAAGTCAATCTGCATACAGTAAGCTCCCACAAACAGCTGTGAGATAAATAAAAAGATGCTTCGGCTGTCTGAGTGAAATAAAAATGGAAAACATTTTTCTAACTGCTCAAGACCCAAAGTACTTTATAGCCAGTTGGGATACTTTTGAGGTGCAGCTACTATAGTAATTTGGGCTAAGGTTTCGCAACACAATGAAAGACTAAGTAATTACTACTGACCAGCAACACTCAGAATCTGACTCCATCGGCTTATTGTAAAAGCCTATCAAAAGCACAGAAAACAGGCCCTTCAGCCCATCCAGTCTGACTAGTCCCATCAACTCACAACCCTCCCAATCATGTTATCTATCCAAACTTCTCTTCAATATTGCCATCGAACCTGTGTCCACCACTTCTATTGGCAGCTTGTTCCCAACCCCCTTAAGTGAAGAAGTTCTCCCCAGGTTTTCCTTAAATATTTCACCTTCCACCCTTAACCTGTCACTTCTATTTCTAGTTTCACACAACCTCAGTGGAAAATAAGCCTGCTGAGAAGGGTGTGGAAGACAGTTCAGCAAGGGATATTGGATCATTGAGAACTGCTCTGTATCATGAGACACCCAAAGGTTGCTAAACACCCAGGGTTGGAAGAGATCCTTCCTAGGTTTCAATAAGAATTAAGGGAGAATATATCAGAGGCCCTGACAGATGTTCCAGCCATCTGTTAGCCACAGGTGAGGTTTCAGAAGCATGCTATAGATCATATGGAAAGCTGAGTGGCACATTGGCAGATGAAATTTAATTTCAAAAAAAAGGTGATGCATTTTGTAAAGTTGAACAGGGGTAGAATAAACACCATTAATGGTAGGGCACTGATTTCTGTGGATGAACAGAGGGTCTGTGGAGCGCATCATTCCCTAAATGCTGGAAATCACAGCAATACACACAAAATGCTGGAGGAACTAAGGCCAGGCAGCATAAGGAAAAGAGTAAATAGTCAATGTTTCGACCAATACCCTTCATCAGGACTGTTTACTCTTTTTCATAGATGCTGCCTGGCCTGCTGATTCCCTCCAGCATTATGGTGAAGAACACAGTTGGCATGTTTGCTTTCACAGCTCAGGATAAAGAAAAATTGAGGCGTTGTATCGGAACTTTATAAATCACTAGTTCGAATGCATTTGGACAACTGTGTGCAGTTCTGGTCACTGCACTATAGGAAGGAATAGTTGTACTGGAGAGAGTGCAGAGGAGTAGACAACAGGATGAACCTATGGCGCACGTGTTCAAGATGGTATGAGCAATAATGTTTTTGGCGCACACCATGCAGTGTCACCCTCAATTCTGTAAACCCTACCCATAATAAAAAGGTACATAATGATTTTCTTCACTGCCAAAAGAAGAAACAAGTGATTTTTTTTTTACAAGCTGAGTGCAGTGAGATGCTTTCACAGGAAATGTTTCACACTGGCTTGGCAGCAGCTATACAGTTGCTACAACATGTAACATTGGATGATACATTTTGAAATCATTGCAGACCTGTTGTACACATCAGTACAGTAATTTTAGTTAAATGCGACACATCGGAACCAGTACATTTTATCTGGCATGAAGAATATTGGTTTGTTTTCCACTCTCTGGCCCCGACACGGCGTCCACTGCCAGCAATGGCCAAGCTGCCGATAGTCTCACCGACATACTGTAACTGAAAGTCAAGTTCACTATTCTTCAGAAGATCATTTAAACGGCCTGTAAGTATATTTCTTAAAGGAAAACTACAGGCTGCAGATTGCAGTGATCGTAGTATAGATAGAGAACATCAGTATAATTTCTAATAGTTTTGAGAGCGGCCCACAAAACATCGCTGTATTTTGTGAGCACCATCTTAAGTTCAAGCTTCTGGAAAGACATTTCTGACTCGGAAGAGAGTGCTAGACACTGAAGAAAAACAAAGGGGGCCATTTTTTGGCCTAAAGTGCCTGACCCACACCCTCAGAGAAACATTGATGACATTGTGATATTATATGCCCCTAACAAGGATGCCCTTTAAGCACATCTACAAAGAGCACCGCCACAAGAAAGCAGCATCCATTATCAAGGACCCCCACTATCCAGACCATGCTTTCTTGCTGTTGCCAAAGGGACAGGGATACAGGAGCCTTAGGTCCTACACCACCAGATTTAAGAACAGCGATTACCCTTCAACCAGCAGGCTTCTGAACCAATGTGGATAATTTCACTCAAGTCAGCTCTGAACTGATTCCACAACCTATGGACTCACTTTCAAGGACTATACAAATCGTTCTCAGTATTTTTCTTTGGTTTTTTTAAATGCACATTTGGTTGTTTGTCAGTCTTTGAGTTCACTTTTTCACTGATTCTATTGTATATTTTTGTTATACTGTGAATGCCTGTAAGAAAATGAATCTCAGAGTAGTATATGGTGATATATACTTGGATAATAAATTTACTCTGAATTTTTAAAAATTGGTTAAATACAATTTTCCAGTTGATTTAAACTACATAAGAAAGTTTCAAGTTTAAGTTTAATTATTCAAGCATACATGAATATAGGCAAACGAAACAGCATACCTCCAGGCCCAAGGTGCAAAATACATTACTGATAGCACACAGATATAGCACAAATTGCACATATGGTTATGAGTTCAGAAAAAAAACATAAGTCACAAAGAGAAAAAGAGTAATAATAATATAGCCCAAGTCCCTGAGTTGTCCTAGTCCAGCTTGTTCTTACACTGAGCAAACTGCTGGAGGGCCAGCCCCACATAGCATGAAATTCAGCAGCACACAGCCAGCTGCAGTGTCTCCTTTACCTGTGACCACCGAAGACGACTCCAAAGTTTGAGGACCTTGTCCACACAACAACTGAGGCAACGCAGCTCCCCTTCCACCAGTCTCCCCAGTGAACCAGACTTGCAGTATTTTATGTTATCAATGTCGAACAGTCTTGCGATCACAATAAAAACGTCCAGGACAATCACACTACCTTGGCACAATGGTACACAACAAGTCCAGGTGACAACACAACAACAATACGCAGTAAGTCCAGCTCCATCGCTATCAAATAACTCGCTGATGGGGTAGTCCTGCAGTACTTGATGTTCTTAGTATCCAGCAGAGCCTTGCGATTGTAAAAAAGATGTAGAGGATGAAGAAATACACCTTACATTAGACCCGGAATGGCTGCTGTGTCCAAGCATGCTGCCATCTTATCAAATCGAAACTTACTGTAACAGTGCCCAGCCAACAAAAATCTGCTGTGTAAAGAGAACCGATTGTGTGTTAAGCTGTGAAGTAAAGACAGGAACTATGATATAAGGAGACTAGTTCCACGTGGTTTTTATTTCTCACAGCTCTCCTGACAGTTGTACAGATCTGTATAAGAACATGTTGCATACACACAGATATGAGGCCAGAAAATGAAACCGTACAAAAATGTTCTATTCAATGCACAACTACTGGTAAAAACATTTGCAGCTGAAGCCCGTGCTCACTGCTGACTAGTTTCAATCAATCATTTAAATACATAGTAAAAATACAATCTTTCAGCAAACTGAGCTTATGTGCAGACTACAAAAGAGGGAATTTATTATAATACTTGATTATCTTTTATAGGCAGTTCTGTTAATGAGTTGTATGGCCAACTCTCATTTTATGGGATTATGGTAGGGGCTCTATTGAATTTGAAGTGAGTGGGTGTGTGTGAGAGTGTGCATACACACACACAAACACACACGCGCACGTGTATAGATATATAATGTATAAAGTGTTGTACACTGTTGCTACCACTGTACTTAATTCACCATATTTTTTGTACACATTACATAGTCGTTTTATATCACATTACATCTAAAAACACGTTCACTGACGACTGACTTGTATCCAAACTTCAACTGTGCAGCTTTGTTTGTGGGAAGGATGCGGGAGGGGTGGTTTCAAAGAAAAATGCAGCCAGGTTTTATTATTGTCCCCAAGATTCTTTGCCTCATGTAGTGCTTTGTGTTGTTGCTTGGTGGAGGGACTGAGAGATGGAAGGTGAGAGACCTACTTGGGAGGAGGCAGCTGGTTATGTTCAGCAGACCCAGCACACTGGATCATAACTAGACTCTGCACCTCTACCATCAACTTTGCTAGCTCATTAAACTCTCTTATATAAAACATAAAACTTCCCTTCCAACACCAAAAGGCAGCCTTCTCTTTGTGTAGGTAGGACTATATACTACACGACATAATAGCAAATCTAATGTATCATGTGGTTCCATAAATACTCATCTAAATAGACATTTATCTACATCATTTTATGGTTTAAGAGAACAGTCAGTATCACAGAAACCGATCTTGCCTTTGGAATTAAATGACTGGGCCTGCGCATTCTACAACCTTCAGATCTTCCCTTCCTCTTCCATCTGCATCAACAGAGAGCAACTGAACTTTATGAATGACAGGGAAAGACAGGGAGATAGAGAGAGGGAGGGGTGAGGGGATGGGGTAGGGGAGAGAGAAAGAAAGTGAAAGAGGAAGAGAGTGAGAGAGAGCGGGGGAGAGGGAGGAAGAAAGAGGAAGAGAAAACATGGTTTGAAGGCATCTTAAGGAAACATGTTGCATGTTAGGAATGTTCAGCTGCCATTGAATGGTTTATAAAGGACCACAGGGAGCATGGGGCCACAGTTGAGGATGCCCAAAGAAGCCATCAGTTGTGGGCGCACTTGAAACAGCAGCTGGACCCTTCTGATCTGTGCATGGAATCAACAAATGGAGCCTTTTTCATCGTGATGCACCAAAGAGCATGAATCAACGCCCACTAGGAGTTCATTTTCTTCCTCCCCAACTATGCCCTCTTCGTCATCTGTTTGCTGGGAAGTAATTTGGGTCAAGGTAATTGTAACTAGTGTCCTGAGACATGCAGTAATCTCTGTCCAGAAATGTCTCAGCTCTGTAGATTGGGTCCAACTGATGGTCGCCCTTGTGAATCTCTGTTTCATACAGGCTGCATGGAAAGAGAACAAAAAGAAGACAATAACCAACTTGGAACGATTTGAAACTGTACTTTAAAGACAATTCAACTTTAATTTCGACCCCATTCTCCCACCTTCTCCCCATTACCTTTATCCACCTCACCAAATAAGAACCCATCAATCACTGCCCTAACTACACTCAGTAACATGGCTTCCACAGCCCTCTGTGGCAACAAATTCCACAGATTCACCACCCTCTGGCCAAAGAAATTGTTCCTCAATTCAGGTATAAAGGGATATCCCTTTATTTTGAGGCTGTACCCTCATATCCTACTTATATATAACACCATATTCTGAACTCTGTTACTGTTTTTCCCTTGTACTACCTCAATGAACCAACGCGACAAAATGATTGGTGTGATGACATGCAAGAGACGGTTTTCTATTGTACATTGCCACGTGACAATAACAAAATCAATTTACCAACTTAACTTGTTGCATACATATACAAAGCTGCTGTGGTAAAGATGAACTCAAGCTCTAAGACCAATTATTCTATTGGATTGAGCAACATAGACAAAATGCTAGAGAAAACCAACAAGCCAGGCAACAACTATGGGCAGGAATGAACAATTGTCATTTTGGGCTGAGACATTTCCTTAGGATGGTAATGTTTATTTCCCTCCATAGATGCTGTCTGATCTGCTGAGTACCTCCAGTATTTTGTGTGTATTGCTCAAGATTTCCACCATCTGCAGAATTTCTTGTACAGTAATTATATTCTGTTGGATTGAGTGCTTCCAGATTCAATCTTCCATGTGAACAAAAATACTGAGTTTGCTTGCCAGTGGAAATCATCTGCCCAACTTGATAACTTGCTCAGCCATCAGGGTAGCATCAAATGCTGGGATCTGTGATGAATGATTTATTTACATAACAGTAAATTTGATCCCTCAACCAGCCTCTTCCTAGTTACATGTCCATTAAGGGGTACATTTGGGACTGAATAGAAAAACAAGGACATTGTGCTTCAGACACCTTTATGAACATCTGTCTTTAAGCTTCACTGCAGGTGAGGCCCTGAATGAGAGCACGAAGGAAGGTTACCATAACGCTAAGGATGAGGGGGTTCAGTCACATGGTATTTTTGGCAGAATTTTTTGACACCAGGTAGCTTAATTCCTTTGCCATTTTCCTATTCTCTTGTATAAATGATTCTGCTCTTAGCATAGAAGACCTGCAAAGAGGGCAGTAATCCTTGCCCTCAGTATTTTTCCCCTTTTACCATTCAGTGGGTGATCACCGTAGATACAATATCAAATGAAACAAATGAGAGGACATCCTCTTTGATGCACATAACAGAAAAGTATCTGTTGAATGGTCGATTCTTGTTAGGTTGGTAGCATGTGAAGCAGGGAGCACATATGCAGAAATCAGACAAGCATGTAGTAACCTAGGTGGCTCCAATAGACAATTTTAATCTTCATGTAGACTTGTAAGCTGTAAAGTTTAACTCATGACTGAAAACAGTGACCTTTCAAAGTGTGCTCAGAATAGGTGACTGCAGTAGTCTATCCTAGAAATTCGATAGATTTAGTGATGAATGAGGGACCAGATCTAGCTAACATCTCAACACTGCACATCAAGTGTAAACCAAAAAATCCGTGAAACCAACAAACAAAAATTAAGTGAAAATTAAATAAAAATAGAGAATAGTGGAGATATTTAGAGAAAATCTCTAAGGTGAGAAATAACACTAACATTTCAGATCAACGTCCTTCCACCAGAACTAGGAAAAGTTGAAATTGAACTGTTTAAAGTTGCAAAAGAAGGATGGAGGGAATGTCTGTGTGGGATTGGGGACTGTGAATAACATAAGAACAGATGTTGCTGGGAGAGGGTGGGCAAGGCTTATGAATCCCTTAGTTCAATCAAAACTTTCTTCCATAAACATGATCAAAAAGTGGTTGTTGCAAAGGGAGGCACGTAAAACAAGAGCAGATGTTTCACAGACACAAGGGACTGCTGGAATTTGGAGCAACAAATCTGCTGAAGGAACTCAGCAGATCAAACAGCATCTATGGAGGGAAATGGGAGGACCGCTCA
Source organism: Hemitrygon akajei (assembly GCF_048418815.1). Classification (NCBI taxonomy): domain Eukaryota; kingdom Metazoa; phylum Chordata; class Chondrichthyes; order Myliobatiformes; family Dasyatidae; genus Hemitrygon; species Hemitrygon akajei. The sequence continues at coordinate 13,343,154 of NC_133135.1, read as the reverse complement.
CAATGTTACCTTAAACCCAATAGTTTGGAATCTAGGTCTGGGCAAGGGCAACCTCTGAACAATGGAAAAGAACTTCTCCTAATAAATTTATCCATAATAAATATGTAGAAAAGATAAATGAACAGGAAAAGCAGTTGAGATATTCAAAATATATATTTAACGTGATGAGAACCAATTTATGCCCAAAAGAACAATAGTGGATGACAGAAGGGGTAATGGACATTGTAAAAATCAAGGTAAAGAATATAAAGAGTCCACAACTACAGAAGGGCCTGGATACGAGAGGTGATAGGAAGAAAATTACTGACCAGATAAAGTTTGGGTTCTGTTTCAGGTTACAGGTCTCCTGTGTATTTCCACTAACTTTCCATACAGATTACAAAGTACCTTTTCACAACAAGTTACGTGGAAACACTCACAGGACTGAGTGCAGTTTAGATAACTTACCAGTCCGAGCAACTGTCGCAGAAATCTACCGAGTTGTCCTGTGGGCAATCTTGGCAATGCCACCGTAATCCAAGAATTGGCTCCATGCCACAGTTATCACACTGACAGTAAAAAATCAGATTTAAAATTATGTGAGAAGAGGTAATCACTTATTGCAATACAACAGCCGCACATGTTCACATGCTACAAAAGAGAAACAATTACCAGCAACCAATACTGGAACAAATAGTATGAGGAGCAGATTAGTCAGCAGTACATAGAATCACACTGCAAGGGCAGGCACACCGAGCCAGTTACACCAGTGATGTTCCATTTTTATTTCCCCCATAATCCCATAGTTGGCTCTTTAAGTTTGTTATAGTTGGGAGAAGTAATGGGGATAAGCTCCCACTCACTAATGGCATGCACCTCAAATAGCCTCTGACAACCAAGTCCAGCTCCTGGCCTTCACATCAGGTTTAGCTACTAAGCCCGGTGGAAATGTTTCTACGTGAGAAGGGGCAATGATGGTTACTGGCTCCTTTAAACCAGTAGCTTTGGGCAGATGGGGCTCATCAACCACAGTTAAACATAGCAACATAGAAAACCTACACCTCAATACAGGCACTTCAGCTCACAAAGCTGTGCTGAACATGTCCTTACTTTAGAACTACCTAGGCTTACCCATAGCCCTCTATTTTTCTAAGCTCCAGGTATCCATCCAGGAGTCTCTTAAAAGACCCTATTGTTTCCACCCCCACCACTGCCGCCGGCAGCCCAGTCCACGCACTCACCACCCTCTGCGTAAAAAACTTACTCCTCTGCACCTACTTCCAAGCACCTTAAAACTATGCCCTCTCGTGCTAGCCATTTCAGCCCTAGGAAAGTTGGCAGCTCATCTGGAAGAAGGAAACTCCGATGTCTGACCTCTACTGCCTTGCAGCTATACCCCCTCATGGGGAGGGCTTCGGAAGTAAGCCCTGAGGATAAAATCCGGAGCTGGAGTCCCTAAGTCAGTCCTACGTTGAGTTCAACACCAACTGGCAAAATGTATTGGTCTCTGCCGTTCCTTTGGCTTCATCAGATGCGGAGAGGGCTACATGGGCAACAGCTTGGTTTCCATATCGTGCTGTCCTGGTTTTGCATACCTAGACGGCTAGGATGCAACACCCATGGTGGACCCTGACTGACAGAGGCCAGCTATATACCCGTTAACTCCCCCAAGCCTGTACCACTCACTGACACACTACAGCAATATTTTGTAAAGGCAAGACAACATACTGCTTAACAAGGAATGCTTTCAGGGCATATTTAGTTTTTACTTACTTATTTATTTTATTTAGTGCTACAGCACTTTACCAGACCCTTCCAGCTCAGTGAGCCTGCACTGCCCAAGTTACAATCATGACCAATTAACCTACTAACCAAAAGGCGGTCTTTGGGATACAAGAAGAAGCCCACACAGCCATGGAGAGATTATACAAACTCATTTTCAGACACTGACAGAATTGTACCCAGATTGATGGCACTAAAACAGCATTATGCCCCAATTCTTGAGTCAGATAGAAAATAATATAAATACATCTACAGCTAATTAGTAGGAATCTGCAATTAGTATATTCATCAACACCACCCCTATCACTGGGCCAAAGTGGGATGGTAATTACATATTATTTGTCTTTCCTCCACTGCTCCATCTAGATATAATCACCTGGAAATTCAACTATATAGTTCTTTTTCTTGACCCCCCGACACAATGCAAGTCTATATTTTTTCACAAAATGAAAAATGATTTCAAGATTCACAATTCGACAGAGCAAGTCATGTCAACAGTCACCCATGTGCCTCCAGTGTGATTTCCTCTTGAGGATACAATTCCCTCTACAACATTCCTTGTAGATCGTGCAGAGACCTTGGGCCATGTTGCCCCTGTGATACCTGTCACTGGTTATGCCTAGGACAACATGCAGGATGGGAATGACTGCACTGGTCAGGGCACAGAAGAGATTCACCAGGATGATGCTCAGAATGGAGTACTTCAGTTAGAAGGAGAGACTGCATTAGTGGGCTGATTTCCCTTGTCGCTTTCAATAAAAACCTTTTTTTTGTGGCTTTACACAGGAAAAATCATTTTGCAAATTCACATTGTGGTCACAGAGTGTCATTCACTTGAGCAACAAGAGACTAAGATGTGTAAAACATCACTTAGCACTATAGCAGCAAGGAATTCTTCCTCCAGTTTGTGACCAACAATTCCACTTCTATTCCTCATTCATTGAGGACATTCACAGGCTTCCTCATCTCGGGTTTACCCCAGTGGTCAAAGGGTAGGGAATGGGGTTCAAAGTACACAATGTTTCAACCTACCTTATACCCAATATGTTGTACAAAACTGCTTTCCCCCTGTATTAGCTCAAGCTTCTGCTTCCGCAGTTTCTTTAAGCATAGCAACTCTTTGTATTCTGCCATGTGTCGACATGAAGGTGGAATACTTTCTTCATCCTGAAAAAACAGAAAAGAAATGTAAGCTGAAAAAATTGGCAGGTCAGGCACCATTTGTGGGGAGAGAAAGAGTTAGCTTTTCTAGTGGATGGCCTTGCATTAGACATAGAAAGAGAAAATACCTGCAGTTTGTACTTGGTATCAAGAAAGGCCATATTAGCCCCACACTCTAGGGAGGGTGGGGAGAAGCTCTGTTGCATTCTGGAGTTCTGTACAGTAAGCTGCAGGCTCATTCGATGGGACCTGTCAGCAACTGATACTGGCATGAATGGCCCACAACTGGGAGCGCAACTGATGGTCCAAAATGGATTATATTCAGCTTTCAAAGTACATTTCTAAGAAAAGATGTTCCTATAGTGGGGGAGCCTTAGACCAGAGGGCACTGCCTCAGAATAGAAGGATGTCCCTTTTAGAGATGAGGAAGAATTTCTTGAGCCAGAGGGTGACGAATCTGTGGAATTCATTGCTGCAGATCACTGTGGAGGCCAAGTCACTGAGTATATTTAAAGCAGAGGTTCATAGGTTCCTGATGAGTAAGAATGTCAAAGGTTATGGGAGAAGGCAGGAGAAAGGGACTAAGAGGAATAATAAATCAAGCATGATGGAATTGGCAGAGCAGACTCAGTGGGCCAAGTAGCTCAATTCTACTCTTAAGTCTCATGGTCTAAGAAATGCCAGCCTTTCCATTATCCGCAGGCCTCATTTCAGGTTGTGAAGAACATCCAGATGGGTGTAAACACATGGAAATATTTAAGAAGCAAAGCACTATTCACGATACTTCATCCGATAAGTCTTATTGTTCTAGACTCAATACTTATCCACTCCATCACTGGCAGAGCATGTGATGTAAAATCAACAAGTCACACAAGTCCTTCGTCATCACCTCCTTCCTACCCTTGCAGTTTTTAAAAACTAACCTTATTATAGTCCCTTTTCATGACTGCAATAAGCATCAAGGTAGTTTATTGACAACTGCTTCTGACATGTATTCACTTCTTGTAATGTATTTGTGCAGTGTCCAATGTGATAATAACAAACAGCATGACAATGTGCAGGTAACAGGCCATCCGGGTCAGTGGGTGAAGACTCCCATACATCTTTGAAATAGTGCCAAATGATCAGCAAAAGGGCTCTCGCCCAAAAATAGCAATGGGGCACATCCCCTCGACTGCATACACCGTCAGGGAATTATGCACCCTGCATTTTGCCTGCAACCTACACTCCCTGTCCTGGAGACGCAACTGCCAGCTTTCAAGCTTAACTATACAGGCGCAACATGATGAGAATGAGAAAGCACTAAAAACACGTCAATAAAAATGTAGAACGTGTAGGAAAGTGTGTCAAAAGTTTACAAACTGTCTATTTTGCATGTTCAGTTACTTCTGTAGAACTTTGGACATTGTCACAATACATCCATGCTACAAGTTTTTAAATTATTTTATATACCTCTAATTATATTGTCAAAATGAAAAGTATTAAAAAATTGTAAAACAAAACTATTTGTAAATGCACCAACAGATGCAGTATGAAACCATATAGAACATTTAAAGCCTGATCTGTCCACCCAACATATGGCTGAGGAAGAAAAATGTGAGCCAGGGGTAAAATAATCCCAAGACGACAGTGCAAAAAAATGGAAATTGGGTGAGGCGTAGAAGAGGTCAATAGTCATGAAGTTCCAGTAAGACTAGGCTAACATAATATCCAGGCAAGGAGTGACTGCAGATAGAATGCTGATAGCCCTTATAAGAAAGGTCTTTGAAGAGCATCACTTCCCTTTGAACACTGTGGTTGAGACACGAGATAAGCGTTCCAAGACACACACAACCAGAACAATTGCTTTACAAACTTCAAAGTGTCACTGGTGGTCAGCTTGCAGTTTCTACCGACTTTTAACATCTCTATTGTAAATGGCAATTGATCTTGCAAGTAAGATACACAAGCCATATGCAACTTACAAATGGTCATTATCTGGAACTGAGAAGCCAATTCTAGACAAAAGTAAGATTTTTCTGTCCAGGCCACAGAACACATGTCGCTCTTCTTGTGCACAAGTAAAATAAATTGTAATTGAGCCATAAGCATGCTTGTGTTCTGAGTCCCATTAGTTTATTTCATTATCGGAGATGACAGAAGCAGTTTTAATAAATGGGTGCCTAAGACTTTTGCACAGTACTGTATTTGTCAACGTGGAGTGGAGAGCAAGTTTGTAAATCTGACAGGAGCAAAGGATATTGGGAATAGCACTGCAGGAGGGGTATAGGACAGGTGGCAGAGAAGCAGTGCTGGGGCGAGGGGTGGGACAGATGCAGACACACCCAGCCTGAGACACTGGACAAGATTATTTGATTCCAAAGAATTGAGTTATTTAGCATTACAGAATGTCCCTCCCAAACAATGATTCCCCTCTCCCTGACCTCTTTGCACTCTTTATCTTTGCCACGGGAAACAAACAAGTGGGTCACATTGAGGAGGAGAAAGAGGAAGAGTCAGGCACTAGAGAGTACCCCTGTGGCTGTGCCCCTTGACAATAAGTACTCCTGTTTGAGTACTGTTGGGGGGGGGGGGGGGACAACCTACCTGGGGGAAGCAGCAGTCACCGTGCCTCTGGCACAGAGTCTGGCCCTGTGGCTCATAAGGGTAGGGAGAGGAAGAGGAAGGCAGTAGTGATAGGGGACTCTATAGTTAGGGGGTCAAACATGCGATTCTGTGGATGCAGGAAAGAAACTTGGATGGTAGTTTGCCTCCCAGGTGCCAGGGTCTGGGATGTTTCAGATCCCGTCCAAGATATCCTGCAGTGGGAGGGAGAACAGCCAGAGCTTGTGGTACATATTGATACCAATGACATAGTTAGGAAAAGGGAAGAGGTCCTGAACAAAAGACTACAGGGAGTTAGGAAGGAAGTTGAGAAGCAGGACCACAAAGGTAGTAATCTCGGGATTACTGCCTGTGCCATGTGACAGTGAGAATAGGAATAGAACAGGGTGGAGGATAAATGTGTGGCTAAGGGATTGGAGCAAGGGGCAAGGATTCAGATTTCTGGATCATTGGGACCTCTTTTGGGGCAGGTGTGACCTGGACAAAAAAGACTGGTTGCACTTGAATCCCAGGGGGAACAATATCCTGGCAGGGAGGTTTGCTGAGGCTACTGGGGAGAGTTTAAACTAGAATTGTTGGGGGATGAGAATTGAACCGAAGAGACTGGGGAAGAGGAAGTTGGCTCACAAATAGAGAAAGCTTGTATACAGTGCGAGAGGGAGGATAGGCAGGTGATAGAGAAGGGACACGCTCAGACCGAAGGTTTGAAATGTGTCTATTTCAATGCAAGGAGTGTTGTGAACAAAGCAGATGAGCTTAGAGCGTGGATCAATATTTGGAGATATGATGTGGTGGCCATTACAGAGACTTGGATGGCTCAGGGACAGGAATGGTTACCTCAAGTGCCGGGTTTTAGATGTTTCAGAAAGGAGAGGGAGGGAGGCAAAAGAGGTGGGGACGTGGGACTGTGGATCAGAGATAGTGTCACGACTGCTGAAAAGGTGGACGCCATGGAGGGATTGTCTACGGAGTCTCTGTGGATAGAGGCCAGCAACAAGAAGGGGTCAGTAACTTTACTGGGTGTTTTTTTATAGGCCGCCCCATAGTAACAGGGATATTGAGGAGCAGATAGGGAAACAGATCCTGGAAAGGTGTAATAATAACAGAGTTGCCGTGATGGGAGATTTTAATTTCCCAAATATAGATTGGCATCTCCCCAGAGCAAAGGGTTTAGATGGGGTGGAGTTTGTTAGGTGTGTGCAGGAAGGTTCCTTGACACAATATGTAGATAAGCCTACTAGAGGAGAAGCTGTACTTGATTTGGTATCCGGAAATGAACCTGGTCAGGTGTCAGATCTCTCAGTGGGACAGCATTTCGGAGATAGTGAAAATAATTCTATCTCCTTTACAATAGCATTAGAGAGAGAAATAGGAACAGACAAGTTAGAAAAGTGTTCAATTGGAGTAGGGGAATTATGAGACTATCAGGCAGGAAATTGGAAATTGGGAAATTGGGAACATATGTTCTCAGGGAAAAGTATGATAGAAAAGTGGCAAATGTTCAGGGGATATTTGTGTGGAGTTCTGCATTGGTTCCAATGAGACAGGGAAGTTATGGTAGGGTACAGGAACTGTGGCGTACAAAGGCTGTAATAAATCTAGTCAAGAAGAAAAGCTTATAAAAGGTTCAGAGAGCTAGGTAATGTTAGAGATCTAGAAGATAAGGCTAATGGGAAGGAGCTTAAGAAGGAAATTAGGAGAGCCAGAAGGGGCCATGAGGAGGCCTTGGCAGGCAGGATTAAGGAAAATCCTCAGGCAAGTATTATCCTCAGGTAATATCTACAAGTATGTGAAGAACAAGAGGATAAGACGTGAAAGAATAGGACCTATCAAGTGTGACAGTGGGAAAGTGTGTATGGAACCGGAGGAAATAGCAGAGGTACTTAATGAATACTTTACTTCAGTATTCACTATGGAAAAGGATCTTGGTGATTGTAGTGATGACTTGCAGCAGGCTGAAAAGCTTGAGCATGTAGATATTAAGAAAGAGGATGTGCTGGAGCTTTTGGAAAGCATTAAGTTGGATAAGTCACCAGGACTGGATGAGATGTACTCTAGGCTACTGTGGGAGGCGAGGGAGGAGATTGCTGAGCCCCTGGCAATGATCTTTGCATCATCAATGTTGACAGGAGAGGTTCCGGAGGATTGGAGGGTTATAGATGTTGTTCCTGTATTCAAGAAAGGGAGTAGAGATAGCCCAGGAAATTATCGACCAGTGAGTCTTACTTCAGTGGTTGGTAAGTTGATGGAGAAGATCCTGAGAGGCAGGATTTATGAACATTTGGAGAGGTGTAATATGATTAGGAATAGTCAGCATAGCTTTGTCAAGGGTAGGTTGTGCCTTAAGAGCCTGATTGAATTTTTTTTGAGGATGTGACTAAACACATTGATGAAGGAAGAGCAGTAGATGAGCAATATGGATTTTGCAAGGCATTTGATAAGGTACCCCATGCAAGGCTTATTGAGAAAGTAAGGAGACATGGGATCAAAGGGAACATTGCTTTGTGGATCCAGAACTGGCTTGCCCACAAAAGGCCAAGAGTGGTTGTAGACAGGTCATATTCTGCATGGAGGTCGGTCACCAGTGGAGTGCCTCAGGGATCTGTTCTGGGACCCTTACCCTTCCTGATTTTTATAAATGACCTGGATGAGGAAGTGGAGGGATGGGTCAGTGAGTTTGCTGATGACACAAAGGTTGGAGGTGTTGTGGATAGTGTGGAGGGCTGTCAGAGGTTACAGTGGGACATTGATAGGATGCAAAACTGGGCTGAGAAGTGGCAGATCGAGTTCAACCCAGCTAAAGTGTGAAGTGGTTCATTCTGGTAGGTCAAATATGATGGCAGAATATAGTATGCTTTCTTTCTTTATCAATCGTTTTATTAATTAAATTAAAAAGTACAAATATATATAAACAAGAGAATTATCACAAATATCTATATCAATAACAGTTCAAATAAAAGGAAAAATAAACATTAGCAAGATCAAACATAGTATTAATCTAATAGTATAAAGAGAAAGGTAATTGATTCTCCTCTTATCTATAAAAAGAAAAAAAGATAAAGAAACTTTTATAATTGAAACATACAGAAAAAAAACCCCAAAACACAAAAGAAAAGAAAAAAGAACTGGGCAGCTCAAACTGAGAGTGAAAGCAAAAAAAAAAGGAAAAACTTTCTGAACAAATCCAAAACTTCAAAAAGGTAACTGGAAGGGCCATAAGTCAGATCATATGAAAATATTGAATAAAAGGTCACCAAGAGATATAGCAATAATGGTAAGACTCTTGGCACTGTGGAGGATCAGAGGGATCTTGGGGTCTGAGTCCAGAGGATGCTCAAAGCAGCTGTGCAGGTTGACTCTGTTGGTAAGAAGGCGTAAGGTGTATTGGCCTTCATCAATTGCGGAATTAAACTTAGAAGCCGAGAGGTAATGTTGCAGCTACCGTATATAGGACCCTGGTCAGAACCCACTTGGAGTACTGTGCTCAGTTCTGGTCACCTCACTACAGGAAGGATGTAGAAGCCATAGAAAGGGTGCAGAGGAGATTTACGAGGATGTTGCCTGGATTGGGGAGCATCCCTTATGAGAATAGGTTGAGTGAACTCAGCCTTTTATCCTTGGAGCGACAGAGGATGAGAGATGACCAGATAGAGATGTATAAGATAATGAGACGCATTGATCGTGTGGATAGTCAGAGGCTTTTTCCCAGGGCTGAAATGGTTGCCACAAGAGGACACAGGTTTAAGGTGCTGGGGAGTACCTGGGAGATGTCAGGACTAAGTTTTTTTATTCAGAGAGTGGTGTGTGTGTGGAATGGGCTGCCGGCAACGGTAGTGGAGGCGGATACGATAGGGTCTTTTAAGAGACTTTTGGATAGGTACATGGAGCTTAGAAAAATAGAGGGCTATAGGTAAGCCTTGTAATTTCTAAGGTAGGGAGATGTTTGGCACAACTTTGTGGGCCGAAGGGCCCGTACTGTGCTGTAAGTTTTCTATGTGTCTATGTTTCTAGCTGTACGTGCGGTGGAAGTGGGCTTTGATTATGTTGGTTACTTTACTGAGGCAGAAAAAGTGTAGACAGAGCCTGTGGAGGGAAGGCAGGTTTCTATGATGTGGTGAACTGTGTTCATGACTCTGTGGATTTTCTTGCAGTCATGGGTAGAGCAGTTGCCATTTTAAAGATGCATCTGAATAAGATACGACAGTGGGTTCTATTAATTTTCTACTGTTTTAAATTCTTGGTGACAATATTCTGGGATATACGAGTTGATTGCTAGTGTCTGTCCAAATTCAGGGCTTTCATCCTTCAAAGGATTACATCAAAATGCAATGCTTTATTAAGTACAGCAGCAAGACTTCTGCAATAATATCTAACATAATTTATCATTTCTCTTTCTTTCATATAAAGGACTTGAAAGAAAGATTAAAGTTGTGACAGTTTATATTCACTATACCTTGATGTAAGGCAGGAGACATGTACAGGACTGCTAAAGAGATTGGACCCAAGAGAATGAAACTGTTTTCTACTTGGCACTGATGACAGACTCAGGAAATTCAATAAACAGACAAAGCTTTGATATTAACGTCACTTAAGTGTTGTGGAAGACTTTCTGGAACATTTGTCCAAGAAATGGGAAAAAAACTATCAAAGGGAGATTGCATCTTCAATTGAAGAATTGAAGACTTTGTATATAGCACAAACATTCTATTTACTTTCTCATAATTTTAGACAGAGAAGGCTTGTAAAGGAAGAGACAGGATTTAATGAATAGGGACACAGTGTAAAAACAAAACAGTAATGATAAACATACAAAACTCATCAGTTAGGTCACAATCAGAGAAAGCACTGTGTATATTTACAAGCAGCATACATCACAGAACATACACTGTACCTTTCTGTATGAGTCCTTGTTTAATTTCTCTAGATATATTAGAACTCATGACTCTAGCCTAGCTTAAGAATTGAACATTTTGGGAGAAGCTTGGAGGCATTCACATATTAGTATTCTGTAAGTATTTCAGGGCAGGACTGATGAATCTGGAATTCATTGCCACAGACAACTGTGAAGACCAAGTCACTCAGTATATTTAAAGTGGGGGTTGATAGGTTCTTCATTATTAAGGGCGTCAAAGGCAGGAGAATGGGATTGAAAGGGATAATAAATCAGCCACAATGGAATGGACAGCAGACGAAGGGCTGAATGGCCTAATTCTGCTATTATGTCTTACGGACTTGACCATAAGGTTCAGTGTTGAATAACAACAGCTATGAGGGGAGACTTTTGTTAAAGGGAATGTTTCAACAGAAACATTAACAAAAAATAATTTAATATTCTTTAATATTCTTCATTCTCTCCCACTATGATCAGGATCTTGAACAAACTGACAAACCTAAAATGTGAGAGTATCTGCAGATGCTGGAAATCTAAAGCAATACACAGAAAATGCTGGAGGAACTCATCAGGCCAGGTAGTATCTATGGAAAAGAGTACATACAGTTGGCCCTCCTTATCTGCAGGGGATTGGTTCTCGGACGCCCCGCGGATACCAAAAAACGCAGATGCTCAAGTCGGTGGACTTTAGGACCCGGCGGAGCTCTGGACCTTATTTAACTTGTCACAGTGCGGTGGACTTTAGGGCCCAGCGGAGTTCCGGAGCTTATTTAACCTGTCTCAGTGCGGTGGATTTTAGGACCCGGTGGAGCACCAGAGCTTATTTAACCTGTGTCAGTGCGATGGACTTGCTTGGGACCTGGTGGAGGTCAGGACCTGCCGCCCGCAGTATTTCTCTTCCGGAAAACGATCATGATTGAAAATAAAGTGGAAATAATAAAGCAATCAGAAAGAGGTGAAACGCCATCAGTCACTGGAAAAGTGTTAGGCTACAGTCGGTCAACGATTGCAATAATTTTAAAGGATAAAGTTAGAATAATGGAGCATGTGAACACCCTGCCCCAATGAAAGCTACAATTGCTACTAAGCAACACAGTAGTTTAATTATTCAAATACACGTTTCTTAAGTGTTATATGCATAGAAAGGTAAAATATATACTATATACTAAGACAAACGTTTGACTAACTGACTCTAAATAATACTGGATGTACCTGTTCGGACTTAGAGAACTTCCGTTTCTTTTCCAATTCCTGATCCGCGGTAACCTATGCACATCCTCCCGTATACTTTAATTCATCTCTAGATTACTTATAATACCTAATACAATGTAAATGCTATGTAAATAGTTGTTATACTGTATTGTTTAGGGAATAATGACAAGAAAAAAAAAGTCTGTACATGCTCAAACAACAAGCGCTGGAGAGGAACCTCTGGGTTTTCCTGATCCGCAGTTGGTTGAATCCGCGCATGCGGAACTGCAGATAAGAAGGGCCGACCGTAGTTAATGTTTCAGGCCAAGATTCTTCATCAGCACTGCTTACTTTTTTCCCTAGATGATGCCTGGCTTGCTGAGTTCCTCCATTGTGTGAAAAACCTTAATACTACCTCAGAATAATTTATTTTTCTCACTTTCAACAAACAACATAAACACAATGGCACTAGTGTTTTTTTGTGAATGCATAAGTTATGCACAATTTATGTTAATTTAAGTCGATGTTAATTTATGTTTGTCATGTTAATGTACTGTGTTGCCTCTGCACAAAATTAATTTTTGTAACATGTGACAATAAACATGAACCTTTTCATTTATCAGCACGAGGTATTTCTAATATAAAATAATTATCATAAAATATTAAGATTATGGATCAAGGCTCGAAGAAACATTTTTGCTGTAGGGTAGTAGGCAGCCATTGATGTCACGGGGTCATGGGTTTACGCCTCTGGTGGACTGTATCCTCTCCAGGGCATAAACCTGGGCGGTAAGATTTGAAGAACCAGCTGTTGCTTGTGCAGCAGGTTCCTGCTCTCCATGTCACTGATGTAGTCCAAGGTAAGGGCAATTGCCAAAACAGCTTGGCACCAGTGCCGTTGCAGAGGTTGCCAGGGTGAAGTTGTAAACAACATCAAACTGCCTTAGGGACCCCGGCTCTGGATTTCCTCCTGGGGTTTACTCCCAAAGCCTTTCCCATGGGTGGGTATGGCTGCAAGGCAGCAGAGACCTGAAATCAGAGTTTTTTCCTTCTTGGCAGGCTGCCGTCCAAGGCTGACGAGCTCCACCTGCCCGAATTTTTGCAGTAGGAATTGCAAAAACGCACACAAACATTTATTATATACAAAAACACAAGAGGTTCTGCAGATGCTGGAAATCCAGAGCAACACACGTGTAATGAACTAGATGAGCATTTTGTATCAGTCTTCACTGTGGAAGACACTAGCAGTGTGCCTGATGTTGTAGTGGGTGAAGGAAGAGAAGTGGGTGCAGTTACTATTACAAGAGAGAAAGTGCTCAAAAAGCTGAAAGACCTAAAGGCACATTAAGTCACCCAGACCAGATGAACTGCAACCTAGGGTTTTGAAAGAGGTGGCTTTAGAGATTGTGGTGGTATTAGAAATAATCTTTCAAAAATCATCGGACTTTGGCTTGGAGCCAGAGGACTGGAAAATTGCAAATGTCACTCTGCTCTTTAAGAAAGGAGGAAGGCAGCAGAAAGGAAATTATAGACGAGTTAGCCTGACTTCAGTGGTTGGGAAGATGTTAAGAATCAATTGTTAAGGATGAGGTGATGGAGTACTTGGTGACACAAGACAAGATAGTACCAAGTCCGCAGGTTTCCTTTAGGGAAAACTCTGCCTGATGAACCTACTGGAATTCTTTGTGGTGATCACAAGTAGGATAGATAAAGGAGATGCAGTGGATGTTGTATATTTGGACTTTCAGAAGGTGCCACACATGAGGCTGCTTACCAAGTTAAGAGTCCACGGTATTATAGGAAAGTTACTAACATGGTTAGAGCATTGGCTGATTGATAGGAAGCAGCGAATGGGAATAAAAGGATCCTTTTCTGGTTGGTTGCCAGTGACCAGTGGTGTTCCGCAGGGGTCGGTATTGGGACCACTTCTTTTTATACTGTACATGAATGATTTAGATGATGGAATAGATGGCTTTGTTGCTAAGTTTGCAGATGATACGAAGATTGGTGGAGGGGGAGGTAGTGTTGAAACAGGTAGGATGCAGACGGGCTTAGGCAGATTAACAGAATGGGCAAGAAAGTGGCAAATGAAATACAATGCTGGAAAATGCATAAATGTGCAGACTATTTTCTAAAAGGGGTGATAAGAGAGCTTAAGGTTAAGGGACCCTTAGGGAACAGTGATCACAATATGATTGAGTTCATTTTGAAATTTGAGAGGGAAAAAAATAAAATCTAATGTGTCAGTATTTCAGTGTAATAAAGGAAATTACCGGTACAATGGTATGAGACGGAAACTGGCCGACGTTGACTGGAAAGGGACATTTGCAGGAAGGACAGCAGAGCAGCAATGGCTAGAGTTTCTGCAAAAAAATGAAGGAAGTGCAAGACAGATATATTCCAAATAAGAAGAAATTTTGAAAGGGAAGAAGGACATTACCGTGGCCGACAAGTCAGAGCCAAAGTAAAAGCAAAAGAGAGGGCATACAAGGAAGAGGTCGTGGGAAGATTTAAAAGCTTGCAAAAGGAAAGGAAGGAAAAATTGTATTAATGAGGAAGCTGGAGACTAATATCAAAGAAGATACTAGAAGTTTTTTAAAAATTATATAAAGGGTAAAAGAGAGTCAAGGATAGATATAGGACCAATACAAAATGACACTGAAGATATTGTAATGAGAGATGCAGTGATGGCAGAGGAACTGAATGCGTATTTTGCATCAGTCTTCACAGTGGAAGACATCTGCAGTATTGCGGACATTCAAGAGTTTCAGGGAAGTGAAGTTTGTGCAGTGAAAATTACTGTTAGGGATGAGATTACAGAATACCTGGAGGCACATGACAAGATAGGCCAAAGCCAGCATGGTTTCCTGAAAGGAAGATCCTGCCTGACAAACCTACTGCAATTCTTTGAGGAAATTACAGGCAGGGTAGACAGGAGATGCAGTGGACCTGGTGTACTTGGATTTTGACAAAGCCTCTGACAAGGTGCCGCACATGAGGCTGCTGAGCAAGATAAAAGTGCATGGAATTACAGGGAAGTTACTAGCGTGGGTGGAGCATTGGCTGGTCAGCAGAAAACAGAGAGTGGGAATAAAGGAATCCTATTCTGGCTGGCTGCCAGTTACCAGTGGAGTTCCACAGGGGTCAGTGTTGGGACCGTTACTTTTTATGATGTATGTCAATAATTTGAACTATGGTATTATGGGATTTGTGGCTACATTTGCCGATGATACAAAGATAGGTGGAGGAGCAGGTAGTGTTGAGGAAACAGCCTGCAGAGAGACTTAGGGGAATGGGCAAAGAAGTAGCAAATAAAATACAATGTTGGAAAGTGTATGCACTTTGGTAGAAGAAATAAATGGGCAGGCTATTATTTAGATGGGGAGAGAATTCAAAATGCAGAGATGCAAAGAGACTTGGGAGTCCTTGTGCAAGATATCCTAAAGGTTAACCTTCAGGTTGAGTCAGTTGTGAAGAAGGCAAATGCAATGTTGGCATTCATTTATACAGGTATAGAATATAAGAGCTGGGATATGATGTTGAGGCTCTATAAAGCACTCGTGAGACCACACTTGGAGTATTGCGTGCAGTTTTGGGCTCTTTATTTTAGAAAGGATATACTGACATTGGAGAGGTTTCAGAGAAGATTAACAAGAATGATTCCAGGAATGAGCAGGATAGTGTATGAGGAATGTCTGGTAGCTCTTGGGCTGTATTTCTTGCAATTCAGGAAAATGAGGGGGGATCTCATAGAAACATTCCAAATGTTAAAAGGCCTGAACAGATTAGATATGGCAAAGTTATTTCCCATGGTAGGGGATACTAGGACAAGAGGGCATGACTTCAGGACTGAAGGACATCCTTTTAGAACTGAGATGTGGAGAAATTACTTATGTCAGAGGGTGGTAAATCTGTAGAATTTGTTGCCATGAGTGGTGTGGCCAAGTCATTGGGTGTATTTAGGGCAAGGATAGACAAGTTCTTGATTAGCCAGGGCATCAAAGGGTATGGGGTGAAAGCAGGGAAGTGGGGATGACTGGATGAAGTGGATCAGCCCATGATTGAACGGCGGAGCAGACTTGATGGCCTACTGCTGCTCCTGTATCTTATGGTCTTAAAATCCAGGAATCTGAGATGCAGAGGGACTTGGAAGTCCTTGTGCAGAACAGGCTAAAGGTGAACTTGCAGGTTGAGTCAGTGGTGCCATGTTAACATTCATTTTAAGAGGTCTAGAATACAAGAGCAAGGATGTGATGCTTAGGCTTTATAAGACACTGGTGAGGCCTCTCCTTGAGTATTTTAACAGTTTTGGGTCCCTCATCTTAGAAATTATGTGCTGGCAGTAGAGAGGGTCCGGAGGAGGTTCACAAGGATGATTCCAGGAATGAAAGTGTTATCATACGAGGAACATTTGATGGCTCTGGGTCTGTATTCACTAGAATTCAGAAGGATGTGGGGAAGATCTCATTCAAACCTTTCAAATGTTGAAAGGCCTAGACAGAGAAGATGTGGAAAGGATGTTTCCCTTGGTGGGAGAGTCTAGGACAAGAAGCCTCTGGATAGAAGGGTGCCCTTACAAAACAGAGTTGTACAGAAATTTTTCTTTTTGCCAAAGGGTGCTGAATTTGTGGAGTATGTTACCACATGCAGCTATGGAGGCCAGGTCATTGGGTGTGTTTTAAGGCAGAGATTGATATGTTCTTGATTGGACATGGCATCAAAGGTGACGGGGAGAAGGCTGGGAACTGGGGTTGAGTAGGAGGGAAAAAAAAGGATCAGCCATGATTGAATGGCAGAACAGACTCAATGAGCCAGATGGCCTAATTCTGCTCCTATGTGGTAATGGCAGAGGAACTCAGCAGATCAGGCAGCATCTGTGGAAGTGAATAAACAGTCACTGTTTCAGGATGAAATCCTTCATCAAAACAGGAAAGAAAAGGGCAAGAAGCCAGAATAAGTGGGGGAAGGGAAGTGTACAAGCTAGCAGGATAGGTGAAATCAGGTGAGGGGGAAGATACTGTAGATGGATGGGGGAGGAGGGTTGAAATAAGTATCTGGGGGAGTATAGGTGGAAGAGGTAAAGGGTTGAAGAAGAAATCTGATAGGAGAGTAGTCCAAGGAAGAAAGGGGAGCAGGGACACCAGGGGGAGGTGATGGGCAAATGAGAAGAGAAGGGGTAAGGGGTGGGGGGGGAGAAAGAGTTAGAATGGGGAACTGAAAAAGAGAGGAGGAGGAGGTGGGGGGTGGGGGAGAAATTACTGGAAGTTAGAGAAATCATATACTAATTGATGGTAGGCTCCAATTTGTTTAGCACTACAATAGGACACCAGCAGATCCCACTTCATTGCCTCTTCACTCAACTCTGAAATATCTGGACAGTGACGATCCCTTCAAAGCTGATCAATAAGCTCCAAGACCTTGGCCTCAGTACCTCCTTGTGCAATTGGATCCTCGAGTTCCTCAGTTGCAGACTCCAGTCAGTTCAGACTGGCAACATCTCTTCCATAATCTCCATCAGCATAGGTACACCACAAGGCTATGTGCTTAGCCCCTGCTCTACTTAATTTATACTTATGACCGTGAGGTTAAGCACAACTTCAATCCATATTGAACTTCCCTGATTTCACCACTGTGTGGGTCAAATCAAAGTTGGCCATTAATCAGCATATAGGAGGGAGATCGAAAATCTGGCTAAACCGTGCCACAACCACCTCTCACTCAATGACAGAAAAACCAAAGAGTTGATTATTGACAACAAGAGGAGGAAACTGGTGTCCCGTGAGCCAGTCCTCCTCAGGGGATCAGAGGGGAGAGGTTCAGCAACCTTAAATTCTTCAGCATTATCATTTAAGAGGATCTGTCCTGGGTGTAGAATGTAACTGCCTTTACAAAGAAGACACATCAGCACCTCTATTTTATTAGACGTTTGTGCAGGTTCAACACATCATCTAAAGCTCTGACTAACTTCTACAGATGTGAAGTGGAGAGTATACAGTCTAGTATGGAAGCATCAATGCCCTTGAACTGAAAAACCAACAAAAAATAGTAAAATAGTGGATACAGCTCAGTCAATAACAGGTAACTGAAAATATTTACAAGGAGTGCTGAAGCAGGAAAGTGGCATTCATCACCGCCACCATCCAGGCCATGCTCTCTTCTCGCTGCTGCCTTTAGGAAGGAGATGCAGGAGCATCAAGTCCCATACCCACGTACAGGAACAGTTATTACCCCTTAACCATATGGCTCTTGAACCAGAGGGGACAATTTCACACCCCCCCAAAATTGAACTGATTCCAGAATCTATGGACTCGCTCTTAAGGACTCTCATAAATCATTTTCTTGATCTTTATTGCTTATAGATTTACTTTTTTTTTTATTTGCACCGTTTGCTGTCTTTTGCACATTGGTTGTTCGTCCGTCTTTGTCATGTTCTATTATGCTACTTCATAACCACTGTGAGTGGCCACAAGAAAATGAATCTCAAAGCTGTACATGATGGCAAGGTTGGATATGATTTGATAATACATTTTATTTGAACTTTGAACATAGGATGTGTATTTACACAACTATAGACATCTTAGCACAAAAACATTAGCACACATGATCATCCAAACATACTGAACAAAAAGGGGGTAATTCAGCTAATAAAATATAGCAAGTACAGTACAGCACAGGAACAGGCCCTTCGGACCATAATATGCTAGTTAAAAGGTAAATCAAAAACTAATCCCTATCTACACAATGTCCATATCCCTTCAGCTTCTTCACATTCATGTGCCTATCTGAACATCTCTTAAAAGCCTCTACCACTATACCAAGCAGTGCATTTCCAGCATCCACCACTCTCTACATTAAAAAACATATCCCCTTCGAACCTTCAATACATGCCTTCTAATATTAGACACTTCTACACTGGGAAAACGATACTGCTTGTCTACTCTATCTATGCCTCTCATAATCTTATAAACTGCTATCAGATTTCCCTTCAGCCTCCACTGCTCCAAAGAAAACAATCCAAATTTGTTTAGCCTCTCATGATAGCATATGCTCTCTTAAGCCAGGCAGCATCCTGGTAAACCTCTTCTGCAAACAAAAGAAAATCTGCAGATACCAGAAATCCAAGAAGCACACAAAATGCTTGAGGAACTCAGCAGGACAGGCAGCAACTTTGGAAAAGAGTATAGTCAACGTTCTGGGATCCTTCATCAGGACTGGAGAGAAAACCTCTTCTGCACCCTCTCCAAAGCCCCAACTGTGCTTGTGCTGAGTTTAAATCCTCCATCTACACATTTTACATCCCAACTGGTGTCAATATTTTTAAAGCGCATAGTTCTCAATCTGTAATCTACTGTATTGCTCAACCTTCCTAACTCACCCCTCTCAAGTTCCACTATTCTAAGTAAACTTCCTCCTTTACTCATTTCCATTGACTACACTAAACTCACCTTTTCAAAGGATTTCAACAGACTGGCATTGATCAGATAATCTATCAATTTTATTTATTAATGACAGATGGAAAAAAAGGAACTACCGCATCTCTCAAAATAATTTTGTTCAAAGTATTTAAGCAACTGAAACCTTGAAAAGGTCAAAAATTTGCCTTTGAAGTTCAGGCTCACAATTTAAATGTCAATCGTTATATGGATTTGAATGGCAAGATATTTAAGGAACATTGAATAGCTTGCTTTCTCAATATTAATTCAGTATCAGATAAATCTGTCAGCAATGTGCATCAGGATATTGGAAGTGAAACGCAAAACAACATGCTGTATATAAGTTTTCCTAATACAAATTAGCAGGATTGTTGAGCATTTTTTTACAGCTGCATGGACCAACCATTGCTCTGAGCATGATTTTTTTTAAAAACACGGCCTGAAAACTAGGCAAAACTTTAAATGCTTTTTTGCAATATGCACACTATGAATATTTAGTTGAAAAAGATCACATACTTTTGATTTGATTTATTAATTAAGAAATATAATGAAATAAAGTACAACAGTGGCCCAGACATTCCCTTAGGTTCTAATGTTGTTTCTCTGTTTCTACAATTTAAAACTACAGGTTGAAAGGAAAAATCTGATGAATAGGACAGACTGTAAGATGCCTTGCTCCTGGGGCTATGGGCCTTTAATTCTTTATGGAGACTTACCGAGACCTCGTCATCTGCGGCTGCATCTAGCTGACTGCTGTAAATGCTGCCCCGGTCATCTTCATCATCCATGTAGACTGGAGGTTCATGTGATGCCATGAAGGTGGATGGCCGGAAGAGGTGCTTATTGAGAGGGTGCTGGCGTCTGTTTGAAGACTAAAGTTTGAAAAGAGAATGAAAGATTTAGACTCATTGATTCACCTTGGCCATGTTGTTCCTGCAGAATAAAACAGGGGTAAGTTACTACAAACAATTAAAATGATGTTGAACAGAATATTTTGGAGTTTCTCAACAGGTTGGCCTTTTATTTTCATCTTTTGATCCTCCCTAACCAATAGTCCATTAAATTCAAACTAACTTGTTACATTACATCAATTATCTCTAAATATCAATCAGAATAACAGACACAACAGTATATCACAGGAACAAGCCCTTCATCCCAATATCTCTGCCAAGCATCATGTCAAGTTAAACTAATCCTTTTTGCCTGGACATGATCCGTATTTCACCATTCCTTGCATATTCATGTTCCTACCAGAACTTCAAAAATTTAAGGTAAAATTATTGTCAAAAGTACATATGTGTTACTATATACTACCTTGAGATTTGATTTCTTACAGGTATTTACAGGAAAATAAAGAAATGCAAAAGAACTTATGAAAAACTGTACATAATAAAGACTGACAAACAACCAAATGGGCAAATAATAAATAAATAAACAAACAAACAAACAAGCAAGCAAACATGAGATGCAGAGTCCTTTAAAATGAGTCCATAGGTTGTGGAGTCCATTCTACATTGAGTTGGGTGAACTTATCCACTCTGGTTCAGGAGCCTGATGGTTGTAAGGTAATAACTGCTCCTGAAACTGGTGGTGTGGATCTAAGGCTCCTGTACCTCCTCCCTGATGGTAGTAGCTAAACGTCTCTCGGATAACACTATCATATCTGCTTCTGGTAGTGTATTCCAGGCACCCATCACCCTCCATGTAAAAACAACTTGCCTAGCACACCCTTCTAAACTTTTCCCCTCTCAACTTAAAGCTATGCCCTTTAAAATTCAAATTCGACATCTTTACTCTGAAAAAAGTTTCTGGCTCGCTACCTTACCTATATGACTCTCTTAACTCTATATGATGGGTCAAAATTATGAGGGGTATAGACAGAGTAAGGCTTGACCAAAACTATATGACAGGCTTTTCTCACTGAGATTGGGTGAGACTACAACCGAAGTCATGAGTTAAGGATGAAAGTTGAAAAGTTTGGGGGGAATATGAGGGGAAACTTCTTCACTCAAAGGGTTGTGAGAGTGTGGAACGAGACGGTGCATGCAGGCTTGATTTCAACATTTAAGCAAAGTTTGGATAGGTGCATAGACATGTCGATGGGAGTAGGCAGCTTAAATGATTTTGGCATGGATTAGATAGGCAAAAGGGCCTGTGTCTATGACTTCTCTCAGGATCCATTGCTCCAGAGAAAACAATCCAAATTTGTCAGACATCTCCTTATAGGTAATACCCTCTAATCCAGGCTGCATTCTGGAAAACTTCTTCTAACCTACCTTCAAAACCACATCATTCCCATAGTTGGGTAACATGAATCCGTCCTGGACACACTTAACAAACTTGCCCCATCTAAACCCTTGGAACTAATCAGGTGCCAATCAATATTAGGGAAATTAAGGTCACCTATAATAACAACCCTATTAATTTTTGCACCTTTCCAAACTCTGCCTCCCAATCTGCTCCTCGGTATCTCTGCTGCTACCAGGGGGCCTATAGAATACCCCCAATAGAGTAACTGCTCCCTTCCTGTTCCTGACTTCCACCCATACTGACTCAAAAGAGGATCCTGCTACATTATTCACCCCTTCTGTAGCTGTAATAGTATCCCTGACCAGTACTGCCACCCCTCCTCTCCTTTCCCCCTCTCTGTATCCCTTTTGAAGCACTAAAATCCAGGAATATTGAGAATCCATTCCTGCCCTGGTGCCAGCCAAGTCTCTGTAACGGCCACTACATCATAATTCCATGTATGTATCCAAGCTCTCAGTTCATCACCTTTGTTCCTGATGCTTCTTGCATTGAAGTACACACACTTCAGCCCTTCTACCTTACTACCTTTACACCCTTTATTCTGCTTGTTGTAAAACAATAAAACATGAAAATTTCCATGTGGGGGGGGGGGTAATACTTTTAAAAAGGCACTTCTTATGTCTTATGTATGTTAAAGGAGGAAGCATTTAAAACAGAGAATCTCAGAGTTCAGGGGTTGAGTAACTGAAGAAACACTGCCGATGATGCAAAAAAAAAACTGCTGGAGGAATTCAGTGGGTCAAACAGCCTACGTGGAGCAAAGCATTCTCAAATTGTAATCACAAATTTATATTTTGCTTCGGTACAACCTCAAAGTATCCCAATGGACAACATTTGAAGTACAGTCACTGTTGTCATGAAAGCAAGTCTGCATTGAACAGGAGCCCTAATAATCTTTTTATAAGCGAAACTGCACTCAGTGGCTACTTTATTAGGTACAGCTGTACATCTGCTCATTTATGCAAACATCAGCAAATCATGTGGCAGCAACAATGCATAAAATGTGCAGACATGGTCAAGAGGTTCCTTTGTTATTCAGACCAAATTGGAATGGAGAAGAAATGTGATCCATGTGACTTTGGCTATGGAATAATTGTTGGAGACGGGGTGGTTTGAGTATTTCAGAAACTCTTGTTCTCCTGGGATTTTCACACACAATGAGTTTACAGATAATGGTGTGAGAAATAAAACAGTCCAGTGAGTGGCAAGTTCTGTGAAAATACCATATTATGTGAGAGAGGTCAGAGGAGAATGACCAGACTTTGATTCAAGCTTACAAGAAGGCAAAGTAACTCATATAGCTACATGTTACAACAGTGGTGTGGAGAAGAACATCTCTGAATGCACATGTCAAATTTGAAGTGGATGGGCTACAGCAGCAAAAGACCGTGAACAAATATGTAGTACCCACTTTATCAGGTTTCTTCAGTATTTCATAAATTGGCTACTGAGTTTATGTTGAGAGAATTAACTGAGAGAATGCCCTGCTGTTTGAATTATATTTTTTTCAGATCTTAAAGGCAGGAAACATTAACGGAGACACAGCCTTTCCAGCATCCTATCACTCTCACAGTACAACTACGGGGCATTAGACTAACATACTCAATTCCGAACATGGTTTTTGCATCCTTAATCCTCTACAACACAGTGATGCATGGGAACGAAGGAATAACAATGTGATTGTAGATGTGTTAGTAACAAGAAAGCATCCCTAAGGGGCAAACATTTGCTGTTATAATGCACTCTAGTTCAGCCAAACCCAGACTAAACCAATCACAATGATTGCACACATTGAAACAACCTTTAAGAATACATTAATCTTCATCCATATCACATTTTGCGCCTTAACTGCTTAAGCTATACATGTAAAAAACAGCATGGCTCGCTACCATAGACAGTGTGTGGGCCAACTATACCAAAGAGGAGGAAAAGATAAAGATCGACAGACTGTGTTAAGCAAGCAACAGTTGAGAGAAAGGAATAAAAAACAAATAAGAACAGATGTTGAAATGAGAGAAATGAATTAAAACAAGAACAGATGTTAAATTAGGCAAAGAAAGGATGAGCAAATGTTTTAAAAATTGGTGAAGAAATCATAATATACTGAGGTAGAGAAAGGGGGAGTGGTGGGAGAGAGTTGGGGTGGAATTGTAGAAAACAAATACCCCTCTCATTCTTCTCACAATCTCTTTGACCTCCCGCTGTCAGGCAGAAGGTACTGCAGCATAAGGGCCATAACTGTCAGGCTGGGTAACAGCTTCTTGCTGCAGGCTGTTAGACTTCTTAAGAATTCCTAACACTGCTGCCACCCAACACGCATGTACACCGTCTGAATGCCCTGCCACCCAGCGCCCACCACTCCCTATCTCACAGACACACTCTCATTCTGCACGTTATTTTTAATCTTTTATTGCTGCTTTTTCACAAATTTATACCACTGTGTGTTTTATTATAATGGTGCTTGTAACATTGTACTGTCTTACATTAGCATCCACCTTGCTCGCACTTTATGTCAACCTGTCAATCTTCAGGCCATGCCACTCAGAGACTTCTTTTTAAAAAGTAAAAAAAATTATAAACCCTTCCCCCCTCCCCCCTAACATATCCCTATAGAAAGAGAAAAAGAGAGAAGAAAAAAGAAAGAAAGAATGCCTGGATATCGGAAGATCCCCACATGCTCCATGGAGTTCATAATAGCTTTAGTATATATATTTATTTATTTCCCCAGATAACCAATAATTTTATCTTCAGAGCACCTGTATATTTAATCCTATCTTTTGTAAATAAGGGTGCCAAATTTTCAGAAATATCTCATATTTATCTCTTAAATTACAAGTAATTTTTTCAAGAGGAATGCAGCTAAAAATTTCATTCTTCCAACGATCTATGCTTAAGTATGAATCCGATTTCCAAATAACTGCAATAGCTTTTTTGGCTACTGCCAATGCAATTTTTATGAATTCTTTCTGATATTTATTCAATTTGGATTACGGTTTCATCCCTTCAATATCGCCTAGTAAAAATAATGTTGGATTATGTGGAAGTTGTGTTCCAATAAAATTCTTAAATTTGTCCAAAAAGGTTGAATTTTAAAACAAGACCAAGTAGAGTGTAAAAAAGTACCAATTTCTTGATTACATCGAAAACATTGATCAGATAAATTTGGGTTTAAATTATTTATTTTTTCTGGTGTAATATATAATTGATGTAAAAAATTATATTGCACTAATCTTAACCGGACATTTGTTGTATTTGTCATACTGTCAAGACATAGTCTTGACCAACTTGTTTCTTCAATTTTAATATTCAAATCAGTTTCCCATTTTTGTCTTGACTTATGAATTCCTTGTTTAATTGCCTGTTTTTGAATCAAACTATACATACAAGAAATAATTTTTTTAATTTTTCCTTTTTGAATTAAAGTTTCTATTTCATTAGGTTTCGGCAATAACATTGTTTGACCTAATTTATCTCTTAAATAAGCCCTTAATTGGAAATAACAAAAAAAGAGTGTTGTTTGATATTTTGTATTTATTCTTTAATTGATCAAATGACATTAATATACCTCCTTCAAAACAATCTCCTATATATCTAATCCTTTTTTGAAACCAATTGTATAAAAGTTGGTTATCCATTGTAAAAGGAATAAGTTTATTTTGAATTAAAGGTCTCTTTGCTAGTAAAGATTTCTTTATCTCATCATCAACATTTATCTTATCCCATAAATCAAATGTTTTAATATAGGAGATTCTTTCTTTTCCCGTATCCATTTAGATTCCCACTTATATATAAAATCTTCTGGTATATTTTCTCCTATTTTATCTAATTCTATTCTAATCCATGCCGGTTTATCTTCATCAAAAAAAGATGCAATAAATCTAAGTTGATTTGCTTTATAATAATTCTTAAAGTTTGGAAGTTGTAACCCTCCTAGGTCAAATTTCCATGTCAATTTTTCCAACGATATTCTTGACATCTTACCTTTCCAAAGGAACTTCCTCACACATTTATTTAACTCTTGATAAAACTTCTGTGGTAATTGTATTGGTAGTGTTTGGAATAAATATTGTAATCTAGGGAATATATTCATTTTTACAGCATTTACTCTGCCTACTAATTAAGAATTGGTAACATCATCCATTTATCAAGATCTTCTTGAATTTTTTTCAATAATGGTAAATAATTTAATTTATATAAACTCTTTATATCATTATCAACTCTTATACCTAAATATTTTATACCATTTATCGGCCATCTAAACTGAGTTATTAGTCGACATTGACTATAATCTCCTTTAGTAAGGGGTAGAATTTCACTTTTATCCCAATTTATTTTGTAGCCTGATATTTTCCCATATTCTTCCAATCTAGAAGATAATTTACGCAGTGAATACAATGGGTTTGTTAAATAAAGCAAAACATCATCTGCAAATAAATTAAGCTTATATTCTTCCTGGTTAACTCTGAAACCCATAACATCTGGGTCCGTTCTAATTAATTCAGCTAATGGTTCTATTGCCAACCCAAATAAAGCAGGTGATAATGGACAGCCTTGTCTAGTTGAGCTTGTTAACTGAAATGATGTTGAAATTTGACCATTTGTCACTACTTTAGCTTTGGGATTAGTATTTAAGGTTTTAATCCATTTTATAAAAGATACTCCTAATCCATATTTTTCCAATACCTTAAATAAAAAATCCCATTCCAATCTATCAAATGCTTTTTCTGCAGGCAACTGCCACACTTATTTCCTCCCTCTTTTGTACCAAATGAATTATGCTAAGTAATCGAGTTACATTATCTGCCGATTGTCTATTTTTGATAAATCCTGTTTGATCCATATGTATTAATTTTGGTAAGTATTTAGATAATCTATTAGATTAAATTTTTGCTATTATTTTATAGTCAGTATTCAACAAAGAAATAGGTCTATATGATGTTGGTTTTAAAAGATCTCGATCTTTTTTTGGCAATACTATTAAAATAGCTGTCGAAAAAGATTCTGGAAGTTTATGCATTCTTTCTGCTTGGTATATTAACTCCATAAAAGGAGGAATTAGTAAATCTTTAAACTTTTTATAAAATTTGGGCGGAAAACCATCTTCTCCTGGGGATTTATTACTCTGAAGTGATCCTAGAGCTTCTTCGACCTCTTTTAATGTAAAAGGCATATCTAATCCCTTCTGTTCTTCTGAATTCAATTTTGGAAGAGTTATTTGTGATAAAAACCTTTCTATCTCGACATTATCATTTTGTGATTCTGATTGATACAGTTCAGAATAAAAATTCTTAAAAGTTTCATTAATTTCTAAAGGTTTATAAGTAATTTTATTTACACTTGTTCTAATTGCATTTACATTTTGGAAATCTGGTCTGTTTTTAACTGCCAAGCAAGAATCTTGTATGATCTTTCACCTAGTTTGTAATATCTCTGTTTAGTTCTCATAATTGCTTTTTCTATTCGATATGTCTGAAGTGTATTATATTGTAACTTCTTGTTAACAAGTTGTCTTCGTTTTTCTTCTGTCATATATCTTTGAGATTCTTTTTCTACTTTTGTAATCTCTTTTTCCAATTGATCTATTTCTACCATATATTCCTTCTTAATTTTAGAAGTATAACTTATTATCTGGCCTCTCAAATATGCCTTCATTGCTTCCCATACTATAAATTTATTATCAACTGAATGTAAATTTGTATCTAAAAAAAATGAATCTGCTTTTTCATGAAATCACAAAAATCTTGACGTTTTAATAATATTGAATTAAATCTCCATCTGTAAATCGATTCCTCTTTATCCATCATTATCATTGTCAAGGGGGAATGATCTGACAATATTCTTGCTTTATATTCCATATTTTTCACTCTGTCTTGAATATTCATTGATAATAGGAAAAAATCTATCCTTGAATAAGTTTTATGTCTATTTGAATAAAATGAGTAATCTCTTTCTTTTGGATTAATTCTTCTCCATATATCAATCAAATTTAAATCTTTCATCAATGATAAAGTTAATTTTGCTACTTTTGATTTTGTAACAACCTTTGTTGATCTATCTAAAACTGGGTCTAGACAAAAATTAAAATCTCCACCTATTAATATTTTGTCATGTGCGTCAGCCAAATTCAAAAAGGCCTCTTGTATAAATTTTACATCATTTTCATTTGGTGCATAAATATTCATAAGAGTCCATAGTTCCAAAAAAATTTGACAATGTATAATTACATATCTCCCTGCAGAATCAATTAATACATTTTGTATTTTAATTGGTAAAGTTTTATTAACCAAAATTGCAACTCCCCTCGCCTTTGAATTAAATGAAGCTGCAGTAACATTTCCGACCCAATCTCTCTTTAATTTCTGATGTTCTATCTCTGTTATGTGTGTTTCTTGTAAAAAAAAGCTATATCTATTTTCATTTTCTTAATATATGTTAAAATTCTTTTTCCACCGGTCCATTAAGCCCATTAACATTAAAACTTTAAAAATTCAGTAAATTAGTCATTATTTTTAACAGGGTTACTCCAATCTATAGTAATACCTAACCTTTCAACTTTCGTAGTACCTTGGGGAATCTTTTTAAAATTCTCCATGTTGCTATGTGTCTCCCCCCGATTGTCCAGGCAAAGAAAGAAAGATAAAAGAAAAATAGATTATAAAGAAAAAAATAACAAAGTACCCCCCTACTAATGTTGTGAATTAAAAAAAACAGCATTACCCCCCTCCGTTGTACGGGTCATGGCAATCACCATGATTACACGAGTCCCTTAGCAATCAATCCGAAGTTCCCCCAGCTCCCCCGTAACATAAAAAAGTATATATAAGAAAGGAAAAAATAATATCACTACTCTCGATTAATATTTCTCAAATTTTTACCTTTCTCCCCCTGTATCATATAATTAAGAATATATTTAAATATTCTTCTGTCCTTAAACATCCATCAACTCCATTCACTGTCCCTGTCTTCATCTTTAATCCGTTTCACTTTTAAATCTTTGGCTGTGGTTAGCGAATATTTGGGAGTTCTTGTGCAAATTCTTCCGCATCCTGATAATCAGTAAAAAATCTTCTTTTTCCGTCATCCAAAAAAATGATCAGGGTTGCCGGGTGACGCAATATAAATTTATAACCTTTTTCCCCATAAAACTTTTTTCGCTGGGTTAAATTCCTTCTTTCTCTTCAAAAAGTCATAACTTATATCAGGATAGAAAAGAACTATTTTCCCTTCTATCATCAATGGCCCATTTCTCTTTCTGGCATGTTGGGTAGCCGCCTTCAGGATCTTTTCTTTATCTTGATATCTTAAGCATTTTATCAAGATTGATCGTGGGTTTTGATCAACTTGAGGTCTTGGTCTTAAGGCTCTGTGAGCCCTTTCAATTTCAATTTACTGGGTTCCTTCTTCCATTTCCAAAATTTCTGGAATCCATTTTTGAAAAAAATTTATTGGATCCTCTCCCTCTATAGCTTCTTTAAGTCCAACAATCTTAATATTATTTCGTCTGCTAAAATTTTCAAGTACATCCACTTTTTCCAACAACCATTTTCTTTCTGATGTCCAGGCAGAAATATTATCTTCCATTTTATTCACTATATCAATGGTGTCTCCGGTTGTTTCTTCCAAGTTTTTAATTTTCTTGTCCATTTTGTCCTGTCTTTTCATCATTTTATCAAACATAATCTTCATATTGTTAATATATTTTTTATTACTTTTAATGCTTTTAATTTATGCATTATTTGCACCAAAGTTTTGTTTATGTCTCCAATATCACCTCCAACCTCTTCCTGTTGATCTTCGTTTGTCTCTTCATCTTCGTCTGATTTATCCAGAGAATCTGATTCCACCTCATATTCACTTTCACTTTCAGTTCCGATCATAGCTGGGATTTGTAGTTTGGGTTGCTCATGTTTGCGCATGCCCCTTCCTTCACGCATGCGCAATTCCTGTTGCTCTTTTTTTTTGGAAATGGTTGATGTTGCTGCAGTTTCGTGTTCTGTATCGCCAGAGGTAAATTGCACTTGAGCCCGAGGCTCTTTCATGGCGGCCAGCCTTGATTCTTTTCCAACTTGTGTTGTCTTCAAAGTAGTAGTTTTCTTCTGCTTCTGTTTAGGAGGCATATCTTAAGACAATCCTGAGTAGTTTATAAGTAATTTTTAGAAGGTATTTACTAACTTTTCTTCACTTAAACATTATTTTACTAGTTTTTTTTTTACGGGAGAGCTGGATTTCCACGTCTCGATCCTACATCATCACGTGACGTCCCCCCCACCCCCCCGCCACTCAGAGACTTGTACTAATACTATTTAGTGATTGTATTTGCTGGATCATTATATGTGCTGCGTGTGACTATATATACTGCATTTTGCACCCAGGGTAACAGTGCTTTGTTTGGCTATATACATGTGTATCATTGAACGACTGTAATAAACTTTAACTTGAACCAAATTCTCTCATGTGTTCTCAACATCAACCCTCCTGAAATGAGACACTGAAAAGCATCAGGAGCAGGATGCCTGGCTGACATAATGCTCTATTCCAGAGAGGTCATGTGGTCGGATGCGGAAACTAGTTAAGATCGAAATCCGCTCTGACCTTGTGTGATTCTTACTCTAAGCAACCTGAATCAGAAGATAATTAAGAATATACCATGTATCACATTACTCCCTGAAGCACCTTTCATACTTCTGAGAAGCACAGTAATTGAGAGTAGGGTTGTATTGCTCCATTAAATATTAATAATTTGGGGCAATTTGAAGTTATTTCTATTTATGGTCTTGATTAAACTTATCTGAAGTAAAATAACCCATATTATGCAAATCCAGAATGAAGTCCACTACTAGCCCATAGGGGTCTGGAACATTTGGCAAAATGGTGAATTCTGCAGGAACTGATGTACACCAACTTTACACTGGAACATCAGAATATATGGTTTTCCTCACCCATTTATGCTACTCTGGCCCATTAACAAAGCTCTCATATCACCTAAAATACTAGCAAATTCTGGCTTCTGTTTAACATCTAATCTGAACGATACTCTAAATTTTAGTCTTTGCAGTACTCAGGTTAATTCGAATCATAGAGTACTACAACACAGAACAGGCCCTCAACCTATCTAGTCCGTACCAAACCGTTATTCTGCTTAGTCCCATCAACTGTACCTGGACCAGGGTTTCCCAAACTTTTTTATGCCATGGACTCCTACCGTTAACCGAAAGGTCCATGGATCACAGGTTGGGAACCCCTGATCCTGTACGATAGCTCCCTATAACCCTGCCTTCTAAGTATTTATCCAAATTTCTCATAAATGGTACAATCGATCCCACATCTACCATTTCTGCTGGCAGCTTGTTCCGTACTTGCACCAAAAGTCCCCCCTCCACAGGCTTCCCTAAAATATTCCACATTTCACCCTTATGACCGCTAGTTCTAGTCTCACCCAATCTCAGTGGAAAAGGTGGCATTCCTCGCATTCATCTTTTACATAAAATCAGAACCTGCCACACTGAAAATCACAACTTTTATTAACAATTGTCAGTCATGAATAAAGGTTTCATTACCTCATACTTTAGGCTTCACAACGCCAATGTGATAAAATTAGAAGTATATCTCTTGCAATACAATTATTAACGCTGATAATGCTTGTTCTATACATTTTTACAGTGCATGTGTAGAAAATATGATTTGACCATATACCATTAGTAATATCTCCACATCAAGTAGTTTGGGAGATTTTAGGTTCTTGAAGCTTCCAGTCTAAAACATCTAACGGCAAATTTTACGAAGAGCTATTCATTCATCCCATTGTCCTGACCCTTGTACATTGAACATAGAACAGTACAGTATAGGCGCCAGCCCTTTCAGCCCATGTTTCCACATTAATGAAACTTACTGGTCTGCTTTGAACAATTCATATCCCTCCATACCTTACATGTTTATGCCCCTATCTAAAACGCTTCTTAAATGCTATATCGCTTCAGATTCCCCATGCACTCAGTTGTGTATTCCAGACACCTGCAATAAAATTACACCACACATTTCCTTTAAACGCTCCCCCCACCTTAAATTGACTTACTACTGTCACATGTACTGAGACAGAGTGAAAAACATCTTGCACACCATCCACACGGATCAACTCGTTACAACAGTGCACTGACGTAGTACAAGGTACAATGCAGAATACAGCATTAACTGCTACAGTTACAGAGAAAGTGTAGTGCAGGTAGACAATAAGATGCAAGGTCACAATGAGGTGGACTGTGAGGTCAGGAGTCCATCTTATTATATAGGGAAATATTCAATATTCTGGGACAGTGGAACAGAAGTTGTCCTTGAGTCTGGTGATACATGCTTTCAGGTTTTTGTATCTAAATCTATGTCCTCTAGCTATGGGAAAAAGACTGACTATCTAGCTTATCAATGTCTCTCATAATTTTATATTCTTCTAACAGGTCTTCCCTCAGCCTCCCAATGTTCCAGAGAAAACAATGCAATTCTGTCCAACCTCTCCTTGGGCTTTATATCTCCAAGCAGCAATCCTTGTGAAAATTGCTTATTAATTCTGCCTCCATCATCCTTCAGAGTTGTGCTTGCCAGAACCAAAAATAACTCAGTCATCACACAAAAAAGATCTCATCTCATTTCTCTCTCTTATTACCAACTATAGTAAAGTTGTGTCACTTCCCTATGTTATACTGAATTAACACTAACTCACATTACATTGACAGGACAGTATGACGGTAATGAGTTTGCCACCATCAATCTTTGAAAAAACACTCAACACTCTAGAAACACCTTCTCCAGATATCTGAATGAGCCATGAACCCATGAACACTACTTTACTTTTGCTCACCGTTTTGCACTTCTTATCTTCTCTTTCGCTGTAACTTATAATAAGTTTTTAAATGTATTTTATTTTTATTTAGAGATACAGTGCAGAATAAGTCTTCCGGCCCTTTCAGTCAAGATGTCCCAGCAACCCCTGATCTAACCCTAGCCTAGTCACAGGACAAATTATAACCTACTAACCTGTATGTCTTTGGACTGTGGGAAGAAACCAGAGCATCCGGAGAAAACCCATGCATTCCATGGGGAAGATTTACAAACTCCTTACTGAGGACAATGGGATTGAACTGATGCTCTGAGCCGTAATAATGTTACACTAACCACTACGTTCCATTGGCGCACTGTATTGCTACCGCAAAACAACACATTTAATGATATCTGTCAGTGATAATAAACCTGATTCTGAATCGTCAGAATCAGGATCAGGTTTATTATCACCTGCATGTGTGTGAAATTTGTTAACTTAGCAGCAGCAGCAGTTCATAATCTAGAAGAGAGAAGAAAAAAATAATAAATAAAAAAGCAAATCAATTACAGTTTCTGTGAAACAGCTCTTCAAGTCAGAATTGCACAAGCACTCCCTCTAATGGACAAATGGCAAAATCTCAGCAACAGTATCTGTTGAGGATCTTTCACCCCAGCTAAACTCAGGAACTCTGAGCTAAGGTCAAAGAATCTGGAAAAGGACAAACCCTGTTGACTCTTACCAATTTTTAATCAATGCACCATAGAAAGTATTGCATCTGGATGCATAACCACCTCGCAAGGCAACTGCTCTGCCTGTGACTGCAGAGAATTGTGAACACAACTCAGCACATCACAAACACCAGCCTCTCTCTATGGACTCTGTCTATACTTACCACTGTCTCAGTAAAGTAGCCAACATAATCTAAGATCCCAGCCACAATGGACATTCTCTCTTCTTCCCTCTTCCATCAGGATGATTCCTGAGCTTGCAGCAGCCACTCCGGAGCCAATATCTGTTATTTGTTAAGTGGGCTGCCGTGCGCAATCCTAATCTGATGAAAAACGGACAAGGGAGGACGAAGGAACATCTGGTAATCTCCAGGAAGGCCCTCTTCATTGCTGCTGCTGCTGTGAGGTCCGGGTCTCTGCTGAGAAGAAAAGGCCCCCAGTCCTCAGGGTCGCATTGCCAGTGGCCGTTGGCTGGGGCATCTTAATACGCTTGGCAGAGGATGGTGCTCGAAGAAGCTGTGCCAGAGGGGATGGTCGGGGTGCCTTCACTGTGTGCTGTGTCTGCGAGGCTGGGTCTGACGGAGCTTTCATTGTGTGCTGCGTCTGCGAGGCTGAGTTGGGCAGCGCCGTGGAAGTCCATAGCGAGGGTATTCACTTCTGCTGCCTGCGTGGGATGACGAGTCTATCGGGACCCTGAGGACTTGTGGAAACTGTGTGGTGGTTTCTTTCAAACTTATAGTCTTTTAACATCTTTGGATTATTTTTACTGTGCCCATGGTCTGTTTTTTTTATCAACTATGCTATTGTTTGCATTGTTGTAACTATATGGTTTTGTGCAGGTCTTGTAGCTTTAGTTTTTGGTCTTGTTTTGTCTGGTGGGTTTGGAGCTCCTTTCCGGGAAACGTGCTAAGATGGTAGCGCGATATTAATACGCAGCAGCCTCTCTGGACTCTGGATTGGGGATTGCCAAACGTTATGTGGATTTTCTGGTGTAGTCTGTTTAGTCACGTGCTTTTGTGATATCATTCTGGAGGAACGTTGTCTCATTTTTTAACTGCATTGCATTTGTGGTTTCCAAATGACAATAAACTGAAACTGAACTGAACTGAAGGAAGAAGATATAAAAACATGAAAGCATGTACCATGAGGCTCAAAGACAGCTTCTATCCCATTGTTATCAGACTCTTGAAAGGACATCTTGTACAGTACGATGGACTCTTGATTTCATAATCTCGTCATCATCTTGTATTTTATTTACCTCCACTGCACTTGCTCTGTAACTTCTATGCTTTCTTCTGCATTCTGTTATTGTTTATTGAGATTCAGTGCAGAAAAGACCCTTCCAGCCCTTTGAGCCACACCATCCAGCATTCACAGGACAATTTACAATGACCAATTAACTTACCAACCAGTGCGTCTTTGGAAGGTGGGAGGAAAACCACGCAGCCACAAGGAGAACGTACAAACTTCTTACAGACAGTGGCGAGAATAGAACCCAGGTTGCTGGTACTGTAAAGTGTTGTGCTAACCACTATGCTACCTTGCTGAACCTTGTTTGACCTTGTTCTTCCTCAAAATACTGTGTAATGATCTAATCTGTATGAACAGTTCGTAAGAATCTTCATTGTATCTTGGTACATGTGACAATAATAAACCAATACAATAAACCTTTTTTTAAAAGCATAACCAGGAAGAGAAATGTGATGCCATGCTTTATCTAGTTAATATTATGCACACAGCTACAATACCTTTTTTGAATGCAGGTACACATTTGGAGTTCTTCCTGGAATAGGGATCCCAGCTTTAGCCAACTTAATAAAATATTTCTGCACCCTGCTGGCAACCTGGATAACAAGAAAACAGACAGAAAAATTTAATAGCTCACTATAATGTAGAAAGGCTAAAATTTCGAATATTGAAAGGCCTAGATAGAGTGGCCATGGAGAGATGTTTCCTAAAGTGGGGGAGTCTAGAACCAGAGGACACAGCCTCAGAATAAGACATCTGTCTAGAATGGAGATGAGGAGGAATTTCTTTAGCCAGAGGGCACTGAATCTGTGGAGTTCATTGCCATAAGTGGCTGAACAGGCCAAGTCATTGGATATATTGAAAGAGAAGTTCTTGATTTGTGAGGACAACAAAGGTTATGGGGAGAAGGCAGGAGAACAGTTTGGTGGGTATAATACATCAGGCGTAATGGAATGGTGAACAGGCTTAATGCACTGAATCGCCTAATTCTGCTTCCATGTCTTATAGATTGTTGGGTAAAAAAAAAACCCACGTTCAATGTGTTAGCCACTTTGCCTGTTTTTCCTTAAATCTTATAATGAAGTGCTCACATACACTTTGACACATATAAAAACATCATCACAATGCAACATCCATACAGAATGAATTCCATTTGTGCAAACATGAGGAAATCTGCAGATGTTGGAAATTCAAGCAACACACACAAAGTGCTAGTGGAACGCAGCAGGCCAGGCAGCATCTATAGGGAGAAGCACTGTCGACGTTTCGGGCTGAGACCCTTCGTCAGGACTAACCGAAAGGAAAAATAGTAAAAGATTTGAGTGTAGGAGGGGGAAGGGAAAATGCAAAATGATAGGAGAAGACCGGAGGGGGTGGGGTGAAGCTGACAGCTGGAAAGGTGATTGGCAAAAGTGATACACAGCTGGAGAAGGGAAAAGGATCATGGGACGGGAGGCCTAGGGAGAAAGGGGGAGGGGAGCACCAGAGGGAGATGGAGAACAGGCAGAGTGATGGGCAGAAAGAGAGAAAAAAAAGGAGGGGGAAAAACTAAATATGTCAGGGATGGGGTAAGAAGGGGAGGAGGGGCATTAACAGAAGTTAGAGAAGTCAATGTTCATGCCATCAGGTTGGAGGCTACCCAGCTGGTATATAAGGTGTTGTTCCTCCAACCTGAGTGTGGCTTTATCTTGACAATAGAGGAGGCCATGGATAGACATATCAGAATGGGAATGGGACGTGGAATTAAAACGTGTGGCCACTGGGAGATCCTGCTTTCTCTGGCGGACAGAGCATAGGTGTTCAGCGAAACAGTCTCCCAGTCTGCGTCGGGTCTCACCAATATATAAAAGACCACACCGGGAGCACTGGACGCAGTATATCACAGCAGCCGATTCACATGTGAAGTGTCACCTCACCTGGAAGGACTGTCTGGGGCCCTGAATGGTAGTGAGGGAGGAAGTGTAAGGGCAGGTGTAGCACTTGTGTCCATCTGTGCAGTACCTTTCACAACCATTACAGCCAATCAAGTTCTTGTGAAATATTTTTATTTTATTTAGTCCTTGGAGCCATGTCACCCCAGCAACCCCACACAACCCTGATTAACCTTAACCTAATCATAGGACAATTTATAATGACCAATTAACCTACCCAGTACGTCTTTGGACTGTCAGAGGAAATTGAGCACCCGGGGAAAATGCACATATTCCATGGGGAAGACACATACAGGGTCTCCTTACAGAACAGCACCGGAATGTAACTCTGAATTCTGGAACGCCCTGAACTGTAATCCATCATGCTAACCACTGTGCTACCATGGTGCCCAATCTGTGGCATTGCAGAGAAATGCAATTTAAGCAGAATAACTTTACACTGCATTGATAATAAACAGACAATTCCATTAGTGGTAATGGCTAAGGGGTAGGTAAACATTGGCAAAGATATGGGGAAGAATTATCCATCTCTTCCTTGAGAAACCACTATCCACCCAAAATATATATTGTCCAAAGATCTATCTATAGCTATTAAATAATATAGAAAATACAGTGGATTCTGGTAAATTGGGGCAGGCGGTTATTTAGGACAACTCTTAAAGAACAGGAACTAATCGAAAACAGGTGCAATTTTCTTCAATTTTGGGGGATGCTAGCCACTTATTTGGGGCAGGAGACTGTTGCCAAAAGTTTCTAACTAATGTCAGTTGCATGCACTTGCGTGGTTGTTAGAAACTCCTTTATTAATAAGTATTAGGAATTAACTAGACAACAGGGTGACCTGTTGGGGCACCCTTTGAGAGAAAGGTAGTGCAGTCTGATGTGACCAAAATGAACATTAAATTTTCCTTAATGCTATTGATATTGCTTTGCTTTGGAAATCGAAGAATAAAAACCAGTTTATTAAAGAAGAATGACGCGTAGCAAGGCAAATATAGCTCCTCCTCGTTTAACGAAGGACACTTCTGATGGCAATGTTTCTGGTTGATCTGCCACCCTTGTGCCTCTCATTGTCATTCTGGAGATGTGCAGTCCTTTCATGCGCCGTCTCTTCATCTCTTCTGCTGTTTGTTCTTTGTCTCTGATCTTGGAGACGTGCATTTCTCAGCTCCTTTGTCTCTTCCTCTCTCCTCCTCCTATGTCAGTTGTTGTCATTCTGGAGACATGCATGCCTCTCCTCCTCTGTCTCATCCTCTCTCATCTTTTTTGTCCTGACTCTTTGATCCTGGAGTTGTGCGGCCCTGGCCACATCCGATTCTTGTTGTCTCCCTTTCCTTGCCGCTTCCCAACGATGTTTGGCGTCCCCCCTCTCATTCCACGTGGCATAATTAGGCTGACCATATTTTTTTTACCCTAATGCTGGATAGAAGATACGAAGCAGTAATACCAAAGGAAGCTTGTTATTCTTGATGATGTGAATGACGCTCTCCTAAATGGATGTGATATCGTCACCGCTGTCCTTTGACTACAGCAAAGGGTTTTATGGGTGTCTTGAAGTACGTCATTACGGGTTACGGGATGTTATGTCATTCTTAAATTTAGAGAAGATCCGATGTTCAGTTTTTGAATCTAGTCAAGACTTTTATACATCGTGGGGACCATTAAGTACAGATGGTGGCTAATAATATATTTTATTATATAAGGGTCCCCCCCCCACCCTTTTGTTTGCTTTTCCTAACAGCTCTGACTTTGGTAGTGGGTTTAGATTTTTTTTCTGTATACCAGATTTTTTATATTTCACTATTACAATTTAATGTAATTTTTATGAATACAGGGTTTTGTGATTATAACTGTATTTTTAATACAATGTAATTGGTACTTTTTTTTGACTTAGACTATCTTTTTGTACTCTGTATTCCTTTATGCAAAAACTAATAAAAATATTGAAAGAGAAGCATATCATTACAATAAGATTTAATGATCTCTTATTGATGGGTGGCAGTTAGATCTGTCCCAATCCTGCACATGCTGACGGTGATCAGCAGTATGTGACCGCTCGAAATAGAGCTGCGCTGCCCTGCCCTTTTGCTCCAGTTGGTGTCGCTGCTGAGGCTGGCCGTGCGCATGCCTCATGGTGTCGCGTCCCGATTTCCATGATGGCGGATCGGCTCTCAGGTGAAAGGCACCCTGTTGGTTTTTGCGAACGAGCAATTTTATATGAATATATAACCCTGAACTTTG
The DNA here is from genome assembly GCF_048418815.1 of Hemitrygon akajei. Lineage (NCBI taxonomy): Eukaryota > Metazoa > Chordata > Chondrichthyes > Myliobatiformes > Dasyatidae > Hemitrygon > Hemitrygon akajei. The sequence continues at coordinate 13,304,845 of NC_133135.1, read as the reverse complement.
CCTGCATTCTGTAAGTTAGCACATTTTAAGTTGATTTAGCCAAAAGAGTGCCATTGTAATGCACCGTCTGTGCTAATTGGCGGTCACAAACAGACAGAGCATGAAAGTTTTAGTAGTATATAGATACACAGTTTGATAATACAAAATAGTATCGATAGAGTTCTAATTTGTTTTAAATACATAATTTGTTACTCCGTTTGTTTTTTTATATTTTTAACTATTTCCATGAAACTTTGGCTAATTGGAACAGCTGTTCAATTGGGCCAAAATGTACTGGTCTCGATGTGCCCCAATTAACCAAATCCACTCTAATCCTTATTGTAAAGTAATCAATGTGGACCTAAAAACAATAGGGTGGAAGCACTGAGGTGGAGAAGATGCTGCATTGTTTCACAAAATACTGAAAATGATTTATGTTGTGAAGTGAAATAAAAGCAGGGAGACACACTGATTATATCATTGGTGCAAATCTAGTGATACAAAAGTCTGAAGATTTTTTCAACCTGGTTGAGGCATTTGAAAAAAAACCACGAGAACGCTGGTCTATAACAGTGAGACAGCTATCACTTGAAATGTTATGGTTATACTCAATGGTGCCTGGGGAGGAGGAGGAGGAGGAAGTTTGGGTTGTGGCATTGGGTACAATTGGGCACAGAATTTCCTCCCAAGCTGTTGTGCTGGAGGAAGAGATAGAGATTCCAGCACCTCCTCGGGCAAATGCTGCCCCTGAGAGCCAAGAAAATGGATACACAGAGGCACTATAGTAGACCCCAACACACTGCTGACACTCCTGTTGAGAGTTCAGGCTTGAAGCAGGAACTGGAGACCTGATAATGGAAAGCTCTCTTCTTTCTTCTCTGATATAAATAAAGAGTTATGGATCCAGGTTTTCCACCTGGATCTATGGAAATATTGAACTTGTCACTGTCCACATTTTCCTTGTCCACCTTTAACGCAACAACAAAAAGCAATATGGGAATGAATGGGTTCCTTACCAATGAAGAGCTTGAATTCCAACCACTCTGATCAAGGTGGATGAAGATCAGTGAATCCATCAGGGCTCCAGATATCCACCATTTTCCACAAGTTATTTGTTTGTAGATTCTTATCACAAATTTATCATTCACCAAATTCAGTTGGTAATTTCAAAATGGTGTCTGAATTCACAATCTCTGGGCAATAATCTACTACTTTAACTATTATGTAATGTCACCCATATAGATTCACTATATCAAGTTAGCAACTTGAAATAAAGGGTGCAGAATTGTTACTAACTACTGAAATAAAGCAGACAGGACAAGTCAATAACCATGTTCCTCTGCAATAAACAACGGTAAAAAGATAAACAGATAGATACTTTATTGATCTCAAAGGAAATTACAGTGTCATAGTAGCATTACAAGTGCACAGATATAAATATTAGAAGAGAAGGAGATAGAATAAAGATAAGTTACTTCAAACAGTCTAACAGAAGGGGGTCATCACTTCCCCGGCAATAGATTGATTCATTATAAAGCCTAATGGCCGAGGGTAAGAATGGCCTCTCATGGAGCAGCGTAGTTTCTTAGTCTATTATTAAAAGTGCTCCTCTTTTCAGCCAAGGTGGAATGCACAGGATGAGGAGCATTGTCCGGAATTGCCAAGATTTTCCACAGGGTCATTTGTTCTACCACAACCTTCAGTGTGTCCAATTTGACTATCGAGCCAGCCTTTCTAATCAGTTTATTGAGCCTCAGCTATTTGATTAATGTGATAATGAACATTTCTAAACATGTAATAAATCATTATACACAATATACAATTGTGATGCAAGTTCAATGAAGCTGACATCGAAGATGAATTAGATTTCAGATTCAGATTTATTTATCACATGTACATCGAAACATACAGTGAAATGTATCATTTGCATTAATAATCAAGACATCCAAAAATGTGCTGGAGCAGCTTGCAAATGGCGCCACATATTCTGGCATGAACAAAGCGAGCCAACATGCTCAACAGAACAACACAGTTACATTTGCAGTTACCTGCTTGGCAGTACGGTTGCCCAATTTGTCTGCTATTTTCTGCCAGCGTCGTGTTTCCACTTCTTCGGGGGGATATTTAAGAAGCAGTTCCTCCAATCTTTTCTATTAAAAGCAATAAAAAGATATTATAGAGTGAAGGGGGATAGCACAGCAAATCTGTAACAAATGAGGGGTATAGATAGGGTTAATACAAGCAGACTTTTTCCACTGAGGTTGGGTGATACTAGAACTAGAGGTCATGGGTTAAGGGTTAAAAGTGTGGAATGAGCTGCCAATGGAAGTGGTGGACACAGATTTGATTTCAACATTTAAGAGAAATTTGGATAGGTACAAGGATGGAAGGAGTATGGAGAGCTATGGTCCAGGTGCAGGTTGATGGGATGAAGTAGAATAATAATTTGGATGGAGTAGATGGGCCAAAAGGCCTGCATTGATGCTATAATGTTCTATGATTCCATGACTCTTCTTTGTATGACTCTAAGGGTGCAGGGAAATTCCTAGGGTTGGAACACTAGCCATTGGGAAAGAATGGTTAAGCAGAGGATGATATTCTTTACAACAAATGCAGCTTAGGGATGACTTAATTGAAGTGTATAAAATTAAAAGTGGGGATATTTGAAGGAATCAAAGACTTCTGCAGCTGCTGGAAATCTTGAGCAACACAGACAAATGCGCACCAGAGTTCCCGAGGAGATGTTGCATTGTGGCACTTTGTCAAAGGCCTTCTAAAAATTGAAGTAAACAACAACCACAACATAAACAATATCGGGTAGTTGGAGGCACTTGATGAAATAGGCCAAAGTCAGCATGGTTGCCTTAAGAGGAAATCCTGCCTGTCAAATCTGTTGGAATTCTTTGAGGATATAACGAGCAGGATAGACAAAGCAGAGTCAGTGGATATTGTACACTTGGATTTTCAGAAGGCTTTTGACAAAGTTTCACACATGAGGCTGGTTAACAAGATAAGAGATGGTATTACAGGAAAGATACTAACATAGAAGATTGGCAGAAGGCAAAGAGTGGGAATAAAGGGGGCCTTTTCTAACTGGCTGTTGGTAACTAGTGATGTTCTTCAGGGGTCTTTGTTCGGACCACTTTTTTTCACATTACATGCCAATGACTTGCATGACAGAGTTGATGGCTTTGTGGCCAAGTTTGCATACAAAATAAAGATAGGAGGAAGGGCAGGTTGTGTTGAGGAAGCAGGGAGTCTGTAGAAGGATACAGATTGGGAGAATGAGCAAAGTAGCAGGTAGAGTATAGTGTAGGAAAATGTATGGTCATGCTTTTTGGTAGAAGGGGAGAAAATTCAAAAATCAGAGGTGCTAAGGGACTTGGGAGTCCTCAGGCTGGATCCCTAAGGTTAACGTATAGTTGATGGTAAGAAAGGCAAATGCAATTTTAACATTCATTTCAAGAGGACTAGAAATATAAAAGCAAGGATGTAATGCTGAGTCTTTATAAGGCATTGGTCAGACCAACCTTCAGTACTGTGAACAGTTTAGGGTCCCTTATCTAAGAAAGTATGTGCTGGCATTGGAAAGTATCCAGAGGAGATTCAAGAGAATGATTCTGGGAATGAAAGGATTAACTTATGAGGAGCGCTTGACGACTCCGGACCCGTACTCACTGAAGTTTAGATGGGGGGTGGGGGGGAGGATCTCATTGAAACCTAAAAGGCTAAAATAGAGTGAATGCAGAGAGGATGTTTCTAATAGTCGGGGAGTCTAGGATCAGAGGGCATAGCCTCAGAATAGAAGGATATCCATTTAGAATGGAGGTGAGGAGGAATTTCTTTTGCCAAGGGTATGGAACTTGTGGAATCCATTGCCACACAGGCCATGGCATTGGGTATATTTAAAGTGGAAGGGGATAGGCTCTTGATTAGTCAGGGCATCAAAAGTTAAGGGGAGAAGGCAGGAGAATGGGGTTGAAAAGGATAATCAATCAGCCATGATGAAATAGTGAAGTTGAGTGGTACTTATCTGCTCCAATGTTTTATGGTCTTATAAAATGCTGAGGGAACTCAGTCAGTCAGGCAGCAGCTATGGAAGGGAGTAAACAGTCAATGTTTCAGGCCGGGAACCTTCACCAGGCTCAGATGAAGCATAGTGATGATGCAGATATTACTGATGTAGTGAGGCAAAAAAATGGGTGGTTAAATTAACCTCAGTTGTTGCTGGTCAAAGGCAGTGAAGAAAATGGAATGGATTTCACAGAGGAAGGTAGCAGATATCCTGGCCACATCTCACAAAAATTGTCAAAAGTCAGAGGATGAGCTGGGAACAGCCTGCAAATGCTGCCAGGCTTCTGGCGTCAACAAGGTATGCCCACAGTTTGCTAAACCTAAACTGTATAAATTTGGAATGTGGAAGAAAACCGGAAGACATGAAGGAAACCCATGCAGTCATGGGAAAAATGTACAAACTCTTTACAGACAACGCTAGAAATTGAAGCTGGGCTGCTGGCATTGTAGTAGCCTTATGCTAGATGCGACACTACCATTGCGCTCAGTGCCCTGGCTTCATGTGCATTATGCTCCCGTGTGTCCTGTGAATCGAAAACTCACCTGTTCTTCTACACTCCATAGCTGGTTAAATGTTTCCGATTTGGAGTCATCACAAATTCTTCCTCGTATTACCTGAAAATGTTTACAACAGGGGGAAAATAATCTTTAAATACCATCTTTCATACAATGTATTCAAAACAATAAAAGCTTTGTTTTCTAACTCTGCTTTATAGGCTCACCATATTTAATTTAAAATGCAGCATCATGCATATTTGTACAAATTATTGTTATGCACATGGGGCCATTTCCCAATGCTTCACAACCTACTCAACATACTACTAACTTGGTTATCACAGATACAACATTCCACAAACAAATAACTTAAATCTGGTTCAAACAGTATTTCTTATAGTTGAAAGCAAACCAATGTTGTATTTTTCTGTCGGGTGCAAGTTTCTTCACAGTGAGATCAATCTGGCGTAATTCTGCTGAGTGGACATTGAAAGGATCTTTCCAATAGTGGGGGAGTCTAGTCCCAGAGGACACAGCCTCAGAATACAAAGACATCATTTTAGAACAGAGATTAGGAGGAATTTCTTTAGGCAGAGGGTGTTGAATCACAAACAAGAGAAAACCTGCAGATGCTGGAAATCCAAGCAACACACACAAAATGCTGATGGAATGCAGCAGGCCAGGGAGCATCTATGGAAAAAAGTCAGTTGTTGTTTTTTTCCAGGACGGGAGAAAAAAAGCTGAAGGGTAGATTTAAAAGGTGGGGGGAGGGAAAGAAAAACACAAGGTGATGGGTGAAACCTGGAGGGGGAGGGATGAAGCAAAAAGCTGGGAAGTTGATTGATGAGGGAGGCGATGGGTTGGCAAGGAAATAAGGTGAGAGAGGGAAAAGGGGATGGGAAAAAGTGAAGAGGGTGGGGGGCATTACCAGAAATTTGAGAAATCAATGTTCATGCCATCAGGTTGGAGGCTATCCAAACAGAATACAAGGTGATGTTCCTCCAACCTAAATGTGGCCTCATCATGAGAGTAGAGGAGGCCATGATGGATATATTGGAATGGGAATGGGAAGTGGAATTAAAATGGGTGGCCACTGGGAGATCCCGCTTGTTCTGGCGGACGGAGCGTAGTTGCTCGGCGAAGCAGTCTCCAAATCTACATCAGGTCTCAGCAATATAAAGGAGGCCACACCGGGAGCACCAAACACGGAAAATGACCCCAACAGACTCACAGCTGAAGTGTCGCCTCAACTGGAAAAACTGTTTAGGGCCCTGAAAGGTAGTGAGGGAGGAGGTGTAGGGACAGGTGAAGCACTTGTTCTGCTTGCAAGGATAAGTGCCAGGAGGGGATGAATGGACAAGAGAGTCCAGTAGAGAGCGATCCCTGTGGAAAGCAGAAAGGGAGGGAGGGAAAGATGTACTTGGTGGTAGGATCCCATTGGAGGTGGCGGAAATTTCAAAGAACTATGTGCTGGACAAGGAGGCTGGTAGGTTGGTAGGTGAGCAACCCTATCCCTGGTAGGCTGACGGGAAGATGGGGTAAGAGCAGACATGCAAGAAATGCAGTTCAGGGCAGCATTATGGTGGAGGAAGGGATGCTCCTTTCCTTGAAAAATTAGGACATCTCCTTCGTTCTAGAATGTAAAGGATCATCCTAAGAGCAGATGCAGCGGAGACGGAGGAATTGAGAAAAGGGGATGGCGTTTTTACAAGTAGCAGGGATTGACATGGTGCAGTCCAGGTAGCTGTGAAAGTCCATGGGTTTGTAATATACATTGGTGGATAAGCAGTCTCCAGAGATTGAGACAGTGAGATCAAGGAAGGGAAGGGAGGTGTTGGAAATGGGCCTGGTGGATTTGAGGGCATGGTGGAAGTTGGAGGCAAAGTGGATGAAGTAAATGTGTTCAGCGCACGTGCAGGAAGCAGCACCAACACAGTTGTCGATGTAGCGTAGGAAAAGTGCGGGATGGTCACCAGTGCAGGCTTCAAACATAGACTGTTCCATGTAGCCGACAAACAGGCATGCATAGCTGGGACCCATCTGTGGATTTTATTGCCACAGATGGCTGTGGAGGCCAAGTCATTGAGTATATTTAACGCAAAGGTTGAATTGGTTATTGATTAGCGAGGCCATCAAAGGTTATGGGGAGAAGCCAGGAGAACAGGGTTGAGAGGGATAATAAATCAGCCATGATGGAATGGCAGAACAGACTCAATGGGCCAAATGGCCTAATTCTTCTCCTATAGTCTTTTTTCATTGAAAATCATTCCTATCAAAATTAGTATTGCCTTTCCTACTTCAGTTACATACCTCTAAAGATCACTTTAGCTCATAGCCTCAAATTTAAAGTGAAAAAAGTGAAGAAAATCTATTACTCTCCTTACAAATTAGGGATTCCTTTTTGTAAAAGAATCATACTGGCAGGAAAAAAATTGTGACCCCCCCCCCCCCCACCTCCAAGCAATGCATTACTGCAGTTACTGCAACCTAACAATACGGCTTTCCATTGGTTTTATAGTAAAACTAAGCCTAAATCCAAAGGCAACATAAATTTGAGTCTTCCAATTTACACAGAATTTATTTCGAGGCAAAACTTTGTATTTTCTTTCATGATAGCACTGAATTAAAACATTGCAAGTAATTAATTTTCACAACTGTTTTGAAGTGTGTTTCTTACCTGTGTACGACTGTTTGATGTCATTATGTCAGGGGCATCACTAGAAGGCAACACTGAAGAGTAAAAAGAAGAGGATGATGACTCTGCATCTTTCTTGGAATCCATGGGACTTTTTGGTCTCAGAGGCAATCCTAGGCAAGACAAGAACGCATTGAGATGTTAAATAAAATTAGAGGGAAAACCAAATGCAGTTTTCAAATAACAATGGGTTATATTGGAAAATGACCCATTAATTAATTAAGCTACAGGGAAAAGGCAAGGCAGTGACACCAATTGGAAACAGCCAACACAAGCTTTAAGAGTCAAATAACCTTCTTTTCTGTTGTAAAACTCACAAAGAATAATTCTACAAAGACATATGACATCTAGAAAGAGAAATACACAGACTTAGCAAGATTTTAAGCTACATTTTAATAAGGGCTTACGATAAAGTGGGGTATAAAGGAAACTGAACATGAACACATTATACCTTTGTCAAAGATGAGTTTTAACCTCCTTGTGTTGTGTTTCTTATTTCTATATTCTTTATCAAAATGTCCAATTCCAGATGTATAATGGTCCCACGGAATCTGAGGCAGCTGAACCACTCTTTGCGGACAAGGAAGCCCCATGTCAACCTACATTAACAGCAAGTTTTCATTAGTTATAAATTTGACCTCATCAGGTGCACATTCTTAGACATAGCTAAAGTAACTGTCGATGATTCTGAGATTTGCAGGAGATGTAGAGAAATATTTTGAGCAAATACATCTGATAAAAAAAATGACTGAAAAGCTAAGGGAAGCAGATTCATCAACTTTTTATCACTAAGGAATTGGATGCATTTAGAACACGACAGCAAAGAAACAGGCAGTTCTGCCCACCTTGTCCATGCAAGCTATTATTCTGCCTAGTCCCGTTGACCTGCACTCAGAAAACAGCCCTCCCATCCATGTCGCTTTCCAAATATCTCCTAAATATTGAAATCAAACCTTCATCTACCAATTCTGCTGGCAGCTCGTTCCATACTCACACCTCTCTCTGAATAAAGAACTGTTCCCACATGTTCCCCTTAAACATTTCACTTTTCACCCTTAACCCTTGTCCTTTAGTTCTAGTCTCACCCAACTTCAGTGGAAAAACCTGTCTGTATCCCTCATAATTTTGTATACCTCTATCAAAACCCCCATCAATCTCTTGTGCTCTAGGGAATAAAGTCCTAATCCATTCAACCTCTCCCTTTAACTCAGGTCCCCAAGTACTGGTAACATCCTTATTAATTTTCTTTCTAGCTTTTCAAACTTAATCAAATCTCTCCAATAGGTAGGTGACCAGAACTGTACATAACACTCCAAGTTAGGTCTCATCATCTTGTTTATTATTTATTGTAATGCCTGCACTGTTTTTGCGCACTTTACGCGGTCCTGTGTAGGTCTGTAGTCTAGTGTAGCTTTCTCTGTGTTGTTTCTTTACGTGGTTCAGTCTAGTTTTTGTACCGTGTCATGTAACACAATGGTCCTGAAAAACGTTGTCTCATTTTTACTATGTACTGTACCAGCAATTATGGTCGAAATGACAATAAAAGCGATTTGACTTGACTTATACACTTCATTTTAATAGAAAATGCAGGATCATAGTAAGAATGTGGAGATCAGCACAGGCACACTGAGCCAGCCTCCTAAAAGAGCCTATGAAATTTAAAGTTATTCTCTATTTCAGTGTACTCGTTACAGGTTTGTTAAACTTTTCTAAGCAGGCTGGAAATCTCCCTGGCTCTCAGCAATTTTGTTGATACTGCATTGAAATTGTACATTGGCTCACTACAAAATGAATTTTTTCTGTAACACAATAAAGTTTGCAGATGCTGGAAATCCAAAGCAACACACACAAAATGCTGCAGCAACTCATCCATGGAAATGAAATAAGCAGATGGCATTTCGTGACAAGACCCTTCTTCAGGACTGGAAAGGAAGGGGAAAGATGTCAGAATAAAGTGGGGGGAGGGGAAGGAGGACAGCTAAAAGTTGATAGGTGGAGCCAGGTGGATGGGAAAGGTAAAGGGCTGGAGAAAAAGGAATCTCATAGGGAAGGAAAGTGGACCATAGGAGAAAGGGAGGGAGGAGGTGATAGGCAGGTGAAAAGAAAAGTCCAGAATGGGGAATAGAAGAAAAGGGGAGGGGAGGAGGATTTTTTCTTACAAGAAGAAATCAGAATCAGGTTTATTATCACCAGCATGTGCCGTGAAATTTGTTAACTTAGCAGCAGCAGTTCATACAATACATGATAATATAGAAAGAGGAAAGTAAATCTCTCTCTCTCTTTCTCTGATTAAATAATGCAAAAACAGAAATAATATTCATTTTGAAAAAGTGAGGTACTGTTCATGGGTTCAATGTCCATTCAGAGATTGGATGGCAGAGGGGAAGAATCTGTTCCTGAATTGCTGAGTGTGTGCCTTCAGGCTTCTGTACCTCCTTCCTGACGGTACCAATGAGAAGACGGTATGTGCTGGGTGATGGAGGCCCTTAATGATGAACGCCGCTTTTCTGAGACACTGCTCTTTGAAAATGTCCTGGATACTACAGAGGCTAGTACCCAAGATGGAGCTGACTAATTTTATACATTTCTGTAGCTTCTTTCAGTCCTGTGAAGAAGTCCCCTCCCCCGTACCAGACAGTAATGCAGCATGTCAGAATGGTACATCTATAGAAGTTTGAGTGTTTTAGTTAACAAACAAAATCTCTTCAAATTCCTAACGAAATATAGTCGCTGTTTTGTCTTCTTTATAGCTGCATATGTTGGAACCAGGTTAGATCCTCACAGATCTTGACACCCAGGAATTTGAAATTGCACACTCTCTCCACTTCTGATCCCTCTATGAGGATTGGTTTGTGTTCCCTCATCTTAAGTCCACAATCAGCTCTTTTTTCTTACTGACATTGAATGCCAGGTTAAAAAACACAAAATGCTGGCAGAACTCAGCAGGCCAGACAGCATCTATGGGAGGAGGTAGTGACGACGTTTCGGGCCGGCAGGTAGGAGGTTACCTAGGCAGGAGATAAGGTATTGCTCCATCGACCTGCGTGTGGCCTCATCTTGACGGTAGAGGAGGCCATGGACAGACATATCGGAGTGAGAGTGGTCTGTGGAATTGAAGTGTGTGGCCACAGGGAGACTACAGCTACCTAGACTATTCCTCCTCCCACCCTGTCTCCCGCAAAAATGCTATCCCTTTCTCTCAAATCGTCCGCCTCATCTGCTCTCAGGATGAGGCCTTTCATTCTAGGACAAAGGAGATGTCTTCCTTTTTTAAAGAAAGGGGCTTCCCTTCGTCCACTATCAACTCTGCCCTCCATCGCGTCTCCCGTATTTCACACACCTCTGCCCTCACCCCATCCCCCTGCCAGCCCACCAGGGATAGAGACCCCCGGTCCTCACCTATCACCCTACCAGCCTACAGATCGAACGTATAATCCTCCGCAACTTCCGCCACCTCCTACGGGATCCACCACCAGCCACATCTTCCCCTTCCCCCCCCCCCCCCCCCCCCCGGCTTTCCGCAGGGATCGCTCCCTATGTGACTCCCTTGTCCATTCATCCCCCCCATCCCTCCCCACCGACCTCCCTCCAGGCACTTACCCCTGCAAACTGAAGAAGTGCTATACCTGCCCCCACACTTCTTCCCTCACCACCATCCTAGGCCCCAGACAGTCCTTTCAGGTGAGGCACCACTTCACCTGTGAGTCAACTGGGGTGATATACTGTATCCAGTGCTCCTGATGTGGCCATTTATACATTGGGGAGACCCGCTGCAGACTGGGAGACCGTTCCGCCGAACACCAGCGCTCGGTCCTCCAGCAGTGGCTGGATCTCCCTGTGGCCACGCACTTCAATTCCACAGACCACTCCCACTCCGACATGTCTATCCATGGCCTTCACTACCGTCAAGATGAGGCCACATGCAGGTCGATGGAGCAATACCTTATCTCCCGCCTAGGTAGCCTCTTACCTGCCGGCATGAACATTAAACTCACAGACCTCCGTTGATACCCCTGCCCCCACCTACCCCATCCCTATCTATAATTTTAGTCTGGTTCTCTTTCTCTCTCTTTCCTTCCCCCCTCATTACAATCTCCCCCCAGCCCTACCTTTCTTTCTCTTTTATTTCCCACAATTCTCCACCTTCCCCCAGCCCATTTCCCTCCAGCCTATCACTTCCCAGCTCTCTACTTCATCCCTCCCCCCACTTCTTATCCCCCCTTGACTATCCCATGTTACTTCACTCCTGATGAAGGGTTTCAGCCCGAAACATCATCACTACCTCCTCCCATAGATGCTGTCTGGCCTGTTGAGTTCTGCCAGCATTTTGTGTTTTTTATTTATTTCCAGCATCTGCAGATTCACTCGTGTTGCCTTTGAATGCCAGGTTGTTTGCTGCAACAGCACATAACCACCTGGCATATCTCACTCCTATACAGCCTCTCATCTCCATCTGAGATTCTATCAACAATGGTTGTATCATCAGCAAATTTACAGATGGTATTTAAGCTATGCCTAGCCACACAGTCATGGGTACAGAGAGAGTAGTAGAGCAATGGGCTAAGCACACACCCCTGAGGTGCGCCAGTGTTGATCATCAGTGAAGAGAAGATATTATCACCAGTTCACACAGATTGCGGTCTTCTGGTTAGGAAGTTGAGGACCCAATTGCAGTTGGAGGTACAGAGGCCCAGGTTCTGTAATTTATCGATCAGGATAGTAGCAATGATGGTGTTAAGTGCTGAGCTGTAGTCAACAAACATCATCCTGATAATAGGTATTTGTATTGTCCAGGTGACCAAAGGCAGTGTGAAGAGCCTTTGAGACTGTGTCTGCCATAGACCTGTTGTGGTGATAGGCAAACTGCAGTGCTGAGACAAGAGTTCACTCTAACCATGATCAACCTCTCAAAGCATTTCATCACCGTAGATGTAAGCACCATTGGGCAATAGTCACTAACGCAGCACACACTACTATTCTTAGGTATAACAGTTGCCTTTTTGAAGCAAGTAGGAATATCCAGCTGTAGCAGTGAGAGGTTGAAAATGTCCTTGAATACTCCTGCCAGTTGGTTGGCACAAGTTTTCAGAGCCTTACTTGGAACTCCATTAGGGCCTGCTGCCTTGTGAGGCTGCATCCTCCATAAAGACAGCCTAACATCGGCCTCTGAGACAGCGAGGCCATCATATCTACACCATCGGGTTGGAGGCTTGGCATAAAAGAAGGCCCAGTCAGAATGGGAATGGGAATCGAATTAAAATGTTTGGCCACCGAGCAGTTCTGCTTTTGGCAGATGGAGACTCAAGGAGACTCAATAGACGACTCCAGCAAATTTGCAGGTAAATGTTGCCTCAACTGAAAGGACTGTTTGGGGCCCTGAATGGTGTTGATGGAAGGTGTTAAAGGGCAAGTGTAGCACTTAGACCACTTGCAGGGATAAGTGCCGGAAGGGAGACTAGTGCAGAGGGACAAATGGACAAAGGAACCACAGTGGGAGCAATCCCTGTGGAAAGCGAGGGTGGGGGGCTATAAAAGGAGGTTTGGAGGCTTGGTGGTAGAATCCCTTTGGAGATGGTGGAAGTTACGGAGAATGTGTTGGAAGCGGAGGCTCATCGGGTGGTAGGTAAAGAGAACTCTGTCACTGTTAAGATGTCGGGAAGGCGGGGTGAGTGTGGATGTTCGGAAAATGGAAGAGATGCGGGTGAGGGCAGCACCTATGGTGGAGGAAGGGAAGCCCCATTCTTTGAAGTAGAATGTCTCTGATGCCCTGGAAAGGAAAGCTGCAATCTGAGAACAGATGTGGCAGTGATGAACTGAGAAAAGGGAATAGCATTTTTACAGGAGACAGGGTGGGAAGGGTTATAGTCAAGATAACTGAGGAAATTGGTAGGTTTATAAAAGATGCTGTTTGACATTTTGTTTCCATAATTGGCGACAGACATCAGAAAGGAGTGGGAGATGTCAAAAATGGACCAGGTGAATTTAAGGGCAGGGTGGAAGTTAGAGGCAAAGTTGATGAAATTGAAGAGCTCAGCATGGGTGCATGAAGCAGCACCAATGCAGTCGTTAATGTAGCAGAGGAAAAGCTGGGGAGTATTACTGGAGAAAGTTTGGAACATGGACTGTTCTACATAGCCAGCAAAGGAGTTATAGCTGGGGCCCTTATAGGTGTTTGTGGAGGAACCAAAGGAAAAATTGTTGAGGAGGAAGACTAGTTCTGCCAGATGGAGGAGGGTGATGGTGGTGGGGAAATTGGTTGGTTAGTTTATTGAGAAAGAAACAGAGATTTAAGGCTTTCTTGATGGGGAATAGAAGCATATAACGACTGGACAAACATGGTGAAAATGAGGCAGTCAGGGTTATTGAGGAGATCAGGAGCATGAGAAATGTCATGGATATAGGTGGGAAGGAATTGAATCAAGGAGGACGGACAGGAGTCGAGGTATGAGGTCACGAGTTCAGTGTGGCAGGATCAGGCTGAGACAATAGGCCTACCGGGACAGTCCAGTTCGTAGATCGTGGGTAGGAGGTAGAATTGAGCAGTGCAGAGTAAGGGAATAATGAGTTTGGTGGCAGTGGATGGGAGTTCTCCAGAATTGATGAAATCAGTGATGGTATCAGAGACAGTGTTCTGATGGTCCAGACTGGGGTCCTCTTCAAAGGATAGGTATGAGGAGTTGTCTGAGAGTTGCAACCTGGCCTCAGCAAAGTAGAGTTCAGTCTGCCACACTACAACAACATCCCTTTTGTCTGTGGGTTTGATGGTAAGGTTGGGATTGGTGCAGAGAAAGTGGAGGGCAACGCTCAGAGGGGGTACGGTTCAAGGAGAAGAGTGCTGAATTTGAAATGGTTTGCAATTCAAGATGAAAATGATCCAGAGCTGAGAACCTTAGCAAGGTGTCCAAGAGCAGGAGGGTTAGAGATGGGAGAAGGTAAATTTATCTGTACCAGAAACTGCCATTTTGCTACAAAAACTGAGGTTACTCAACTATATTTTTCAAGAAACAAACCCCACAACTTCTATTTGGTAGGCTGTCAGATCCAGGTCCGCATTACATGTTTAATTCTTAACACCATTTTATTAGCTAGATGTGAAATACTGCCTATGCTGTCTATAAAAACCTCCTATTGGACCTCTTCTTGGATCAAATCAATTACATTTCATTGCAGAGACAGAGACTTCAGATGATGGAACCTGGAGCAGGTTGAGCTGTATACTTCGGTTATTTTCATTTTCATTACTGAGATACAATGGGTTACAAGCCCTTCTAGCCAAGCCACCCAGCAATCCACATATTTAACCTTAATCTAATCATGGAACAATTTACAATGACCAATTAACCTACTAACCAGTGTGCCTTTGGACTGTGGGAGGAAACCCACGTGCACATGAGAAGGAACATACAAACTTGCTTCCAGAGGATACGCCCCCAAGCTTTAAGTGTTGCGCTAACTGCTAGGCTACTGTGCATTCCCCCCCCCCCCCCCAGCAGAATTAAGTCTTTCTGGGGGTGTATAAAAATTGTGCTAATGCAGGGTCACAATCTGAAATGTCACACAGTTCACATGCCTCTCCCCACATGCTGCATCAACCCAATTAAATTCTCAAGCAGTTTATATTTTTCAGCCTCTCAGTATAGATCCAATCTCTGGTATTTCATTTGCACAAACAACATGCTGCAATAGAGCTTCCTTCAATACATGCACTCAGACCTCTGACAGATCACAGCATCCAATGTGTCCCAAATCCTGTAGACAATTAAGCACCCATATGGAATTTTACCTTTGCTCTAAAATACTTACTTTCAAAATCCTTGCATACAATAGAATAAAACAAACATAACTTTGGGCTTGGTTTCTGCATATTCAGTGGACAAACATCTTTAATTCCCATTCTCAATCTGACGTGTTGGTCCATGGACTCTTCTTGTGCCAAGATGAGCCCACCCTCAGGGTGGAGGAGCAACACCTTATATTCTGTCTGGGTACCCTCCAAACTGATAGTATGACGATCAATTTCTCTTTCCAGTAAACCAATTCTCCCCCCCCCCCCCCCCCATTCCCCACTCTGACCTTTTACTTCTTCTCACCTGCCTATTTCTTCCACCAGGTCTCCTCCTCATTCCCTTTCTTCTATCATCCTCTCTCCTATCAAGGATTCCTTCTTCTCCAGCCCTTGACCTTTCCCACCGACCTGGCTTCACCTATCACTTTCCAGTTATCCTCCTTCCCCTCACCCACCTTTTTATACTGACGCCTCCCCCCTTCCTTTCCAGTCTTGAAGAAGGGTCTCAGCCCAAAATGTCGACTGTCTATTCATTTCCATAGATGCCCCCTGACCAGCTGAGTTCCTCCAGCATTTTGTGTGGGTTGCTTTGCAGATTCAGTTGTTCAACTAGTTAATTTAGCTTTCAAAATTGAACAATTTAGTAAAAGTAAATTGGAAATGTACAAGCAAAACACATTGGGATAAAAAGATCCTTGCCACTTCTCCAATGAATATTGAAGCCTCAGTTTTCATTAGGATCTGGTTATGCTCTACCTTCTTTTGGAGATTTTCTACAAATGCTATGGGTTCCTTCAGTCCTTCCTTCTGATATTTGCTTAAACATTCCAGATCTTGAATAGCTTGGGCCCGCTGGGCTTCTAATACAGCAATGGTCTGTAGCAGCCTCTGGTAACTGGATAAGAGATAACACAAAAAAGTGCATTACAATATTATCCTGAACAAGACAAGAGATAAACAAAGTGAAGCATGAGAAACATGACCAGGCCTTGATATGAAGATCTCCGGTACACTTTCTTAAAAAATCAGTTACTCTTGTTAAAAAATACTTCAGGGCCTCAAGGACAAGCAGGAGAATGACATGCTGGAGAGGCCAACATCAGTGGTGGTTGAGATAATGGAGGGGATTCTGAGCAACAGGCTGCATTTGAAAAGTCCATGCCATCTACCCACAGCTATCAAGGGGCAGGAGGTACAGAAGTTCCACACCATCAGGTTCAAGAACATCCAGTTCCCTTCAACCACTTGGTTCTTGAAATAGCAGGCAAAACCCTATTCAGTATAGTTTAACAACACTGTGACCACTTTGCCCTATAATGTTTTTTTTGTTCTAATTGTATTTTTGTAACAACTGTGTTTAATTTATGTTTTGATTGTAAATGCTGCTTACGTGACGCTATGTGATGCTGCTGTACGTTTTTTTTCTTTGCACCTATGTATACATGTACAACGTCATATGACAATAAACTTGACTTTGATTTCGAAAAGGATAGTCAGCATGGCTTTTGTGCATGAAAAATTGTGTTTGAGATTTCTGAAGATGTCCCTGAGGCAGCAACAAAGCTTCAGCAAGGCTTTTCAACCATCAGGATCCTGAAACAACGTGGATAACTTTACTCACTTCAACATTGAGTTGATTCCACAACCTATGGATTCACTTTCAAGGACTCTACAACTTACTTTCTCAGTGTTATTTATTGCTTATTTATTATCTTTTTTGTGTACTGCACAGCTTGTCTTCTTTCGCACGTTGGTTGTGTGACCATCTTTGTGCGTAGGTTTGCAATGATTCCATTCTATTTCTTTGTATCGACTGTGAATGCCAGCAAGAAAATCTCATGGTAATATATCATTTGATAATAAATTTACTTTAACTATGACAAGGTCCCACATGGGAGGCTGGTCCAAAAGATTACATCACACAGGATCAAGGGTAAGCTGGTCAACTGTCTTGGGGGAAAGCAGATGAAGGGTAATATTTCAGATTGGAGGCCTGTTGTCAGTGACGTGCTGCGTGGATTAGTGTTGGTTCTATTACTGCCTGTCATATACATTAATGACTTGAATGACAATGTTGGGAAGATTATTAGTATGTTTATGGGTGGCACCAAAATTGGTGAACAGTGGAGAAGGTTACAACAGATTATAACGAATCCAATTTCTACGATTACAACAGAATCTTGATCAAACTGGAAAATGAGCCAAGGAATGGTAGGTAGAATTTAACTCAGACAAGAGCTAAGTGATGCATTTTGGAAAGGACATACACAGTGAGTGACAGGGCCATGGGAAGCGTCAGAGAACAGAGAGATATGGGAATACCAATACAAAGCTCCCTGAAAGTGGCAACACAAACAGAAAAGGAAGTGAAGGGATATGGCAAACCTGTCTTCATCAGATGCAGTACTGAGTACAGGAGTTGAGATGTCACAATATAACTGTAGAAAATGTTGGTGAAACCCCCCTGGAATATAGAGTACAGTTTTGTTTGCCATAGCAGAGGAAGAATTAAGCAAAAGAGGATGCAGAAAAGATTCACAAGGACAAAGCCAGAACTGGAGGGCTTGAATTATAAGGAGAGATTGAATATTTTTCCTTCACCATTGCTGGATCAAAGTCCAGGAACTCCCTGCATAACAGCGTTGTGGGTGTATAACACACCTGAAAGACTCCAGCAATTCAAGAAATCAGCTCACCATCACCTTCTCAAGAGCAACAAGGGATGGGCAATTAAATGCTGGGTCAACCTGAAAAGCCCAAATCCCTTGAATGAATATAGAGGACACAGGTTTCAAGTTAGAGGGGAGAAAGTTAAGAAAAACAACTAATTTTCCTACACAGAGATTGGTGGGCCAATGGAACAAGCTGCCAGAGAAAGTTATGAAAGTTGGTACAATTACAACATTTAAAAATTATTTGGATAGGTACATAGATAGGAAAAGTTTTAGGACAGGAGTTGCAAACTTGGGGTCCATGGATCCTTTGTTTATGGTAGGGGTCCACGGCATAAAAAAGGTTGGGAACCCCTAGCTTATAGAGAGATACAGATCAAATGCAGGTGAATGGGACTCGTTTCGGAAGAAACTTGCATTGGTGTGGACAAATTGGGATGAGAGGCCTCATTCTGTGCTGTTGAACTTCATGAACTCATGCAATAAAGCTTGTTTAAAATATATAAAGTACAGCATGAAAACATTTACACTGTTTGGCAGCCTTTAATTTGCTGTTTATTCGAATGCCGGCGACATTCAGTCCACTTGAAGAAAGAATGCAGAAGCTAAAGTTTACTGTTGGAAACAGATCACTAGAACAAATATCCTTAGTTCAAGAGGATAGCTCACCACCACCACAACCTTCTTGGGGGTAACTAGCCCTGGCCTTGGCAGTGATGTCACAATCCTAAGAAAGGATCTCACTTATATTGTTTGATCCACCTTACACTTACGACAAGGCTAAATCCTTCCTATTATGTTCATAAGGATTATCTGTGCAATTGACAAACTGGAAGGTTTGTGTTTTTTACCCCTGGAGCTATAAATCACATATTCCAAGCAAAATGTGACTTTTTAACTTCATAAACTGATTAAAGATAAAGGATGTAAACTCTAAAGGTAGAATTCATCAGACTTGGCTGGCTTTAGATTAATTTATAATATTACAACCCCAGGAAACAATGGCTTGGTGCATAACTTTTTCAAAAATCCTAATAATGACAAATAGCATCTGTCACTGCTTTCTATGGCTTATTATCTAGAAAACATCTCCATGAATGATGATACACATCTTGTCCAAATGCCATTTTTTCCTATGCAAATTCCATAAACTGATAAGACCATAAGACATTGGAGCATAATTATATAATTTGGCCTCTTAAGTCTGCTCCACTATTTCATCATTGCTGATTGATTATCGCTCTCAACCCTATTATCCTGCCTTCTCCTTGTAAGGATTCCAATGCTTGAAAGGAAAGAAAGTTATTCTCCTGATCCAGAGGATGGGAAACAATTAAATGATGCCCTCTTAAGCATTTTAAAGACGACCTTTAAAAACAAATTTTTAACACAATTTCAGTTCATTTGTTTTCAAGCTTCTCTGGAGTCTACTGGCACAGTACAAAGAAAAATGTTCTTCAGAAAGCATCCAAATATGTGATTCAATAGTTATTAGTAGAACATACAGCATAGAACAATACAGCAGAGTACAGACTCTTCAGCCCACAATGTTGTGCTGACCTTTTATTGCTGTGCATAAGCTTTTTCTACCAAGGTCTGGATGACGAAATAAGGCAAATTGAGATCACATGAAAACAAAGGTGTTTTATTTCTGTTATGTCGGTAAAGTAGATAAATCCTGTTTATGGGACTTTTATTTTATTTTTCCCATCCTGCAGCTGTCTGTGACTGCTTTCTTTGTCTGTTGGCTGCCAGTTTCTGGTTTGTAATCTGTTTCCTGATGATGCTGTGCAGAAAAGTCAGCACATATTGAAATCTAATTTTCTGTGTTGGACTTCTCGTAGTTGAGTGGGAAATCTGGAGTAACATACTGGAGACCTTATTGCAGAGAGACATTATACAAACTCTGGAAAGCATCAGAAGTTTTGCTGGTTCTTATGAAGTCCTGTTGAAAGTTTTTAAAAATTATTGATGCATTCAGACTTGAACTGCTATTCTGTTTTGTTGAAATAAATCCTTGAAATGCTCCAAGAACAAATTAACTTAATTAAGGTCCCCAGATGCAGAAACCAAACTTTGGCCTGAATCTTACTGTACTAAGTATTTGCAATGCTTAAGCTGATATTTTCCAGAGAATCCCAAATTTCTTTGGTCTTAGGCCAATTTGGAATCTTAACTCTTGATTTTGACTGGATTTATAATATCACTGGCACCTGTGTAAAATCATATCCTGCTTTGAAGAAAGTTCATTTTTATACAAATTGATGATAGAACACTAATTGTATTCAACTTGGTTCCCCTTGTGGGGATGTTGATGTTTTGGGTGAATTTTTTCATATTAGTTTGCCTGACCAAACTACACCAACAGTGCCTTTGTAAGTTCTATCCTCCTGAACCTTGGTTATATTTAAAGAACATCATAAGTATGTGGTAATGGGTTAGGAATATCTAACAAGGAGAATAGTAACTTGCAGTGAATTATAAGTTCAAAGCCCAATATAGATATGAGCACAGAAATTTGGCCAACTGAAGTTGTGGGGGAGAGCTACTCTATTGGAAGAGCTGGTTTTAGAGGAGTTGTTACATGTAAGGCTGGTTTGCACCTAAAGATGGATGCAAATATCCTGTAGCAATATTTTGGACAACTTGAGTTATTCCCTATATTCTAGTCAGCATTCATCCTGCAGTTATTATCATTTTAAAGACATTGATTTACTTATTGATACCTGTGGTAGTTCATTGAGGGTAATTTGGCTGCTTCACATCCTGCATTGCAGACACCTCACACTAACAGTACTTTATCACCTACAACGTGCTTTGAGATGTACTAAACATATGAAATGGAAGCTGGATGTAGGCCAGCTGGCCCTTCAAGCTTGCTCTGCGATTCCTCAAGGTCGTGACAGATCTTCAGCACCATTTTCCAGAACTGTCTATGTTACCTACGATTCCCTTTGAAATCCATAAATCTATCAATCTATGTTTTGATTGAATTGAATGCAAGCTGACAAAGTCTACACTCTCCAGGACAGAGAATTCTAAAGGGTCGCCATTCTCCGAGTGAAGGCAAACCTTTTCATTTCAGTACTAACTGGTATACTTGTCTTTCAACTAATGCTGGTGGGTAAGAAGACCTGTATTTACAGTGTGTGTATTGTTGGGGTGGGGATAGTTCAAAGGAGAGGTATGAAACAACTTATTTATGCAGAGAAGTGGATGCTGAGCTGCTAGGGGTGGCAGTGAAGTCAGATGCGATAGGGGTGTTAGCACATTCTTGGACACATAAATGTACAGGGAAAAGAGATTTGTGAGCCTTGAGTAGACAGGAAGGATTAGCTTTAACCAGTGTGGCACAAGATTGAAGATTGAAAGGCCTTTTCCTGTGCTGTTCATTGAACTGCTCTCCAGAGTTCTATACTCCTTGGCCAGGAGAAATATTTTCCATGCATCTAGCCTATTAACCCCATTGTGTTTCTATATTTTGATGAGGCATCCTCTTATTCTTCTGGAGCCTAGGGAATACAGTCCAGTCTGTTCAATCTTTCCTTGAATGAAAAACTACTCTCCCTGGAACTAGCCTGGTGAATCTTTGCTGCATTCACTTCCGAGATAAGTTCAGTTTAATTATTATTCAACCATATATGAAGACAGCCAATTAAATTACATTCCTCCAGGGCCAAGGTGTAAAACACACAGCACAAGGCATACACAACACATTCAAGAAAGCAAGCAAACATACAATGACACAAAAAAATAGATGTATCACCCAAGTCCCAGAGTGACGTGCCCCACAAACCAATAGTGCAGTTCCCGGCAGTCTGTAAACACACACACGTGCAATCTAGCTTTCATTCTCCAACTGAATACTGGAGGGCAGCACCGTTGGGAGAGGCCAGCTGCAAACCGAGCATGGACACCATGCTACGCTGCCTCCGGCATTCTCCACTTCTGGATTGCAACAGGAGTAGACAAAATCTATAAACTATACATCTGCATGTACAGATTTAGTTACGGCCCTGGGACTGTAGTCACTAGAGTTTAGAAGAATGAGGCGGGCTGTCATTGAAACAGAGATAAGGAGTATTTTTTTTTAGCCAGAGAGTGCTGATTCTGTGGATTGCTCTGCCACGGGCTGCTGTAGAGGCCAAGAACGTGGGTATATTTAAAGCGATAGTTACCTGATTGGTCAGGGCATCAAAGGTTATGACAAAAGGGCAGGTGTATGGGTTTGAATAGGATCTGGGATCAGCAATGACAGAATGGTGGAGCAGAATCATATAGTCTTAAACCTATTGAACACTGATAGAGTGAATGTGGAGAGGATGTTTTGTATAGTGGGTGAGCCCAGGAGCAGGGTAGACAGCCTCAGAATTGAGGGACAAACATTTAGAGTGGAGGTGAGGAGAAATTTCTTTACCCAGATGGTGGTGAATCTGTGGTATTCATTGCCATGGACAGCTGTGGAGGCCAAGTCACTGAGTATACTTAAAGTGGAGATAGCTAGCTCTTGATTAGTCAGGGTGTCAAAGGTTACAGGGAGAAGACAGGAGAATGGGGTTGAGAGGGATAATCAATCAGACATGGTGGAATGGCAGATCAGACTTGCAGGGCTGAATGGCCTAATTCTGCTCCTGTGTCTATGGGTCTTTTAACCTACTCTAAAATTATTCTATCACTTGCCTCCATTTTTCTTATATCCAAGAGTCTCTTAAATTTCCCTAATATATATGCTCATACCATCACCCCAGGCAGGGAATCCCATAGATTTACCATTCTCTGTGTTATAAGACATCAGAGCAGAAGTAGGCCATTCGGCCCATCAAGTCTGCTCCGCCATTCAGTCATGGGCTGGTCCAATTCTTCCGGTCATCCTCACTCCACTGCCTTCACTCCATACCCTTTGATGCCCTGGCTAATCAAGAACCTATCTATCTCCACCTTAAATACACCCATTGTCTTGGCCTCCACAGCCACTCGTGGCAACAAATTCCACAGATTTACCACCCTCTGACTAAAGTGATTTCTCCACATCTCTGCTCTAAATGGACATCCTTCAATCCTGAAATCGTGTCCTCTTGTCCTAGACTCCCCTACCATGGGAAATAACTTTGTCATATCTAATCTGTTCAGGCCTTTTAATATTCGGAATGTTTCTGTGAGATTCCACCCCCCCCACCCCCATTCTCCTGAACTCCTGGAAATACAGCCCAAGAGCAGCCAGACGTTCCTCATACGGTAACCCTTTCATTCCTGGAATTATTCTCGTGAGTCTTCTCTGAACCCTCTCCAATGTCAGTACATCCGTTCTAAAATAAGAAGCCCAAAATTGCACACAATACTCCAAGTGTGGTCTTATGAGTGCTTTATAGAGCCTCAACATCACATCCCTGCTCTTATATTCTATACCTCTTGAAATGAATGCCAATATTGTATTCGCCTTCTGCGCCACTGACTCAACCTGGAAGTTAACCTTTAGGGTATCCTGCACAAGGACTCCCAAGTCCCTTTGTATCTCTGCATTTTGAATTCTCTCCCCACCTAATAATAGTCTACCCATTTATTCCTTCCACCAAAGTGCATGGTCATACACTTTCCAACATTGTATTTCATTTGCCATTTCTTTGCCCATTCCCCTAAACTATCTAAGTCTCTCTGCAGGCTCTCTGTTTCCTCAATACTACCCGCTCCTCCACCAATCTTTGTATCATCAGCAAATTTAGCCACAAATCCATTAATCCCATAGCCTAAATCATTGACATAGATTGTAAAAAGCAGCGGTCCCAACAGTGGAACTCCACTGGTAATTAGCAGCCAGCCAGAATAGGATTCCTTTATTCCCACTCTCTGTTTTCTGCAAGTGTTAAAAAAAAAGACTTACCCCTATACTTTACTCAATCACCTTAAAATCTCCTTAATATAGTTATATTATCATTGTATACCTCTTGTGCCTAGCATCACTTTATAGACATATAATCAATGTATATAAGCTATCTGATATATTTAAATACATTCTTTCTTTTTTATTATTGTGTTCTTTACCTTATTGTGGATTTTTTTTGTGCTGCATCAGATCCAGAGAAACAATTATTTCATTCTGCTTTACACTTTCGTACTGGAAATGACATTAAGCAATTTTAAACAAATTGATATAGTTCTAGTAGTATTACTCTGTAACAGTTATAATATCTTTGAAAAGAACCAAAAGATATTTAAATTGTTCCATTGTGATTAGGGAGTGAACATTTTGTGCTGGAAATTTATAGTGGAAGATGGATTAAAAGAGTGAAAGATTAAAAAAAAATGTCTATAGTTTTAAGGATCTGAGAGAAAGTAAGGTAGGAGCAAGAGATGAATGAGAATGCAGGAAAGAAAATGGATGTACAAGGACACTAGTGATCAGAAATCAAGAGAGATGACTAGTTAAGTTGGCATAACACAATAGAAACACTACTGAATTCACAGTGGAAGGCAGCACAGAACTGTCTCTCCGTTACTGTAATATATTTCAACAGCGTCAAGGTTGGGCTTTGCATATCTAATCATGTCAAATAATGGTCCTGAAAGGATAATTATAAGATTATACTGCCTAATAATGTACCTTTTTTTGTATTAATAACTAACTATACAATAACTTAACTACAACAGTAACCCCACAGCCAAAACACAATGGTAGAAGACAATAGACAATAGACAGTAGGTGCAGGAGTAGGCCATTCAGCCCTTCTAGCCAGCACCACCATTCACTGTGATCATGGCTGATCATACACAATCAGTACCCAGTTCTTGCCCTCTCCCCATATCCCGACCCCGCTATCTATAAGAGCTCTATCTAACTCTCTCTTGAATGCATCCAGAGACTTGGCCTCCACTGCCTTCTGGAGCAGAGCATTCCACATATCCACCACTCTCTGGGTGAAAATGTTTTTCCGCATCTCTGTTCTAAATGGCCTACCCTTTATTCTTAAACCGTGGCCTCTAGTTCTGGACTCACCCATCAGCGGGAACATGCTTCCTGCCTCCAGCGTGTCCAATCCCTTAATAATCTTATATGTTTCAATCAGATCCCCTCTCATTCTAAGACAATGACAAAAGCTTCCATTTTACTTTCTCTGGGTGAAATAACTATTCGTTGACAAAAAGACTGTATATAATAACTATGAAGCATTTCAAGAATTTATTAGAGCTGTGAACAATCGATTTCCCTGTTCTTTTTAATTTGCAACTAAAGTTCAATGTTCAAAGTAAATGAATTACTTTTTAGGTTGCATATGTCACAAAACACAATCTGAGATTCATTTTCTTGCAGGCATTCATAACAGAACAAAGAAATAGAAAACAATGAAAAACACAAACGAAGACAAACAAGCAACCAATGTGTAAAATGTTATTAACTTCTGGAGCTTTAAGCATAAGAGTCAGGAAGTCATGCTGCAGTTATATAATATTTTATTTGAGCCACATTTGGATTATTGTCAAACCACAAACAAGAGAAATCCTGTAGATGCTGGATATCCAAGCAACATATACACAATATGCTGGAGGAACTCAGCGGGCCAGACAGCATCTATGGAAAATAGTAAACAGTTGACATTTCGAGCTGAGACCCATCATCAGGACTGATGTATACATGTTTGGATTGTGTGCAGCTCTGGTTACCCCAGTATAGGAAGGATGTGAAATTTTTGGAGAGAATGCAGGAGCTTTAGTAAGATGTTATCTGGATTGGTGAATATTAGCCATGAGGAGAGGTTGGACAAGCTTGGATTGTTCTCTCTGGAGTGCTGGAAGTAGAGAGGAGGGTTGACATATTTACTTTACTCTCTGTAAACTTAAGATGGCATGGCCAGATTCAGCTCTAACTCCAGATGATACCATCATTTGGGCCAAATCTCAAATAACAATGGGTCGGCGTACAAGAAGGAGATTGAGAGCCTAGTGGCACGGTGTAATGGCAACAACCTTTTCCTCAATGTCAACAAAAGAGTTGGTCATTGGTGACAGTGCTGAGGTTGGAAGGATTGAGAGCTTACAGTTCCTAATAGTGAACATTACCAATAGCCTGTCTTGGCCCAACCATACATGAAAGCACATCAGTGTCTCTACTTCCTCAGGAGGCTAAAGAAATTTGGCATGACACTTTTGACCCTCACCGATTTTTATCAAAGCACCATAAAGAACATCCTATGCAGGTGCAGCACAACTTGACATGATAACTGCCTTGCCCAAGACTGGAAGAAACTACAGAGAGCTGTGGACACAGTTCAACACATCATAGAAACCAGCCTCCCCTCCAACAGATTCTGTACTTACTGTTTTCTTGGAAAAGCAGATAATGTAATCAAAGACCTAATCCATGTGCCACCAGAATCAAGGGCAAAGACTATTGAATAGTACAATAAAATGGACCCTTGACTTCAAAATCTATCTAGTTTATGGCCTTGCACTTTATTATCAGCCTGCACTGCACTTTTTCTACAATTGCAACACATATATATAGGCATCCGTTAGTCTCATGAGACCATGCCTTGTGCCTTGGAAGGTTTCCAGGGCGCAAGCCTGGGCAGGGTTGTATGGGAGACCAGCAGTTGCCCAAGCTGCAAGCCTTCCCCTTTTCATGTCACTGACGTTGTCCAAGGGAAGGGCATTAGGACCCAAGCAGCTTGGCACCGGTGTCGTTGCAGAGCAATGTGTTGTTAAGAGGCAACATGCTGCCTCAGCTGAGGCTCGAACCAGTGACCTCCAGATCATTAGACCGAAGCCTTATCCACTAGGCCACGACTAGTGCACAATGCAATAATGTGACAAAGTGATTTTCATGAATAGCATGCACAACAAAGTTTTCTACTCCACTCTGGTAATTATGATAACAGTAAACCAATTAACTAAAGTTATCATTCTGGAAGTTTGTAAACTTAAGGTATACGCCATCAGACCATAAAATACAGCAGCAGAATTAGGCCATTTTGGCCCATTGAGTCTGCTCTGCCATCTCATCAGGGCTGTTCCATTTTCCTCTCAGCCACAAACTCTTGCCTTCCCCTTGTATCCCTTCATGCCCTTCAAGAACCTATCAAACTCTGCCTTAAATACACCCAATGCCTTGGCCTTCACAGCTGCCTGTGGCAATGAAATCCACAAATTCTCTTGACTAAAGAAATTTCTCTTCATCTCCACTATAAAAGGACACCCTGTATTCTGATGCTGTGTCCTCTGTCTTAACACTCCCCAACCATAGGAAACACCCTCTCCACATCCATGTCTATTGAGACCTTTCAACATTCGATAGGTTTCAATGAGGTCACCCCTCATTCTTCTGTGGTCCAGTGAGTACAGGCCCAGAGCCATCAAATGCTTTTCATATGACAAACTTTCAATCCTGGAATCATTTTCACGGACCTCATTCTTTCTTATGTAAGGGGCCCAAAACTAGTCAAAATACTCCAAGGGAAGCCACACCAGGGCTTTATAAGGCCTCAACATTATATCCTTGCTTTTATATTCTAGCCCGCTTGAAATGAATTGCACTTGCCTTCCACACCAACGACTCATCCCGCAAATCAGCTTTTAGGGAATCTTGCATGAGGATTCCCAAGTACCTTTGCACCTCAGATTTTTGAACTTCCTCTCCATTTAGAAAATAAACTGCCATTTTATTTCTTCTATCAAAGTGCATGACCATACACTTCCTGACAATGCATTCAATCTGCTACTTTTTGCCCATACTCCTAATCTGTCTAAGTTCTTCTGTAGCCTCTCTACTTCCTCAAAACTAAACGGCCCTACACCTATCTTCGTATTGTCTGCAAAATTTGTCACAAAGCCATCAATTCTGTCATCCAAGCCATTGACATATACCATAAAAAGCTGTCCCAACACAGACCTCTTGGAATACCACTAGTCACTAAGGCTCCCATTGCCTCCTGCCAATGAGCCACTGTTTTATCCACACGAGGATCTTTATTGTAATAGCATGGGCTCATAGCTTGTTAAGCAGCCTCATGGGTGGCACCTTGTGAAAGGCTTTTTGAAAATCTAAGTGCACAACATCCACTGATTATCCTTTGTCTATCCTGTTGGTTATTTCTTCAAAGAATTCAAATAAATTTGTCAGGCAAGATTTCCCTTCAGGAAGCCATGCTGACTACGGCCTATTTTATCATGTGCCTCTTAGTACCCCTAAACCATACTTCCTTTCTTATGCCTCTGTCCCTTCTTGAAGAGCTGAATGACATCTGCAATTTTCCATCTATAGATAGGATAAACAGTCAGAATTTATTCCCCCCCCCCCCCCGAGTAAAATTGTCAAATACCAGAGGGCACAGACTTAGAGTGAGAGGGGGAAAGACTGAAGATGTGCAGAGCTATTTTTTGAAAACTTAAATTGATAGGTGTCTGAAATGGGCTACCGGAATTAGTAGTGACATTTAAAGGCATAGAGGTTGGCAAATGAACATGTAATGGATGGAGGGATAGGGATCATGTACAGGCAGATCCAGTCTCAGGCTGACAAATGGCAAGTAACATTCAAGCCAAGCGAGTGCCAGGCAATGACCATCTCCAACAAGAGAGGCTCTAACCATCATCTTTTGACATTCAGGGGCATCACCGTCACTGAATCCCCTAATATCAACATCCTGGGGGTTACCATTGACAGGAAACTGAACTAGTCTAGCCATATAAACACCATGGCTACCAGAGTAGGTCAAAGGCGAGGAATTCTGTGGCGTGTAACTCACCTCTCAACTCCCGAAAGCCTGTCCTCCATCTACAAGGCTCAGGTCAGGAGTGTAATGGAATTCTTGCCCGTCTCCTGCATGACTGCCCCTCCATCAACACTCAAGAAGCCTGACACCAACGAGTACAAGGCAGCCCAAGGTATCCCTTCCACAAGCATTCAATCCCTCCGCCATCGATGAACAGTTGCAACAGTGTACGCTATCTACAAGATCCACTGCAACAACACACTAAAATCCCCTAAGGCAGCACCTTCCAGACCCATGACCACTACTGTCCAGAAGGACGAGAACAAGAAATAACTGGGAACACCACCACTTGGAAATCCCCCAACAAGTCACTCACCATCCTGACTTGGAAACTTATCGCTGTTCCTTCATTGTCGCTGGGTCAAAATCATGGAATTGCCTCCTTAACATCACCGTGGGTGTTACTTACACTTCATGGACTACAGCGGTTGAAGAAGGCAGCTAGGGATGGGCAGTAAATGCTGGCTTAGCTGGTGACACCCACATCCAGTAAATGAATTAATAAAAAAAAGATGGGATTAGCTTAAATTTGGCATCATGGTTAGCGCAGACAATATGGCTCCAGGGATCTGTGAATTTTCAGCAGAATATGGTCCACTGTTTTGACTTTGTACTTCAAACACTATAGACAATGGAGCAAAATTAGGCCATATGGTCCATCAAAGCCCATAAATGAGGGCTGATTTATTATCCCCTCTCAACCCTATTCTACTGTCTTCTCCCTGTAACATTTGACATCCTTAAAATCAAGAACCCATTTACCTCCACTATAAATATACCCAGTGACTTGACCTCACAGCAGTCTATAGCAATGAATTCCACAGATTCAGAATCAGGTTTATTATCACCGGCATGTGATGTGAAATTTGTTAACTTAGCAGCAGCAGTTCAATGCAATACATAATCCAGCAGAGAAACAAAAAAAAACAAGTAAATCAATTATGTATATTGAATAGATTTGAAAAACGTGCAAAAACAGAAATATGGAATATTAAAAAAGTGAGGTAGTGTCCAAAGATTCGATGTCCATTTAGGAATCGGATGGCAGACAGGAAAGAAGCTGTTCCTGGATCACTGAGTGTGTGCCTTCAGCCTTCTGTACCCCCTACCTGATGGTAACAGTGAGAAAAGGGCATGCCCTGGGTGCTCATGGTCCTTAATCATGGATGCTGCCTTTCTGAGACACCGTTTCCTAAAGATGCCCTGGGTACTTTGTAGGCTAGTGCCCAAGATGGAGTTGACTAGACTTACAACCTTCTGCAGCTTCTTTCAGTCCTCTGCAGTAGCCCCTCCATACCAGACAGTGATGCAGCCTGTCAGTATGCTCTCCACCATACAACTATAGACGTTTTTGAGTGTATTTGTTGACATGCCAAATCTCTTCAAACTCCTAATAAATTATAGCCGCTGTCTTGCCTTCCTTATAACGACATCAATATGTTGGGACCAGGTTAGATCCTCAAAGATCATGGCACCCAGGAACTTGAAGCTGCTCACTCTCTCCACTTCTGACCCCTCTATGAGGATTGGTAGATGTTCCTTCGACTTACCCTTCCTGAAGTCCACAATCAGCTCTTTCGTCTTACTGACGTTGAGTGACAGGTTGTTGCTGTGGCACCACTCCACCAGTTGGCATATCTCACTCCTGTACGTCCTCTTGTCACCACCTGAGATTCTACCAACAATGGTTGTATCATCAGCAAACTTATAATGGTATTTGAGATTTGCCTTGCCACACAGTCATGTGTATATAGAGAGTAGAGCAGTGGGCTAAGCACACACCCCTGAGGTGCACCAGTGTTGATCGTCAGTGAGGAGGATATGTTATCACCAATCTGCACAGATTGTGGTCTTCCTGTTAGGAAGTCGAGGATCCAATTGCAGAGAGAGGTACAGAGGCACAGGTTCTGCAACTTCTCAATCAGGATTCCCTCTGGCTAACAAAATTCCTCCTCATCTCTATTCTAAAGGGAAGTCCTAGCATTCAGAGGCTGTGCCCTTCAGTCCTAGACTCCCCTACCATAAGAAACATCCTCTATAAGTCCACTCGTTCTCGACCTTTCAATAATCAATAGGTCTCAATGAGATCCCACCCCACTGCCCCCCCCACCCCATTTCCTAAACTCCAGCAAGTACAGATCCAGAGCTATCAAACGCTCCTCATACCTTAATCTTTACATTCCTGGGATCATTCCAGCAAACCTCCTCTGGACCCTCTTCAGTGCCAGCACATCCTTTCTTAGATAAGGGGCACAAATCAGCTCACAATACTCCAAAGCTCAAAATTCCCAGAAAGAAAGTTGCTCTTCAACACTAATGCTAGCAAAAGTCCCGCAATACTATCAACTAACTTATCAGCAGTCCCACCAGACCTCCATTTGCAGTTAGCAGTGTCTAGCAAGCATATATAAACATAATGGCAAATGCTGGGGGTTGTGAAAGAAGAAAGTTATTTATTTTAGAACAACTTCACATCAGAGCCTCGGTACCCAATCAAAGACAATCAAATACCATGTGTGTCAGGTTGGGTAAGGTAAAAACTAAGCACTGGGCTTCAGATTGGACTTGTTTCAAATTGCAGATATCCACTGTAATTTATAATGGTTGAAAGGACAGTGGAAGTAGAGTAGAAACGAAATATCAAAGGGGATTGGATATATGCTTAGACACAGAAATATTTTTTTAAATGAGGCTATAAGAAGAGAGCAGAGTGCTACAGTTAATTGAATAATTTTTTACAAGCCCAAGTCAGGGCCTCAAAGCACCAGCATCCTGCAACTTGAGTACAATAAAAGTATTTAAAGAAAAAGGCATCTGTGTCACTCTCCAAATAGTTCCGATTCATTTTTTGCCAGCGTTGCTAATAATCCCTCATTTTGGAATCTTCCCAAGAACAGTTTTAACAGCATCAGCCCAGTTCTCAAATGACATTCATCCTCAGCGTACACATACAAAAAAATCCTGTGATTCTGCACACTTGGCAGCGATTCAGCAAATTCTTTTGGATAGGACACAAGAATATAGTGTGGGAAATTGAAATCTCCATCTCAGCAAGAGGTATGGCAATCATTTGAGAGGAGGCTGGATTGAGCAACTCAGGTCAGCTTCTGTATTCTACCATTAAAGGCTAGGCAGAAAATATTCCAGTCTCTGCATGTTCAAGGAACTGGAAAAAGGAGCATTTAGAGACTGCAGGCTATTTGCATCTTCAGTTACTGCATTGCAGAAGGTGTTCTGATTCAGGTTCCGTGTAATGAGGTAGGACATATCAAACAGTGCCAGAGGGGGGAAACACGGGGAATAGTAGTCCTAGTAACATACACTTAAATCAACAAAAGTAGTAGGAATTTTTTCCCTCTCACAGATTAGGGTTGCTTGTGCTTAACTGTATATAGCACTAGTTAATCCACATTTTACATACAAAAATAGTTCTGGTCACAACACAGAAAAGATGCAATTGCAGTAAGGAGATGTTTGAGGATACTGCAGCAATGAGGGAGGCTGTTTTATATGGAAAAGATACAGGATATTTTAGGTATATATAATATTAAGACAACATAAGGTCAAATAAATAGCAAGAATCTTGGAAAATGCGTCAAAGATTTAAAGTGTTAGCAGAAAAGTTGAAGGAAGATGAAGAAATAATTATGGGTGTTAGAACATGAACTTAGTGTTACAAGATGGAATTAGGCCTGATTGCACTTACAGACAACATAAACACGATGTGCCAAATGACCTCCTTCTGCATGATGCAACTTTTATGATTCAATTTTTATGATTTCAACTACAAACAGGACTTCCCATTTGGAAAAGGCCTGATTAAAGTGGGATGGGAGAGGATATGGACTGGAATTTTTGTAAGACTGGCAGGCAAAAGAATAGCAGTATTTTTTAATGGACTTCGGTGCTCCATGTGGTGATGGGCATAGTAGTTGCCATTTCAAAGCAGTTAGTATGGCAACTGTTTTGCCCAAGACCACCTGAAACTGCAGAGAGTTCTGAACACAGCTCAGCACATCATGGAAACTAGCCTCCCCTCCATGGACTCTGTCTATACTTCTGACTGCCTCAGTAAAGCAGCCAGTATAATCAAAGACCACACACATCCCACATACCAGGTGGCCCCCACTTTACCAAAGTTCGTTTTATGCCACTTTGTTTTTACGAAATACCTACATTAGTATGTTTTCGCTAACCGAAAGAAATCCAAAGAGGATTTTCGCTTTTACGAAAAAAGCGACCGCTTTAACTTGCTTTTACCCTGAGAAAGACTACCATGACCATGAAGCCTTGCGCAGGCAGGTGTGTGCGTGCTGATCTTTTTCCACAAATCGGTTTTGGTTAAATCCTCCCGATTCTGGTACGTGAAACTACACTGTACATACATTATTTCTACTATATATAGGCTGTGTATTTATCATATCATTCCTGCTTTTACTAAATGTTAGTGTTATTTTAGGTTTTATGTGCTATTTGATATGATTTGGTTGGTTATTTTTTGTGTCTGGGAACGCTCAAAAATTCTTCCCATATAAATTAATGGTAATTGCTTCTTTGCTTTATGCCATTTCGGCTTATGAAAGTTTTCATAGGAACGCTCTTCTTTTGGATAGCGGGGGGAACCTGTATTCTCTCTTCTTCCCACTCCTATCAGCAGAAGACACAAAAGCCTGGTCAAGGACATGCATTTCCCTTTCATCCATTTGTCTACCTAAGAGTCTCTTAAATATCCCTAATGTATATGAGTCTACCACCAACCCTAGCAGTTATTCCATACACCTCCATACTCTCTGTGCAAAAAAAAACTTACCCCTGACATCCCCTCCCCAATACTTTCCTTTAATCACCCTGAAGTTATGCCCCCCTTCTATTAGCCATTTCCACCCTAGGAAAAAAGTCTCTGGCTATTCACTCTGTGGCTCATTTCATTTTGTATACTTCCCTCCAAAGAGAAAAGCCCTAGCTTGTGCAATCTATCCTCATAATTCATGCTATAATAATACAGGCAGCATTCTGGTAAATCTCCTCTGCACCCTCTCTAAAGCTTCCATATCCTCTCTATAATGAGGTGGCAAGAAGTGAGCACAATACTCACAGGGTTCTATGGAGCTGCAACATTAGGTTGTGGCTCTTGAACTCAGATCTCTGACTAATGAAGGCCAATGTGCAATATGCCTTCTTAACCACCATGATTCTTAGTCAACCTATCAACCTATCAACTCTAAACTGACTGCCCTAAAATCCACTACATAGCATTTGTGAAGAGGCTCTTCACCTCTTTACGTTGAACAAGCAATACTGGTTTGATGAAAACCACCAAGAGATCCAGGAGCTAATTAGCCATAAATGGCTAATTTGGCAATCATGGGGAGTTCCAGGAAATGAAAGTAAGTGCACCAGCACATAAAGGATAATTTTCCAGTAGCAAATCTGTGACATAAAGAACAGATGAAAAACAGCAGAGGTCAGCAACTCACCAACAGCTACAACATGGATGGCTACACAGAGGTAAAACTGTAGCTGTAATTATTAATATAAGTCACTCAGCACATACCAGAAGGCATAGGAGCAGAATTAGGCCATTTAGCACATTGACTTCTGCTCCACCATTCATCATGGTTGATTTATTATACCTCTCAACCTCATACTCTTGCCTTCTCTACAAAACCTTTGATGCCCTGACTAGCCAAGAACCTATCAACAGCTGATTTAAATATACTCAATGACTTGGCCCTCACAGCCATCCACGGCAATGAATTCCACAGATTCACCACCCTCTGACTGAAGAAATTCCTTCTCATCTGTGTTCTACATGGACATCCCTCTATCTTGAGGCTGTGCCCTCTGGTCCTAGACTTCCCCATTATAGAAAACATCCTCTCCACATTCACTCTATCTAGGTCTTTCCACATTCGACAGATTTCAACAGGATCCCTCCACATTATTCGAAGGTCCAGCGAGTACAGGCCTAGGGCCAAAGTCTGCTTATAAGTTAACTCTTTCATTCCTGGAATAATTCTTGTGAACCTCTTCAGAACCCTTTCCAATGCTAGCATGATTTTTCTTAGATGAGGAGCCTAAAACTGCTCACAAACTCCAAGTGCAGACTGACCAATGCCTTATAAAGCCTCAACATTACATTCTTGCTTTTATATTCCAGTCCTCTTGAAATCAATGCTAACATCACATTCACCTTCCTTTCGGGAATCCTGCATGAAGGATCCCAAGTCCCTGTGCATATTTAAATATCCTTCATTTAGAAAATTCTCTATGCCTTTATTCCTTCTACTAAAGTGTATGGCCATATACTTCTTTGTACTATATTCCATTTGGCACTACTTTACCCAGTCTCCTAATCTAAGTTCTTCTGCAAACTCCCTGTTTCCTCAAAACTATCTGCCCCTCCACAAACCTGGCTACAAAGCCATCAATTATGTTATCCAAATCACTGACATGTAATATGAAAAGCAATGGTCCCTGCACTGAACCCTGCAGAACACCATTAGTTACTGCAGCCAACCAGAAAAGGCCCCCTTTATCTCACTCTTTGAAAGACAATCAAAAGAAATAAATTTAAGCCACGAGGCCCTTCAAGCCTATTCCACCTTTCAATAAGATCATGGTTGATAAGGTCATAGACTCAACTCTACCAACCTATCTTTTCCCTATAATGCTTAATTCCCCTTCTATGCAAAAAATCAGCCTTGAATATATATATTTAGTTATTCATTTACAGGATGTGGGTATTGCCAGTTAAGCCAGCATTTATTGCCCATCCCTATTTGCCCTTGAGAAGGTGGTGATGAGCTGCCTTCTTCAACTGCTGCAGTCTCTGAGGTGTAGGTACACCCACAGTGCTGTTAGGGAGGCAATTTCATGATTTTGACCCAGCGACAATGAAGGAACAGCAATGTATTTCCAAGTCAGGATGGTGAAAGACTTGGAGGGGGATTTCCAAGTGGTGGTGTTCCCAGATATCTGCTGTTCTTGTCCTTCTAGATGGTCGTGGCCGTGGGTCTGGAAGGTGCTGCCATATTTAATGAGGTAGCCTCTATTGCTCCCCTGGGCAGGTAATTCCACAGATTCACTATGCTTTAAGGAAAAGCAGTTTCTCCTCATCTCCATACTAAATCACTTCTTTTGAATCCTAAGGTTTTGTACCCTAGTTCTAGTTTCACTCATCAGTGTAAACAACTTTCCTGCCTCTATCTTATCGATCCCTATCATAATTTTATATGCTTCTATAAGATCCCCTCTCATTCTTCTGAATTCTGGTGAGTATAGATAATTTGGATGACTAGGGACTTTGAAGACTTGCGCAGATACCACTCTGTCCTTGACAAGAGCACCTCTGGTACTATCTCAGAGCAACCTACCCAGTCCATGATTTCACCACTCCTGATCAGTATGCAGAAAACACCGTATGCCAACAAAAAGGAAGAGACAACAGCCCTTTTTAAGTTCAAAATTTAGTGGTGAGTAAATCCAGTGGTAATCTTACTGGGATACGCAAATCTTGGTAAATGTGTGAGGTACAACTTTAGAAGCAGGAGAAATGTTAGCTCTGCCAAACAGAAGCTAGATGAAATGAATCTAAGATAGAGGTGAAAATTGCATAAGGTTTTCCAATTTTCTCCAGCTACAGGAATGGTGCCAGAGGACTGAAAAATGGCAAATATGGCACTCTTCAAAAGAAAAGGGTTGTAAGGACAATCTCATCAACTACAGGGCAATCTGTTTAACCTCAGTGACGGGAAAGTTTCAGAAAAGAAAATCATGGGGAAAATTGTTATTTGGCAGATATACAATCTGTGCACAGAGGACCTGCTGCATTTAGAGACAAGGGTTCAGATCGAATTCCACAGGCCATACAACTAATCTTCTAAATAACTCAATTTATTGTGAAGTGCACACCACCTCTGGGTTCAAGTCTAGGCCATGTGTGACTAAGCGAACAGCATTCTCAAGTCTGAGTTACAAAATTCAACATTCATTGCAGGCACCTGAACACTGCTCAGAAATTTATACCAAAAGAGAGAAGCAATGTTAGAAGTGATATCGCCTTCATAAGGTGTTGATCAGAGGATCCAGACATCCTCTCCTCTTTAAGCTCTCACCTACCAATATTTATTCTTACAATGTCACAAAATTAAATGATCACTTAGTCATAACATTGTACAGCACAGAAATGGGGCTCACAGCCTACTACACCCATACCAATCATTTTGTCTACCTACACTAATCCATTTGGGAGTGTATTCTTCTAAAACCTTGTTTGTATAAATATTCTATCTCCTAAATGTGGTAATCATTTCTGATTTCACCATCTTCTCTAGCAGCAAAATCCAGATATTAACTACTCTCTGTGTACAAATCTCCTATTTTCTGCTGGTAAAATCTCAGATGACAATGAGGACACATATGTAATTGAGAGAAATCAATTGGTTCAATGGTATCAGAACAATAAAATGACACACAGCAAGAAATTGACTGGCCTTTGGGCTTCAAGAAGGGGAAGTTGGAGGGGACAGCAGTGGAAAGGGTCATCTCAAAGAATCTGTCCTGGGCACAACACATTGATGCTGTTAAGAATAAGGCACACAGGTGGCTCTACTTTGTTGAGAGCTTGAGGAAATTTGGAAATTCCTGCATTTGTATCGTGGAAAGCAAGTGATAGGATGGAGAAATGCCAGTACACTAAGAAGGTCTAAGGTGCACCTTCCCTCCACTAGCCTGCAGGTCACCCTTGGGCAAGGTGTAGCTCCTGCTTAGGCCTCCAATCAGGGTGATATGAAGCCATGGGAGAAGGTGATGGATTGGCGTATGAGCAGCTGGTACATATCACAAATCCTGGTTATGTGACCAGGCAGACAATTTCTTAAGAATATTGATAATGGCTGGAATCACCTGTCTTGTAAAGACTGTCCAGAAGAAGGCAGAGGCAAACCACTTCTGTAGAAAAATGTGCCAAGAACAATTATGGTCATTGGTTGAATCACTGCCTGATATGGAGGCTCTAATGCACAGGCTACAAGGGGTTCAAAATTCAAAGTCCATTTATTGTCAAAGTATGCATAAATTATACAACCTTGAAATTCGTCTGCTTACGGGCAGCCACAAAACAAGAAACCTGAAAGAACCCATTTTTTTAAAAAAGAGCAACAAACATCCAATGTGCAGGGGGAAAAACCCACAAATTTTGCAAACAATAAAAGTAAGAAACTGCATTCAGAATGAAAGTAAGTCCATAGACATGAAACCTGGAGCAGCCACAGCCTCAACCTCAGTTCACACAGCGGACAAATTGTTGCAAAGCTCGCAGACAGAAAGCCTAGAGCAGGATACTGCCTAAGAGACATGGAGAGTGGAGTAAACATCACAGAGCTGCAAGCAGGACTGTCCTGACCCTTGACTCCAGCCCCAACACCTTGCCTTTTCAGTCCATCTGCCCAAACACCGGGTCGTCCCCCGTACCATGACCCAGGCTTCGTTGCAGCAATACGCTCTGGGCCTGGACCCCGCCACCACATTCTGGCCCGTACCTGACCTTTCTAAATTGGCCCGGCGCTTAGATCGATCCAATTTTGCACTCAGTTTAGGTGGATGGGCTCCAGAACTTCTCTGCTCCCACCTTTGTCCGCTCTTCTGCTCTGCCTCTGATTCAAACATGCTTTGACATTGCACTTCTCTTCGAACATGCCTTGACCTCGCTCCAACTTTGCATCACACCCAGACGCACCAACCCTCGAATCAGCCTCACTTCCGCTCATCCCTTCACTGTTTGCAATGATAGTTTACCACAATTCACCACAGAAAAAGAAAAAAGTGCTATTAAGTATTTAGTTGTACTTCTTGCTTTATGAACCACCAGTAAGCTGTCCCTCATTTTCAGCAGTGCCATCTTAAACCAGACTCAGCCAGTTCCACCACGAACACAACCCTCCCCTCCTTTGAGAATATCTTCAGGAGGTGATGACTCAAGAAGAAAGCATCCATCATTAAGGACCTTTACCAGCTGAGACATTCCCTTACCATCCATGAAGTACCTTGGGATATTTTGAAAGTTAAAGCTTCAACTGAAGTTGTTGTTAAGTCAACAATCAATTACAGCGATCTATAGGTTAGCCGGAGAATGTCGCCAGCTGACAGCATACAGTAGTGGTCGCCAACCCATCGATCTTTGAGGCTTTCCCAGTAGATCCCAAAAAAATAAATAAATACACAAATACTGTTGAGAGATTGTTTCTGGGTTGCAGGGTTTTAGTTCCGTTCTTTCTGTCCAGCGCGCATGCGCATAGCTCCCCTGTACTACACAGTGTACTTCCATGGTCCCCAACCACCGGGCCGGGAGGAAACAATATGAGTCAGCTGCAGCTTTCCTCATTCCCTGTCATGCCACTGTTGAACTTGAACCCACGCGAGGTCATCAGTTGCCTAAATGCAGTGATATCCACGCGCGGCCAGCGAGAACTGCCGATGTGGCCTGGAGCATGGCTGGCGAGAACCATTGATGCCACTGGCCCGGAACGCGACTGGTGAGAACCACCGATGCTACTGGCTTGGAGTGCGGCCGGCGGAAAGTACCGATGCTACTGGCCCGGAGTGCGGCCAGCGAGAACCACTATTGCTACTGGCCTGAAGTGTGGACAGATGGGCGCTGCCTCTGAACCTGTTTAGCACACCGAATGTTCGTGGGGAACCCGGTGCTAAAATATTTGCAGATGACCTAATTCAGGCTCAAGGCTTCGTAAGTATCATAGCAGCTACCTTAGAATATGAACACAACGCTGGAAGGACTCAGCACGTCAGGCAGCATCCGTGAGAAAAGAGTAGCTGAATTTCGGGCCGAGACCTTTCATCAGGAATTGGGGGGGGGGGAGAGGACCGA
Organism: Hemitrygon akajei; assembly: GCF_048418815.1. Lineage (NCBI taxonomy): Eukaryota > Metazoa > Chordata > Chondrichthyes > Myliobatiformes > Dasyatidae > Hemitrygon > Hemitrygon akajei. The sequence goes on along the minus strand of NC_133135.1, from coordinate 13,265,493 downwards.
AGCCCAGTAATAGAAATAGAGGAGGGGGATAGGGCCTAGAGGCGCCAGGTGGAAAACCAATCAGAGGAAAGATAAAGGAGGGAGGGGGAGGGGATAAGCATGAAAGAACTGTAGAGATAAAGAAGCAGAAAATCGAAAGGGGAGAGAGGCAGACAGGGACCTGGGATAGGGGAAGGGGGAGGAGGAGGGAATTACCAGAAATTAGAGAATTCAATGTTCATACCACCAGGCTGGAGGAGTAGTGGACCATGGTAGATGGTGGAAAGCGTGGCTCGGAGTGGTGGCAGAGACAGTGATAGGAACCGCAGGTATCTCCGCATGGCGGAGAGCAGCTACCTTGCTGCGATATACTGAAAGTCGTCCCTGCAGCCAAACTTTTGTCGGCCGATAGATCTTACAAGGGGGGCAGGTGCGTCCTGTCGCTCTCTCTGGATTGCGACCGCCGTGGCCCCGGTAAGGAGACCTCCGGCCCTGACCTTGTCCCCTCACCCAACCCACGACCAGCCGCACCTGGCTAGGGCGGCTGGCGGCGGGCGGGCAGAGGCTGGAGTTTGGGCCGGGAGGCTGTCTAATGAGGCAATGAAGCCCTCAAAACTGCTTCGGCACCTTGAGTCCAAGCACCCTGCACTTAAAGACAAAGCCTTTTTGGCAGAAAAAATGTGAGCAAACGGGACAGCAGCTAAGTGCTGAGAGCCGCAAAAACTAAGTTGCGGAATAGACTGGAAATAAGGAACCTGCTTCGAGTATCGCTGTATTCCCTTCATGCTTAACAAGGCTCCCCCCCCCCCCCCCCCCCGTCAGCCAGTCCGCAAGAATATTGTCAATATTAAACCGGTCTGCTGTGCTAAAAAACAGTGGGTACCCCTGGTGTTTATGCATTATTTCTACTTTCAGGTTGCAGGGTTTTACTTCCGGTCTTTTCTGCCCCAGTGCACATGTGTGTAACTAATCGATCTGGGGTCGATCTCGCCTTTCACTAAAGCCGAGGTAGGGGATCTTGGGCTTAAAAAGGTTGGTGACCACTAGCATACAGGAAATCACTCGGTCAAGAGAAAGGGTGGAGAGGCAGCTGACACCAGTCCTAGCAATGATAGCTGCAGAGACAGATTAGAGAAAGAAATCGGAGAAGCACTCTCTATTAAAAAACATTCAAAATAGTACTGCATAATTGAACTTTTCAGCATTTGTTACAACAAATTCATTAAGCAAGTTCCTTTTACATGACAAGACATCCCATTGGGCTTTACAATAGGCTAATTTGATAAAATATTGGGGACTTGTACTGATACTATTATGCAGATAGCATGCACGACGTAGTTTTGCTGCCGCCTAGTGGCAAAATAGAACTTTAAGCCAGAAAGGACAAGGTTTGAAAGTTATTAGACATATACTTTTAAAACTGAATGTATGCACCATCATATAATGAATTTTTTTTCTTTTTAAGTAGTTCTCTCCCTTCCTTTTATAGAACCACTTGCTTGCAGATGCTCATCATTATTTGTACACAGGCTTGATGCAAAGGTAGCAGCTTATTATGAAGCTCATCACAGCCAAACCCAATATGACATTTTCTGAGATTCACTATTTCATTTTTACAACAATGGGGTTTGAGGACGTGGAAGGAAATCAGATGGACTTAGGCCTACGTGCCTAAAAAAGAAAATCAGGTGATTCCACAACTATAGACTAACTTTCAAGGACTCTACAGCACAGTAGTTACTTTTTTTTATTATTATTTGTATGACTCGTCTCCTTTTACACACTGATTGATTGTTGCCTTTGCTATTTACAGTCTTCATAAATTCTACTGTATTTCTTTATTTTCTCCTAAATGCCTGCAAGAAAACAAATCTCAAGGAAGTAAATGGTGACAAATTTGATAACAAATTTACTTTGATCTTTGATTTAATGGAAAGTTTGTCTTCTCAAAAGACAATGCAAATAACTTCCCAGAAACATTAGGGAACCTAGAGTCAAGAGAGGAGAAACTGAATGAAAACAATATTAGTACAGCAAGAGTGTTGAGGAAATTGAAAGAATTGAAGGTAGATAAAACCACAGTGCCCCAGGAGTTAAAAAAGTCTCAAAAAGTAATGGATGCATTGGAAGTTGTTTTCCAACATTCTTTAGACACTGGATCAACTCCAGCAGATGAAAGAGCAGGTGATATAATCTTACAGCTTAAAGAAGAGGTAAAAAGAAAACAGAATTATAAATCTGTTAGCTTGACTTCTGGAGAGTGGAACATGCTGGAGTCCATTATTAAAGATTCAGTAAGAGAACATCTGGAAGAATGACAAAATCAGAGAAAATAAAATCAGCATGGATTTAGGAAAGGATTTATCAAACTTACTGGAACATTTTGAGAATGTAGCCCATAAGGCAGGTAGAGTGAGAATAGTAGATTCTCATTTGGATTTACAAAAGGCCTTCAATAAGTGCAACATTAAATATTAGAATGCAAACTTAAAGCAGATGGGGGTTGGGAGTGATGTATATTCAGAGCTGGTGGGGGGGACGGGAAACAAAATTCAAAACAATTCCCAAGTGCAGGCAGTGAATTCTGGAGTAGAGCAGCGTTCACTGCTTGGACTCCAGTTATCCAGAATATATACATATAAATAAAATATTTAGATGGGAGAATTAAATGCAATATCTCCAGGTTGCAGATGACAAGAAGCTGGGTAGGAGCATGCAGCCGAGGAAGATGCAGAAAGGCCCCAGAATGATATGAAGAAGTTGACTGAATAGGCAAACGCAAATTAGTGCAATGTGAACAAATGTGAAGTTATTCACTTCAGTCTCAAAGAAAAGCAATTATCTGAAAGTCAAAAAATTAAGAAACATGGAAATGCTGCAAAAGTTGACTCTTTGTGTACAAGTTGGTGAAAGCATACAGGTGATTAATGTGACAACTGGTATGCTGACCTTCATAGGGAGAAAAGTTGTGTATGAGGTTAGGGGTACGTTACCGCCGCTATCCAGAACATACACTAATATTCACTGAGGAGCCAGTGATGGACAGGATAAGTAGCTTTAAGATCCTAGGTGCCAGCATCTTAGAGGATCTGTCCCTGGGCCCAACACAATGATGCAATTATGAAGAAGGCACGCCAGCAGTTCTACTCCATTAGGCAACTGAGGTTATTTGGTATTCTATTGCAAAGAGTCTTGCAAATTTCTATAGATGTGTAGTGAAGAGCATTCTGATTGGTTGCATCACATCCTGGTATGGAAGCTGCAATGCACAGGACCACAAGAGCCTGCAGAGGGTTGTACTTGGCCAGCTTCAGCATGGGCACAACCCTCCCACTCATCAGGGACGTCTTCAAGAGGCGGTTCTTCAATTCAGAGGCATTCATCATTAAGAACCCTCACAATCTGGTACTTGCCCTTTTCTCATTACCGCTGTAAGAGATACACTACAGGAGCCTGAAGACTTGTACTTGACAATTCAGGAACACTTTACTCCTCTTGGTCATCAGACTTCTGAATGGTCCACAAACCCTTGAATGCAAGCTCATTATTCCTTTATTTTGCACAAAGTTTTATTTTGTAATTTATAGTAGTATTACATCTTTCTACTACACAGCTAATGCTGAACATTAAATTTTATGTCATGTAGAACAGTGATAATAAACCTGATTCTGTTTGATTCCTTGGTGAGACCACACCATTAAAATAGTGTGCAGTTCTGATCACCTTACCCAAGACAAAATGGTGTTCATATGGAAGGACTGCCTTAAAGGTTCACCAGAATGATTGCTGGAGTGGCAGGACTGATGTATGAAGAGTGATAGGGACTATATATGCTAGTTTGAAAGACTGAGAGGGAAGCTCACTGAAACCTATAAAATCCTGATGGAACTGAGTAGACCCCAAATGTTCCCATTGATGGGGGAATTTCAAGATCAAAGGCATTGTTGGGCCATCTGAGATTGAGTGATGAGAAATTTCTACATCAAGAGAGTGATGAACCCATGTAATTCTGCACTACAGAAGTCAATTGAGGCCAAATCATTAAACAATTTAAGAAGTTAAATATAGTACTAATGGTTAACAGAATAAGGAGAAAGCAGGACAAAGGCACTGAATATGAATGATGAGAGATAATAACGTTGAGTAGGCTGGGGAGGGGAGAGAGGAGGAAGGCTTGATGTTTCTTTGAAGATAGTATATGAATATTTGGGGCTTTGGAAAGCAATCAAAGATTGTTACAGATACTCAACATCAAAGGTGAAATAACAATAATGGGTATTTATAATGTCTTCACTTCAATTTTGACGTGGCTCCTCTTAACACTAGAATTTATTATCCAATTTCTAGTTGAGAAAATATTACCATTACAACTTTGCCAAGTCAAACATATGTTTGAAATATTAAACTCTGAAAATAACAAATGAATTCCAAGTTGGACAATGTGCCCCGAAAACCTGGGCCCGAGACCTAAACAATTCAGAAATCTGGTATATTTTAGTGCTCCAAACAACATATAGCCTAATTTGGAATTGCATATAGCAGAAAAACCAGGCTGGTAAGTCTTGTGTCACCCACCTTGACCTACAATCAAGGCGAGTGACAGAAGTTAAGTGGAAGCCAAAGGTTTACCCCACGTGCACATGCAAAGAAATGCATCGGCATATACATAGTGTTTTAGAAACACAGAAAACCTACAGCTCAATACAGGTCCTTTGGCCCACAATGCTGTGCTGAACATGTACTTACTTTAGAAATTACCTAAGGTTACCCATGCCCCTCTATTTTTCTAAGTTTCATGTACCTATCCAAGAGTCTCTTAAAAGACCCTATTGTCTCTGCCTCCACTACCATCACCAGCAGCCCATTCCACGCACTCACCACTCTCTGTGTAAAAAACGTACCCCTGACATCTCTTCTATACCTACTAACAAGCACCTTAAAACTGTGCCCGCTCATGTTAGCCATTTCAGCCCTGGGAAAAAGCCTCTGACTAGCCACACGATCAATGCCTCTCATCATCTTATACACCTCTATCAGGTCACCTCTCATCCTCCGCCGCTGGAAGAAGAAAAGGCCATGTTCACTCAACCTATTCTCTCATGAGGCATGCCCCCCAATCCAAGCAACTTCCTTGTAAATCTCCTCTGCACCCTTTCTATAGTTTCCACATCCTTCCTGTAGTGAGGTGACCAGAACTGAGCAAAGTACTCCAAGTGGGGTCTATATATCTGTAACATTACCTCTTACATGGTTGAATTCCATGGTTGATGAAGGCCAATACACCGCATGCCTTCTTAACCACAGAGTCAACCTGCACAGCAGCTTTGAGTGTCCTATCGACTCAGACCCCAAGATCCATCTGATCCTCCACTCTGCCGAGAGTCTTACCATTAATACTATATTGTGCCATCATATTTGACCTACAAAATGAACCACCTCACACTTATCTGGGTTGAACTCCATCTGCCACTTCTCAGCCCAGTTTTGTATCTTATCGATGTACCGCTGTAACCTCTGACAGTTCTCCACACTATCTACAACATGCCCAACCTTTGTGTCAGCAGCAAATTTACTAACCCATCCCTCCACTTCTTCATTCAAGTTGTTTATAAAAATCACAAAGAGAAGGGGTCCCAGAACAGATTCCTGAGGCACACCACTGGTCACTAATCTCCATGCAGAATATTTAAATACATTGCTCCTTTTTTGACAGCAATCAAGTTTCCATCACACAGCTGAAATGGGAAACATATTTGTCAGGACCAGAAGATACACACTCAGAATAAAGGAACATCCATTTAGAATAGAGGCGAGAAAGAATTTCTTTAGCTAGAGGGTAGTGAATCTGTGGAATTCACTGCCAAGTCATATTTAAAACAGAGGTTGATAGGTTCTTGATTATTTAGGGTTATGAGCAGAAGGCAGGTGAGTGTGGTTGAGAGGGTTAATAAATCAGCCATGGTGGAACAGACTCAATGGGCCGAACATCCTAATACTGCTGCATGACATATGATCAAATGTAATTAAACAAGTGAAAGAGCAGCGGAGGAGTTAGGTGGAAGGGCTTCAGTTATTCAAATCAACAGAACTATCATTTTCAAATTAACTAAACTGATAAACTGATACCGGGGAGAAATTACCTACATTCACAAAGCAAGGGAACAGATCATTCACACTGATCAATGGACAGCAATCCATACCAATCGCATCTTCTATCAAATTACCTGTAGCTTTCTATGCATTTAATTTGGACATGACTTAAACAGAGTCAGTGACTCTCCTACTACTCTCTCTGGCTGTATATTCCTTCCAGGCAGTCATCACTTGCTAGGTGAAAAAGATCCCCTCAAAATCTCTAACTTTAATCCTGAATCTTATGTCTTCTAGATTTTATTCACCACTGATAAGGGGAAGACCTCCTGCTGTCTCCTCTATATATTTATTTATTTTCATTTATGGGACGTGGGCGTCGCCAGTTAAGGCAGCATTTATTGCCCATCCCTAACTGCCCTCGAGAAGGTGGTGATGAGCTGCCTTCTTCAACTACTGTAGTTGCTGAGGTGTAGGTACACCCACAGTGCTGTTCGGAGGCAATTCCATGATTTTGATCCATCAACAATGAAGGAACAGTGATATGTTTCCAAGTCAGGATGGTGAGTGACTTGGAGGAGGATTTCCAAGTGGTGGCATTGCCAAGTATCTGCTGTTCTCATCCTTCTAGATGGTCGTGGCCGTGGGTCTGGAAGGTGCTGTCTTAGGAACATCAGTGCATTGTTGCAGTGCATCTTGTAGATAATACACATTGCTGCAACTGTTTGTCAATGGTGGAGGCTTTGGATGCTTGTGGAAGGGGTACAAATCATGTGGGCTGCCTTGTACTGGATGGTGTCAAGCTTCTTGAGTGTTGATAGAACTGCACTCATCCAGGCGGAGTGGCGAGTATTCCATTACACTCCTGCCTTGAGCCTTGTAGATGCTGGACAGGCTTTGGGGAGTCAGGAGGTGAGTTACACACCACAGGATTCCTAGCCTTTGACCTGCTTTAGTAGCCATGGTGTTTATATGGCTAGACCAGTTCAGTTTCCTGTCAATGGTAACCCCCAGCATGCTGATAGTAAGGGATTCAGTGATGGTAATGCCACTGAATGTCAAGGGATAATGGCTGGAACCTCTCTTGTTGGAGATGGTCATTGCCTGGCACTTGCGTGGCTCAAATATTACTTGCCACTTGTCAGCCGAAGCCTGGGTATTATCCAGGTCCTGCTGCATTCGGTTATAAACTGCTTCACTATCAGAGGAGTCACAAAAGGTGCAAAACCTTGTGCAGTCATCCACGAACATCACCACTTCTGACCTTATGACAGAAGGAAGGTCATTGATGAAGCAGCTGAAGATAGCTGGTCCTAGGACACTTTCTTGAGGAACTCCTGCACTGATGTCCTGAGAATGAGATGACTGACCTCCAACTACCACAACCATCTTCCTTCGTGTCAGGTATGATTCCAAACAGTGGAGGCTTTTCCCCCTAATTCCCATCAACTCCATTTTAGCTAGGGCACCTTGATGCCATACTCAGTCAAATGTTGCTTTGATGTTGAGGTCTATCACTGTCATCTCACCTCTGGTATTTAGCTGGACCAAGGTGGTGATGAGGTCAGGAGCTGAGTGGCCTTGACAGAACCCAAACTGGGCATCCGTAAGCAGGTTACTGCCAAGTAGATGCTGCACGATAGCACTGTTGATGACCCATTCCCTTACTTTGATGATGATTGAGAGTAGGCTGATGGGGCTTAATTGCCTGGGTTGAACTTGTTCTGTTTCTTGTGCACAAAACATACCTGGGTAATTTTCCACATTACTGGGTAGGTACTAGTGTTGTAGCTGTACTGGAACAGAGCTAATGGCATGGCAAGTTCTGGAGCACAAGTCTTCAGGACTATTGCTGGGATTTTGTCTGGGTCTATAGCCTTTGCAATATCCAGTGCTTTCAGCCATTTCTTGATACCACGTGGAGTGAATCGGATTGGCTGCATACTGACATCTGGGATGCTGGGGACTTCTGGAGGAGGCCGAGCTGGATCATCCACTCGGCACTTCTGACTGAAGATTGTTACAAGTGCCTCAGCCTTATCTTTTGCATAAGTGTGCTAGGCTCCTCTATCATTGAGTATGGGGATATTTCTGGAGCCTCCTCCTCTAGTGAGTTGTTTGATTGTCCACCACCATTCACGGCTGGATGTGGCAGGACAACAGAGCTTAGATCTGATCCACTGGATATGGTACCTCTTAACTCTGTCTATTACTTGCTGCTTATGGTGCTTGGCATACAAGTAGTCCTGCATTGTGGCTTCACCAGGGTGATGCCTCATACTGAGATATGCCTGGTGTTGTTTTTGGCATGCCCTCCGGCACTCTTCATTGAACCAGGATTGATCTCCTGGTCTGGTGGTAATGTTAGAGTGGGGGATAAGCCAGGCCAGAGGTTACAGATTGTAGTTGAGTACAATTCCCGCTGCTGCTGATAGCCCACAGCGCCTCACAGATGCCATTTTGGGCTGCTACATCTGTTCAAAGTCCATCCCATTTAGCACTGTGGTAGTGCCACACAAAGCGGTGGAGGTCTTCTTCAATATGGAGATGGAATTTAGTCTCCATAGATACTAGGCAGTGGTCACTTCTACCAATGCTGCCATGGACAAATGCTTCCATAGTAGACAGGTTGGTGACAATGAGGTCAAGTGTGTTTTTCCCTCTTGTTGGTCCCCTCACCACCTGCTGTTTTCCCAGTCTATTCACTATATCCAGTAGGACCCGACCAGCTCGGTCTGTGGTGGTACTACAGAGCCACTAGGTGATGGATATTAAAGTCACCCACCCAGAGACCTTCTGTGCCCTTGCCACCTTCAGTGCCACCTCCAAGTGCTGCTCAACATGCCCATGTTTAATCTGGTGCCATGAGACTTCATGGGGTCCAGAGTCAATGTTGACAGTTGCCAGGACAGCTCCCTCTTTACTATATATCACTGTGCCACCACCTCTGCTGGGTCTATCCTGCCGGTGAGATAGTACATACCCAGGAATGGTGATGAACTCTGGAATGTTAACTGTAAGGTATATGATTCTGTCAGTACAACTATGTCAAGCTGTTGCTTGACTAGTCTGTGAGACGACTCTCCCAACTTTTGCACAAGTCTACAGATGTTAATAAGGAGGACTTTGCAGGGTTGACAGGGCTGGCTTTGACATTGTCATTCCCAGTGCCTAGGTCGATGCTGGGTTGTCCATCTGGGTTCATTTCTTATTATTTTCTTTTTAGCGGCTGGATACAACTGAATGGCTGAACAGGCCATTTCAGAGGGCATTTAAGAGTTAACCACAATGTTATGTGTATGGAGTTACATCTAGGCCAGACCAGGTAAGGACAGCAAGATCCTTCCCCTGAAGGACATTAGTGAACCAGTTGAGTTGTCACATGTTCCCTTTTAACTTCCTCCCTGGTTTAACAGTCCAGGGAAAGCAGAACCATTTTCTCCTCATCCTAGCCAACATTCTGGTCCATCTCCTCTGCACCCTTTTCAGCACTATTGCCTTCTATACTCCACCTGAAGTCTGAACAATGTTGTAGAGAATTGGAGCACTACCTTATTCAACTTCTGGCAATGTTCCACTCCCACTTCCCAGCTCAAAGATGGAGACTTTAATGAAATTGCTCTGAGATTTTTCTTTGTTTAAAGAGGAACTGCCATTCCCTGGCAAACTCTAAAGCCTCTCCAATCTCTCAAATTTGACAGATAATGAAGAGAGGCTAATGGTTGTCAAACTGAGAAAATGGCAACATATGCAATGCTATGGTCATATGCAAAACATAGAAAATTACTCAGCTCCAAGCATCAGTGAGCCACTGATGCAAAAAAGTTATATTAGTGTCTACTGCCACCACAATCCATCCAGCTCTAAACCTGCTGATCATACAACAACCACAGTCATAGAGCAGTAGAGAACAGAAACAGGCCCTTCTAGTACATACCAAACTTTTAATCTGCCTAATCTCTTCGACACTCCATACTCCTCCCATGCCTGCACTTATCCCAAACTTCCCTTAAATGTTGCCATCAAACTCACATCCATCACTTAAGCTGACAGCTTGCTCCACACTTGCATCACCCGAGTGAAAGTTTCCCCTCAGGTCCCCCTTAAACATTTCAGCTTTCACCCTTAACCCATGACTTCTAATTCTAGTCTCACACAACCTCAGTGGAAAAAGGCTAATTGCATTTACCCTATCTGTACACCTCATAATTTTGAATGCCTCTGTCAAATCTCCCCTCATTCTCCTGCTCTCCAGGGAATAAAGTCCTAACTTATTCAACTTTTCTTAAAGCTCAGGTCCCCAAGTCCTGGCAAGGATAACTATGAAAATGGACAAGGGAGAGCCAGTGGATGTAGTGTACCTGGACTTCCAGAAAGCTTTTGATAAAGTCCCACATAGGAGATTAGTGGGCAAAATTAGGGCACATGGTTTGGGGGCACAGTACTGACATGGATTGAAAATTGGCTGGCTGACAGGAAACAAAGAGTAGTGACTAACGGGTCCCTTTCGGAATGGCAGGCTGTGACCAGTGGGGTACCACAAGGTTCAGTGCTGGGACCGCAGCTGTTTACAATATACATTAATGATTTAGATGAAGGGATTAAAAGTAACATTAGCAAATTTACTGATGACACAAAGCTGGGTGGCAGTGTGAAATGTCAGGAGGATGTTATGAGAATGCAGGGTGACTTGGACAGGTTGGGTGAGTGGGCAAATGTATGGCAGATGCAGTTTAATGTGGATAAATGTGAGGTTACCCACTTTGGTGGCAAGAACAGGAAGGCAGATTACTATCTAAATGGAGTCGTTAGGAAAAGGGGAAGTACAACGAGATCTAGGTGTTCTTGCTGTTACGAATGTGCCACAGCTCTGAGGGGCCGAAGGGTGCGGGGTAGCCCCCTCCTTTGTGAGAATCGCAAGATCACTATTAAGTCAGTTCAGGGGACACAGGAAATAAGAGAAAGACATGCAGAATCCACAAAAGGGTTGGAATGTGTCCTGGCCTCCGAAAGGCGGACCCATTGATACTGGCTATTGTCTCTTGGAGACGGACTTCTGTATTGCATCCTGTACGATGCAATCAAAGCCCCAGGCAATGAACCAAGGAGGAGGTTGGTGGAGGAATTGCATCATCCCAACCTGATTGACACCTGAGACCCTGTGAGTCAGGATAAAAAGAGGGTCTGTGGGAACAGCCCCTCAGACGCACCAGAAGAAACGCTAGCGATCCCGTAATAGCGAAAGCCGGTGGAAGGCCACGTGCGTCCGCTTCCATTTGCCCGGAATCGGTGACCTTTGCCACGGAAAAACGGTTTTTAGCTAACAACGGGGAACTCAACTCCCAACGACTCTCGAAGGATTGACATCATAAAAGGAATGGGCAAGTTTTAACCCGTCTCTCTCTCCAACCAAAGGCAGCAGCCTACAGCTTGACTGAACTAAAGTGACTTTTATATTTCCATCGGACAATACATTATCCCCTAGACAACGATAGAGCTATTTCTTATTGATTATTATTATACCCGCGCTTTTAGATTTAGTATTGACGACGTATATTATCTGTGTGTTTGCATTGATATTATTTTTGTGTATTTCTATCAATAAATACTGTAAAAATAGTATCATCAGACTTCAACGGACCTCTCTATTTTTGCTGGTAAGTGACCCAGTTACGGGGTACGTAACATTGCACATCAGTCAATGAAAGCAAGCATGCAGGTACAGCAGGCAGTGAAGAAAGCTAATGGCATGCTGGCTTTTATAACAAGAGGAATTGAGTATAGGAGTAAAGAGGTCCTTCTGCAGCTGTACAGGGCCCTGGTGAGACCCCACCTGGAGTATTGTGTGCAGTTTTGTTCTCCAAATTTGAGGAAGGACATTCTTGCTATGGAGGGAGTGCAGCGTAGGTTCACAAGGTTAATTCCCGGAATGGCGGGACTGTCATATGTTGAAAGATTGGAGCGACTGGGCTTGTATACACTGGAATTTAGAAGGATGAGAGGGGATCTGATTGAAACATATAAGATTATTAAGGGATTGGACACACTGGAGGCAGGAAGCATGTTCCCACTGATGGGTGAGTCCAGAACTAGAGGCCACAGTTTAAGAATAAGGGGTAGGCCATTTAGAACGGAGATGAGGAAAAACTTTTTCACCCAGAGAGTGGTGGATATGTGGAATGCTCTGCCCCAGAAGGCAGTGGAGGCCAAGTCTCTGGATGCATTCAAGAGAGAGTTAAATAGAGCTCTTATAGATAGCGGGGTCAAGGGATATGGGGAGAGGGCAGGAACTGGGTACTGACTGTGTATGATCAGCCATGATCACAGTGAATGGTGGTGCTGGCTAGAAGGGCTGAATGGCCTACTCCTGCACCTATGTCTATTGTCTATTGATACTGAAAGAAACTAGCACAAATGTATTATAATCAGCAACCAGGAAATCTGCCTCTTATTAAGCTGGATCTTCCAGTTCTTAGTGAATCTGGCAAATTATATCATGAAACAATGCAACAGTGGAGCACAGAAGTAACCTAGTTGACCCTACACTGAATTTTTGAAGCAGCCAGGCATTAAAACCCACACCTTTATTCTTTTCTGGCAGATCCAGCAAGTGCTTCCCTTTTAATACCATCAATGTACCTTTTATTAAAGTTAGAATTAAATTAGCTTTTATCACCTTTACAGCATTGCATCCCCAAATGAAACTCTCATCCTTGTTAATAATAAAATTCTCATTTCCTTGTGGCTCCACGGCACCCCCTCTGTAGAAGGAGCTGACAACTTGAACAATGGCTCAAAGAGGCTTGCAAAACTTTATTTGAATGGGTGCAACAACACACACAAAATGCTGGTAGGACACAGCAGGCCAGGCAGCATCGATAGGGAGAAGCGCTGTCAACGTTTCGGGCTGAGACCCTTCTTTGACGAAGGGTCTCGGCCCGAAACGTCGACAGCGCTTCTCCCTATAGATGCTGCCTGGCCTGCTGTGTTCTACCAGCATCTTGTGTGTGTTGTTGTTTGAATCTCCAGCATCTGCAGATTTCCTCGTGTTTGCTATTTGAATGGGTGTATGGTTTTGCTCCCTTGCTACATACAGGGTGGGTGGCATTTTAATCATGCTGATAGAATGGTTACTCCTCAATTTGTACTAACAAATTAAAGAAGGAACTATTTATTTTGGGCAATTCTCATTTGGAATTGGCACCAGCAACAGTGCTGCAACCAGCAGTAATTTGTTATATATTGTTCAAATGCACGTGCCAGATTAATGTCAAGTCTTTGAGGATTAAAGTTCAAAGCAAATTTGTTATCTAAGAACCTGTAAGTCACCATATACAACCCAGTTAAGGGCATACTCAATAAATCCATTAACCATATTAGAATCAATGAAAAACTGCACCAACTTCGAAGTTCAACCAGCTGCAGCTTTGCTATGTCAAATGAAAACATTTCATGGTCCTGCAATTTTGCAATCCTGGTGACAATACCTTGCTTTATTTGTCACAGGTACGTCAAAACATACAGTGAAATGCATGGTTTTGAAACAACCACCAACGCAATCCGAGGATGTGCTGGGGGCAGCATGTAATGTTGCCATGCTTCCGGCACCAACATGGCATTACCACACCTTACTAATCCGAATCCTAACTATACAACTTTGGAATGCAGCAGGAAACCAGGCACCCGCAGGAATCCCACACTGTCACGGTGAGAACATGCAAATTCCTTACAGACAACAGCGGGAATTGAACCCCAATCGGTGTTTCCTGAAAATGCACTAACCACTGCACTTATATTAGAAACTGATTCTCATCAACTAATATTTGAGACCTATTCTCATGAGGGTGACATTACTGAGGCAATATTTGCGGCAAATTGTGCCAAAATCAAATTTTATGCATGTTCCAGAATTCATGGCTGATATCTCAGATAAGTAAACACAAACATTCACACACACCCACACACACGGCCCATTTCATGTAATGAATCCCAAGAAGTTAATAAATCAAGGTTAAAAGACACCTGTTTTAAGTGTTGAGTGGCAAAATTGAGAAACTAGATATAATTCATTGGCATAAGCAGACTCCCAATCTGTTGTATAAAGCACATCACATTTACTGTACATGTATCCACAGAATCTTCGGCATCTGTTAAAACTGTAAAAGTCTTTTCAGATCAAATATTAAGATGTCTATACAATTTATTTAGATTAATCTTAAAGATACCTCTTGAAGAAAAGCTATTTTTTCCACGTCTTGAAGAAAAGCTATTTTTTTCCAGAGCAAGTCCAACATTCCTTCCTCAACTGAAAGCAGCCAAAGTAAACAGACACTTACCTCACTGCAGTTTGAAGGATATTAGTTGGTACTGAAGCATCAATCATTGTTGCTTAGTGAACAATCTGTGAACAGCAAAGCTGATCAACTTGACAGATTGGTGTACAGTTTGTATCATTGCAAGTGTTCCTTTATGATTAACATCTTGTTCTTTTTATAGCAATAAGCTAGTGGAGAGAACAAATAGTCAAGCTAATATTCTCGAATGCACAGATCCAATGGGTTCTGCTGTTGCTGACTTCAGGAAGGGGAAGGAGAATGAACCTGTACCAGTCTATATTGGGGCAACTGGTGGAGAAGGGAGTCAGAAGTTATAAATTCCTGAATGTTAACACACTGGATGACCTGATCTGGGCCCAGAACATAGATTCAATCACAAGGAAAGTACAACAGTGTCTTTGCTTTCTTATAAAGTTAAGGAGGTTCCACTTGTCACCAAACACTCTAACAAACTTCTACTGATGTACCATTGAGAGTATCCTAGGCAGTTGTATCATGGTCTGGTAACGACAATTTAAATGTGCAGAAATGCAAGGAGCTGGAGGGAGCAGTAAACTCTGCCCAATACATCAGAGGCACACCCTTCCCCACTATCAGTAGTTTCTGAAGAAGCTGCTGTTTCAAGAAGGCACCATCCATAAAGATTTCCACAACCCAGGCCATGCCATCTTCCTCATTTGGCACAAGCCTTAAGTCCCACACCATCAGGTTCAAGAACACCTATTTTCCCTCAACCACTGGGTTCTTGAACGAACCAGCATAACCCTATTCCCAACAGTTTAACAACACAATGACCACTTTACACGAAGATGGCCATTTTGGATCTAATTGTGTTATTTCATGTAAAGATGGTGCTATGTGTTTTTACTTCTGTTTTTCTTGTGAATCTAACTTTGACAAACCTATAAATGCATAGTAAAGAGTATATTAACCGGCTACATCCCAACCTGTATGGAAACACCAAAGTCCTTGAACTGCAAATCCTACAAATAGCAGTGGATATAGCCCAATCCATCAGAAGTAAAGCCCTCCTGACCATTGAGCACATCGACACAAAGTGTTATTGCAGGAAAGCAGTATCCATCAACAGGGACCCCCACTATCCAGGATATACTCTCTTCTCGCTGCTGCGATCAGGAAGAAGGTACGAGAGCCTCAGGACTCACACCAACAGGCTCAGGAACAGTTATTACCCCTCAACCATCAGGCTCTTGAATCAAAGGGGATAGCTTCACTCATCTTCACCAAGGATATGTAAGATGCGATACAGCCATGCTATTTCCTTAAATGATAACAGAAGGTTTTGATAACCTTTCACATATTGACTGGGACTCCAACACTAAAAAAGCTGGATGGGATAAAGTTTGTCAAATGTGTTCAGGAAAGTTTTCCTTAATTGTTTCTTTAAGGAGAGAGTGAGATACCGGACAGGGCAGGTAACAAAAGTTAGTGTACTTTGGTTCTAGTGATCATAATGCCATTGTTGTTGCTCCTTTCAGCACCTTGTACACTTACTGTTTCTTTAGGCATTTTTATCTGTTTTTTTTACGAGTTGCTAGCTCGACACTCAACCCAGCAGATGGAAAGTGTGCAAGGAGCTGGCCAGATTCGAACCCAGGATCGCTCACCTTGAAGTCCAGTGCAAATGCTACGACACCACCAGCCGGCTAATAATGTTATTAGTTTCAAGGAAATTATGGAGAAGGATAGGTCGGGTCCTGTTTCTGTGCTGTAGTGTTCTATCAGCCTATGATTCTATATCTAGCAGTTTTCTTATAGTTTATCAATCTTAGGGAGACCTTTCTTCCATCTTCCTGCTGGACTTTTTCATTAATAATTACAGGCTATTTTCTTCCTTATCCCACTTTTTGTATAACACTACTCTATTTAGGATCATACTGCTTTAGTCAAGGTTGTTACAATTGCCAAAATTAATAAAAAGGACAAAGTACTGGCCCTATGGTGTATTGCTATCTGTGACATATTCTTACAATTTACTTGCAATACATCTGTAGTATTGACATTACACTTACTACAGGCAATTAGAATATTGCCGGAAATAATCCCTTGACCAAGATCTTAAGAATGACTTAATTGATTGCTATTACAGACGAAAATTGTAATTCAATACTATCCAAGAGAAGCTAAGATTTTATGATGTTATTAAAAAAAGCTAGAGTAATGATTCAAAAATAATTGTGATCTTCTAATCAGGTTTTTCCCCAAAACTTAACTAAGATTCACCTAATACAATATTGCAACACCTTTCTGTGATATTCTAATTTAATCAACTTAACCCACTCTTCTGAATGATGATTGACAAATATAAGTAATTAACATTCCTTTAAGTCTGAGCTTATCCGAAAGGTGCGGAAGACATAAAAACACAAAGAAATACATAAGTTTACAATTGCAAAGGAGAACAGGAAGTTCAATTGTTTCTAATAGGTATGTTAAAACTCTACTTCAAAACTTATTGCCATACTGTAAACATTAGGGTTAAATATGGATTTTTTAAAAATACCCAGTCACTTGCCTGCTCTGAGCAATTACCATGCAGTTAAGTTCACCAGTCAAAAACACGGACATCAATGTTGAAGCCCAGAATTCATCCGTCAGTAACACTGGAAAAAATCATTTACTTTTCCACACAGAAGCTTCATTTAAGTTTAAATTTAAACATTAAGTTACCATTAAAAAGCATAACCATGACTGAACCATGCATACATTCAAGCCAGGACAGGGTTTTAAAAAATATGTTAAAGTCAATACTCTAAACCTATAGTATGAATCATACCAAGAAAGTGACCAGACTTAAGTGCTTGGTTCTGCCGCCAACTATTACTTCAAATTTGAGCTCCAATCTTCATTTTGTGGTAAAGTGAACCAGAAAAATAGTAAACATTTTCCATATAACTTTGTTTCTTTAAATACTTTAGTACGAAGAAAAAATACTTAAGGAGATGAATATTTTCTGTATGGGTAGGGTGTGTCCTGGTTCAGTGGAAGGAAATGAGTTCTAGTATAAACTTCACCTTCTTGTGGCACAGGAAGAGGGTAAGGGAACATAAGATGCTACCTTTTCTTATTATTCAAAAGCATCACACATTTCCATGGTTGACTGAAGAGCAAAGATGAAGAGGAATTTTTAATTCAATTTAAGATTGTCATTTAACCATATATGAATACAGCCAAACGAGACAGCGTTACCACAGGTTCATGGTGCAAAGACATGTTCCAGCAGTCACACACAGTAAGCACACACAAGATCAGAATCACGTAATAAGAGTCCCTGCGGCCCAACTCCCATAGATATATATATCTATACCTAGCCTATCAATATTATGTCAACTAGGTACAACCATGGCTTTGAGACCTAGTCTCACATATACAAAATGTAAGCAGTCAAATATATATGTATATAGTCCAGACTCCTCAGTCCTTTTAAAATCTTCAGTCACCACAACTGCGCTATGCTGCCCCCGGTAGAGTGCAATGGCTGTACGCCTCACCTCCAGCTGTTGAAAAGCAAGTAACCCCGCAGCTTGAGGCCCCAGTCCATTAATTGCCACTAAAAGTTCCACAGTCAGCCACAACAGGTCTTCTGCCGAGCAAAACCCTGGGAGGGCAGCTCCAACTCCATTCTGGACATCATGCCACACCACCCCCAGTGAATGCCAAAGGCTCTGTCTCCTCACTCTGGGCGGCTGCAAATAGGTGACACTATAGCTATGACCGAGGACTCAGCCCCCTCCATCCACCCCTGCTCCTGTCCAATAAATCAGCAAGCCAAACTTGCAGAATACTAGATTAACGATGTCTAAAGGGGTCTTGCAATCACAAGAAAAGCGAGCATGGTGGACACTCACTATTGGACTTCAGCAACACATTGCACAGCTCCTTCATTATCTCCACCAGGGTGCATCTCACTGATTGTTTAGACCTGCAGTCCTTTGAGTTCTTAACATACAGCAGGATCTTGCAATCATCAGACATACACTTAAGTGGAACAGTAAAACCTTTTGTTGACCCCGTAGAAACCACTGCGACCAGTCGCACTGCCATCTTACCCTTATGCCTTATGATCTTATCATAATGAAGTGCTGGTGAACTGGGAGCCAACAACACAGGTCGGTAATATGTGAATAGAATTTGAACATTTATGAAACTGGCAACAGGGACTGGGATGAAATCAAATCAAGGGAGAGTGGAAGATAGAAGGTCAGCCAAAACAAGATTAGAATAGTGAGAACCAGAGGCAAGAATGGCATGGTTGAGGGTTTCAACGGACGAGCTGTGACAGGATGGAACATTATAATGGTAGGATTAAGCAGCTGTGGTGAAAAAAGAATATAAGGAAGGAAGCTAAATTCAAGGCTGCGAACAGTTTAGATCAGGGAGGAATGGAATCTGCTGTTAGGGAATTTATTCAAGGTTCCAAGGGAAAAAGGTTTAGGCATTGCCAGGAAAATTATTCTTATCCAATACATGGCACAAAAATGTAATAGTTCTGTAATAACAAGCCAGAATTTGGAAGGTGAAATCACACCATGAGAGGGAATAAAAATGAATTGAATAAGTTATTAATTTGTTCCCTAATGTAAAGAAAGTGCCAATGAAAAAGTTGCTGAATTATAGAGTACACACTGCTGATTCAGTAATGTGTTTTAGGGAGGAAATGGCTTCGGTGGAAAGTACAGATTAAAATTATAAACGAATTCCATCTGAAGTTTATCTTAGTGCACCAGGACAAAGCCAAGTTATTTTAAATGTTTTCTTTTGAGGGGGCGCCGGTGTCTATTGTTCAGCCCTAGATGATCTCAGGGAGGTAAAACAACATAGAAGAGCACAGCACAGGGCAGGTCCTTCTGCCACACTGTTGCACCAAATAATTAAAACTAATTACTCCTAATTAATGTAATCACTTCCTTCTGTGTCTTCATGTGCTAAGAGTCTCTTGAGCACTTCTTTGCTACCTGCCTCGACCACCACCCCCGGCAATGCGCTCCATAGCCCACACCAATAAACTATGTTTAAAAAAAAAACCCTTTCCTCTTCTTTGTACTTTCTTATGCTCACTTTAAATACATGCTCACTAGTACAGGAAATTTTATTATTTAGATAAACAGTAACAAGCCCTTCCGGTACAACAAGGCATTGCCACTTCATTTCACCCATATGACCAATTAACCTATTAATCCACATATCTTTGGAAAGTTGGAGGAAACCGGTGCACCTGCAGGAAAGCCAAATGGTCACAGGGAGAATGTACAAATTCCTTACAGACAGCGGGGGAATAGAACCCAAATAGATGGTGCTATAATAGTGTTATGCTAACCGCCACACTATCGTGCCACCTTATTCCATTCTTGGAAACAGATACTGGCTGTATATTCGTGTCGTGCAGAATTTTATAAACTTCATTCAAATCTTCCCTCAGCCTCTGCCACTCAACAGAAAACAGACTCCAGTTGCCCATCCTTTCTTCACAGCACATTCTTCAAACCACATTGCATCCTGGTAAGTATCCTCTGCAAAGCCTCCACATCCCCTATAATGAGCAATACATTAAATGTGGTCTAACCAGAGTTTTGTAATGGTAATGGTGAACTCCTCTGACATACAACAATCCTGCAGTGAAATCACTCCTGCAGTGCTGCTGATGATAGACATCCAAGACAACAAATGATATATTTCCAAGTAAGAACATTCTGTAACTTAGAGATCACATAAGGGGTGAGTTTCCTTACCTTCTTCCCTGCCTCTATCAGTTATCTGAATGTTATATAAACCCACGAATACTGCCTTGAATCATGTATTGGATAAGAATTTTCCTGGCAAGGCCTAAACCTTTTTCCTTGGACTACTGGCTCCACAAGGCCAGTGTGGATCTACAACTGGCAAAATGAGGAAGAGCGAAGTAGAATCTCAAGCCTCATATTCCACCACCTTCTTTCACCTCTTTCTATCTCTCTCTCAAGTCCCAATTCTTCTTCTTGCCTCTTGCTCTCTTTAGACCTATTTATTGCTAATTATCAAAGCAGCATAGACCACCTTGATTTTATTCCAGCGCTCCCCCAACTCTCCCAAAACTACACTCTTCTGAACTTGCAGAATTCGATTTAGAATCAACCAACGACACTGACATCAAACACTAGAGGGATATTTTTCCCACTGCCCGCAGAATGACATCAAACCTTACAACAAAGTTAGAACTGCAGTAGTCCAGTGAAGTGACCTCTATCTCATTGAAACCAAATGTTTGTTCTCAGACATTTGCTCTCCTTATAGCTCCCTCTAAACCATGACCCCACCCACCACTGAATATCAAACCAACTGGCTGGAGTGTTCATCCAATACCTTTAACCTCTTGCATCAGTTGTCTGAGGTACCCATCAAGCAGGCATCAATCACACCAGCGCAAAGAAGAACACATCAACCTGCCTCCATGACTATCTTCCAGTAACACTTGGATCCACCAGGGAAGTGTTTTGAGAGGTTGGTGATGAAACACATCAACTTCTCCTGGAGAAATGATTTGGATCCACTCCAATCTGGCCTCCAGTATAACAGGTCCACAACAGATGCGATTTCATTGGCTCTTCACTCAACTCTGGAACATCTGGACAGCAAAGATGCATACATCAGGATGTTCTTTATCAGCTACAGCTCGGCATTCAATACTATCAAATCTAATCAATAACTTTCAAAACTTGGCCTCAATACCCCCATATGTAATTGAATCCTCGATTTCCTCACTTGCAGATCCCAATCAGATCAGATTGGCAACAACAGCAGGTAGTAGAGAGCACCCTTGCGGCTGTCTCCCTCAAAAACAAGTGCTCCATTTTGAGTACTGTTGGGGGGGAGGGGGTGAACCAACAGTGGCCATGCCTCTGGCACCAAGTCTGGCCCTGTGGCTCAGAAAGGCAGGTAACTGAAGAAGATAGCAGCAGTAATAGGAGACTCTACAGTCAGGGGGACAGAAAGAGAACACGGATGATAGTTTGACTCCCAGGTGCCAGGGTCCACCATGTTTCTGAACACCTCTGCAATATTCTGAGTGAACAGCCAGAAGTTGTGGTACACATTGGTACCAACAACATTGGCAGAAAAAGGGAGGAGGTCCAGAAAACAGAATACAGGAAACTAGGAAGGAAGCTAAGAGGCAGGAACTCAAGGAACTCGGGATTGCTGCCTGTGCCACACAACAGGGAGGATAGAAATAGAAAGAGGTAGCGGATAAATGCATGGCTGAAGAATTGGAATAGAGGGCAGGGGTTCAAATTTCTGAATCATTGGGACCTCTGGGGCTGGTGTAACCTGCACAAAAGGGACAGGTTGCACTTGAATTCGAGGGGAACCAATAGTCTTGCGGTCAGGTTTACTAGAGCTGATGGGAGTGGTTCAACCTAATATGGCAGGGGATGGAAACCAGTATAATAGAGCTGAGGATGAGCCAACAGGTTTACAAGCAGATGATGTAATATGTAATATAACTGTAAGGACGGACAAGCCAATGAATGATTGGGTACAACTGCAGAAAGAGCAAAGAGTAAAGTTGTACCACAGAGGCAAGATTTGTAAGGGTCAAGAATGCAGAGCTGAAGGTGCTGTACGTAAATGCATGTTGCATTCAGAATAAGGTGGATGAACTCGTGGTGCAAAAGGTCGGTATTACTACGTGGGCATCACTGAGTTGTGGTTGAAAGAAGGTCATAGTTGGGAGTTTAACATAAAAAGATACACTTTGTATCAAAGGGACAGGCCGGAAGGCATAGGTGGTGGTGTGGCTCTACTGGTAAGAGATGGAATTATAGCTTTAGAAAGAGGTGACAGTGTCAGAGAATGTTGAATCTATGTGGGTGGAGTTAAGAAACTGCAAAGGTGAAAAAACCATAATGGGAATCATATTTAGGCTTCCAAACAGTAGCCAAGATGTGGGGTTGAGAATACAAAGGGAGCTGGAAAGGGTATGTGATAAGGGTAAAATCACAATTGTAAAGGGGGACTTCAATATGCAAGAGGATTGGGAAAACCAGAATGATATCAGATCACAAGAGAGAGAATTTGTTGAATGCCTGCAAGATAGCATTTTAGTGCAGTTTTTTCAGTTATATAAAAAAATAAAAGGGAGGTGAGAGTTGATATTGCAGCACTAGAAAATGATGCTGGTGAGGTAGTACTGGGGGACAAAGAAATGGCAGATGCATTTCATAAGTACTCTGCTTCAGTCTTTATTGTGTGCCAGAGGTCTGTGAGTGCTATTGCTATTACAAAGGAAAAAGTGCTAGGCAAACTGAAAGGTCTTAAGGTGGATAAGTCACCTGGACCAGATGGACTATATGCCAGAATCCTGAAAGAGGTTGCTTAAGAAATAACAGATTCATTGGTCATGATCATTCAAGAAGCACTTGATTCTGGCATGGTTCCAGAGGACTGGAAGATAGCAAATGGCACTCCACTCTTTAAGAAGGAAGGAAGATAAGAGGAAGGAAATTATAGGCCAGTTAGCCTAACCTCAGTGGCTGGGAGAGTGCTAGAGCCCATTATTAGACCATAAGACAAAGGAGCAGAAGTCAGCCATTCAGCCCATCGAGTCTGCTCTGCCATTTTATCATGAGCTGATCCATTCTCCCATTTAGTCCCACTCCCCCGGCTTCTCACCATAACCTTTGATGCCCTAGCTACTCAGATACCTATCAATCTCTGCCTTAAATACACCCAATGACTTGGCCTCCACTGCCGCCCGTTGCAACAAATTCCACAAATTCACCACCGTCTGGCTAAAAAAATTTCTTCGCATCTCTGTTCTGAATGGGTGCCCTTCAATCCTTAAGTCATGCCCTCTAAAACTACACTCTCCCACCATGGGAAACAACTTTGCCACATCCACTTGCTCTATGCCTTTTAACATTCGAAATGTTTCTATGAGGTCCCCCCCCTCATTCTTCTAAACTCCAAGGAGTACAGTCGAAGAGCAGTCAAACATTCCTCATATGTTAACTCTCTCATTCCCGGAATCATGCTAGTGAATCTTTTCTGAACCCTCTCCAACGTTAGCACATCCTTTCTTAAATAAGGAGCCCAAAACGACACAGTACTCCAAGTGAGGTCTTTCCAGTGCCTTATAGAGCCTCAACATCACAACCCTGCTCTTATATTCTATTCCTCTAGAAATGAATGCCAACATTGCATTCGCCTTCTTCACCACCGACTCAACCTGGAGGCTAACCTTAAGGGTATCCTGCACGAGGACTCCCAACTTTGAATTCTCTCCCTATTTAAATAATAGTCTGCCCGTTTATTTCTTCTACCAAAGTGCATGGCCATACACTTTCCAACACTGTATTTCATTTGCCACTTCTTTGCCCATTCTCCCAATCTATCCAAGCCTCTCGGCAGACTCTGTTTCCTGCCAGCCCCTCCACCTATCTTTGTATCATCAGCAAACTTAGCCACAAAGCCATCTATTCTATAATCCAAATCGTTGATATTCAATGTAAAAAGAAGCAGCCCCAACACAGACCCCTGCGGAACACCACTGGTAACCGGCAGCCAACCAGAATGTGATCCCTTTATTCTCACTCTCTGTTTCCTGCCAATCAGCCACCACTCTATCCACGTATGTAACTTTCCCATAATTCTATGGGCTCTTATCTTGTTTAGCAGCCTCATGTGCAGCACCTCATCAAAGGCCTTCCGAAAATCCAAATACACAACATCCACTGCTTCTCCCTTGTCTAGCCTACTTGTAATGTCCTCAAAAAAACTGCAATATTTTTCCTTTAAGGAAACCATGCTGAGTTCGGCCTATCTTGTCATATGCCTCCAGATACTCCGTAACCTCATTCTTGACAATCCACTCCAACAACTTCCCAACCACCGATGTCAAGCTAACAGGTCTATAATTTCCTTTTTGCTTCCTTGCCCCCTTCTTAAATAGTGGAGTGACATTTGCAATCGTTCAGTCCTCCGGAACCATGCGAGAATCTATTGACTTTTGAAAGATCATTACTAATGCCTCCGCAATCTCCACAGCTACTTCCTTCAGAACATGAGGGTGCTTTCCATCTGGTCTGGGAGATTAATCTACCCTTTGACTATTCAGCTTCCTGAGTACTTTCTCTGTCATAATTGTGACTGCGCACTCTTCTCTTCCCTGACACCCTTGAATGTCTGGTACAAGGACAAGGTTTTGGGGCACTTGGAGACTAATGATAAAATAAGTCAGTCAGCATGATTTCTGTCAAGGAAAATCTTGCTTGACAAATCTGTTAGAATTCAGATTGGATACAGTGTTGGAAAATGCATGGTAAAAGGAACAATAGTGCAGACTATTATCTAAATGGGGAGAAAATTCAAATGTCAGAAATGCAAAGGGACTTGGAAGTCTTCATGCAAGACTCCCAGGTTTATTCACAGGTTGAGTCTGAGGTAAAGAAAGCAAATACAATGTGGGCATTTATTTCATGGGGAATAGAATATAAAAACAAGGTGGTAATGCTGAAGTTTTACAAAACACTAGTCAGGCTGCACTTGGAGTATTGTCAACAGTTTTGGGCCCCTTATCTCAGAAAAGATGTATTGTTATTGGAGTCCAGAGGTTGTTCATGAGGATGATTCCAGGAATGAAGGGGTTAACAAATGAGGAGCATTTGGTAACTTTGGGCCTGTAACCACTGGAATTTAGAAGAATATGTGGGAATCTCATTAAAACCTGGTGAATGCTGAAAGGACCAGATAAGGTGGATGTGGAGAGGATGTTTCCTCTGGTGGAGGTATCTGGAATTGAGGGGTGACCTTTTAGAACAGAAGTGAGGAGGAATTCTTTTAGTCAAAGAGTGGTGAATCTGTGGAATGCCCTGCCGCAGAGTACAGGGGAGGCCAAGTCCATGGGTATATTCAAAGCAGAAGCTGATAGTTTCCTGATTGGTTGGGGCATCAAAGGATATGGTGAGAAGGCAGGTGTATGGAGTTGAATGAGATTTGGGATCAGCCCTGATGAAATGGTGGAGCAGACCTGATGATCTGAATGGTCTAATTCTGCTCTAATGTCTTATGGTCTAACATCTCCTCCTCCACGATCTCCATTAACAAACGTGGAGGAGGAGATGTGTCAGGAGGATGAAAACAGAGGTCCATAAACAATGTTCTCACGAGGGGATAAGAGGTGAAGAGGGTTAGCAACTTTAAATTCCTCAGTGTTCTTATTTCAGAGAACCTATCCTGGGCCCAGCCCGTAAGTTCAATTACAAAGAGAGCATGGCAGTGCTTCTAATTCCTTAGATGTTAGCAAAAATTCAGCATGACATCTAATACTTCGATAAACTTCTATAGATGTGTGGTGGAGAGTATATCAACTGGCTGCACCACAGCCTGGTATAGAAATACCAAAGCCCTTGGATGGAAAATCTCACAAAAATCTCAAGATTTAAGCCTTCCCCTCCCACTGAGCACATTTACACGAAGTGCTGTTGCAGGAAAGCAGCATCCACTGTTAGGGATCCCAACACCTAGGACAAGCTCTCTTCTCGCTGCTACCACAAGGGAGAAGGTACAAAAGCCTCAGGTCTCACACCACCAGATTCAGGAATAGGCATTACCTTTCAACCATCAGGCTCTTGAACCAGTGGGAATAACTTCACTCACCCATCACTGAACTGTTCCCACAACCTATGGACTCACTTTCAAGGACTTTTCATCTCATGTACTCAGTATTTATTGCTTATTTATGTATTATTACTATTAAATTTTTTTGCACCTTGTTGGTTCCAGTCTTTCACGGATTCTATTATAGTTCTTGGATTTCATGAGTATGCCCTTGAGAAAATGAATATCAGGGTTATATATGGTGACATATATGTATTTTGATAATGAATTTACATTGGAGACCATTTCCTTGGGAGGTCTTCCCTCCATAGCTTTCTGCCTTGGAGCTCCCTATCCTACAGCCCACCTCTGGCATTCTGTCAAAGATCCACACACTAGTTATTACCCAACAGCCACAAGGCTCCTAAACCGGTGTGGTTAACTTCACTCACCACTGCTCTGAACTGATTCTATAACCTTCACACTCAAAACTATTTACAACTCATGCTCTCAGTATTATTTTGTATGTGTACAGCTTGTCTTCTTTTACACATTGGTGTCTGTCAGTCATTCTAGTTATTTCTCTGTAAAATTCTACTGACTGTTTTTTCCTGCTAATACCTGCAAGAAAATGAATCTCAAGGTAGTCTATGTAACATAAAGGTACTTTGGTAATAAATTTACTTTGAACTCTGAAGATCCACTAACAGATTTGCCCCAATCTATCCACTGTTTCAGCCTGCTCTTGCTCCACTCAACTTATCTTTATCCTATACTCCATACTGCCCTTTTTGAATCTGGCCTTCATACTGTTATAATGAGGACTAATATAAGCTTGAGGAAAGAGCACCTCAGCTCCTGTCAGGGTGCTTTGCTGTCTTCTAAATTCAATATTGATTTCAATATAGAAGCTCTCTGTGTATCAGGATGGGCCACATCATCAACCCTTCCTCGTGGTTTCACTTTATCACCTACCAGCTTGTACTCGATCCCCTCCCACTACCTTCTTATTCTGGCTTCTTTCCCCCTTCCCTTCTAGCCCAGGTGAAAGGTCTCAGTCCAAGATCTCAACTGTTTATTTCTCTATATAGAAACCAGCTCTAGCTAACCTGCTGGGCTGCTGAGTTCCTCCAGGAGGCTGAGAGAGGGAGTACAAGGGAGTGTAAGGGCAAGAGGAGGGGTTGTGAAGGGGAGGGCACGGGAGGGGGCGCGTGCTCGAGAGGGAGCACTCTCTCTCTTCTTGTTCTCCTCTCCCCATTAGCACAGGCTGATCTGCGTAGATCCTCATGCCCTGCACACTGAAATTCTTACTGTCCATTCCTCTTACATTCTCAAACTGCCTTTTTTTCCCAGCAACATAAGGACCAAATTATTTCTCCAACAGTCCCATGAACTCACTGGTCAGATGACTTTGCTTCAAACTTCTCACCAGGCAAACACTAACCTCATCAGAAATGCTCCTTGTCCTAACCTTTCCCTCTCCCATCCTCACTGCGGATTAATACTTGTTTTTGTTCCTTGATGGATATGATACAGTGGATGGGTGCTTGCCTGACATTCCAGAGAGGAACTGAAACTTAACCACACTGCAGCAGATCAAGAGTTATAGCAAAGTCAAGGCAACAAATTTTCTCCCACAAAGGATATTAGTGAACCAGGTTTTTACAAGATTCAGGAAGATTTGTGGTCATTATTATTAAGACTACAATTTTATAAATCTTGATTATTAACCACGTTTTCAAAGTTCCAGGGCAAAATTCAAATTCATAGCTTTGAGTTATTACTCTGCGTCGACACCACCAGCAACAACAAAAATAACTTTCAGATTTAAATGAAAAACATTTAAGGAAGCCTTTTAGGTAATTATTAAAGTTGAACAAAATCAGCTTTTGCAGGTATTTAAGAAAAAGCTTTGGTAAATACATTACTTTTAGATTTCTACAATTAATTACAATTAAATTTTTAGCAAGAATGTGTAAACTTATATGTCATCTGTGTCACTTGTATTTTTAGTTAGTGACATTTTCACAAACAATTGAAATTGGTCAATTGTCCATGTGCAAAATCTACAGTTTAAAATCTTCATTCTTCAAGCAAGTATATGGTTAACATTATAAACCAATGCTGACACAGAGGTTCATGAGCGTAAAATCATTTTCTTTTAAGTGGGCCTTCGGGTGTATTTTCTCAGCCGCCGGTAAAAACTGAGAAGTTCAAGGCTAGATATTGTGAAAGGCTGAGAAAAGATTGGTGCAATCTCAAGTCCCATGTGCGGTATAAACACGAGTGCATTCAGAGTGGATAGAATTAAACTCCAGCTGTACAACATTCTGGTTAGATCATATTTGATTACTGAGAGCAGTCCAGACACCATCAGAAACATCTGCCTTTGGAAGATGAATGTTTATCTGAATGGTATTTTAAATCCAAGCGATTAAATTAGAAGGAGAATGCAGACTTCAGGTTTAGGGTGGTTTCACTGACATAACATTAAGGGGAACAAATAGATATGCAGGAAAAGGGCCAGCACCATCATGTAGGATTCCACCCACCCTATTTGTCCCACTTCTAGGAAAGAGGCCACACAGCATCTACACGAGGACCACCAGACTCAAAAACAGTTACTTGCCCCAAACCATTAGCTGATCGACACCTCCACCCATCAACTCACCCACCACCACTACTTTATCATTTCCTGCCAGTCACCTTATGTACAGCACCTAGTAACACTTCATATGCATACATTCAGCCTGTGTATAAAAGCTAATCTTAAAATATAAATACTTATCTTGTTTTTTTATTGTGTTCTTTATGCTTGCTTTGTTTCATTTATGCTGTATTGGATCAGAAGTAACCATTATTTCATTCTCCTTTACACTTATGTACTAAGAATGACAAAAATAAACTTGACTCTTGAAAGTGCTTCCACTGGTTGGGGGCGGGGGGGTCGTCTAAAATTGGATCTAAGATTTTTTAAAAATGGATTAACACTTCTACACTAAAGCATGAACACGAGAGATCCTGCAGATTTTGGAAATCCAAAGTAACACATACAAAATACTGAATGAACTCAAAAGGTCGACTCATCTCAACGGAGATGAATAGACAGTCGATATTTCAGGACGAGACTGTTTATTCATTTTCATAGTTGTTGCCTGACCTGCTGAGCTCCTCCAGCACTTTGTATATGCTACATTAGAGTTTAGTATTATTGTGGGATTTTTTTAAAATTAGATGGCAATTGGTGCTTGGTCAATTGTAAACAGAAGATTGATAAGGTACTGGGAATTTAGGGCATAAGGAATATGGAGGAAAAGGTAGCTGGACTCAGAGTACTAGAGCACAGAACTTCAGTCCATCTCACCCATGCCGAATTATTATCTGCCCAGTCCCATTGATCTGCACCCAGACCATAGCCCTCCTTACCCCTCCCATCCATGTCCTATCCAATTTTCTCTTGAATGTTGAAATTGAATCCACATCCACTACTTCTGCCTACAGCTCATTCCTTACTCAAACCACACTCTGAAGAAAGAGTGAAGCTATGCGCAGATAGCCAAGATCAGGCTAAATGGGGGAAATAGCCTTCCAAATTAAGCTCTTATGTTTGTTTTCTTCCTTTTTAATCAAAGAAATGCTTTTTTTTTTGCCACCAAACTCACAAATTCTCTAAACGAATGCAGAAGATCTTGGGGAAGCGAATTTGGCTCATGTACAAATGATGTTGGGGAAATCATCATCTTTCTCTTTCTGGCTGAGTACAACAAGCAAAGTGGCTCACAAAACCAACCTTTATTAGTAACATTCCCAAATGCATCAAGGGTTTATGCTCATTCCAGACCTGAGTGCATAACCTTGCTGGCACTTCAGTACAAGTGCATCATTGTAGTGCATGCCTTCGTTCTTATGAGATAATGAACAGAGACTGTGGCTGCTTTCTGAGAAACATAAACGATTCAACAGAATCATTTAAAGAAGTAAAGTGGTAAATCCTGGCCAACATTTATCCTCAATAAAACTCTAAAAACTGATTATTTGGTGATTAATCTGATGTTGTTTGTGAGCTCTTTCCGTGCACAAAGTGACCCCTACACTTCCTAAACAACAATATGGTACAAGTTCAAAAATATTTCAAAAGCTGCAGAGTGCTTTAAGGCCATGAATAGTGCTTTCAAAATAAAAGATTTCCTTTCGCGACACCTGCTCATATTCATGCCAACGGTTGGACAAAGTACCAATGAATACACAAGTGCTAAGCTACCAAGGCAGGATGATGCTTTAGATATATATAAAAAATGATTTCAAGTCGTCCACTATAAAGATGCCAGGAATTCAAAACTTGACTATGATTTTATCAAACTGCTTTATCAAAGAAATGCTTTTTTTTGCCAACAAACTCACAGATTCTCTAAGCAAATGAAGGAGATCTTGGGGAAGCTAATTTGGCTCATGTACAAATTGAAAAAAATTATACTGCAATGCTGCACGCACTGAGGTCCATACTAATGAATTTGGGGATTCTAATCATCCAAACAAAGAATATATCAGTGACAAAGGGCATTAGACACAAAATGATAAAGTTAAACTAAAACTAAGAAGAGGTTTCAAATTATTTTTCAGTGGGCTCCACATCAAAAAATAGATCCCAACCTTTGTAATCTAGTCATAGTCTCACCAGAGATACATTCCATAAGAAAGTTGTCTATATAAGAACATTGTAAAAGAACATTCTCTACTACATCATTTCAATTAACATAGAGCTGCACATAATATTCCTATCAATAATAGTTTTAGGGTCCATATCATGATTCCCCCACCCTCCAAAATCTCTATCACATTTTACAAAATCAGTGCCTTTAGCAAGAAAATTACCTTCATGCTGATGTACCCTATGCTATGTACACATGAAGTCAGCAACATTTTAAGTACTCTCAAACAACTTTTCTTTCCTACGTATGAACAAAGGATATTCATAAACTGTTAAGGTATCAGCAAAACAAATAATTCTGTTTGCATTCAACGTGCTTTGTGAAAATAGGCAAAACCAGACGTTGTTTGAAAAAGGGAACAAAGAAAAACTGATGTCATGGTTACCATAGTTACACATACTCTTTGTTGTGTTTCAGTGCCACATGGTCAGATTCAAAGTAGTATACATCAGGCTCTTCCTCCTCCTCCTCTTCTCTAGACTGCTGGCTGCTATTCTCCCTGCTTGGGGGCAAATGCCCTCTATCCAGCCCCTGCTGCGCAGGTGAGTTGGGTACATTACCACTGCAATTGTCTCCAGCCCCATCTAGAGGCAGCTCCCTTTTAGCCTGAGAGACATCCTCTTCCAATTTCGCACAATGTTCCCTGTCTGCAGCCACTACAGCACCGATGTCCACTTCACATTCATTAAGACTGGGAAATTTATCTTCCACCTGCCCATTGTCTCTGGGGGATGAACACATCTTTTGAGGGCTGCCCTTGTTAACCGCAGCCCTTCTTGGCGAAGTTCTCAGTGCATATCTGTGTTCTTGGGATTTAAACAAGGACCCTAATCCAGAGTCTGGCACTGCAGAATAGTCAGCCATCCCTGAGATCTGTTCAACATCCTGAGCAGCATCTATACTGCAACTGGCATTTTCAAAACACTGTTCCTTCAACAGGGATGAGCTATACCCCACAACATCGACTTCTTCCTCTGATTCCCTGATTTGCGATGGGTTTTCAGTTGCTAAAAAAGCAGTAGATTGCTGTGACTGACTGGTTTGCGACACAGAGTGGCAATCACTTACTGTCTTGTGGTCTTCCCACTCCGAGTCTCTAGAAGGCACGTCAGGCTCTGAAATAGTGGCCAATTTACTGCCATTGAGCAGCAGTGAATGGCCACTGGAATTAATGTTTTCAGTTTCTGTTGGTGAAATGGGAGCGCGCATATCAACATGTTTTGGTTTATTGTTCAAATGAAGAGGTTCACACTCACTATGTTCTGGAACAGCAGCAACATCTTTCTCATTGATCCCATTAGCAGCCTGGTGAGCAGACACCTCCTTCAGCAGCAATGAATCCTCATGTCCGCCATCCAAATCCTTCACCCTTTTGATCTCCCTTTTGTCACAATCATCCAGTAAAAGAAAGCGTCGAGCACGTTTGAGCTGTGCTGAGTCCCCATCGTTGCTTACAGCCGAGCTTCTTCGCTCGAGCGAAGTCTTTTCGTTCTTAACAGGTGGCGATGCTTCCTCCAAGCCATCTGCAGGCTCTGAGCGGGAGCATCGTTTTACCCGTTTGAAGACGGGCAATACCGGGTCACAGATGTCCAAAGGCTTTTTCTCGTGAATATCTTTCTCAGAACAAAAGGGTCCCCTTTTTCTAGGGCTCGCCCAGGACTCTCGGGTCTGGTGCTGCTTACATTCACTAACTTTCCCACTGCTTGTGCCCTTCTGTTGTGGTGTGGCTTCTTGCTTCTTCTTCGGTGATCGCGATCTTAACTGAGGAAGAGGGGAGGAATCGTCAGGATGAACTATGCTCCGATTCCTCAAAGTTCGTCCGCAGAAGTTTTCATCCAAACCATTCGACCCAACTGAAGACCTTGTAACACGCTGGGATCGAAAAGCAGCCATACTATGTGGCAAATTCCTAAAATATCACCATCATGATTGTCTCATGAGCACCAAGTGAAGAAAACCTTGAGGATACAAAAGAAAAGAGTAAAGTTAAGATGGATGCAGTGAAGAAAACATATTGCATATAAACACCATTTAAAAACTATTTGACTTAGC
Source organism: Hemitrygon akajei (assembly GCF_048418815.1). Taxonomy (NCBI): domain Eukaryota; kingdom Metazoa; phylum Chordata; class Chondrichthyes; order Myliobatiformes; family Dasyatidae; genus Hemitrygon; species Hemitrygon akajei. The sequence goes on along the minus strand of NC_133135.1, from coordinate 13,232,735 downwards.
CATGTATAACATAGTATTGAAGCAACACAAACAAAATGCTGGAGGAACTCAGCAGGTCAGGCAGCATCTATGGAGAAAAGTACAGTTGACATTTCTGGCTGAAACACTAACTGTACTTTTTTTCCATAGATGCTGCCTGGCGAGTTCCTTCAGCATTTTGTGTGTGTTGCATGGATTTCCAGCATCTGCAGATTTATCTTGTTTATAGTATTGAAGCATTTTGTTTTCAGCTACTTATTACTTTGTCCTTCAAGATGCACAGTTGAAAGTATCCTGACTGATTGCATCACCATCTGCTAAAGCAATTCAAATGCACAACACTACAAGAAACTGCAGAGAGTAGTTAATTCTAACCAATAAATACATAGGAACATCCCTCCTCACCATTGGTAGTATCTATAGGAGGCATTGTTTCAAGAAAGCAACTTCTATCATCAAAGATCCCATCTTGCGGGCCATACCATCTTTTAACACCGAGGAAGAGGTTGAGAAGCCACAAGTCCCAAACCAGCAAGTTCAAGAACAGCTACAACCTACCTACCAACTCTTTGACTACAGTTTAGTAACACTATGATCACTTTGCACCAAAACAGCCTTTCTTGGTTCTAATTGCATTTTCTTGTAAAGATTGTGTATAATTTATGTTTATGTTTTTCTTGTGAATGCTGCATCTAGGATGCTATGTGCATCAAACAAGTTTTTCATTACACCTGTGCAGACAGGTACTTGTGCATATGGCAATAAGCTCAAAATTTGACCGTGAAGTGAAAGAATTCAACTGCAAAAAAGATCCTGGGGCAAGAACTTGTCCTGCCATAGGAAGTAGTTGAAGCTGCAAACATTTATCTCTCCTTCCTAAGCAGGAATAATGGGCAAACAACAAGGCAGTGGAGCAGTTTCTTTGATCTCAGAAAGAGCTGTCAGCAACATGGATGGACCACCCTGTTCTATAAATATCCATTATGACATGAAAGTATTTTCCCCTGTACAACAGTACTGTACAAATATGAAAGCTAAATCTCAAATACTGAAAAAACAAGAAAATCATAATTATTTTTTCCACAGACATATCCAACTATCATTCAACACGAATGATTGATCACATTTCATGTGAATAGTGTAAGCAAAAACAGGAATGAGATTTAAAAGCTTCTCAGCAATGCTCCTTATTCCAGAGTGAGTTGCTGAAATTATTAGGTAAAAGATCAGGAATAGCATGATTTGTAGTGTGAATGACTAAAAAACAGAGGCAGGAATGGGTTAACACACAAAAAATGCTGGAGGAACTCAGCAGGTCAGGCAGCATCTATGGAAAGGAATAAAATCGACTGAGTCCTGCTGATTTCCTCCAGCATTTTGTGAGTGTTGCCTTGGATTTCCAGCACTTACGTCTTTTCTCTTGCAGGAATAGATCAGTTGCCCTCACAAGCCCTTTAACCTCAGCACCCACTTTGCCACCTGCCTCTCAAATTCCTTGACTCTTGTTCAGTAACTGTCAATTACCACCCTGAATATTTTAAATTAATCTGCCTTCACAAAAGCAATGAATTCTAAAAATTCACAACCTTCTGGGGAAAGAAGTCCTTCTTCACCTCAATCTGAAACTATTTTTATTGTTGTTCCTCTCCGCACCTTGTGGTACATTGGGCAGCGACTTTGCTATTTATTTAGCATTTTGTCTGTTTATTATGAGACCAAGTTGCTAGCTTGACCCTCAAACCAGCACAGGTGAAAAGCGCACAAAACGCCAGCTACTTTTGAACCTGGGACCACTCGTCTCAAAGTCCAGTACGGATGCTGCTACACCACCAGCCAGCTAATCAAACTATGGACCACAGGGAAACAACCTTTTAGCATCCACCTTATCAAAAACACAAGAAATTCTGCAGATGGTGGAAATCCAGAGCAATACACACAAACACAAAATGCCGGAGGAACTCAGTAGGCCAAGATGGCTCTTCCCCCTTCCTTACCAATCCTGATGAAGAGTCATGGCCCAAAATGCTGACTGCTCAAAGAATCATAGCCCTTCGCCCATTTAGTCCTTGCCAAGTCACTTATTCCTGTCCAAGGATGCTGCCTGACCTGCTGTGCTCCCCCAGCATTTTGTGTGTTCCTCCACCTTATCAATCCCCTTCAAGATCATACATGTCATTCTACTATCCTCCAATGAATATCGGCTATCCTGATCAACCTTTCTTCATAAACTAACCCTTCACTCCTTTATAAAAATATCTTATCTCCAAAGGTTCTTTTAATTATCAATTTAAATTTGCTCTTGTAGTTATCAAATCCAGTAATGTTCAAACAGTATCAAGTGTCAAAACTGCTTATATTAGTTTAGTATATATAATTACTACATGATATTAGTTTATGATCCATGCCTATTCTTTCAACAATTTCTCATCTCTTCACATTCCTGTATATTAAATTACCTCAACAAGAATCTGTTAATTTTAGTCAAAATATTTCTTAAGTCAATTACTTCCTATGACTTTGCAAATTTTCAAAATATATTTCATCTGCAAACATTGAAATACTGAAATAATCTAATCCAAACAAGACTTATATTGGCTGAGCTTTAAAAGAACAAGAAGTAACTTGATTAAAACATACCCTTGGAAGAAAAAAAATATAAATTGGTAAATTGGTTTATTATTAACACATGTACTGACGTTACAGTGAAAAAACTGAATACAGTTCATACAGATTAAATAGTGTTACTGTTAGAGGAAGTGCAGGGTGACACGGTAGTGTAGTGGTTAGCACAACACTTTACAGTACTAGCAACCCATGGCCAAATCCCACCACTGCCTGTAAGGAGTTTGTACATTCTACCCGTGACTGCATGGGTTTCCTCCGGGTGCTCTGGTTTCCTCCTACAGTCCAAAGATATACCAGTTAGTAGGTTAATTGGTCATTGTAAACTGTCCGTGATTAGGCTAGGGTTAAATCGGGGGATTGCGAGGCAGCTTGGCTCTAAGGGCCGGAAGAGGCTATTCCGTGTAGTAACTCAATTTGTAACAATAAAGCACAAATCATAATGAGGTAAATTGTGAAGTCAAGAATCTATCCTATTGCACTAGGGGACTGTTCAATAGTCTTATAACAGCGGGTTACATGAATGACAATTGAGCACTGCATGCAAATAAGATCGAAAATCCTTAGTACTGAACTAGTAACATATGAAAAGTCACACACAAAATAGTGAATGAACTCAGTAGATCAGGCATCATCTATGGAGAATAAAGAGCAGAAGTTTCAGACCAAGAAAAGTATTGTTTTTGTATCAAATATCAGTTGCACACACTTCAAGTTATTTTATTGTTCAATATTAAAAACTTAAAAGGCTAAGAGCACTTTTGTGTTTACGCCAGATTTTGTAGTTGTTCAACGTATTACTGATTTTATTGTTGTAATCAATCAACCTTAACATGACAAATAATTCCATTCGCTTCATTTTATAAAATGCAGTCATGATTACCCCAGCATGAGAGGACAGTTAAAGCATCTCATCATCATATAGGTTTGGTGCAATGGAACATTATTTTGAAATAATGAACATTAATGAGTTCTTACTGCTGAATACTCATTATGTCATTGTAATATGGGCTTCAATTAGAACAATTAGGTAGCAGCAATAAAATCAGTGAATTTAAGATCACTTTCAGAACCAAAATGTATTTAAGCTAAAGGGTTAAAACAACATTGTCAACAGTCTGAAGCACCAGATGTAACATAATTACAGTCCATAATGATACATTTTAAAGTGTTTATTTACAAACGACTGCCATTTAGAAATTTGATAAATAAATACTGTAAATAAATTGACACAATATGAGTGACACTAGTTCCTTTTCTTCTTTTTAGCTGATCCTCAGATCAAGGATGACTGCCGTGCTATGGATCCTAAGATGAGTCTCAAGGCCATTGTGGGACCCACACATCTTTTTCCTACAATTAGGATGTAGTGAACTCTTTTTACTGGACTTGTGTGTGTTCCTGCAGCATGGACTCGAGGTTGTCCATGCCATCATAAAGCTTCTTCCTTACTCTAAGAGATCATGGACCAGAACTCTAGAGATACTGCAATTTCTCTCCCCTCCACCTCCCCCAAGGTTTTGAGAATATCCTTGAACCTGTTCCTCAATCCATCTGGTAATCTCTTCTTTCAACAGAATTAATAATAGTTTCTGCTTCAACAAAATGGCCTATCTAATGAAGTAGAATGACAGTAATTAGGGTCTCGACGCCAGGTATATTGGTCTGGCTTAGGACCAATGTACCCAGTTCTTTTAGATGGGCTCAATGGTGGGGAAGGCTTTACCCGTGATAGACTGTGTTGTAACCAATACTTTTTGTACGATTTTCCATTCAAGGGCATTTGTGTTTCCAGACCAGGCTGTGACGCAGCAAGTCAACATACATCCATAGAAGTTTATCAAGCTTTAGATGACATGCAAAATCTTCATATTTAAGAAACATTTAGACAGACATATGAACGGGTAGAGAATAGATGGATATGGATTACATGCAGGCAGACTAGCACTATGGTAAGCACAGACCTTGAGGGCTGAACAGCCTGTACCGTACTAAACTGTTCATTGGCATTTATTGCTATTGTGTTCACTTCCCTGTAACTACCAATGAGACTTTGACCCAAAAAAAAGAACAAAGAGGGAACATGAAATAAATGCTTATTCAGGTAAACCACACAGACACAAAAATAAACAGTGCATCCAGAGCACGACTACTTAAATGGCTTACCAAGAACATTTGAGGCGTAATTAGGAACAAAAACCAGTGAAAGTCAGCCTGGAATCAGTTGTCAGCTGACCAACAGGTGTTGGTTATTTTGGCTCGTCGTAACAGATAAAATGAACAAGTGGCTGACATGGTCAAACCAAATCATTAAGGAACAATTTAAAGGAACATAGAGCTCGAGAGAATCACAGCTTTAGGAATGTTAGTTCAAAATACAGAGGCCAGATAGCTGTTGGTGTGACTGAAAATGATGGGCTAAAGAAAATCTTGTGTTGGAGACCAGAAGCAGATGAGCACAATGACAGAGGTGGTCTGCAGAGATGGGAGAAGTGAGATTCATGAAAAGAGTGAGTATTGCTTCATCAGATTTTCAATTCATTCCTGGGACATGGATATCATTGAGATTGGCTGCATTTCTTCTAACTGCCTTCTTGGCTGCTTCATACAGACTACAGTGAATCACACAGACCAGTCTAGGGTCTGATAAAGGCCAGATTGGATAAGGAAAGAATAGTTCATGCTCTGATTTTATTTAAATGCATAAATTTAAATTACCCAGCTGCCTTAATCAGTTTCAAATTTACATCAATACATCTACAGTTCAATGTTCCGGATACCAACTCGAGTCCCTGCTTTCTGAACTTCTTCTAAACTTAACTAATTCTGTCCCCACAGTCCCTTAAAGACTTAATAGGTTCTCTAGATTTATGATACAAATACAGCAACATTTTTAAAGTGATTTTACAGGTGTCCCCCGCTTTTCGAACATTTGCTTTACGACAACTCACTGTTACGGAAGATCTACATTAGTACCTGTTTTCACTAACCAAAGAGGATTTTTGCTTTTACGAGAAAAAGACGCCCGCTTTATATGTGTGTTTACCCCGAGAGGGACTACAATGACCGTGAAGCCTTGTGCGGGCAGTTGCTTGCGCATGCATGTACGTGCATATACATGTGCGTACATATGCGTGTATGTGCCGATTTTTTTTCCTCCAAATCGATTTCGGCTCACTGTCTTCCTGAGTTTGATAAGTGAAACTACACTGTACCTACAATATTTCTACTTTATACAGGCTGTATATTTATCATATCATTCCTGCTTTTACTATATGTTAGTGTTATTTAGGTTTTGTGTTATTTGGTTTGATTTGGTAAGTTATTTTTTTGGGTCTGGGAACGTTCAAAAATTTTTCTCATATAAATTAATGGTATTTGTTTCTTCGCTTTACAACATTTCAGTTTACAAACTGTTTCATAGGAATGCTCTACCTTTGGATAGCGGGGGGAAACCTGTACTTGTTTTAGGCTATGAACACTTCAACATCTAATAATCAAGAAAATGTGCTTATCGAGCACTACCAAATTCATAAGACCATAAAACATAAAAGCAGAATTAGGCCATCTGACCCTTCGAGAATTCTCCAACATTCAACCACGCCTGAGTTATTTTCCCTCTCAACCCTATCCTCCTGCCTTCTTCCCATAACATTTGGCGCCTTTATTAATCAAAAACCTATTAACCTCTGCTTTAAATATACCCAATAACTTGGACTCCAAAGTTATCCATGGCAATGAATTCCACTGACTCACCACCTTCTGGCCAAAGAAATTCCTCCTCTTTTCTGTTCTGTAGGGTAAACTACGTGTGGGGAGAAATCGTTTTGTCCGAGAGTGAAGAAAACTGAAGGAGTGACCTGATATAAGTAAAAAAAATAGGAGAGTCAGTCAAAATGTCTAGTTATTGATTGGTTGGTTGGTTGAGATACAACACGGGATTGGCCCGTAAGGCCTTTCGAGTGGCGACACCCAGCAATCCCCCAATTTAATCCTGACCTAATCATGGGACAATTTACAATAGATAATTAAATTACCAACTGGTACATCTTTGGACTGTGGGAGGAAACCGGAACACCCTGAGGACATGCATGTGGTCACGGGGATAACGTATAAGCTCATTACAGGCAGTAGCAGGATTTGAGCCTGGGTCACCTGTACTATAAAGCATGTGCTAACCACAACACTACCATGCCACCCTCATGGTAGGCTTAAGGTTGTTACAGCCGGGTGTGATAGTGGAATAGCTCTCACCTGTAGCTCCAAGTTGCTGTTTGCATGCGACAGCGGCCACACCCCAGTACACTGCTTCGAAAGGCGGGCTAAACTAGGTGAGGGTAGCCGGCGGTCTCATAATCGGAACAGAAGGAAAAGGCAGCAGAGGAAGTGCTGCACAGTGCCGCTTGAGAGTCATTAAATGATAGTTGACATAGAAACAAAATATCCAAAGGCATGATGCTAAAGTGGAGGGAGGCACTTGCCATTGTATTTATCCTTCAACAAATAGACAGTGACATCCTGCAGCATTAACTAGGTCTTCAGTATGGTGCAAAAGTCTTAGGCACATACTATATATAGCTAGGGTGCCAAGGATTTTTGCTCAGTACTGTATTTATCAACATGGAGCGGAAAGCAAGTTTGTAAATCTGGCAGGAGCACAGGATGTTGGGAATGGCAAGGGTGGAGTGCCGCGGGAGGGGTGTGGGACAGTGCCAGGGGCAGGGAGTGAGGCAGGAGCAGACACACCCAGTCCTAAGAGACCAAGCAAAGTCATTTGATTTCAAACAATTGGTTATTGTTCATTACAGGATCCCTCTCTGATGCTTCCCACTTCCTCCCCTACCCTTTTCCCAACCATAATTTCCCCTTGTATATATCTAAGACTTTTGCAGAGTATTGCACATAGCTTGTAACTTATTATGGAATCAGAATCAGCTTTATTATCACTGGCATGAGTTCAAGTGAATTAACCAATAATGTGAAAGGTGTTACATAAATAAATAGTTCCTTTTATTCAGTTCTGCATCTAAACTGTCTTGACCAGATTCACTGGTGCTGCTAGGGTAACTTGCTAGTTTGGCAAGAGGATGTGATCCAGAGCACCAGATCAGAAAGTGGAGGGATGGAGAGGACTGTAGATGTCAGGACCAGTAAAAACAGGCAGGAGCAAAGTAATAGATATGATGGGATACATCCCGGAGGGTTTCTTAAATCAATAAGTAGGTAGTCTACTAAGAGGAAGAGTGTCGGGTACCCCCGGTGTTAGGTAATGAACCTGACCAGGTGACCAATATATCAAGTGGGTGAGCACAATTCCGTAAGTTTTAATATAGCTATAGATCAGTATGGACCTTTTGGGAGATTACAACATTCGAGCAAGGCATATTACAAGCATTAGGCAGGAACTAGGCAGAGTTGATTGGGAATAGCTATTTTTGGGCAAGTCCACATCTGACATGTAGAGAGTGTTTATAGACCAACTGCAGAGTACAGGGCAGGAAAGTGAATGGCAAGGTAAGAGAACCTTGGATGTTGAGGGAGGTGACAAATTTAGTCAAGAAAAAAAAATGTAAAGCCTGGGAAGATAGAATCAAACAGAGCCCTAGACAATTATAAAGAAGCCAGAAAATAATTCAAGAAGGGAATTAGGAAAACAGGAAAGTTCTTGGCAAGATTGATTGAAGAGAATCCCAAGACATTTTACAAACATACATCAGGAACAAGAGAATAATGAGGGAGAGGGTAGGACCACACAAGGTAGCGTGGAGGGGGGAACATTTGTTTGGATGTGGAAGATGTGGATGAGGTCCTTAATTAGTACTTCACCTCAGTATTTATCAAAGGGCTTGGAGGACCAGAGAGATCAGTTCTGAGTATATTGATATGCTATGGAGTTTCAAGGTAAAGTATTAGGTCTCTTAAAGAGCATTAAGGTGGATAAGTCCCCAAGACCCAATGAGTTTATACCCCAGGTTATTGAGAGAGACAAGAGATGAGATTGTTGGGGCCTTGACCAATATCTTTGCATTCTCTCTAGTCAGAAGAGAGGTCCTGGAGGACTGCTAAGTAGCTAATGTTGTTTCATTATTCAAGAAGGGAACCAAGAAACATCCTGGAAAATAGAGACTGGTGAGTCTCTCATCAGTGGTAGGGAAGCTGCTGGAGAGAATTCTTAGGGATAGGATTTATGAGCATTTGGAAAACCATGAGCTGTAAAGCCAGTATAGCTTTGTACATTGCAAGTCAGGTCTTACTAACTTGATTGAGATTTTTGATGAGGTAACAAGAGCAATTGATGTAGGTATTTTAGAAATATAGCATAATAGGCCCACACCGCCCAACTCACCCATGTGACCAATTAACATACTAATCCACGCGCCACTGGAATATGGGAGCAAACAAAGAAGCAGGTGGAACCAACACAGTCACTGAAACGCCTTACGAACAGTGGCAAAAGTGAACTGGGGTCACTGGCTCTGTAACTGTATCACACTAACCGCTATGCTGTGGTGCTACCCTACAGGAACCGCAAACTTAATCACAACAGTAATTTTGGGTGACATCTGAGAGTCATACCTGATTTCCTTTCTGTTTAATATTGTATAAAGCAATGATTTACACCAGGACTCCAAACCATGTCATCTACTTTTTTTCCAAAGATTCATAAATTAAGACTTCCACCAAAGTATTCAAATTAACATGCAGCATGACATGCAAATTAAACTGAGAAGTATGTTGGTCTCCAAACTTTTCCACAGTGTGCCTCATGTGTGTAGAAGAGTAAGCAAGTGGGAGGGAAGGCAAGGTAAAATATCTCCACAGGTGGCTTAGTGCAGATGGGCCCCATGACTGATGGGAAAGAGGAGAAATAAGCCATTGTCTCAGAAGAGGTAAGTGTAAAGCATGAGCCAAATATGCCTAATTGGTGAGACAGCAGTTTTCCATAATTGCGAGAGATTGAAAGTAAAAATGAAAAAGCATTGTAAATATTTTTATTATGAATAAAGTTTATTTCAATATATATTTGAAAAAAAATTATAGTAGATTCTCCGCAGATGCTCCCTGACCTGAGAGCTTCACATTCTGAGCAGCGCCAATAGCCTGTCCTGGTCAAACCACATTGACACCACACCCAAGGAAGCTCACCAGCAGCTCTACTTCCTCAGGAGGCTTTAAGAAATTTGGCACATTCCCTTTGATCACGCACCAGAAAAAGCACCTTATCCAGATGCATCACAGCTGGGGATGGCAACTGCCCTGCCCGTGACTACAAGAAACTGAGGAGCATTGTGGATGCAACTCAGCAAACCACAGAAACCAGCCTCCATTCTATGGAATTTGTCTACACGTTTCACCACCTCAGTAAAGTAGCCAACATCATCAAAGACCTCACCCACCCCTGATGTTCCTCTTTTCTCTCCCCTCACAAAAGGCAGAAGACACAAAGGCCCGAAAGCACCTATCACAAGGCTCAAGAACAACTTCCATCTCACTATTATAAGAACACTGAACAGTCCCCTATTATGATAAGATGGGCGCTTGACCTCACAATTATAGCCTTGCACATTATTGGTGCACTGCACTTTCTCTTTAATCAGAACACTTTATTCTGTGATTAGTTTTCACTGTACCTCGATATTTGCCACAATAATAAATCAACTTAATAATTCTTTATTTCCACTAATGCTCCAAAGTTGGTGCAATGCACAACTGGATGTTGAAATTGCTAATATTATCAAATTTAGATGAACAATATCAGTAATTGAATAGATGGAGGATTTCAAAGTTCAAATAAATTATCAATGTACATACAGTTTCATTTTGTTTTGTGGGCAGTTTCAGTAGATGCAAAGAAATACAATAGAATCAATGAAAAACTGCAAAGACAGACAAACAACCAATTTGCAAAAGAAGACTATGTAAATACTATAAATTATTAAATAAATATGATGTTAAGAACACGAGTTGTAGAGTTCTTGAAAGTAGGTCCATAGATTGTGGAAATCTATTGTGTTGACATGAGTGAAGTTATCCACACTGGTTCAGGAGCATGAAGGATAATAACTTCCCGGATCTGTACAAAAGTCCTGAATGTGTATTAAAAATATTACCCACTTCCATTACAGTTAACAAAAACACTGGTGATCTGGTATACCACCTCCCCCACCCCTCCCCCCACAGTCCCACCTCACATTTCTGTTTATATTCAACAGCAAATCTTCCAAGTTTTATGAGCTGGGTCTTTTTCAACCATTGACAATCAAGGAACTCTGGTGTCTGATACAATCTGGAAGCAACCTAGACACAGCACACAGCAACATGAAAATTCTCAATAAAAATGAAAACCCTAAACATTTACAAAAAAGTTAGCTGCCCAAGGAAATAATTAGTTTAAAGTTATATTTGTGTGCTCAAGTAGAAATAATAAAACCAAATGCAGAGAGAGAAAAAATTACTAATAGATGGAAGGGATCTCCTCACTAGGATCCTTTGTTTGAAAGTCTATGCTCTTATTGAAGAGAATCGCACAGTCCTGTTTAAGATTTCTCATTTTGTCACCATTTCTCTCCACCATCACATCACCTGCACTTCTCACTTTTAGATAATTTCCCCCTCATGAAATACCTCTATTTGTTTATGAATCTACAGTCACAAAGTACTGACATATTGAATTTAAGCAAGTGCTACAATTACTTCCCACATTTCTTCCCAGAAGAGTAATTCAGCTTGAATTACCATCTTACATTCTGCAATCACTTGAAGGTAATGAACTGCAATTGTCTTTTATTCCATCTCTCAATTTTAATAGAACCAAATGTACAAATGTGTATGTGGGTGGCTTTACATTAACAATTGGGACCAACAGATCTCCAAATCCTATTATACAGTGCCTTGTAAAGTACTCAACCCCCTACTTTTTGTTCACATAAATGGGTCTTATAACCAGGGATTTTGATCAATTTAACTAAGGACGTGTAGTTGTGAATCACGTGCTCCTTCTTCACAGTATAGCCCAAAATCAAGGGAAAGCTGAAAAACTAAAATTTTCAAAAACTGAAATGTCAGCAGCTCAAAAGTATTCATCCGCTCTTTGCTCAGTATTTAGTTGAGCCACCTCTTCCAGCTATTACAGCCAGCAGTCTCTATTAGCTCGGCACAATGTGATGGAATAAGACTTCCCTATTCCTGCTTGCAAAATTGCTCAAGCTGTGCCAAGTTAGTTGGGGAGCAGCAGAGGACAGCAGTCTGGAGGTCTTGCTGGGGATGTTTGATCGGGTTAAGGTTGGGACTCTGACAGGGCCACTCAGGGACATCAATTTTTTTCATTTGAAGCCACTCCATGGTTGCTCTGGCAGCATACTTTGGGTTGTTGTCCTGCTGAAAGACAAACTTTCACCCCAGTTTAAGCATTCTGGTGGAGGCCAGCAAGTTTTTATCCAGGATCTCTTTGTATTTAGCAGCATTGATCTTTCTACCAATCCTGACTAGATTTCCAGTCCCTAAGCTCAAAGAAAACCCGACAGCATGGTGCTATCTCATTCAGAGTGACCATTGCCATCACAGTAGCCTCTCTTACAAATGCCATTCTTCTCTGGTACCCAAGTTTAGATAGGCAGCATGATCTAGGCGGTGTATTTTTTCCACTTTTTCCATGATAGAATACACTGTACTCTGAGATACGTTCAGTGCCTTTGAGAGGTCCTGTACCCTTCCCAATAGCTATCATTTCCCTGAAACACACACAAAATGCTGGGGGATCTCAGCAGGCCAGGCAGCATCTAGTACAGTTGATGTTTCGGAACAAGAACCTTCTCACAATCCCTGACTTGGCTGGAATGCTCTTTTGTCTTCAGTTTGGTTTGGTCTGTTGAAAATCTACCATACTGCTGAACCTTACAGAGAGGGGGTACTTAATATTATGAATTCATTGAAAACAAGAGATCTTCCATTTTTCTACATTAACAAATTGGGCAAGTTGTTAAGCTAATATACATACTTTTTCAGCCTCAGAGTTTTGTTTTCTAGTTTTTAGTAAACTGTTGATAGGTTTTGGAATTTTTCTTTTGATTTAATATGATACACAACGTTTTGCAAGTCAGCTCAAAAATTCCTACTTCAATATATTTTCAATTTAGAAGATGAGGCAGTAAACTATGAAAAGTTTGGGGGCTGAATACATTTTCAAGGCACTGTACTTGCCTCAGGTTAGCGAGTGAGTGAGTGGGCGCTCACTCGCTCTGACATATCTCTGCCAATTGAAATGGCTGACTTCAGAAAGAAAAGATTAATTCTAGAGATTTTGTTTTAGAAAAAAAATCTCAAAAACACAACCCAATTTCCTTGTCAGGCCAGCATTAACAAGGTTCAAAGGTTAAAAATTCAGACTGGGATGAAAGACTGATACATAGGAGACATGACCTTCCTAAGCAGATTTACACACTGACCTTCTGAACAAATTGAGTGCGTGCATATAGTTACACCTCTGTTCTCAGCCACTCAGCCAGAAATAAAATTAATGTGTAAATCATATCTGGAGACCACAACTATGATTAGCTTTAACCTGTCACCATCACAACTCACTACATTTTGCTGGATAAATTACTGTGCTTTATTAAAACTGCTGTACTTTAGATACTTCTGAAGTCTACTGAAATAGACTCTACAAACTGACTTTGCATTTGTTGGAAGTCCTTATTGGGTAAGGACTTATTGGGTTATTATTGGTGTCTACAGGCAAAGAGGACATCCAGATTTTTAGCCAAAAGTGCAGATCTACTGACATTGTCATAGAATTTTTCAACTATTTATTTAAAGTGACAAGGGACGAAGCTCCAAATGCAACTACAGAATCCGATCAGACCAGTTTATTGTGGTGGAAGAGCATCAAAATTTCACTGCTGAGATAGAGCTGAGTTCTGTGCACATACAAGTTACATATAAATCAACACTGTTAGTAGAATCTCAGATGGAGACGAGATATCAACCAGTGGAGTGGTGGCGCAACAACAACCTTACACTCAATGTCAGTAAGACAAAAGAGCTGATTGTGGACTTCAGGAAGGGCAAGACTAAGGAACACATACCAATCCTCATAGAGGGATCAGAAGTGGACAGAGTAAGCAGCTCCAAGTTCCTGGGTGTCAAGATCTCTGAAGACCTAACCTGGTCTCAACATATCGATGCAGCTATAAAGAAGGCAAACAGCGACTACATTAGGAATTTGAAGAGATTTGGTATGTCAACATAAACATTCAAAAATTTCTACAGATGTACCATGGAGAGCATTCTGACAGGCTGCAACATGTCTGGTATGGGGGGGGGGGGGGAGAGCATGGAGTGTGGGCTACTGCACAGGTTCGAAAGAGGCTGCAAAAGGGTCGCAAATTTAGTCGGCTCCATCTTGGGTACTAGCCTACAAGGTACCCAGGAGATCTTCACGCAGCATCTATTATTAAAGACCCCCAGCACTCAGGGCATAACCTTTTCTCATTCCATTAGGAAGGAGATACAGAAGCCTGAAGGCACACATTCAGCTACTTAGAAACAGCTTATTTTCCTCTGCCTTCCAAATGGACATTCAACCTGTGTACACTATTTCACTTTTTTAATTTCTGTTTTTGCATGACTCAATCTATTCAATATACATAATACTGTAATTGATTGGTTCTTCAATATTATGTATTGTATTGTACTACTGCTGCTAAGTTAACAAAATTCACAACACAGGCCAGTGATAATAAACCTGATTCTAGTTCTGAGATCAGGAGTTTCCAATCTTTTTTATGCCATGGACCTTTACCTAACTGAGGGGTCTCTGAACCCCAGGATGGGAACCCATACTCTAGATATACAAGAGAGATGATGTAATCTAGAGCAAGAAGAAATGAACTGCTAAAAGAACTCAGCCGATCAAGCAGCATTCATGGAGGCACAGGGATAATCGACATCTTGGGTCCTGATGCAGGGTCTTGACCCAAAACACTGAGTATCCTCTTAACTGCACAGACACTGATTGATCTGTTGAGTTCTTCTAGCAATGAGTAACACATTTTTCTAGTTCAGAAGAAAATAGTCTGAGATCTAGTACTGTAAACCAGATTCTGTCAGAGCTACAGTGGGTGGACCAACCTACTGTCTGCAAAACCCTGGTACCATACAAACCACCCACTTAGTTGCTTTGGGATTATCAGAGACTTGAATATTTCAGAGGAATGCCAATATTGTTGCTTTATGAGTAAATAAATTGGTAAGAGTCAAAAGGGTAACATACCTCTGGTAGTAGATGGCTCGTATTCTGCCTGGAGGTTAGTGACTAGTAGTGTTCTGCAGAGATCTGTTCTTGGACCTCAGCTCTTTGTTTTTTTTTAAATAATGATTTAAATGAAGAAATGGAAGAATGGATGTGCAGATGGCAGGAAGGTTGGTGGAATTGTAGATAGTGTAGAAGGTTGTTGCAGAGTATGTTGGGACATTGATAGGATGCAGAGCTGGGCTGAGGTGTGCAGATGGAGTTCAATCTGGGAAAGTGCAAACTGATTCACTTAACCTCATGTGCGGCACCTTGTCAAAGGTCTTTTGAAAATCCAACTACACCACATCTACTACATCTCCTTTGTCTACCCTGCTTGTAATTTCCTCAAAAAATTACAGTAGATTAGTTAGGCAGGGTTTTCCTTTCAGGAAACCATGCTGGCTTTGGCCTATCTTGTCCTGTGCCTCCAGGTACTCCATAATCTCATCCCTATCAATCAATTCCAACAACTTCCCACCACTGATGTCAGGCTAACAGGTCTATAGTTTCCTCTCTGCTGCCTCCCACCCTTTTTAAATGGTGGAGTAACATTTGCAATTTTCCAGTCATCCGATACAATGCCAGAATCTATTGAATCTTGAAAAATCATTGTTAATACCACTGCAGTTTCTCCAGCTGCTTCCTTCAGAACCCGAGGGTGTATTCCATCAGGTCCAGATTTATCCACCCTCACACCATTAAGCTTCCTGAGCAATTCTCTGTCGTAATTGTCACTGCAAATACTTCACTTCCCTGACACTCTTGAATATCCGGTCTACTGCAGGTGTCTTCGCCTGTGAAGACTGATGCAAAACACACATTCAGTTCCTCTGCCATCTCTGAGTCTCTCAGTACAATATCTCCAGCGTCATTTTCTATTGGTCCAATTTCTAACCTCAACTTTCTTTTAAGCTCTCTTATCACCTCTGGATCATTGCACAACACTCAATCCAGCACAGCCGAATACCTAGTGGATTCAACAACAAGCTGTTCTAGAAAGCCATCCCTTAGACATTCTACAAATTCTCCCTCTTGAGGTCCAGTATTGGCCTGATTTTCCCAATCCACTTTCATGTTAAAATCCCCAACGATTATCATGATACTGCCCTTCTGACATGTCTTTTCTATCTCCTGCTGTAATTTGTAATCCACATCGCAGCTACTGTTTGGAAGCCTGAATACAACTGCCATTCGGGTCTTTTTACCATTGCCATTTCTTAACTCAACCCATAGAGACTCTACACCTTCCGATACGATGTCATCCCTTTCCAATAATTTAATATTATTTCTTATACACAGGGCTACACCATCCCCTCTGCCGACTAACCCATCTTTCTGATACACTGTATATCCTTGGACGTTCAGCTCCCAATGGCAGCCACCCTTTAGCCAAGTTCCAGAGATGGCCACAACGTCATACTTGCCACTCTGTAGCTGAATTTCAAGATCGTCCATTTTATTTCATATGCTGCATCCATTCAAATATAACACTTTCAGTCCAGCATTTGTTGCTTTCTGTTTTAAATGCACCATGCCTCTATTGCCCTGTAACTCATCCCACTGACTGTGATTATGCCTCATCTCCTACCTGTCCTATCATCTCTGTTGCACACTTTCATGTTGTCACACATTATGTGCATGTGAAGTCAGCTGAGTTGATGCACCAATTCTGCTGTACAGCAAGCCATTGATGTGAGAACACAGCAGTACCAGGAGACAGTACAGTAAATTGGATTTTCAATGTTCTCTACAGCAAAACAAGACTCAAGCAGGTTGTACCACTTTGCCCAGAGCTAAAGTTCAGGATATCTATGCTGGGCCAGATTAGAAATTAGTGGGAGGACATGCATGGGTGCCAACAACACAGATAGAGCACAGAAAAGTTCTGTGTAGTTAGAATGAGGAGCCAGATACCACCTTCAGTAGATTC
The DNA here is from genome assembly GCF_048418815.1 of Hemitrygon akajei. NCBI lineage: Eukaryota > Metazoa > Chordata > Chondrichthyes > Myliobatiformes > Dasyatidae > Hemitrygon > Hemitrygon akajei. Next base: position 13,215,912 of record NC_133135.1, on the reverse strand, counting down.
TCAGAGATAACAATCTCTACACCTAAACCAAACTAGATGAGTGTACCACTAAGCCACATAACGAGGTAAATAGAGAGTGGCAGCTCTTGATGAGACGAAGGGTCTGTTTCCATGCTGTATGAATTAAATACACCAGAAAGAATTATAAGTTAACTACAGGGAGGCAATGGAACAAAAATGCAGAGATACGCTAAATCAAAATGGGGATACATGAGGAATTAATATGTAAAATGATAAACAGACTATGATAAGGAGGAAAATAGAGTACAAAACCAAGAATAAATCAGTAAACAAAAATGGCTATAAAGGTTACAAAAATAATAAAAGAATAAAACCAAAGGCTCCAAAATCTATATACAAGAATATTTTGAAAATAAAATGGATTTTGAAAACAAAACTGAGGTTATAAAATATGAAGGAGTATGATCTGGCAACCATTACAGAAATTGGGACACGGATATTGAACAGTACATGACTTCTCCGTGGATCATCACCTTGTTGTAGTGGAGAGGCTTATGAGTTCCTGAGATCCTGAGAGTGATGCCATCCCAAGCTTTGCTCCTTGTAGGGTCACTCATGGTGATAAGGTCAAGGTTCCAGACAAAGACCGATCCAACAAGACCTCAACAGTAGAGCTGGCAGAAGATGATGACATCACAATGGTAGCGAAGGCTACCACATTGAAAAGTCTCCTAGTTGTTTTGCATTCCTTGCCACTTGACCCTGACTCCAATCTGTCAAGGATCATGTAGTGGCTGCCTGTGCATCAACCTCCCCATGTTACAGAAAGTTGAGCACAGGCATTCTCCATTAAGGAAATAACCCCTTAGGAGAACATCATACTGAACTTCAGTTATCACACTAAACTGCTACATGACATTTGCAAAGTACAAAAAGCTACAGAAAGTTGGTGGGATGACTTCATTAATTATGCTTAATCCAAGAGGAAGGGATAAACACTACTGCTACATGACAAGGGTATAAAAGTGGTTAGGATGGAGATAAACAACTAATAAAGGAAAGAAGTCACTTGTGAACAAGCCTCTTAAAAGTAACCAGACTGCAAAACAGAATATAAAGGAAATAATGGGAGCTGGTCCAAAGGTTACTGTGAGAATCATGAAGAATGCTATCTACAAATTAAATGGGAAAAAATGAGTTTGTAGAATATTTTAATCGTAGTTTCTTAGAACAGCATGTTCTGAAGCCAGACAGACAGAAAGCTATATAATTGTACAATGAGCTAGGATTAATGAATTACCTCATCAGGAAGGTACCTCAAAATATCAATGATCATAACACGATTCAATTTTACATTCAGTCCAAGACTAGTGTTTTAAACTTTAATAGATTAGGCAACCAGGATCCAAGACAGACATTTAAGGGCATCACACACACAGTACTGGATGAACTGAACATTTATGTTGTGGGTTAAACAACTGACATTCCGGGCCATGACCCTTTACCAGGACTGGAGAGGAAAGGCAGAAAAGCCAGAACAGGGTGGGAGAAAGGGAAGTAGTACAAGCAGGCAGATTAGTGAAACCAGGTCGGGAGAGAGGTGGTTGGTTGGGAAGATCTTTCAGAATACACAGGATATATTCCAACGAGATAGAAAAACTTAAAAAGCTAAAGATGACATCAAATCTAAGCAAAAAAAATACTGAGTTGCACAGAACAGATGGCAGATCAAAGACTGGAAAGAACATACAGATTTAGAAAGTTTAAGGAAGGAGTGCACATATAATACGAAAACACAAGTTTTAGTAGATATCATCCTAAAATGAAAACAAAGTGAACACTGGCCTCAAAGAAAAAAGGGTTCAGGGAATCAATAATGGGAAAACAGAGGAAGCAATGAATTAAACAAGCAATTTGCATCAAATCTTCACTATAGACAGTACAAACAACATAACAGAATAGCTGTAATCTGGCAATCTGAAGGGAAAAGGGAAATCATACAATCACGATTGCAGTGCTGTATACACTGTTGGAGCTGTGGGCTGATGGATGATGGACTGCACCATGGGTTCTTCAAATAAATGGCTAGTACAGACTTGATGCATCAGCTTTCATTTTTCAAGATTTCTTAAGATTCCAGAATGGTTCTGATAGATTGGTAATAAAAATATAACACCCTTAATCCAATAAGATGGATGATGGAAAAAGAAACGATGGGATGATCAGCTTAACACTTGACATAGCAAGTGTTATAGCAACTTGACATTGGCAGCACCACACAGACACCAAAATGTTTTCCAGAGGATTTGCAGGAAAGGTTCGGGAAGTCTCAGCTAGTCCACAAGTGACAGGCAGTACAGTCAGCCCTCCTTATCTGCAGAAGATTGGTTCCGGGACCCCTCACGGATACCTAAATTCACGGATGCTCAAGTCCCTTATTCAACCTGTCTCAGTGCGGTGGACATTAGGACCCAGTGCCAGAGCTCTGAATGCGCAGTGTTCACGAAAATAATCACGATCACAATTGAAAATAAAGTGGAAATAATAAAGCGATCAGAAAGAGGTGAAAAGCCATCGGTCATTGGAAAAGCGTTAGGCTACTTCGGTCAACAATCTGAACAATTTTAAAGGATAAAGTGAGAAAGGCCCTGCCCCGATGAAAGCTACAATTATTACTAAGCAACACAGTGGTTTAATTATTGGGTTTTGGGGTTTTAATCCTCCACATCAACCCGTCATGGTGGAGAGCGCTCTCGATAGCGGTCTGTCACTGGCTCGCACTCAGGAATGGTTCCCGAGCCCGGCGCTGAAACATACACTCTTAAGTATTTTATATACATAGAAAGGTAAAATATATACTATATACTAAGACAAATGTTTGACTAACTGACGCTAAATAATGCCGGATGTACCTGTTCCAACTTAGTTAGTAAGAGAACCTCCAATTTTTTTCGATCCCGATCCACGATAACCCACGCACATCCTCCTGTATACTTTAAATCATCTCTAGATTACTTATAATACCTAATACAATGTAAATGCTATGTAAAATAGCTGTTATACTGCATTGTTTAGGGAATAATGACAAGAAAAAAATAGTCTGTACATGCTCGAACAAGTGCTGGAAGAGCACTTCCCGGGTTTTCGCGATTCGCGGATGCGGAATTCGCGGATAAGGAGGGCCGACTGTATACTGCTGGGTCTTAGAGGAGGGTTGAGAGCTATTGGGAGCAGTGATCAAAAGAATGAATGGCGACATTGGCTTAAGGTGGATGGGAACAGATAGAGACATTCTTGATCACAAAGGAAATTACAGTGTCAGAGTAGCATTACAAGCTCGCAGATATAAATATTAGGAGAGAATGAAAAATAAATTACCACAAACAGTCTAACAGGAGGGGCTCATCACTTCTCTGGCTTTAGGTTGACTCATTATAGAGCTTAATGTCCAACGTTTATGACCTCATAAGCGCTCTTTGGAGCAGCGCAATTGCTGAATCACTGAAAGTGCTCCTCTGTTCAGCCAAAGTGGTATGGACAGGATGAGAAACATTGTTCAGAATTGACAGGTTTTTCCATAGGGTTCTGCCACAGTCTCCAGTGTGTTGAGTTTAACTTTGAAAACAGGGCCAGCCTTTCTAATCAGTTTATTGAGCCTGTTGGCATCACCCATGTTAATGCCACTGCCCCAGCACATCACCGCACAGAAAATTGCACTGGAGTGGAAGGGAGATAAGCGGGCAGGCAAACTTGCTTTGGGAGAGAGCAAGAGCCCAGTGAGTGGAGAAGTAGATGAGGTGGGGATGAGTAACAGAACCTTAGGAAACACTTGCAGGAAGGGCAAGGAGGGAGTCTGAAGGAGGGGATCAGGATGGGACTTTGGAGGGAAGCCACAAACTGAGGGCTTAAGTACAAGCATATAATCATAGAATAGTTCAGCACAGTACAGGCCCTTCAGCCCACAACCTTGACCTGTTAACCTCATCCAAGAGCTAACCCTTCCCTCCCAAATAACTCTTTATTTTTCTATCATCCATGTGTCTAAGTTAAATACCCCCAATATATCTGCCTCTACCACCATTCCATGCTCCCACTACTGTGTGCAAAAACTTAGCTCTGACACCAACCACCACCCCCAACATATACTTTGCTCCAATCACCTTAAAACCATTCCCCCTCATATTAGCAATTTCCACCCTGGGAAAAAAGTCTCTCTCTGTTCAGTTTATCAGTGCCTCCTAATATCTTGTACAAATCAAAATACAAGGACTAAGGAACAACTTTATTCGCCGTATATATTTTCATTTAAGAGGAATTGGCTGTGCTGTGTTGATGCTACATGCAACAAAAACAATATACAATGGTTGCAAAGAATTACATAAAAATAAAGTTAGAAGCATGGATATGGTATAAAATGTGCATAAATACACAAATACCAGCTTGCATTTACAATGTAAATAGCAATATAATAAGTGGTTTACATTGACGGGGGTAATAGATAGAGGCGTGTGGGGAGGGAGCTAACTAGAATGGTTGATCATTAGCTGCCTGTGGGAAGAAACACTTAAGATGATGGGAAGTGTTTGTCTCATTAGCTCTAGAGCACTTTTTGGAAGAAGCATTTTTGAAAGTGCAGTTTGTGTTCCCTGCTGTTGTGTTCAAGTGCATGGCCACATACAGATATGCGTAAGTCTATGCAGCAGGTTTCCAAATGTCTTGGACCTCTTTGCTACTAGACCAAGACTGCACTTCGTCTAGTCTATATAACAGCTGTGGTACAATAGTGTAAAAAGGATTTACATACAGGTGTTTTCTATTCTACAGAACTGAAGTAGGAGTCACAAGGGAGTGTCTAAAATGGAATGTAGAGCTTCATTCCAAGAGCAGCTACACCTTAAAACAGATTCAGGAGCATCAGGAGGTCAGAAAAAACAAACTTGAAAACCTGCCTTTTGTTTATATGTAAATCCAGTTCCAAACCAGATAAATGAATCTTAATACCCTATGGACAAGATAGGAGGAGCAGTACACATATTTTGTCAATATCACCCAACATCAAGAAAGCCAATACCTACAAAATGAAACAGAACACTTGAACAAAAATACAATTTAAAGGTAAACTTCCCTTGAAACATATGTCTTAACCTGGAAATTATCTGAAAGAGGATGATTCTAATGATCCCAAGCCAGAAACCATGGATGAGCTGGGAGATCCCTTAATCTAGGATTCTGTAATTTAAATCAGGCAACTCTGAATATACCCATCCTAACAGGCTCCAACGTACCTGAATCCACATTCACCATTGCAAGAAAAAGTTTGTGAACCCTTTGCAATTACCTGATTTTCTGTATTAAATACTCATAAAATGTGGTCTGAACTTCATCTAAGTCAGGGCATGAAGAAATACGGGGAGAAGGCAAAAAAGAAGTCTTGGGGGTCAATGGATCTGTGTCAGACAGAATGGCACAGGAATACAGGGAAATATGGGGAGGGAGGTGATGAAACCAGCATGAAGACCAGTGAGGATCTGAAGGGTGGAATAGCCTCTTCTTGTGTGGTTCTGCATTTATCTGACAGCTCTAAAGAGCAAAATTACTTTTTGAACCCACCTCTTACTTTCTGGGTCTTATTCAGTCAGTTGCATTTTCTCCACAATCATATAGGCTGTGATTCTACCATCTTGTTAGGAAAGTGCTGAGGAGAGAAATCTACCCCACCCCCCCAACCCCACTCTACTCCATAAACTTTCATGATTGCATGACCAGATTCTGCTCTAACTCTGAAATAATGATGAATCAGGGTGCAGAAAGGAGCTAGAAAGCTGAGGAACATGGTGTCAAGCTAACAACCTTTCCGTCAATGTCAGCAAAACAATGTCAATGACTTCAGGAAGGGAAGCAATACACATGTTCCTGGTTACATCAACAATGCTGAGGTTGAAAGTGTCGAGAGCTTCAAGTTCCTAGGAGTGAACACCACCAATAAGCCAGTCCTGGTCCAGTCACATTGATGTCACAGCCAAGGAAGCTCACAGTACCTCTAAAGAAATCTGGCATGTCCTCTTTGACTCACCAATTTTATTGATGCACCACAGAAAACATCCTATCTGGATGCATCACAGCTTGATATGGCAATTGCTCTGCTCGTGACTGCAAGAAACCACAGAGAGTTGAGGACAAAGCTCAGAAAATCACAGAAACCAGTTCACCTTTCCATGGAACACATACTTCTCAATGCCCACCCCACCCAAACTAAATATTCCTTCTTCTTCCCCTTCCCCAGTGGGCAGAAGATACAAAAGCCTGAATGTGTGTACCACCAGGCTCAAGGACAGCTTCTATCCCAGTAGGATAAGACTGACCTCTTGACCACACAATCTATCCCATTACAGAGATAATGAGGAATGCCTTTAGCCAGAGAATGGTGAATCTGTGGAATTTGCTGCCACAGGCAGCTGTGGAAGCCAAGTCATTGGGTATATTTAAGGCATACACTGATACATTCTTGATTAGTCTGGGCATGAAGGGGTCCAGGAAGAAGTCAGGTGATAGGGGCTGAGAGGGAAAATGGACCAGCCATGATCCATGAGCAAAGATCTGAATTGTACCACAGAGGCAAAATTCAAAATGGCTAAGAATGCAGGACTGAATGTGCTGTATTTAAATACGTGTAGCATTTGGAATAAGGTGGACGACCTCATGGCGCAACAAAGATTGGTAGGTACGACACTGTGGGCATCACTGAGCCATGGCTGAAAGAAGGCCATAGTTGGGAGCTTAAACATAGAAACATAGAAAACAGGTGCAGGAGTAGGCCATTTGGCCCTTCGAGCCTGCACTGCCATTCAGTATGATCATGGCTGATCATCCAACTCAGAACCCTGTACCTGTTTTCTCTCCATACCCCCGATCCCTTTAGCCACAAGGGCCATATCCAACTTCCTCTTAAATATAGCCAATGAACCGGCCTGAACTGTTTCCTGTGGCAGAGAATTCCACAGATTCACCACTCTCTGTGTGAAGAAGTTTTTCCTCATCTCGGTCCTAAAAGGCTTCCCCTTTATCCTTAAACTGTAACCCATCGTTCTGGACTTCCCCAACATCAGAAACAATCTTCCTGCATCTAGCCTGTCCAATCCCTTTAGAATTTTATACGTTTCAATAAGATCCCCCCTCAATCTTCTAAATTCCAGTGAGTATAAGCCTAGTCAATCTAGTCTTTCTTCATATGAAAGTCCTGTCATCCCAGGAATCAATCTGGTGAACCTTCTCTGTACTCCCTCTATGGCAAGAATGTCTTTCCTCAGATTAGGGGACCAAAACTGCACACAATATTCTAGGTGTGGTCTCACCAAGGCCTTGTATAACTGCAGTAGAACCTCCCTGCTCCTGTACTCAAATCCTTTTGCTATGAATGCCAACATATCATTTGCCATTTTCACCGCCTGCTGTACCTGCATGCCCACCTTCAATGACTGGTCTACAATGACACCCAGGTCTCGTTGCATCTCCCCTTTTCCTAATCGGCCACCGTTCAGATAATAATCTGTTTTCCTGTTCTTGCAACCAAAGTGGATAACCTCACATTTATCCACATTAAATTGCATCTGCCATGAATTTGCCCACTCACCTAACCTATCCAAGTCACGCTGCAACCTCTTAGCATCCTCCTCACAGCTAACACCGCCGCCCAGCTTCGTGTCATCTGCAAACTTGGAGATGCTGCATTTAATTCCCTCGTCTAAATCATTAATATATATTGTAAACAACTGGGGTCCCAGCACTGAGCCTTGCGGTACCTCACTAGTCACTGCCTGCCATTCTGAAAAGGTCCCGTTTACTCCCATTCTTTGCTTCCTATCTGCCAACCAATCCTCTATCCACATCAATACCATACCCCCAATACCGTGTGCTTTAAGTTTGCACACTAATCTCCTGTGTGGGACCTTGTCAAAAGCCTTTTGAAAATCTAAATATACCACATCCACTGGCTCTCCCCTATCCACTCTACTAGTTACATCTTCAAAAAATTCTATAAGATTCGTCAGACATGATTTTCCTTTCACAAATCCATGCTGACTTTGTCCGATGATTTCACCTCTTTCCAAATGTGCTGTTATCACATCTTTGATAACCGACTCTAGCATTTTCCCCACCACCAATGTCAGACTAACCGGTCTATAATTCCCCGGTTTCTCTCTCCCTCCTTTTTTAAAAAGTGGGGTTACATTAGCCACCCTCCAATCCTCAGGAACTAATCCAGCATCTAAGGAGTTTTGAAAAATTATCACTAATGCATCCACTATTTCTTGGGCTACTTCCTTAAGCACTCTGGGTTGCAGACCATCTGGCCCTGGGGATTTATCTACCTTTAATCTCTTCAATTTACCTAACACCACTTCCCTACTAACATGTATTTCCCTCAGTTCCTCCATCTCACTAGACCTTTGGTCCCTTACTATTTCCAAAAGATTATTTATGTCCTCCTTAGTGAAGACAGAACCAAAGTAGTTATTCAGTTGGTCTGCCATGTCTTTGTTCCCTATGATCAATTCACCTGTTTCTGACTGTAAAGGACCTACATTTGTCTTGACCAATCTTTTTCTTTTCACGTATCTATAAAAGCTTTTAGTCAGTTTTTATGTTCCCTGCCAGCTTTCTCTCATAATCTTTTTCCCCTTTCCTAATTAAGCCCTTTGTCCTCCTCTGGTGGTCTCTGAATTTCTCCCAGTCCTCAGGTGTGCCACTTTTTTTTGCTAATTTATATGTTTCTTCTTTGGACTTGATACTAACATCAAGGGATATACTTTGTATCGAAAGGATAGGTAGGAAGGCATAGGTGATGATGTGGTTCTTTTGGTAAGAGATGGAATTCCATCTTTAGAAAGAGGTGACATAGGGTCAGAGAATGTTGAATCTTTGTGGGTAGAGTTAAACTGCAAGGGTTTAAAAAAATTATGGAATTCATAAATAGGCCTCCAAACAGTAGCCAAGATGTCAGGTTGAGATTGAAAAAGAAGCTAGAAAAAGGCATGCAATAAGGGTAATGTCACAATTCTAATGGGGGACATCATATGCAAAGGGTTCGGGAAAATCAGGTGGGAGTTGGATTGCAAGAGAGGAAATTTGTTGAATACCTACCAGATGGGTTTTTAGAGCAGCTTGTGCTTACTTGGGGAAAGGCATATCTTAGATTAGGTATTGTGTAAGAACCCTGATCTTATTAGGGAACCCTAATAACAGAACCCTTAAGAGACAGTTATCATAATATGATTGAATTCATACTGCAACTTGAGAGGGAGAAGCTCAAGTCACATGTATCAGTATCGCAAAGTAATTAAAAGGGAATTACAGAAGCATGACAGAAGAGCTTGTCCAGATGGACTGAGGGGCGGTGGGGGGGGGGGGGGGGTACTGGCAAGGATAACAGTAGCACAGGCGCAGGATAGACAGCCCCACAGAAACAGTTCTCAAATGGTAGGGTGGACAAAGGAGAGGCAGTGGATGTCTTTCACTTGGATTTTTAGAAAGCAGTTGATAAGGTGCCACACGAAGCTGCTTAACAAGATAAAATCCTATGGTAAACAGGAAAAATACTGGCATGAATAGAGGAATGACTAACAAGCAGGAGGCAGCCAGTGGGAATAAAGCGGGCCTTTTCTTGGTGGCAGCCAGTGACTAGTGGGTGCTCCTCAGGGGATCAGTATTGGGACTGCTACTTTTCACATTGTTTGTTAATGATTTGGATAATGGAATTGATGGCTTTGTGGCAAAGTTTGCAGATGATATGAAGGTAGGTAGTGCTGAGGAAACAATGCGATTACAGCAGGACTTAGACAAATTGGAAGAATGGGCAAAAAAGTGGCAGATGGAATAGTGTTGGAAATGTAGGATAATACATTTTGGTAAAAGGACAATAGTGCAGACTATTATCTAAATGGGAAGAAAATTCAAACATCAGCAGTGCAGAGGGACTTAGGAGTCCTCATGCAAGAGGTTGAGTCTGTGGTAAAGGAGGCAGTTTTGAGCCCCATATCTTAGCAAGGATGTGTTGTCATTGGACTGAGTCCAGAGGAGGTTCATGAGGATGATTCCAGCAATGAAGAGGGTTAACGTATGAGGAATGTTGGGCAGCTTTGGGCCCATACTCACTGGAATTTAGAAATGCAGGGAGGATTTAATTGAAACCTACTGAATTTTGAAAGGACTGGACACAGTGGATGTGGAAAGTATGTTTCCTATGGTGGGGATATCCAGGTCTAGAGGGCACAACCTCAAAATCGAGGGGCAAACTTTTAGAGAGGAGGAGGAATTTTTTTAAGCCAAAGAGTGGTGAATCTGTGAAATACTCTGCCATAGTCTGCTGTGGAGGCCACATCCGTGGGTATATTTAAAGAGCAATTTGATAGTTTCCTGATTGATCAGGGTATCAAAGGATATGATGAGAAGGTAGGCTGAGCAGACCCAGGATCAGCCATGATGGAATGGTGGAGCAGACTCAATGGGCTGAATGGCCTAAATCTGCCCATATGTTTTATGGTTTTAATGATAAAATGGCACAGCAGACTCGTTGGGCCAAATAGCTTAATTCCTCTTCTATATCTTCTGGTTATGACATTGTTTATCAGCACCACACTTTCTCTGTAACTCTAACACTTTATTCTGCACTGTTATATATTTTTTACATTAAACTACCTCAATGCACTGTTGTAATGAATGGGTCAGTGTGAACTGTATGCAAGACAAGTCTTAATAAGTGACAATAATAAAGCTATTTCAATTCAGATAGAAGGTACCAGATTCACACCCAAAAAGGTCAGAAACATTTCAAGTTACAAGATTTCAGAAGGTGGATGCTTTGGTGGTGGTGGGGAGGAGTGGACAGCTGGGACAAAGGGGCTTGTCAAAAAACAAGGAGATTTTCTGTTTTAATTGCAATTGTCAAATCCAGCATAGAAGGGAGGAGGGGGGAATGCAGGATTCCAACTCTATAAGAAAAGCAGCCTTGGATTCACATGCACTGATTGTCAGCAATTAGGAAACATTACAATCTGCAAATGAAACGCTGCTAAGTAGCTCCCTAAAACAATCAATGCCAACACTTAAAAATACTTACTGAAGGATCCAACAGAGACATGGGCTGAATGCCAAGCAAAAATTATAAGGCTGATCTGGAATAGACTCCATAGTTCATCCTCTGCCACCTTCTAATGAGGCCCAGTTAGCTGCCTGACTTTAAGCAGTTAGAAAGTAAGTTTAAAAGATTCTTTCATCACAAATGAAATGTGTAATGAGTTAAACTTAATTTAAAACTGCAATTTCTTTCCAAATGAATCTGAATTGAAATAATGTGAAGAAAAATACTTAAATGCTTCAGGAATTCCTCACTGCATAAATGTGGGTATAGAAAAGATATTCTTGCAGCTATGGAATGTATCACTATGCACTGCCCTGAACTGAAATGTACACTGGAATCCTAGCCATCTCCAAAAAAAAGTGTAAGCAGAGAGCTCAGAGCCAAGGCACAACCAAATGAAACAGTAACTGCACAGTGAATGTTGGGAATTATTATTTAAATCCATTCATAATACCCTTCAGATTGAAATATAGCAGACTCTCTCCTGTCAGAAGGCAGACAGACTGTTTACTTCAGTTGGTGGCCAGTACCTCCTCTGCTTTCATAATGACTCACTACTTACCCCTTCTCTCCTCTCCTCCCTCTGGCGCCTCTTCTCCTTCGCTTTTTCCCATGCTCCACACTCCTCTTCTTTCACATTCCTTTTTCTTTAGCCCTTTACCTTCCCTATCAATCACCCCCCAGTTTCTCACCTCATTTTCCCTAAACCACTCATTTCTTTCCCCCTAACCTGTTTTAATTTATCACCTTCAGGGATTCCCAACTTGGGGTCCCCCTCAGATAACGGTGGAGGTCCATTGCATAAAAAAGGTTGGGAACCCCTGTAGAATCCAGCTTGCAATTTTCCCCCTACCCCACACCTAATATTTTGGCTTCTTTCCCCTTCCTTTCCAGTCCTGAGGAAGGGTCACAGCCTGAAACGTTGACTGTTTATTCCCCTCCATAGCTGCTGCCTGACCCGCTGAGTTCCTCCAGCATCTTGTGTGTGGTCCCTCACTGTTTCCCCTCTTATATCACAAAGTATGAGCAAGCTGCACTCTGAAAAACAGTGTTTTTATTACACATTTTTAAATATCAAAAAACATAATTGTTGAGTTATCATAAATACTGCCAGCACTGGTTAATCTTTATGATGATCTTCCTCTTAAGCCACAAAAGGGTCTTTTTAAACAATGCACAATAAGCGTTTATTATTTGTTTACTTTTACACATAAATCTGCTTGTAGTGATAATGTCACTTTTATTTGTTTAGAGATAATGTATGGAACAGGCCCTTCCAGCCCACCATGCCACTCAGCAACCCACTGATTCAATCAGAGCCTAATCACAGGACCAATTTACAATAACCACAGATTAACCAGTACGCCTTTGGACTGTGGGAGGAAACTGGTGCACCAGGAGGAAAACCACATACACACGAGAACAACACAAACTTTCTTACAAAGCACACATAACCAGAACTCCAACCTCTGATGTTCCAAGCTGTAATAGTGTTGCGCTCACTGCTAGGCTACCATGGCTACTACTTTGAGCACTGTTTAATCAATTTTCTTTTTAACAGTTCTTCATTTTCCTTCCACGTCAGCCTCAGAAAAACTGATTTTATTTCAAGCATTCCTGGCTCACAAGTTTCCATTGTGTCACTATTTCACTTTCTTTCCCAATACTGTAAAAATCCATCATCTCCCTTGTGTTTGTGTCTGAGCAAAAGCTGCCACAAAGTTGGTAGTTCTTGTGTCTCCAGTAAGCTATAGTTCAAAGTCTGACATCAGAGAGCAGTGCACAAAATTTAGGCTAACATTCCAGTGCAGCCCTATGAGGTTTTCCTTCAGCGAGAATTTTGTGTACAAGATACTATGAGGCATAGATCGGGTTGATAGCCAGAGACTTTCTCCCAGGGCAGAAATGGCTAATAAGGGGCGTAATTTTAAGGTGATTGAAGTATAGGAGGGGGATGTCCAAGGTGGTTTCTCTTTACACAGTGGTGATTGCTTGGACAATCTACCAGGGGTAATGGTAAAGGCAGACATATTCATCATCACTATGTGCCATGTCATATGACAATGGTTTGCCATTGCCTTCTTCTGGGCAGTGATTTCACAAGATGGGTGACCCCAGCCATTATCAATATCCTTCAGATTGTCTACCAGGCATCTGTGGTTACATAACCAAGACTCCAAGAAATTCTTAAGATAGGGACATGAATGATAGAAATGTGGAGGGTTATGTAGGAGAAGGGTTAGACTGATCTTAAAGTAGGTTAAAAGGTTGGCACAACACTGTGGGCCAAAAAGCCTATACTGTGCTGTGATGTTCTATGTTCTCACTTGACTGGTGATCAGCCTGTAAATGTTTATCAAAATCCTGGAGGATTCCTGCTCCTTCCATCTATCCTGCAGGGTAGTAACACACATCAATCACTGGAGTGCTAACCTTGCATTCATTGTTCAGGCATTGGAGAAGTCCCGCATACCGTAACTTAGGTCTCTGCTCTTCAGTTAGTCATACTTAAGAGGGGGAGATTGTGCTGCTCCAGTCTTATCAGTTCCAACCACTGTGCCAGTCAAAAAAAAAAATCATTGATTTGAATCAGAATGTTTATTGAAGAGACCAAGAGTGATCCAATTCTCTTTATGAAACAGCAAAAGTACTTCATTTTTATTCCCTTCCCTGTCACTCAAAGCCTGCAATTTACCAAATGAAGCAAGAACAAACTAGAACTAATCCTAAATAGTAGAACAGGGACTGGATTGCTATGGCTCTGTAGTTAGACACTTTATGGTCCACAAAGACAGGGATTATTTCTGTACTGTTATGGCCCAATGATTCTCTTCATGGTCCTTCATTACCTGTATCATATTCATAGCACACTGAATTTTTTTTTAAAAGCCTTGCACATTAACCAAGAGATAGGAAATGATGCAAAAATATTAACTAGAATGAAGAAATGTAGATGGTTATTTTAGATCATTTTCCATATATAGCATTAAGTTATATTATTATCATTTATTCATATTGCCTCTCAGCAAAGTTATCCTAATTTGCATTTTCCAAGGAGTGAGCCATGCAAATATTCATAAAAATTCATAAGCATTTGAATAAAGGATTTTCATTGAAAACAACCATCAATGTAAGGACACTGAATGTTTAGAAAGCAATGGTTGCATGAAGACAATTTAGTTAATCAATTAATCTTACTTTCCAGTCATCAAATTCAAATATTAAGCCAAGCTTTCCCTTGAAGTCAAACTCTAGTTCAATCTGAGCTCATCACCATGTGAGCCTTGCCCAAAATGGCAAAGCACAGCCAGAAGAAATAACTACTTTGCAATCTGTCATCCTAATCTGGGAGAATGGTCTTCATGTCCATAATCTATAGATAACAGCATAATTTTGCAGCCATCCCCATCCCCAACTTCCATTCAAGTATAAAGAGGAAAGAGCCTTAACAGTGTTGATGAGCAGAAGGATCTCAAATCCAAGTTCATATCTCCTTGGAAGTGGCTACAAAGATTGACAGGGTTGTTAAGAAGGCATATGGCATGCTTGCTTTATTAACCCAGGCACCGAGCTCAAAAGTCAGGAAGGTACATTGCAGCTTTATAAAACTCCAGAAGTACTGCTTACAGTTCTGGCCCCCTGGCCGCCCTATTATAGGAAGGGTGCCATGGCTTTGGACAGAGGTTTACCAGGATGCTCCCTGGATTAGAGGACATGTGCGATAATAAGAGTTTGGACAAACTTGGATTGTTTTCTCTAGAGCAACAGAGGCTGAAAGGAGATCTGATAGAGGTTTATAACATTATGAGAGACAGAGGTAATAGCATCTTTTTTCAAGGTTGAAATGTTTAATACCATAGGGCATGCATTTAAGGTGGGAGGGGGGTGGTAATTTCAAAGAAGATGCAAGGGGCCATTTTTCCCCCTGAGTGCCTGAAATCGTGGTAGAGACAGATGCATTAGAGAATTTTAAGATATATTTTGATAGGCACACAAATGTGAGGAAAATGGAAGGATATGGACATTGAGTTGGCAGAAGGGATTAATTTACTTGGCCATTTGATTACAAATTTAATTGGTTTGGCAAAGCACTGTGGACCAAAGGGCCGGTTCCTGTGCTGTATTGTTCTATGTTCTACCCCAACCCAGTCGGAAGACGCACACCAGTCCTCGAAGGGTTGGCAGTGGAAAGGGTGAGCAGCTTCAAGTTTCTGGTTGTTAACATCTCTGAAGGTGTATTCTGGCCCAACATACAAAGAAGGCACGCCAGCAACTATACCTCATTAAGAGTTTAAGGAGATCTGGTATGACATCAAATGCTCTGGTAAATTTCTACAGGTGTACTATGGTGACTATTTTGACTGGTTGCACAGGTACAGAGGCACAAGATCAGAAATGGCTGCAGAACATTGTAAACTTAGCCAGCTATGTCATGGGCAGTAGCCTCCCATTTTCAAAGGTTATTGCTCAAGAAGGGTGCATCCATCACTATGGACCCTCACAATCCAGGACAATCCCTGAAGACTGACTCTCGAGGTTTTAGGAACAGCTTCTTCCCCTCTGCCATCACTAAACTCTTCTCAGGCTTCTAGCCGAGTATAGTCTGTAACCGGCTGGAAGCCTGAGAAGAGTTTATTTGTCACATACACACCAGGAAAGCACTAGATCCTTTTTCACTACCTCACTGTTTCTCTCTCTTTTTGCACTATTTACACTCATGGTCAAATTATTAGGCACACCTGCTCTTAAGTGCATATATCTAATCAGCCAATCATGTGGCACTAACTCAATGAATAAAAACACGCAGATATGGTCAAGAGGTTTAGTTGTTCAGACCAAACATCAGAATGGTGAAAAAAATGTTAATAAATTTCACATCACATGCCGGTGATAATAAACCTGATTGATTCTGAAATGTGATCCACGTGACTTTGATCTTGGAATGATTGATGGTGCTAGACGGCTGGTTTATGTATGTCAGAAACTGCTGGCATTTTGGGATTTTCATGCACAAGAGTCTCTAGAGCAGGGGTTCCCAACTTTTCTGTTAATGCCACGGACAAATACCATTAAGCAAGGGGTCCGTGGATTCCCACTAATTGAGGTGGGTTAAGCAAACATAGGTGATGCACAACTCAGTGCATGCAACTATTAAACCACAAGGCAAACTGGATATGGCCTACACAGGGGCAGCAGTTAACTATGAATCACACTGTCAAATTCACCAGTGGTGAGACTTATCATCATCAATGATGAGATGCCCTAGATGGAAGAGCTGGAAGAGCTCAAGGCCTGGTGCCAGGCAATTAATCACTTCCTCAGTGTCAATGTCAACAAGACAAAGAAGATGGTTATCAACTTCAGAATAACTCACACCACTCACAACCCTCTTCATATCAGCAGCATTATCTCACACAACCTCTCATGGTTCGAGACCACAATCTGCACAACAGGGAAGCTCATCAAGAGCTCTACTTTCCAAGGAGGCTGAAGAGAGTTGAGCCATACACGTCCATATTCACGTCATTCTACAGATGCGCAGTAGAGAGCATCTTAACCAGCTATGTAGTACAGAAACTGTATTGTAGCAGACAGGAAGGCTCTACAACAGACAGTCAAATTGCCAACGCATCACCAGCCTGGCCGCCATCAAGGCTGGGTGTGGGGGTGTGTCTGTCTGTGTCTGTCCCACTCCATTCAGGAAGGAGGCTATGTAGCATCCATGTCATGACTACCAGACTAAAAATCAATTACTTTCCCCAAGCAACAACACCTCTACCCACTAACACACCCCTCCACACCCCCAACCACCACTACTTTAGCATTTCCAGTCAGTCACCTTGCATCACTTTATGTACATACAATCTACATATACAAGCTATCTTATGTATTTATATTTATTGTTTTTTAATTATTGTACTCTTTTTCTTATTATGATTTTGTGTTGCATCAGAGCCAGAGTAACAATTAATTTGTTCCCTTTTATACTTGTGTACTGGAAATGACATTAAACACATTTGAATTTTGGACTCTATGCAAGGTTGGTGAACCATGGGTACCGTTGGTATTGTTAATACGAGAGATCCAACCAGGCCCAGAATCAGACCCATTCACTGTTAGATCACTGGCAGTCCCAGATAGGCAGGAAGGCAGAGGGGGCAGCATTGCTCTGCTGTAAAAAATGAAATCAGAATCATTAAAAAGCGGTAACAGAGTTGGAAGGTACTGAATTGTCATAGATAGAGCTGAAGAACTGCAAGGCTAAAAAGACTGATGGCATTTGTATACAGAACCCCAAACAGTAGTAAGGATGTGGCCTACAAATTACAATGGGAGATAGTAAATGCATGCCAAAAGGGCACTGTTACCAATAATCATGGGGGACTTCAATATGCAAGTAGATTGGGGAAATCATGTTGGTGCTGGATTACAGGAGGGAGAATTTCTAAAGTGCCTATGAGATGGCTTTTTAGAGAAGCTTGTGGTTGAGCCCACTACTGGATCGGCTATTCTGGATTGGGTTTGTGCAATGAACCAAAATTCATCAGAGAGCTTAAGGTAAAAGAACCTTTATGGTAAAGTGTCATGATTGAATTCACCCTGAAATTTCAGATGCATCAGTATTACAGTGGAGTAATGGGAATTACAGAGGCACGAGAGAAGAGTTTGCCAGAACTGATTGAAAAAGAATACTGTCAGGGATGACAGCAGAGCAGCAACGGTTGGAATTTCTGGAAGCAAATCAGAAGGCACAGGATATATACATCCCAAAGAGGAAGTAGTATTCCAAAGGAAAGGTGACACAACCGAACCGTAGCTAATAAGAGAAGACAAAGCCAACATGAAAGCCAGAGGGCATTTAATAGAGAAAAAATTGGTGCATTGTTAGAAGATTGGGAAGCTTTTAAAGGCAATTAAAAAGTCATAAACAAGGTAAAGATGGAATACAATTGCAAGTAAGCCAATAATATTAAAGAAGATACCAGAAGTTTCTTCAAATACATGAAGTATAAAAGAGAGGCGAGAATGGATATCAGACCGCTGGAAAATAATGCTTGAGAGGTAGTAATGGGTGACAAGGAAATGACAGACGATTATGTTATATGATTTTACGTCAATAATTTGGATAAGGAATTGATGGCTTTGTTGCAAAATTTGCAGAGAATATGAAGATAGGTGGAGCTGCAGGTAGTTTTAAGGAAGTAGAAAGGCGACAGAACTTACATTAGGAGAAAATGGAATATGGTGTCAAGAAGTTTGTGGTCATACATTTTGGTAGAAATAATGAAAGGGTTAACCATTTATTTTAAATGGAGAGAAAATATAAAAAACTGAGGTGCAAAGGGACTTGGGAGTCCTTGTGCAGGTTTCCCTAAAGATTGATTTGTAGGTTGAGTATGTGGTGAGGAAGGCAAATGCAATGTTAGCATTCATTTCAAGAGGACTAGAAAATAAAAGCAAAGATGTAATGTTGAGACTTTATAAAACACTGGTAAGGCCTCACTTGGAATATTGTGAGCAGGTTTGGGCCCCTCATCTTAGAAAGGATGTGCTGAATCTAGAAAGGGTTCAAAGGAGGCTCGCAAAAACGATTCCAGGATTGAATGGCTTGCATATGAACAGCGTTTGATAGCTCTGGGCCTGTATTCACTAGAATTCAGAAGAATGAGGCGTGACCTCATTGAAACCTATCAAATGGTGAAAAGACCTGATGGAGTGGATGTGGAGAGGACATTTCCTTTGGTGGGAGTCTAAGATCAGAGAACACAGCCTCAGAATAGAGAGGCATCCTTTTAGAACAGAGATGAGGAGAAATTCCTTTAGCAAAAGCAGCGAATCTGTGCAAATATTTGCACAGGCAGCTGTGGAGGCCAAATCTTTATATATATTTAAGGCACAGGTTGATAGGTTCTTGATTGGTCAGGGCATGAACGGATATGGGGAAAAGGCATGAGATTGGACCTGAGGGAAAAACAGGATCTGACATAATGAAACAGCAGAACAGACTTGATGGGCCAAATAGCCTAATTCTATTCCTATATCTTGTGGTCTTATACCCTGAATAGGGGTTGATAGAGAGAAAAGGGGATCCTGTTCTACCATGGTCTGTGTCTGTAATTATATATAAAATTACAGACCACAAATCTATTTATCATATATAGACACTGCATATGATACATAAAGTGTACTATATAGAGAGTTCTAGCGACATTTTCATCACATTTAAACACTGAATTTTGCAGGAATCTGACCTCTGGGAAGAGATACTTGCATTGATGAAGGCAAAGTTCCAGAATCAGAACTATTATAATATAATCTGCTTTAGTCATTGGAAGAATTCTTTTCTCTTCTAAACAACGCAACGGGGTCTTCTTTGTCCATACAAGAAAACAGGTGGGACATTGGTACATCACATCACACTAAAAAGACGGCAGTATGGCAACAATAAAGTATTGAACATGGAGCTCAGGGCTTAATGCACAACTTTTCTGCTTCAGAAGAGAGAATCTCAAAGTTGTATAATGTATACATACTTTGACAATAAATGCACTTTGTTACCATTCAGACATAGCCAACAGAGAAGCGAGGTCACCACTTTTCATCTTCCAAATGTTTTTTTTTTGATTAATCACTGCTTTTGTAATGCAGCTAAGATTTGACAATATTTCTGCACAAAAGACTGTTAAAGTTGTGTAGACAAAGCCAACAATAACAATGAAGGACGACTTCATACAGAAACAAGAATTACTTATCCAGAAGATACTAGTGGACCTAAACTATACAAAGTTCAAAGTAAATTTTATTATCAGAGTACATGTATGTCACCACATACAACTCTGAGATTCATTTTTCTGCAGGCATACTCAGCAAATCTATAGAATAGTAACTATAACAGGATCAAGGAAAGATCAACCACAAGACAACAAACTGTGCAAATACAAATATAAATAAATAGCAATAAATAATGAGAACACGTGATAACAAGATAAAAAGTCCTTAAAGTGAGATCATTAGTTGTGGATACATCTCAAAGGATGGGCAAATGAGTGAAGCTATCCCCTTTTGTTCAACGGTTGCGGGGTAGAAACTGTTCTTGAATCTGGTGGTGCGAGTCCTGAGGCTCCTGTACCTACTACCTGATAGCAAAAGCAAGAAGAAAGCATGGTGTGGGTGGTGAGGACCCTTTGATGATGGATGCTACTTTCCTACAGCAGTGTTTCATGTAGATGTGCTCAATGGTTGGAAGGACTTTACCCATGATGCACTGGGCCAAATCCACTACATTTTGTAGGATTTTCCGTTCAAAGTCGTTGGCGTTTCCATATGGATATTGTAAGAACATGACCTCACTCAGTTCTACATTCGCTATTAGTAGCCTGCTGACACACACGATTCCAAACAGAAATCAGTAAGACACTGCAGGATGCCAGTGGGACTGCATCCTATCAAGGATATTTTTTAAATGATTTATGATAATAAAGAAGTTTCACAACCATCAGTTTAATCTTCTCAGAAAGAAATGCCTCTGGGACCCACCTGAACAATTTCCAGGCATCCCAGGAGAAGCGTAGGTGTCCCTGGACCCCGGTTAACGAAAGCTCTTGCAAAGTCCAGCTTTCCTGTCACATGGTGCAAAAAAAGAGAAACTTGCATTTATTTAGCGCCTTGCACAACCTCAGGATCCCCAAAGTGCCGGCAGAGTCGATGAAGTACTTTTGAAGCAAAGTTACTGAGGTCAGTTTATTTAGTGACCGGTCGTGCAAACAATAATGTGCTAGCATACAAATAACCTGGCTTTACAGCTCAAGGAACAAATGTTGGCTAGGCCATCAAGATAACTCCCCTGCTCTTCTTCAAAACAGTGCCAAAGAACCTTTTACATCCAACTTTGGAAGGAGGTATGGTCTCTGTTGAAAGGCTCATTTCTGGAGTGGAATTTGTACATTCTCAATCTCAGGAAATAGTGCTACCTAAACTACAAAGGCACACACCTTGGAGAAAAATGGCAGAGCTGAACAAAGCAACTCCAGATTTTAACTCTGGTCCAGGACCCCAGACCCACTACCTATGGGTTTCTTAACTTGCAGAGAAGGTTAGACAGGAATCACTTGGCAAATCCTCATTAATTCTGCCAAATTCTGAGGTATACAAAATGAGGGGTATCGATAGGGTAAATGCAAGCAGGCTGCATCCACTGAGGTTGGATGACACTAGAACTAGGTAGATTAATAGTTCAGCATGGACCAGATGGGCCAAAGAGCCTGTCCCTGTGCTGCAGCGTCCTATGTCGGTGGCAGGGTAGAGATACATTTGTACCAAAAGAGGTGCAAGGTGCTCCTTCCCTCCACCAGCTTGCAGGTCACTCTTGAGCAAGGTGTATCACCTGCTCAGTACCCCACCCCACCCCACCCCCACTAATCTGGGTCACGTGAAGCCATGGCAGCAGGTGGTGGATGATCATATGGATAGTGCACATCACAAGTCCAGGTTATATGACCACTGACACCAGACGGACAATCTCTAAAGAGTATTGACAATGGCTGGGGCCACCCGTCTTGTAAAGACACCACCCAGAAGGCGGCCTTAGCAAATTTTTCTACAAAACCATTACGGTCATGGTTAGAGAAAATAATAGCAGAGTGACAGATTAAAGGCAGATGGAAGTCCATAACTGCCCACGTCATATAATGCAGTACATCCAGCCAGCAAAGTCCCCATCACTTGAAGGAGGTAACGCAAACAACCCCAGTGTATGCTGAATCAGCACACGCTCTCAAAAGTAAGTTTGCCCAGTTTCACTTAGCTTAGATGAGACACAATTTCTGGAGACATTTGTCTTGCTACCGCTACACATTTTATATGCCAGTGCCACAGACTAAGAAGTCAGAAAACTGCAGCACATGAAAACAGGCCCTTCAGCCCATCTAGTCCATTCCAGCCTGATCTCGTGCCTAGTCCTATTCACCTGCCCCAGGCCATATTCCCCCAAATCGTTCCCATCCAAATACTTATCAGGTCAGAAAAATGCAGGAACAAGAACATTCCTTCTTTAATAGATATAAGAAGAGGTTTGATCAATAAGTTTTCAGTTGACACAAAGATTGTGGTGTAGTCTTGCCGAGGTAGTCTTGGGCTATAGTACACTAATGATCAGTTGGCAATTTGGGCAAGGTGATGGTAGATGGAATTTCACCCTCATGTGAGGTGATGCACTTTAGACCTAAAAAGGGTGGGATATATACCACGAATGGTAGGGCCCTGGGGAGTAATGACAAACAAAAGGATTTTAGTGTACAGGTTCAAAGAGTCCCAGGGTTGGCAGCACAGGATGGTGAAGACAACATCTGGGATGTGTGCCTTCATTAGTCAGAGCATAGTGTATAAAAGCATGGAGGACTTAGTACAATTTTAAAACATTGGTTAGCCCACAACTGGTATACAGCCTCATGGTACACCTGTGCTAATGGAGGTTGTGGAGATGTTATTGCCTAACCAAACAGATTGGGGTGTGCAAATGAGGAAATCAGGATCCAACTGCACAAGGAGATACTGAGGCCAAGGTCTTGAAACTTATTGATTGAAATTTTGCCAAGATGGCGCCAGTGAACCAAAGTTGCAGGCTGCTTACAAAACTTCTAAATATACCCTCTTTTGAATTAATCTCACTGCAATACGCAGCATGTAATTTCCATTTAAGCAATGTACTTTTGAACCATCTTAATGAATTAACGATTTCATGATCTTTTGAAGGACTCAGTGTACTTAACTCTCAAGTATGCAGGAACGGCACCCTTAGGCGGACAAAGGTGCATCCCCACTGCTGGAAGAGAGGGAGGAGGGGAGGATTCCAAGCTAGGTTGAAAGGCCAAGCAAGAGAAGTTCCTCTGTGTAGTATCCCGTTAGCAAATGTACAGTTACTAGAGAACAAGACTGAGGCCTAAGGACAAGATTGGTGTATCAGAGGGGAATGAGGAATTGCTGCATTACGTGTTTCATGGAGGCATTATCCACTTGAACCCTTCCGATTCGGCGATCATACCTGAAAGCTTCTCGACACAAAGGATGAACCAAACTGCTAATTCAGAGAAGGCAAAACTTGGGGGGTTATGTTTCATGATAAACTGTTGGTGGTGCTCAGATGCAACAACCTTGGTCTTGCCGTACGTTTGCTCCTCCAACCTGAAGCATCTAACAACTAAGTGCCAACTTTTCTACTTACCAAGATAGTTCTCCCCCGTGATCCCAACCGCAGTTTACATACAGCCAAAAGCTGACATTAATTAGGCATACTACGGTTAGGAATGCATACCATTCCATTCCTATACTGCCTTTCAGGAGATCTGACCATTTGACTTTCCCACTCCTACCTGCATACAGTCAGAAGCTAAAGAGCAAGGCTCCAAGGATAAGGAGGCAGAGGAGTAGATATGGGATTGCTTTGAGTCGGCTGTAAACTGGGAAGATTTGGGGGGGGGGGGGCAGGGGAAGAGATACCGGTATATTGGTGGTCAACAGAGACCACTAAAGTCAATAAGCTCCAAGATCTAGGCCTCAGTATGTCCTTGTGCAACTGTATCCTCAACTTTTTCACTTTCAGACCCCAGTCAGATCAGAATAGCAACATTTCCTCCACAATCACCATCAGCACAGGTGTACCACAAGGCTGTGTGCTTAGTTCCTACTCTACTCACTTTATACTTATGACTGTGAGGCTAAGTACAGCTCCAATATCATATTTCAGTTTGCTGATGATTAACTATCATTGCCTGAATCAAAGGTGGTGGCAAATAGCATATAAGAGGGAGATTGAAAATCTAGCTGAGTGCTGCCACAACCACCTCTCACTCAATCCCAGCAAGACTAAGGAGCTGATTATTGACTTCAGGAGGCACAGACCATGCACCAGTCCTCATTGGGGGATCTGAGGTAGACAGAGTCAGCAACTTTACCAGTGCAATTACTAAGAAAATACTAAGAAAACCTCTACATCCTTATAAGTTTGCAAAGATCTGGCATAACACCTAGAACTCTGGCAAACTTACAGATGTCCAATGGTGCAAGCTTCACTTACTCCATCACTGAAATGTTCCAATAACCTATGGACTCACTTTCAAAGGCGCTTCATCTCATGCTATCAATATTTATTGCCTATTTATTGATTTTCTTTTTCTCTTTCGTATTTGCACAGTTGTCCTTTGCACATTGGGTGCTTGTCCATCTTGTTGTGTGTGGTCTTTCACTGATTCAATTGTGTTTCTTGAAGTTTCTTATGCACACCCACAAGAAAATGAATTTCAGGGTTGTATATGGCAACATATATATACTTTGATAATAAATTTATTTTGTACTGTGTTTAGTTCAAACCTCCACACAATGGTAGGAAAGACCATGAGAGGGTGCAGAGGAGAATCAACAGGACATTGCCTGGACAGGCTGGGTTTGCTTTCCTTTATGTAGCAGAGGTTAAAGGGGTCCTAACAGAGTCACATAGCAATACAGCAAAGATACAGACCCTTCAGCCCAACTAGTCCTTGCTGATCACATTGGCCACGCAACTAGTCCCCACTTCCTCCATACACCCCATTTCTCCAAAGCCCTGCCCCTCCACGTGCTTCTTAAATGATACCACTATAGCTGTCGCAACCACTTTCACTTGCAGTGGCAGGTCATTCCATACATTCATTACCCTTTGTGTAAAAAAAATTGTCCCTCAGGTCCCTTTTAAACCTTTCCCCTCTCATCCTACATACATGGCCTCTAGTTTTAGACTCCATTACCCTGGGGAAAAGACAGTTATCATCCACTTTATCTATGCCACTCATAATTTTGAACACAAGGTCACTCCTCTTTCTCCTACTTTCCAAGGAAAAAAGACATAATGTCACCAAACCTCTCTATAACTTAGGCCCTCTGTTCCTGGCAACATCCTTGTAAATCTTTTCTCAACTCTTTTCATATTAACCATGTCTTTCGTATAAAAGGGCAACCAAAACTATACACTGTACTGTGTGGCCTCAGCAATGACTTACACAATTGGAACAAAATCCATATTATTTATATAAATATCAAATGAGTCAATTTTGAATCCACATCACCAGCTCTCCCTGGATTCTGTGGGACCTAACCTTCCACACCAGCCTGCCATGCAGGACCTTGTTGAAGCCCTTACTAAAGTATGGTATATGAAAGTATGAGAGGGATAGATAGAGTAAATACCTAGAGATGTCAAAGACTAGCGTACATAGTTTTAAAGCAAGTTCAGAAAGGATGAAGAAATCTTTCATCCAGAGATTGGTTACAACCAGGAAAATTTGCCTGATAAGGCAGAGACTCTCAAGACATCTTAAGAAGCATCTCATCAGGCACCTGAATCATCAAGATATTGTCGGTTACAGACCAAGTACTATAAATGGGAAAAACAAAAGTCTACAGATGATGGAATCCAGAGCAATAACCAAATTGCTGAAGGAACTCAGTGGGCCCAACAAGCATCTGTGTAGGGGGAAGAATTATCAATGTTTCAGGTAGAAATCCTGCATTGGGATTAGTATATGTACATGATGGTCAATGTGAAAATAATCAACTACTGGGTCTTTTTTCTGTATTAAATAATACAACAGATGGGCTCCAGTCATTTGCCTCAGACACTGAGATAAACATATCAGACAACAGGCAATGATCTTTACAAAGTGGGTCCTTCTTTCCATGGCTATAAGGTCAATTACTATTTACTCTGAGCAATATGTCATGAGATTTCACATAGACAAATAATATCATTTTTTAAAAATTAATACTCAGAATCAAAATGAAATTGTATGGGGTCTCAGCTTCAGTATCTGCCAATATACATTTCAGTCAATAAGTCCTACTTTGAGATCCTGTAAATCTTGACTATTGCTAGGCAACAACATGGTAACCAGGTGAGTTCAGCTCAAGAGAAAATTCAGCTCAATACCCCTCTACTTTCACCTCATCAGGCAGGTGATCCCAGGTTAGAAGGGTTGCATTCCTAGAGAACTGTCTGTAACTCCACATTATACACAGAGATGCTTCTTACATGATGCTTAACACTCATATTAAAACACTTTATCAGTGATGAGAAAGTGATCCATTGTTTACCAACTGAGGCCAACATTAAACTGGGAGATGATAGTCATGGCATGTTCAAAATAAATAAAAAATTCTCTCATTTTTTAGTTTCAGTACTGTGGGCAGTAAGACTTGGATATGATGTCACGGGTTACAGACACAGCGATGTTCCTCCATTGCATCCTCTCTGCAGTCTGTGAACATGTGAACAGAGAGTAGCCCTGCTGCACTCTTAGTCGCAGGGCAATTTCTCTGACTCACAGGCTCAAGGATTAGGAGAGAGTTTAGGAAATGGTGTTATCAGGGGAAGGGATAGGATTCAAGGATTGGGGTTCTTGGAAGAAAGGTGGTATAAAAGGACTTTAGTAGTTTGTTCAGAAGATTAGGGAGGGCAAAGGAGGAATTTGTCTTGACAGTACAGTGTGGCTGTGCTATTCATCTGTGAGGCATTTTCTCTGATGTATCGTTTTGTAGGAAACCACGACCAGATTCTTATAATAATCCCTTGGCTTTTACTTCAACTATTTCACCATGCTAGCCCCCAAACTCCTTTTACACCAACACACACACAAAATTCTGGAGGAACTCAGCAAGTCAGACAGCATCTATGGAGAGGAACAATCAATCAACATTTCAGGTTGAGACCCTTCATCAGGACCACACTTCTACACCAATGAGAAATGCATGGTGAAACTATCATAATTCTTAAACTCCTGCTCAGGAAGCATAAGAAACTAATCTTTACTACAGTGAAAATTGCATTTAAACACCTCAATCTCAGTCCTACTTGAAGCAAACCTCCTCATCTCTGAAGTGGGCAGCTCAATTTGCTACAGTTACAGGCTCCTGGTACAAGGTTATTGATGCTATGGGCTAACCCCAGGTACCATATGGCCAGCGACGAGACCTCAACTCTCTCTACATTACGTGAAACGTTTGAAGACCCATTCTGTTGATAGCAAATCAATAACCAAAGCAATTAAAGAAAGGTCTGCTGCAGATGGGTTCTATGCAGGATATGGCACTTCTGACCTTGTTTTAAAAATATGTAACCTTTATCATCCAGTTAAACTGTGAGTGTCATTGGTGGGTATAGTGGAGGGAGAGAGTAAAAGACGTTGAACATACAGGTAATCTTACATTATGGGAGAGTTGCAGTTTTAGAAAATGGTCCATATTGCAATTTTCTGCTGTGCAGTTTTGTATCATTGGTATATGCATCAAAGACTTGATTTGAAAATAATATTCTGTATCTCAAAATTTTTGGATAGCACTCTAAATTCTATTAAGAGTGAATTTCCATTGCCTAAATGGCTATAAACTGAGAAGATTTTAAGGGGGTCGGGTATATTGTATATTGATGGGCAACAGAGACCATTAAGGTCAACAACCTTCAAGCCCTTGGCCTCAATACCTCCTTGTGCAACCGTATTCTCGATTTTTTTTCACTTGCATTCCTGTCAGCTTGGATTGGCAACAACATCTCCTCCACAATCTCCATCAGCACAGGTGCACCACAAGGCTGTGTGCTTAGTCCCCTGCTCTACTTGCTTTACACTTGTGACTGAAGTTCAGTAAAGCTCCAATGTCATATAATCGGTGTGCTAACAAAACACTGTCACTGGCCAAATCAAAGGTGGTGATGAAGCAGCATATCAGAAGACTGAAAATCTGGCTGACTGGTGCCACAACATCTCATGCAATGTCAGCAAAACCAAACTGCAGATTATTGACTACAAAAGGAAAAAGCAGGTCCTCATCAGAGGTGGAGAGGTGGAGAGGCAGCTTTAAATTCCTTCCCATTATCATTTCAGAGGATCTGTCCTTGGCCCAGCATGTAATACCATGACAAAAAAAAACACAACAGTGCCTTACTTTATTAGAATTTTGTGAAGATTCAACATGTCATCTAATACCCTGACAAACTTTGACAGATGTGCGGTGGAGAGAATACTGGTCGATTGCATCAGAGCCTGATAGGGAAACTCCAATGTCCCTGAAAGGAAAAGCCTACAGAAAGTAGTTGATACAGACCATCCATCATAGGTAAAGTGTCTCTACCATTGAGCGCATCACAAGAAGCACTGTCGCAGAAAAGCAGCATCCATCATCAAGGACCCCCGCCATCCAGGCCATGTTCTCTTCTTGCTGTTGCCCTCAGGGAGGTGGATACAGGAGCCTCAGGACCCACACCACAAAATTCAAGTACAGTTATTACCCCTCAAACATCAAGCACTTGAATCAGTGGGAATAATTTCACTCACCCCAAAACTGAACTGTTCCTTGAACCCAACAAATCATTTGAGGACTCTTCACCTCATATCCTTGATGTTTATTATTTATTTATCATTATTATTTTGTTTGTGTTTTTCTTTTTGTATTTGCACAGTTTGTGGTGATTGCACATTTTCATGTCTTGTGTGTGTTTTTATAGATTCCATTGTTTCTTTATTCTACTGTAAATGCCTGCAAGAAAATGAATCTAAGGGGAGTATATGGAGACATATATAATACTGTGATAATAAATTTACGATGAACTTTTATTTGAACCAAATTTCTTCCAATATCCCGATTGTTCACCACAGCTGCACAAGTCTGTGTAACAGTCTGAAGGTTGCAGTAATAAATGTTGGACTCAATGCACACTTCCAGTAAAGAAAATCAGATTCAGATAGGAAAAGTCCATTTCCCTAGTACATTAATTTCCAACACAGTATTCACTGTACCAGAAGTTCTCCAGACACTGAGGAACAGATTTTTTACATTGTTAACTCGCAAATCTCTGCGTCTGCTACTCTGCCTTCCTGATCTCCTTTCAAGCCTTCATCTCATTTAAGCAATTATCTACCACTGTGGAAATACAGAGACCGGTGCAGGTCAAATCCTTGTATCAGGTACAAATAGACTCAATTAATACAGAAAACAGTTCAAGCACCAGACAGCACTGTTGCTAGGAGCCATCAATTGGAAAGGCAGTTTAGTCCTATTTGAGACAGCTAAATCATAGTGTTCATAAGCTTTAATTATTATATGGCAAAAATTGCTATTTGCCCCTTTAAAGAAAACATCCAGGTGTATGGGGACCTTCGTGAGAAGGTGGCTTTCAAAATAGTGAAATACACTGAGGCCATTTTATTACGTACAGGAGCAGAATCCTGAGCGGTCTGTGCTGCTGTAACCCATCCATTTCAAGGTATGACATGTTGTGCATTCAGGGATGCTCTTCTGCACACCACTGCTGTAATGCATGGTTATTTGAGTTACTGTCATCTTCCTGTGAGCTTGAACCAGTCTGGGCATTCCCTCTGACCTCTCTCATTAACAAGGCATTTTCGCTCACAGATCTCCCATTCACTGGATTTTTTTTTTTGGTTTTTGCACCATTGTCTATAAACTCTGGAGACTATCGTGCATGAAAATCCCAGATCAGCAGTTTCTGAGATACTCAAACCAACCCATCTGGCACGAACAATCATTCCACGGTCAAAGTCACTTAGATCATGTTTCTTCCCCATTCTGATGTTTGGTCAGAGGAACAACTGAACCTCTTGACCTTGTCTGCATGCTTTCATACATTGAGTTGTTGCCACATGACCGACCAGTCAGATATTTGCATTAGTAAGGTGTACAGGTGTACCTAATAATGTGACCACTGATTGTAGTTTTCATTATTTTCCCAAACGGAACAAATTACCTCAAATCATAAGATAGAATCTATAATAAAGGATTTATTAACAAAATTCTGGGAAAAGAATCACACACAAAATGCTGGAGAAACTGAACAGTTCAGGCAGCATCTATGCAAGAGTAAATAGTTGACATTTTGGGCTGAGACCCTTCATTAGGAGTGAGAAGGAAGATGCCTGAATAAAAAGATGGGTGGAGGGGAAAGAGGCCAGCTGGCACTTGATAGTGAAGTCAGGTGGGTGTGAAAGATCAAGGGCTAGAGAAGATAGAAATCTGATAGGAGGAGAGTGGACAATAGAAGAAAGGGAAAGAGAAGAGGTCCCAGGGGAAGTAATATATAACCATATAACAATTACAGCACAGAAACAGGCCATCTTGGCCCTTCTAGTCTGTGCCGAACACTTACTCTCACCTAGTCCCACCTACCTGCACTCAACCCATAACCCTCCATTCCTTTCCTGTCCATATACCTATTCAATTTTTTTTAAATGACAAAAATCAAACCTGCCTCTACCACTTGTACTGGAAGCTCGTTCCACACAGCTACCACTCTCTGAGTAAAGAAGTTCACCCTTGTGTTACCCCTAAACTTTTGCCCCTTAACTCTCAACTCATGTCCTCTTGTTTGAACCTCCCCTACTCTCAATGGAAAAAGCCTATCCACGTCAACTCTATCTATACCCCTCATAATTTTAACTACCGGTACCTCTATCAAGTCCCCCCTCAACCTTCTACGCTCCAAAGAATAAAGACCTAATTTGTTCAACCTTTCTCTGCACTTAGGTGCTGAAACCCAGGTAACATTCTAGTAAATCTCTGTAATAGGGAGATGAGAAGTAGAAGGACAGAGTGGGGTACAGAAGTAGTGGTGGAGTGGGGTGGAATTTGTTTACTGGAAGGAGAGAGGGAAAGAGAAAAAAAGAAAATTGATATTCATGCCATCATGTTGGAGAGTACCCAGACAGAATACAAGATGTTGCTCCTCCATCCTGAGGCCATGGATTGACACGTTGGCACTGAATCAAAATTAAAATGTTTGGTCACCAGGAAGTCCCACTTCTGGCAAAATGGAGCGGAGATGCTCAACAAAGCAGTCCCCCAAATTTACCATGGGTCTCACCAATGTACAGGAGGTCACATCAGGAGTATTGGACACATTAGATGCCCTAGCAGATTTACAGATAGGGTGTTGCCTCATCTGGAAGGACTGTTTGGGGCCTTGAACAGAGGTAAGGGAGGAGGTACATGGGCAGATGTAGCACTCAGGCCACTTGCAAGAATAGTGCCTGGAGGGGGAGCAATCTCTGTGGAAATTGGAGGGCGGAAGTAAGGTAAAGTTATGTTTAGTGGTGGGATCCTTTTGGAGATGCCAGAAGTTGCAAAGGATAATGTGTTGCAAATGGAGGCTGAAGGGATGGTAAGCAAGAACGAGAGAGACTCTTACATTATTAAGGTAACAGGACAATATGCTGAACGCAAATGTACAGGGAATGGAGGAGATGCAGGTGAGGGCAACACCAATAGTGGAGAGAGGGAATTCCCATTCTTTAAAGGGGAGAACATCTCTGATGCCCTGGAACAGAAAGCTGCATCCTGGGAACAGATGTGGTGGAGGCAAAGAAATTGAAAAAATGAGAATTGAGAAATTGAGAGCATTTTTACAGGAGATAAGAGTGGGAAGAGGTACAGTCGAGATAAAGTCAGAATTAAGTTTACAAAGATAGCCGTAAAGGGGCTTCAAGGAAATTTGAGCAAGCTGAGTGACTAGGTAAGAACATAAGAACATGGGTGATATAATGTAGGAAAATGGGTGTTCATCCACTTTGGTGTAGAAAACCACATAATTCTGAAATGATGAGAAACCAAACAACGTTAATGTTTAAAGGGGCTTGGTTGTGCTTGTGAACTGCAATAATAACATGAATGTGCAGTAGACATTTAGTTATATAGCACTCTTTGGCCCAGCATGCCCATGCTAAACTTTTCTAACGTACCTGTCCAGACAGGTTTTAAATGTTGTAATTGTACCTGCCTCTACCAACTCATCTATTTACCCAACACTGTAAAAAAAAAAAAAAAATTGTCTCAGTTCCCCTTAAATCTATGACCTCTAGTTTTAGACTTCCCTACCCAGGGAAAGAAACAGTGACCATCTATCTAATCTATGCCCCTCACAACAGTGTTGACATTATAGCGTAGTGTACAATGCTTTACAGCACAGGCGACCCGGGTTCAATTCCTGCTGCTGCCTACAAGGTGTTCATGCATACTCCACAGAACCACGTGGTTTTCCTCCAGTATTCTCCCACAGTCCAATGAAGTACAGGATGATAGATTAATTGGTCACTGTAAATTGACCCGTGATGAGGCTGTGATTAAATTGGGGGATTGCTGGGTGGCATAGCTCAAAGGTGTGAAAGGGCCTATTCTGTGCTGCCTGTCAAACAGTCAATAAATATATGTTTTTATAAAAATCTATAAGGTCACCCCCTAAGCTTCTTTCATATCTGGGAAAAGAGCCTACCCAGTTTCTCCATACATCTCAAGACCTCGAGACCTGGCAACATTACTGTATTGTGAATGCTTTCTGTAAACTCTCAAGCTTAGTCACATCCTTACTTTGACATGGTGACCAGAAATGCACACAAAATTCCAAGTTTAAAGTGTCCTTTACAATTGTATTATAATGTTGTATTACAAGGCAAATAAAATTGGTTATTACTGTCCGTGCAATGAGAGGCAATGAAGTTTGTCTTGCACACTGGTTATTTCTGTGCATCAAGGTAAAACAATGAACAATGCAGAATAAAGTGTAGCAGTTACAGAAAATGGTTCAGTACAGCCAAGAAGAGCCAAAAGGCCTGTTTCTGTGCTGTAATGTTCTATGGTTCTATAAGGTGCAGTGCAGGAAAACAAAGAACATAACGAGGTAAATTGTGAGGCCATAAGTCCAAATTATCGTACTAGGGAACCATTACGTATAACAACAGGGTAGAAACTGTCTTTGAACCTGGTGGTACACATTTTCAGTCTTTTGCATCTTCTCCCCAATGGAAGAGGGGAGAATAGAGATTGTTTTTATGATATAAATACAGGATAAAGAAGTGTACTAAGCCCAGACGACATCACACACAGAAAAGGCCATAGGACATTGGAGCAGAATTAGGTCATTCAGCCCAGAGTCTGCTCTGCCATTCCATCATGGCTGATTTATTATTCCTCTCTACTTCCATTCTCTTGCCTTCTCGCCATAACATTTGACATCAGCATTAGCTGAAAGACAAGTATACCAGTTAGTACTGAAATGAAGAAAAACGCCTTCACTCGGAGAATGGCGACCCTTTAGAATTCTCTATCCTGGAGAGTGTAGGCTTTGTCAGCTTGCATTCAATTCAATCAAAACATAGATTGATAGATTTATGGATTTCAAAGGGAATCATAGGTAACATAGACAGATCTGGAAAATGGTGCTGAAGATCTGTCACGACCTTGAGGAATCGCAGAGCAAGCTTGAAGGGCCAGCTGGCCTACATCCAGCTTCTATTTCATATGTTTAGTACATCTCAAAGCACATTGTAGGTGATAAAGTACTGTTAGTGTGAGGTGTCTGCAATGCAGGATGTGAAGCAGCCAAATTACCCTCAATGAACTGCCACAGGTATCAATAAGTAAATCAATATCTTTAAAATGATAATAACTGCAGGATAAATGCCGACTAGAATATAGGGAATAACTCAAATTGTCCAAAATATTGCCACAGGATTTTTACATCCATCATGTAAGTGCAAACCACCCTTACATATAACATCTCCTCTAAAACCAGCTCTTCCAATGCTCATATGTCTGTATTGGGCCTTGAACCTATAATTCACTGCAAGTTACTATTTTCCTTGTTAGATATTCCTAACCCATTACCACCTACTTATGATGTTCTTTAAATAAAACCCAGGTTCAGGATAGAACTTACAAAGGCACTGTTGGTATAGTTTGGCAGGGCTAACTAATATGAAAAAATTTCATCCAAAACATCAACAGCCCCACCACAGGAACCAAGTTGAATACAATTAGTGTTCCATCATCAATTTGTATAAAAATGAACTTTCTTCAAAGCAGGATATGATTTTACACTGGTGTCATGAATATAAATCCAGTCAAGACTCCAAATTGGCCTAACACCAAAGAAAATTGAGATTCTCTGGAAAATATCAGCTTAAGCATTGCAAATACTTAGTACAGTAAGATTTAGTTGCTTCAGCTGGGGATCTAAATTGGGTTAATTTATTCTTGAAACATTTCAACGATTTATTTCGACAAAGCAGAGCAGCAGTTCAAGTTTGAATGCATCAAGAATTTTCAGAACTTCCAACGGGATTTTTTTTTTTAAGGACCAGCAAAAACTTCTGAAGCTTTTCCTAGTCAGTATAACGTCTCCCTGTAATAAAAAGGTCTCCAGATTTCCCACTCAACTATGGAAAGTCCAACCATAGGTCACTGTCAACATGGAAAATTTGTTATTAATATGAGCTGACCTCTCCACACAGCACATTCAGGAAACGGAGTACAATCCAGGAACTGGCTGCCAATAGATCAAGAAAGTAGTCCCACACAGCTGCAGGATGGGAAGGATAAAAGACCCATAAACAAGATTTATCTGTTTTACCAACAATAACAGAAATAAAGCACCTTTGTTTTCATGTGATGATCTAAATTTGTCTTATTTCATCATTCAGACCTTGGTACAAAAAACTCACACAGCAATATCTGTAATCATTGGTGGTACAACACATCATTACCAGTAGAGTTTCATATAGCACTTATAACATGATCGGAAATATCACTGAGAGTCGAAGGTTGGTATTAATGACACTGGCCACACAAAAATTATTTCGTACTTTAAATCCAAAGTCTAGTGACGATCCCTGACTGGCACTTCTGACCCTTCCTGTTACGTATGTGCGAAGCCAGTACGACACCATAGTAGGATTAAATGTTTTTACTGAGTCGTGTTAATTATGGTGCATAGTGGACAACTTAGTGTTGTTGCAATGAACTGAGTCTACTGAGATGAAAACACGCGCACTTGAAAGCCCACACCCAAAAGAGTGCCTCCCTAATCAATTCACTGCACAAGCAACATTCTCACAAGCAATCCACTCATCACTCCATGTCCCTTGGCACCTTTCTATGCACCTAGAGGAGATGCAAGCCTCTGTTGCCCTCTTCTCTTCCCACCCTCCAGGCGCCAAATCATTCCAGATGAAACAGCAAGCCATCTGCATTTCTTACACTCCAATCAATAGCATTCGATGTTCACTATGTGGCCTCCACTGCACTGATGAACCCAAACACAGATTGCATGTCTGCTGCTCATCAGTCACTCAATCATTACATAGGGGCGATCCCAAGCTTCCTGTTATATGCCACTCCCATTCTGACCCGTCTGTACCTCTTTCACTGTCATAGTGAGGCTCAACTGAAACAAGAAGCAGAAAACCTCTCATCTATGCACTTTACAGCTTTAGTAACCATAATTTTCTAAATTCAGTTGGAGTGCTTGCTCATGTTTTCCAATATCATGTTTAACTCATCCAGTTTCTTTAAAATGTCCTGTTAATGGTCAGTATGCTCCTCCAATCTGTCTTAACCTATGTCCATATACAGGTGTCCCCCGTTTTTCGAACATTCGCTTTACAACTCGCTGTTATGAAAGACCTACATTAATACCTGTTTTCGCTAACCAAAGAGGATTTTAGCTTTTACGAAAAAAAGACGCCCGCTTTATACGTGTGTTTACCCCGAGAAAGACTACAATGACTGTGAAACCTTGTGCGGGCAGTTGTTTGCGCATGCGTGTACGTGCGCCTGCACGTGCGTACGTATGCATGTATGTGCCGATTTTTTTCTCCAAATCGATTTTGGCACGCTGTCTTCTCGATTTTGATAAGTGAAACTACACCGCACAAACAATATTTCTACTTTATATAGGTTGTATATTTATCATATCATTCCTGCTTTTACTATATGTTAGTTTTATTTTAGGTTTTATGTGTTATTTGGTTTGATTTGGTAGGTTATTTTTTTGGGTCTGGGAATGCTCAAAAATCTTTCCCATATAAATTAATGGTAATTGCATCTTCGCTTTACGACACTTCGGTTTACAAACGCTTTCATCGGAACGCTCTACCTTTGGATTGCGGGGGAAACCTGTAGTCTTTTGACTTGCACCTCACTCCTCACCCCCGCTCTTTTTTGAAACTCTCCACTTCCTCCCGCCAAGCTCTGAGGAAGGATTACTGATGGAAAATGCCGACTGATTTCTCTTTTCACAGATGCTGTTCAACTGAGTTCTTCCAGCATTTGTTTCTGACTCAACACAGAGTTCTTCACTGTCAGAAATTGTTGTTCAAATGCGATTGAACCAGGTCATCATCTACCTTCTCAGATGTACACATTGGTCGGGGAGGGTCCATGGATGTTGTGTCCCACTGTCTACGTGATAGACAAGCCTAGGCAGTATGATATGGAGAGCAAGCTGTTTCCCATGTAGCAGGCTTCCCCTCGCCATGCAGCTGATGAATCCAAAGAAACAGCAGCGCCCGATACAGTTTGGCACCTGTGGCATCACAGGAGTTGCCAGACAGCATTGTATACAAAGTATCACATTGTCACACTCTACAGGCAGAGAAATATTCCACCAATACCTATCTTTCTACCAAAATACTGAGCAACAGATTAACTGGTCATTATCACTTTGCGGTTTATATGAAAACTTACTCTGCTCAAAATTATTTTATACATTTCACATTAAATCATCAATAGACTTCAGAAGTAATCCATTGTCTGCCAAGGGCTTTGAAACATCTTTGGACTATAAACAATCGTCAAGTTTACAAAGGTTGAATTGTTTATGGAATCCAATATCAAATAGAACAATTTCCAAATAATTTACAGCCCATTTCTCCGCAACTCTAAGTGAACAGTCCAGCATTGTTTCATGAATCCCATAACACATCAATTGTAATTCTCCCACTTCTGAAGGCGAATAATCTGCAAGTGCAGACTTTTGGTCCTTAATGACATTACAGAGCAATATTCAAAGTGCACCAAGACAATATAATAAATGGCTAATTTGAAAGCAATGGGATAACCTAGCTGATTGATATTAGAGATCATGTATTCTTAATACCTTCCGCTGCACCAGTGAGTCTAAACAACAAGAGATTCTACAGATGCTGGAAATCCACAGCAACACACAAAAAACGCTGGAGCAACTCAGCAGGTTTGGCCGCATCTATTGAGGGGAATGAACAGTCAATGTTTCATGCTGAGTCTCTTTATCAAGACAGAGACCTGAAACGTCAACTGGTTATTCCTCGCCATAGATGCTGCCTGATCTGCTGAGTTCCTCCAGTATTTTGTGTTGCTCTAAACAACCAGCTGGATTACATTAATGGAAATGATTCAGACACCATATTTAGAGAGGAAGAAACCCTCAATAATCAGTGTCCTTCTCATAACCCATAAATTAGAAAAAGGATCGCTTTTTAAATGATAGTCATCACTGTTTTCTTTCAGTTTTTCTCAAGCTATTTCCTGTTGCCGGACAATACACAAAGTATCATTTTTTAACCCAAAATGCTGATTCAGACATAGAATTAAATACTGCACCTTTTATCATACATCAAGCAGATTTAATTAAAGTAAATTTACATCAAAGTATACATATCACCATATACTACCCAGAGGCATTTCCTGCAGGCGTTTACAGGGACATAAAGGAATACAATAGAATTTCTGAAAAACAATACATAAAATACTGACAAATGACCAATATGCAAAGACAAATTATACAAATAAAAACATAAATAATACTGAGAACATAAGTTGTAGAGTTCTTGAAATGGAGTTTGTATATTGTGGAATCAGTTCAGCGTGGAAGTGAGTGAAATTAACTACACCAGTTCAGGAGTTGTAGGGTAATAACTTTTCCTGAACCTGGTGGTGGTGGTGGTGGGACAACATATGGCTCCGATTTTAGTAGTGAGAAGCATGCATGGCCTGGATGGTGGGAGTCCTTGATGATGGATTACAACTACAAATAACTAAGTTAGCTTATGATATCAAATGTTTACAAAATTAAAATTTAGTGACAGTCCTTTAAATTAACAACAAATACTTTGCAAATCCAAGCAATACTGAGCAAATCCAAGCTGGAATCTAACTACAACAGGACCAAGACTAGGATTGAATTTACTTTGCACTGATTATCTCTCATAACTAATCTCCAAAATTGAATCCCAGGAATTCCTTACTGCAACCAAAAGCAGCAATTCTAGTATTTCTGATAATCAAACCTATGAAGCAACAGTGAATGGCAAAATTTATGAACATTATCCAATAATGCTTCTCAGAAAGTGGACAATGTGAACCTGATGAAAGAACATCTTAAAAACTTTTCAATTATGCAGAAGACACAAAAGTGTGTGGAATTGCGGATTGTGAGAAAGGAAGTACAAGGGATACAGCAGCAGAGACTAGCTGGAAATTTGGACAGCAAAATGGCAAGTGAAGTTTAATTAGACAAGTATGAGAAGGTGCATTTTGGCAGGTTAAGTGGAAGAGGATATTATACAGTAAATGCCAAAACCTACAAGAAAACTGATATACAGAGGGATCTTGGGGTGTAAGTCCATGGTTCCCTGAAAACAGTAATACAAATGAACAGGTTAGTAAAGAAGGCATATGGTATCCTTGCCTTCAGTCAGGGCATCGTATAAAAATTAGAAAGTCACACTTCTTCTGTTTAAAACTTTGGTTACAACACATCTGAAATATTGTGTGCAGTTCTGGTCACTACATGATAGGAAGGAGGCTTTGGAGAGGATGCACAAGAGTTTAAATGCCTTGCCTGGATGAGAGAATATTAGCCATAGGAGATGTTGGCCAAACTTGCTTTCTCCCCTCAGTTTAGGCATAGGAGGCTGATGAGTGACCTTGTCAAAGTTTATTACATTATGAGGGGCATAAATAGAATATATGGTCTTTGATTTTATTTTTCCAGGATGGAAATATCAAGCTTCTTCATCTTACACAGAAGGTGGTAGGTACCTAGAATGAGCTGCCAGGGCAAGTGGTTGAAACAGATAAGACAGCAATGTTTAACCAGACAGGCAACAGATATACGAGCCTGGGATTTGTTTAGATTGGCATCACGATTGGCACAGACACTGTGGGCCAGAGTCTGTTCCAGTGCTGTAATATATTATATGTACTAATGCATATATAAACAGCAGAAAATGTGCTAAATCGCCATCTCTGAGATGCTGAAGATTACCGTAGATTCCGGATTTTAAGCCGCTACTTTTTTCCCACATTTTGAACAGCTTTGAACTCTGCGGCCTTTAATACGGTGCGGCTAATGTATTATTTTTTTTCATGCCGCCGAAAACATTTTGCCTCGTAACAGTAGACCAATAAAATTGATGAGTAGTTCACAGAGGTCCAATGAAATTGTACGATAAATCAAGCGCACTTTCACAATTAAATTATTGTAAATCAGTCATTTGTACTCACCCTCATCAACATGGAAAACACTCGAAGAAAAGCATTGTGCTGCCTTTATGGCAGTTATTTAGTTTATAATATTTTCGCTTAGTAATTCATTTTCTAGTTAAAGTTAGAAGAGTTTTAACTATATTTGTTTTCTGTACTACATCGCGGGATGCTATGACGTCACACCCGGTTTCGCCGCGTCTTGTGGGATACCGGTTTGCGATAAACGGGAAGGAGGGGGCATTAGACCCGAGCGAAACGCTGCTTTTAAATGCCGTTTGCGATAAACGGGAAGGAGGAGGGCGAGCGGCGGAGCGAAAACGCTGCTTTTAAGTTAAAGGCGATCAATAACTTTTCCTGGTAAGCTGCAGTATATATATTTTTTACCAGTCGTTAGGAGATATTGGAATGTTGTTCAGTAAAAAAGTATACGCAACGTATATTTAAAAGTAGCCGCGTTACGGGCACGGTTCGAAAAAAAGCATTTGCAATATGTATTTGTTTTTGTTACCATATGGATTTAATTAAAAGTTAAAAAATCCTCACGTGTAATATCTTTCTGTGTAAATATCTCATATTACAACGTGGGACACCTGCGGCCGAAAATCCGGTGCGGCCTAAAATCCGGTGCGGCCTTTACAAGTAAAAAATTGATTTTATTTCTAAAATTAGAGCCAGCGGCTTTTAATCAGGTGCGCTCTGTAGTCCGGAATCTACGGTAGATGCAAATTTTGACTGCATTCGAGAGGCAAAAATAACTTTTCAAAACTTCATCATTCCAACAGGATTGAAAACCAATTTATATATTTTTTACAGCTGATATAATCTCTCAAAGCACTTAAGAATAAAGATCTGATACCAATCTATTCAAGGAAATGTTCGAACCTGGGCAAAGAAGGAAGTTTAAAGGATTAAGAGATGGAGAGTTGGTGAGACATATGGGCAGAGGCGGGTGAAAGCAAAGTACTTCACTAGTGAGCAGCCATCAAAAATTAAGAGTTCCTTTGTTTTCTGTCGGTAGTGCAGTGGTTAGCACAATGCTTCACATTACCAGTGACCCAGGTTCAATTCCTACCACTGTCTGTAAGGAGTTTGTATGTTCTCCCTGTGACAATGTCCAAGGATATACCAGTTGATAAGTTAACTGATCATTGTAAATTATCCCTTGATTAGGCTAGGATTAAATTGGGGACTGCTAGGTGGCATCTCAAAGGGCCGGAAGGGCCTATTTCATGCTGTATCTCAATAAGTAAATATATAAATAAATAGCTTCTGTTTTAAAACCTGATGTATTCTTTACATTGAAAATACAATAACCATTGAACAAGTTTAGAATAAATAACAATAATGCAATTTAGGATAGTGATCTTGGGCAAATATTTATGTTGTAATTAATTCAGTATTTTCCCCCTATTGCCTTTGAAGGTCACACATAACCCAATTGGTTAAATGAGTACAGAGTCTCAGTTAACAAGAACATTCTCCTATATTGGAACAATTTCAAAGTTAACTTAATTACTACATGTATATCGAAACATACAGAGAAATTTCATTTACACATCCTAAGAAAGCAAAAGGAGAAATTATAAATGCAGGTTCGCGCACCTTTAACTTTCTTTCCCAGTGTGTGTCAATTAATTTGATTTCAGACAATAGTCACATATTCAAGTTCAAGTTAATTGTCACCTGAGTGTACGTATATACAACCTACTAGACCAGGGGTTCCCAACCTTTTCTATGCCATGGACCCTTACCATTAACCAAGGGGTCTCTGGACCCCAGGCTGGGAACCCCTACACTACACCTGGGTGCACCCACTTAA
This sequence comes from Hemitrygon akajei, assembly GCF_048418815.1. Lineage (NCBI taxonomy): Eukaryota > Metazoa > Chordata > Chondrichthyes > Myliobatiformes > Dasyatidae > Hemitrygon > Hemitrygon akajei. The sequence continues at coordinate 13,174,663 of NC_133135.1, read as the reverse complement.
TATATCACACACAACACACAAACCAAAATATTACCATAATAAAATATAATTCAAAATGCATGTAGTGCACAGCACAGGTAAACACTAAACAGCTTGCTACAATTCACCACTTCATCTCCACGTTACATTGGGAGAATGAAAACTCAGTCAACATCTCCATATCTAACAATTAGAGAATGAGGTACCATTTTAACACTTCACTGGTGCACTTACAAATAACATTGGAAGTGGCAAGTACATAAAAATCAGTCAACAAAGACAGTTTTAAGGGCAATGTAAAAGAAAAAGGCAAGGTGATTTTGGGAAGGATACAACAACTCAAAGCTATGGCAACTAATAGCAAAGAAATTAAATCTGAGGTTGATCAACAAACAAGAAATAACGGAGAAATAATAACGATTGGCCAAGGAGATAGCAGATAAATTAAATGAGTATTTTATATCAGTCTTCAACGTAAAGGACACAAGCAGAGTGCCAGATGTTGAAGGGTGTGAGGGCACTCTTTAAGAAATGAGAAAGGCAGCAGAAAGGAAATTATAGACCAGTGAGCCTGACCTCAGTTTTTGGGAAGATGTTGGAAGTCAATTGTTAAGGATGAGGTTATAAAGTACTTGGTGATACAGCAAAACACAGGACAAAGTCAGCATGGCTTCCATAAGGGACAATCTTGCCTGACGAATCTGTTGGAATTCGTTGAGGAGATTACATGTAGGATAGATAAAGGGACTCAGTGGATGTTGTATACTTGGACTTTCAGAAAGCATTTGACAAGGCTGCTTACCAAGTTAAGAGCCCATGGTATTACAGGAAAGTTACTGGCATGATTTGAGCATTAGCTGATTGGTAAGAGGGAGCGAGTGGGAATCCACAGGAATTGGTGTTGGGACTGCTACTTTTTATGTTGTATCTCAATGATTTAGATGATGGAATAGATGGCTTTGTTGCCAAGTTTGCAGATGAAATGAAGATTAGTGGAGGTAGTACTGAGGAAACAGGTAGGCTGCAGAAGAACTTACACAGATTAGGAGAATGGGCAAGAAAGTGACAAATGAAATACAACGATGGAAAATGCACAGTCATGCATTTCGGTAGTAGAAATAAATATCCAGACTATTTTCTAAATGGGGAGAAAATCCAAAAATCTAAGACGCAAAGGGACTTGGGAGTCCTTCTGTAGAACAGCCTAGGGGTTGACTTGCAGGTAGAGTCGGTGGTGAGGAAGGCAAATGCAATGCTAGCAGTCACTTCAAGAGGTCTAAAATATAAGAGCAAAGATGTGATGCTGAGGCTTTATATGGCACTGGTGAGGCCTTACCTTCAGTATTGCAAATAGTTTGGGCTCCTCATTTAAGAAAAGATGTGCTGGCATTGGAAAGGATTCAGAGAAGGTTCATAAGGATGAGTTCAGGAATGAAAGGTTGTCATACAAGGAACATTTGATAGCTCTGGGTCTGTACACGCTGGAATTTAAAAGGTTGGGGGGGGGAATCTCAATGAAAACTTTCAAATGTTGAAAGGCCTAAATAGAGTAGATGTGGAAAGGATGTTTCCCATGCTGAGGGAGTCTAGGACAAGAAAGCACAACCTCAGGATAGAGGGGCGTCCATTTAAAACACATGCCAAGAAATTTCTTTAGCCAGAGGGTGGTAAATTTGTGGAATTTATTACCACAGGCAGCTGTGAAGGTCAGATTGTTGAGTGTATTTAAGACAGAACTTGATAGATCCTTGATTGGGCACGGCATCAAAAGGTTACAGGGAGAAGGCCAGGGAGTGGAGTTAAGGAGAGGAAAAAAAGGATCAGCTTGATTGAATGGTAGAGAAAACTGGTTCTATACATGGCAAATTGGTCTATTGTTGTCACATGTACCAAGGTACAGTGAAAAGATGATCTTGCATACTATCCAGACAGATCATTTCATTACAACATTGTATTGAGATAGAGCTAAATAAAGCAACGGAATTCAGAACATGTTATAGTTACAAAGAAAGTGCAGTGCAGCAAGAAAATAAGGCCAAAACAAGTAGATGATTAGGCCAAGAGTCCAGCCATGGGACCTTTCAGTACTCATAGAACAGCACAACAAAAGTTGGGAAACATAAGGAAGAGGGGCTTATGGAGGCATCTGACACAAACTAGCTGTTGTAATTTATATATCCTGACATGGGAGTGGCAGCTATATTCCCAAGTACCATGCGATGTGCACACCCCACTGTTTAACAGAAACACTGCATCCCAAATGTTTTTCAGATACAGTATATCTCAGCAAGGGCGGGGGGGGGGGTGAATGAAACCCTGATCATCTCTCACCTTACAGAGCAAATCACAGCATATGCTGCCCGTGATCTGTCAAATAAAAAGCACTATTATCCGGCAAGACTACAGCTGAATTGGAACTTTATCCATCTATCCAAAGTGGCTACTGGAATAAAGCCACTATTAGAACAGTGACTCAAAAGAAATCCAGGAGAGGGAAGAAAAGTCACATTGCTTCAAGTCTGCAGAAACAACAAAATTTTTTCAGTGTTCCTTTTCAGTTGGTGCCTCACAAATCACTGACATAAAGTATGTGAATACTTTACTACATATGGTACAGCAATATCGGCCTCCACTCTACCAACTCCTCCCATGCTTTGTAATAAGACAGACACAAAGTTTTCCATGAGATTTAAACCTTGAAGAATCTAAGAATGAAAATAAACAACACTGCTCTTCAAAACTTTAATGAACCTGAACCAGTTCAGTCTAGCAAAAATTCAGTATTACAGAATTAAATTATTAAATTAGAGACCAGGAAGTAAAACTGCTCTAAATAATCCATCACAAACATAAAGCTTAAATTACTAGTTAACGATAAGTACACAACATATATAGAGTCTATGCCAACTTGATCCGTCCATCCATATCCTATCCAACACAAACCCTTTTATTCTGCACTCTCTTGAAATATTTGTTGCAACACAATGAGAACAATAGTGGGTATATGTAATACTAAAACTATACTTAGCTGAATTGCAGAAAAATAAAAATCAGGAAATTATAGATTTTGTTTTTGAAACTCTGGCTTGTTTTAGTGACCATTCTGATTCCTATAATACCAAGATGAAGTTTTGATGGTCATAACATAATGGACTCAAAACCTGCTATTTGATTCAGTATTAAAGTACAACTGTTTAATATAAAATACCCCCAAGGATAGATCCTTGCATTCCCTCAACTCCAACTCCTCATTTACATGCTCTCTCTTGGAAACATCACAGAAAAAAAACAATTCAGATTCTACGTGCAAGTTTGAAAACAGTTCTTTCACCACACATGTTGGCAGTTCTTGTACTGCCTCTAATGTAAGTGTACATAGCCAATACTCGTCGTCATCTGAACCCTTAGTGGCTAGGTGGCACATGGGGCCTCCAATACCCAATATTTGGCAAATTTAAATGATTTCCAGGAAAATATCAAAAAGTCAGAAGTCATGTACTTTATTCCCCTCTCAGGCTCTTTTTCCCTGACCATTGACAACATCCCTCAAAAGAATGGCATCCCATTTTATCCAAAGAGAAAATGTGACTATGTGCCCTGTCCTTTACCAATTCACTTCCAATTGTTACATTCCCATGCTCTCTGTCTCAATTTATCAGAAATGTAATTCACATATAAATGTTCAAATCTCAAGATTCTACCATTCCAATAGTATTTTGATCAATTTTCCATCTTTCACCCTCCAAAATCTCATGTTTTTTCGTCTGCTGAGATTCTAACTCAAAATCCTGTTTGCTTCTGCACTTACTTACCAACATTACCTTCATCTCTAAAGGCACATCAAATTTAAAATACTCATCCTTATTTTCAAAAAATCCTCAAGTACCTATGCCACTTATCACACCTCGCTTTACAAATCTTCAAGATCACAGAACCCCTCAGTTAAGGCCACGTACACATTCCCAACTTCAATTGTTGGTACCCCATCTCAAATCCTCTCAGTGACTCAACTGATAGCAGTCTTATATTTGAGTGAGATGATTCAGCATTCACATCCTAAGCTAACATTCTGGGTGCAATGCTAGGTGTTGCACTGTCACTGGTGCCATCTTTTGGGAGAAATTTTAAACCTTCCATGGCAGAAAGCAAAAGATCTCAAGGAAACCCCCCCCCCCCCCCCACACCCAAAAGCAGGTAAACTATCTCTGGGTAATGATTAGTTTTTTTTAATAAAAGCTTTTCTGCACAAATTTTCTACCACATTGCTTGTGTTACAGTAACTAAGCTTCAAGGGAAACTTTATTGGCAATACACACAAAATGCCAAAGGAACTCAGCAGGTCAAGCAACATCTATGGAGAGAAATAAAACAGTCAATGTTTTGGGCCTGCACAGCATTAAACATTTTGTTCCTCCAACACTATGTCCGTTGCTTAAGATTTCAAGCATCTGCAGAATCTTGTGTTTTATACTTTGCTAGCTGCTCTAAGAAACTTGTTGTACAAATACAAATCATAATATGCTTAAAACCCATGTCTGTGACCAGTCTTTTGGGCATCTGCTTTTGGATCTACTTTGTCCAATAGGTGCTTAAAGCACCTTGGGATGTTTTATTCCACCTTAGTGACTAAATGTGAAAGCTGATTTAAAATGCAGGTTTTTAATTGCATGTCTGCGGAGGAATGAAATGAAATTTTAAAAAAGACATTCTGCAAATCTAAATAAAAACTATCTTCCATTTAGCAAATTTGCTTGGATCTGTTAACTTGGATAGGAAGGGTTTAGAAGGATATAGGGCAAATGCAGGGAATTAAGGCCAGCTGAGATGGACAGTTGGGTCAGCATGGATCGTTTGAACAGTAAGGCTTGTTTCCATGCTGTTTAACCTTGCTGTCTGTCAAGATCTCTGACTTATTTTTTAAGGTTCATATGGATAGGTTTGGGGACAGCACAGGGAGTTTGGCATTAAGTTAAGATTGCGAAACAGGAATAAGGAGAGTTAGAGGTCAGGCCTTAGTCCAGATCAGAGTACTCGACAGTCAAAGGCAAGTGATCCCCATAGACAGGTGGTAGGCAGTGCTGTGGATGAAGACCAGCAATGCCCATGGACAAGGCCCTGCAAACGAGGGCTAGTGTCCCCGCATCATCCCAACTCAGTGAGATCCCCCAAGGTTGGTGGGTCTTGGGATCAGAGGTCCATGTGAGTGGACTGCATGAGGGCTGGTGATGCCAGGTCAACATCTCCTGGGATCAGAGGCCTGTGAAAGTCTGGAGTTCAGGGTCCCATCATCAGCAAATTCTGGGGTCAAGGTTCATTTATTAACAGAGTATGTACAGTATACAACTTTGAGATTCATCTTCTAGCAGGCAGCCACAAAATAAAGAAATAGCATAGAACAAATTTAAAGAAAAAACCCACACAAGACCATCAAACATGTGGGGGGAAAAGAACAAATCACGCAAACAACAAAAAAAATGAACAAACACACAGATACCGAATCATACTGGTCAATACCGAAGTCAAGGCCCGATGTCAAAGCCTAGAGGCAGCATGTCCAGAAGCTGGAGACCTGTCTGTGTGTGTGCGAGAAATGGAGGAATGGGACTTGTTTTGCTTTGTTGCTGTGGTTATAATGTTGCTTGTGTTATTTTGCTGAACAACATGTTCAGGCTATGTTGGCGCTGGAACGTGTGAACAAACTTGCAGACTGCCCCAAGCACATCATCAGGTTATGTTGGTTGTTAACACAAACAACACATTTCACTGTATGTTTCAATGTACATGTAACAAATAAATGAATCTGAAAACTGATTTGACTGTAGGTTCAACTCCAGCCTTCAGGACATTTATGATTCACCACAAGATCCCTAATGAAGTTCAAGAGGGAACACAGAGTACCCTGGACTTCCTAATCTTACACAGACAAGTCTATTGGCTGAACCTGTGCCAGTCTAAAGTCATCTTTATACATTGTTTTTCAGCGGGCAAAAATGACAGCAACAAGCAGCGTACAAACACAAGAGATTCTGCAGATGCTGGAAGTCCAGAGTAACACACATAAAATGCTGGAGGAACTCAGCATCTAACAGTTGCATTTCAGGTCAAGTTGTTCAGCCTGAGTCCCCTCCAGTATTTTGTATGTAACTCTAACAAGCAAAGTATGTTAATTTTATGCAATTACACTTTTTTTCTAATTGTGCAGCATTTTAGTATTCCATGAGTTATTTAGATTAACTCAATTTTTAACTACTTTTTAAAAATCACATCTGACTCAACAGCATGTGTGCATTATTTACTACATATTAACTTAACAATGTTTGGTTAGGTGCAGAGGCAAGATACAACAGGCCTCAGCCAGGAAGTGAGGCATTTAAAATGGTCTAACACTCTCAACGATGGAACATCATAACATTAACCCAGGTACTCTATTCACCAAACCAGCCAGCCTCCCAGTGATATCCCAAGTACTGGAAAAGATCTTCAAAGATACCCGAAAAGCTGGCGGCACACAGCATCAGGAACAGAAAGGAACTTTTATACAGCACTTTTCATGAGCGCAGGGCAGGATTAGTTAAAGAAAACCAAGAGAAAAACAGAACAGGTCTGTTTCAGATCCAGCAGTGGGGTGCCATTAAGGAGCACCCTGTTACAGACTGAAAAGCCTACAAGTGACTGAAGACAGAGTGATGTGGTTAATTCTTCCAATACCCCCTAATATGCCCCCATCAAACTCTTCTGTCCAACTACAATTAGGGAGGAGTAATAAACGTGGGCCTAGTTGGTACCGCCCATAGCTGAAAAACAATTTTAAGTAGTGAGCAAAAGATACAAATGGATTACAGGTTTGTGTGGAAAATGAAAAAAAGTTTTTGACAGAAACAGAAAATGGTACTTTTTAACAGAAGTAAATACATGTCTAAAGAGGGATTATATTTGTCACGTGGATATCAGAACATGTAGTGAAATTTTACAGGATGACTTGATATATCAGTTCATAATACAAGGAAAATTGATCACTGAGTGTACAAGATTATAGACAAATGGATCTGGTAGTACAGAGGAGATGAAATACCCCAAATGAGCCATGTGAATTGTAGGACGGGTTTGTTCCTGCATCTTTTCCAGTTGAGTTCTTATCCCAATGTGCTGTAAATACAACAAACTACTCTAAAGCTCACTCACACTTACAATGCCTGAAACACAGCAGCCAATTTGCACACAGGTTTCCTATAAGCTACAAATTGACAAAGAGGAGACGAAATGTTTGCAAGCAATTCTGATTGAAGTATATTGCCAGTGCATTTAAGGATGTAGACATGGACATTAAAGATATACACCTTACCAGTTTTCAAAATAATACCACATGAAAGGATAGGACTATTGTGTAGCATCCCAAAAAGACAGTGCAGTCCACAGCAGTGGGGCACTAAACACATTTTTGAAATCAAGTCACTGGCTTGGGATTTAATATCAAACCTTTTGAGAGTCAAAATATCTGGATGGTTATGTTCTTTATATTTCCCCCACACAAAACTCAACCAAATTCTAAAATGCAGTACTAACATGAAAAGTCAGTCAGTGCAGCTTTTGCAGATGAATCGGCATGACATCTATACTTTTGACTAACTTCTACAGATGTATAGTAGAGAGTATATTGACAGGCTGCATCATAGCCTTAAATGGAAACAATGCCCTTGAACAGAAAATCCTACAAAAGGATACAGCCCAGCCCATCACAGATAAAGCCCTATCCCAACATCGAGCACACCTACGAAAAGTGCTGTCGCAGGAAAGCAGCACCCGTCATCATGGACCCCTAACAACCAGGACATGCTCTCTTCCACTTCTGGTATCGATCCTAGGACTCTCACTGCCACGTTCAGGAATAGTTATTACCCCTCAACCAATGTTTCATGTAGATGTGCTCAACTGAAACACTTGCCCCATGATTGAAATGTTCCCATAACCTATGGACTCAATTTCAAGGACTCTTCATCTCTTGTTCTCAATACTTATTGTTTATTTATTTATTATTACTTCTTTATGTGTTTGCACAGCTTATTAATTTTTGCCCCAATTTGGGGCATTTTTTCATTGATTCTATTATGGCTATCATTCTATTGAGTATGCTCACAAAAAATTGTATCTCAGAGCTGTAAATGTACTTTGATAATAAAGTTACTTTGACTTTTGACTTTCAACCTGGAAACATGCTTTTTAAACTCTAAAGTTGTGACAATTTCATACTTCAGCATAGAATAAAGCTGATTACCCACAACGCAAAATGACAATTTTAATACATAATTTTTTGAAATGCATAGCTATGCACCACGAAGCCAAAAGCCACATATATAGTTTGCATCGACTATCCCACAATTCATGTAGATCACGTTTCCGTTACCAGAAGTTCCTGCTCAGAGTCTACGATCCAATGACGAAAGCAAAACTAACAAACAGTCCCGTCCTTTCCCAACGAACACATCCAAAAATTCAAAATAACAAGCCACCACTATAAAAGAACTAATCCTTATGTAATTCCAGTTCCATTATTCTTCCAAGACACAAGAGCCTGAGTTTTGGCACTTTTGATTGAGACCTTCAGAGACAGGAACAGAAGGGTATGAATCAAAGCAGCACAAGATTTTTTTTTAAAAATCAGTTTCAGCCAGATGGTTGCGTTATTTTTTGAATACATATACATCAGCGCGAAATTGGAATATTAACAGTAATATGTCCACTGAGTAATAAAGGATACGATTAGATATAAATCTATTGCAATAATAACAAACAAAAAGCAATTTGATCGCGTTATTCGGTATTTTAAAGACGCGATTAAACACATGGCCCAACCGGGTGGCTCGTCCACACACGTGGAAACTTCCACCTGTCTCACACACACACAAAAAGAAACTAATGTTCAGAGATGTTTCCGATTGCAAACTGACCTTAAAATGACCATTATCCCAACATATGCGAAGGACAGCGTTCAGCCGCGCAACGAGCTCCACACACACATAAAAAGTGGCCGGGACTTTGAAAGCCAAAAAAAAAACAAACATAACCTTCGCCGGGAGCCACACGGCTGCATCTGCCGAAACTGCACTAAGCACACGTGTTCCGCATATTTATCACCAAATAAAACGGCTTGCTTCGCCATAAAGTGCACACAAAGCCGAGCTGCGAGGCACACTGGCCACTAGGTCTACAGCAAATGAAATTAATGCAGCAGTTGGACACTCCGAGTGGAAAAAGGCGGCTGCACGCGTGCACACGCACACAAAACATGTACCTTATAGAGACATACAAGCACATAAATGAGCAGGCATTAAAAAATCAATGGTGACAGAGTGCACGCATTATATATAGGGTATGTATATTAGGGTCTTGTGCATTAAGAAATTACATAAGTTTTCTGATAAACAATATACAATAACAGGCAATATTATTTCACATTTATGCATTTTGTAAAGTGATTTTTTAACTCTCCAGTGCAGGGAGTAGCATTTCAACGTGCGTTCAGCCCCTTTGAAAACATATTAGAGCACCAGGAGGAACTTCGTTGTTCCCTTTTCTTTCTTTACGAGTTGAGAAAGGATACTGGGTGGTAATTTCTTCTGGAGAGTGATCGGGGGAAAGTTTGGAGCATAGTGGGGAGGGGGAAAAGTGGGAAAGGAGAGGTGGTATTAGGTCCCGAGAATAAAGGGAGAGAAGGCGGTGAGGGGGAGAAGAAGATAAAGTTGGGGGGTGTCGAGGGGCTAGGGAAGCAAGGCCGGTCAAGGAGGGAATAAGGCAAGGGGGTAATGAGAGAGAAATGCAGTGTGAAAGGAGTGTGAAGCCTCTTTGGGAAAAGTTTGAAAAGGTGGGGAATGCAAAAAGGGTTATTTTCCAGGATTCAGATTTTCTATTCTCTCGCCAGAGGATCCCGACCCGAGTTTGTCCCTGCCTCACCCACACATTCTCACAATTAAGACCCCAATTCGAGACAAATCTGAAAGGGGGGTAAAAGTGAAAACAAAAATCGACGAGAAAAGCGAGGAATAAAATGGAGTAGCTGAAGCATCAAAGTAACAATGAGCTGCCTCCGGAGGGAAGGGGGTAATTTAATCCGACCCCCTCCCACGGTTGAGTGACGGAGCTGGGTTTATTTCGGCGCCCGACCGCGCGGCGCCGTTGGCTGCGGGGAGGAGGGCCCGCCCGCTCCTTCCTCTGCTGCTGCCACCGCCGCAGGCTCCGTCCGCCCCGGCCTTCCTCACTCCCCACTTCTCTGCTTCCTTCCTCCCCCCCGCTTCGGTTTCTCTTCGCACCGGCGGCTAGCCTCGCCCGTTTGCGCTCGATCACACATACTCCTTCTCTTCCCCTCATCCCGCCGGTCAAGGGGGAGACGCGGCCATGGGGGCCACCGCTCCACTTACCTCACTTCCGCAACGGCTTGCAGCGCGCCCGCCCGCCATCTTGGCCCTGGCCATGCCGCCTCCCAGAATCCATTGGGGCGGCCTGGCCAAGCTCATCCCCTGCCCAGTGCAGGGAGAGCACCCAATGCAAGGGTATTCCCTCTGTTATCATTCCTCCCAGCAAGATCTTTTCTAAGCAAATTCCTACTTTCCTCATACCCCTCAAGTAAAAGAGTGCAATATTTTCTTAAGTAATTACTTTGTTTCGAAATTGCTTTATTATTGTCACATTGAAAAGCTTGTCTTGCATACTGCTCATACATACCAAATCATTACACAACAGGTCAACCAAGGTTAAATAATAACAATGCAGAATAAAGTGTAACAGCTATAGAGAAAGTGCAGTGCAGGTAGACAATAAAGTTGAAGATGATAATGAAGTAGATAGTGAGGTCAGAAGTCCATTCTGTTGTACGAGCTGTCTCAAACCCAGTGGTAACATGCTTTCAGGCTTGTGTGTCTTCTGCTGTCATTCCTCCCAACACCTGCAAGATCATTTCTTTCTAAATTCATGCTTTTCTCTCCCACTTTATCCTTTAAATAAAAGGGTGCGATAATTTGTTACAGGATCAAGTACTGACATTTGAAATTGGTTTATTATTGTTACAGTGAAGATTGTCTTGCATATTGTTTATACAGATCAAATCACACAATGCACTGAATTGTACAAAGTTCAAAGTAAATTTATTATCAACGTATGTATATGTCACCTTATACTAACCTGAGATTCATTTTCTTGTAGGAATTCACAGCAGAACAAAGAAATACAATAGAAACAATTTCAAAACTACATGCAAAGACTGAAAAGCAACCAATGTGCAAAAGACAAACTGAGAAAATACAAAAATAAATAAGCAAATAAATAAATAAATACTAAGAACATGAAGTGTAGTGCCCTTGAAAGCAAGTCTTTGTTTAGTGACCAATCCAGTGTTGTGGTGAGTGAAGTTGTCCACACTGCTTGCTGGAGGTTAATAACAGTGCCTGAACCTGGTGGTATGGTACCTGAGGTTCCTGTATCTCCTTCCGATTGTAGCACCCAGGAGAGAGCATGGCCTGGATGGTGGGAGTCCTTGATGATGGATGTTGCTTTCGTGTGGCAATGTTCCTTACAGATATGCTCAACTGTGCCTGTGATGGACTGGGTTGTACTCATTACTTTTTGTAGGCTTCTCTGTTCTTGGGCATTGGTGCTTCCAATCCAGGCCATGATGCAACCAGTCAGAATATTCCCCACTGTGCATCTATAGAAAGTTGTCAAAGCTTTAGATGACATGCCAAATCTGCACCAAGTTCTAAGAAAGTGGACGTGTAGTTGTGCCTTCTTTGAAAAGGAACATACACAGTTATCTCAGGACAGATGCTCTGAAATGATAAAGTTGTTGACCCTCTCCACCTCCAATTCCGAATGAGCAATTTCTTCCTTCTGAAGTAAATAATCAGCTCCTTGATCTTGCTGACACTGAGTGAGAGGTTGTTGTTGTGGCACCACTCAGCCACATTTTCAATCTCCCTCCTAGTTGCTGATTCATCACCACCTTTGATTTGGCCAACAACAGTAAAACAAACAATAAAACAAATGCAAAAGTAAAACAATAACAGAAAGCAGAATGAAATGTGACAACTACAGAGGAAGTACAGTGCAGGCAAACAATATGGTGCAAGATCATAACAAGGTAGGTCAAGAGCACAACTTATTATTCTAGAGGACTCTTTAGTAGCCTTGTAACAGTGGGCTAGCAGCTGTCCTTGAGCCTGGAGAAATCAGAATTGGTCTATTATTTTCACATGTACTGAGGTAGAGTGGTTCCTTTACGTTGTTATAGTCAGGGATGGGAAAGGGGACCAACTCCCACTATTAAATGCTCCCAAAGGGGTGCACCTCAAATAGCCCCTGACAGCCATAGCCAGTTCCTGGCCTTCACCAGTGGCTTAACTACTAAGCCCAGTGGAACCGTTTCTGCTGGCAGGAGAAGGGGCAAAGGCAGGTAACTAGTGCTTAAGACCAATACCTTTGGGCAGATGGGGTTTGTCAGCCATGGTTGGAAGCTCATCTAGGAGAAAGAAAACTCTGATTTCAAACCTCTACTGCCTTGTGGCTATACCCACTTATGGGGGAAGGCTTTGGGAGTAAACCTCAGGGGAAAAACCCAGAGCTGGAGTCCCTAAGGCTACACTGAGTTCAACACTGACTGGCAACTCCTGCTATGCTGCTGGTACCAAACTGAATCGGTCTCTGCCGTTCCTTTGGGTTCATCGGATTCATGGAGAGGGGGTGCCTGCTACATGGGCAACAGCGTGCTCTCTATGCTGTACTGCCCTGGCTTGTTTATCTAGTCGGCTAGGATTCAACATCCATGGTCAACTCTGACCTACAGAGGCCTCAGAGGTAGAATGAAAAGCTTGTCTTGCATACTACGCATACAGATCAAATTATTGCACAATTCATTGAGGTAATACAAGGGAAAACAATAAGATAATGCAGAATAAAGTATATCAGCAACAGAGACAGCGCAGTGCAGGTAGGCAATAAGGTGCAAGATCATAATGAGGTAGATTGTGAGAGCAGGAGTCCATTTATCACATTAAAAAACCATGTAATAGTCTTATAACAGCAGAATTTGTCCTTGAGCCTGATGGTATGTGTTTTCAGGTTTTTATATCTTGTGTGATGACTCCTGCATTTAATGCAATGTAGATAATTACAAACAACAGAAATCTTTTATGTGGAATATATATCTCAACGTTCCCTATAATAATTTGCATTGTTCTGAGCAAGAAGTTTTTTTTTTGGTTTTTTTTTTTTTTTTTTTACGCAGCCTGAAAACTATGCTGCATTTTAAATCTCTTTTTTTGTAATATGCATATCAAACAAACACAAATCACAACTCATAACAAAAGTAAACGATGTCAGGGAGTCAAAGCAACTGACAGGCAAAATGGCAAAAATAAAATGTTCTGACTAGATGGCATTGGCATGCAACAGAACGGTGGTTTATTAATGAAGCTGCGGACTTTCATTCTGTGTCTATTGTTACAATTTGTAATAGTGTTGCAACTTGAAACACTGACAATGTAAATATATTAAAGCTCTAAAAAGTTTCACATTGAAGGTCGTGGTACGTTTATTACATATAAAATTTATGGATTATACTTATGAACACAATTAATCACAGGGTACATTAGTATAATTTCAAGAGAGAGTGCAGATGCTGGAAGCTGAAGCAACAATCTGCTGGAAGAACTCATGGGTCGAGCAGCATCTGCGGGAGGAAAGCATTTATCAATATTTCAGCTCAAAACCTTGCAAAGTGTTGCTTTGGCTCACAATGTTAGAAACATAGAAAACCTGACATTCCTTACAAAAATACTTAAGTAATTTTCTATATATACAGGATTCTGACCCGTTAAGATATTACTTTAAAAATGAATCCTTTAGTGAAGGGTTTCATTGGGAAAATTTATTGTTACAACAGCACAATTACCCTTCACTTAAGATTAAGCAAGATTGGGAGAGAGAGCTTAACATGACCTTGACAACAGAAGATTGGCTGCAGATTTTGAAGTTGGTTAACTCTTCTTCAATTTGTGCCAGTCACTCTTTAATTCAATTTAAAATTGTACATCGTTACTATTTGACAAAGGAGAGACTGTCTAAAATGTTTCCTAATGTTGATAGTCAGTGTGACAGAAGTAAAACCGATACATTGACACATATGTTTCGGTCATGTTCTGTATTGAAACATTTTTGGAAGTCTATTTTCTCTATGATTTCAAAAGTTTTAAAAATTAATCTACAACCTAATAAATTGACAGTTTTATTTGGTATAATCCCTCAATATATTCATGGTATTTCTCCATCAGACCAACATGTAATGACGAAGGGTCTCGGCCCGAAACGTCGACAGTGCTTCTCCCTATAGATGCTGCCTGGCCTGCTGTGTTCCACCAGCATTTTGTGTGTTGCTGTAATTGCATTTGTTACATTATTGGCCAGAAGGGCTATTTTGTTGAAATGGAAAGATGCTTCTGCTCCTACTTTGATACAATGGTTTTCTCAGGTGATGCTATGTCTTAGTTTGGAGAAAATCAGAAGTCGAACTTCTGATCCTCGATTTGATCTTGAGAAAAGGTGGGGTTCATTCACCCGCTACTATCATCTGATTTGTGTTAATTAATATGGTTTCTTTCCGATTTTTCTTTAAATGGATTTGAGTTGGCGGACTGATCTTTTTAAAATGGAAATTCGTATGATGTATAGTTCCAGGGTTGTGCTCCCAAAATGTTTTTTTTGGGGTTTTTTCCGTTAGTAGGGTTTTTTTAAGTTAGTAGGGGTTTTTTCCCCCTTCTTTTCCTTTCAAAAAATATTCTCAACACTTTATTTTTCTTAATATTATTGATATATTGCTTAGCTTTGTTAATCAGTTATTTGCTAATTTAATTCTTTATTGTACATAATGACATATTGATTTAATGTATCTTTTTTGTTGATCTTCAATAATAATTAATAAAAATTATTTTAAAATGAAATGAAAACTTACAGCACAATACAGGCCCTTCAGTCCACAAAGCTGTGCTGAACATGTCCCTACCTTAGAAATTACAGAGGGTTACACACAGCCCTCTATTTTTCTAAGCTCCATGTACCTATCCAGGACGATGACCCTAAAAGACCCTATCGTTTCTGCCTCCACCACCGTCGCCGGCAGCCCACGCACTCACCACTCTGTTTTTAAAAAATCAAACTTACCCCTGACATCTCTTCTGTACCTACTTCCAAGCACTTTAAACCTGTGTCTTCTTGTGGCAACCATTTCAGCCCTGGCAAAAAGCCTCTGACTATCCACGCAATCAATGCCTCTCATCATCTTATACACCTCTATCAGGTCACCTCTCATCCTCCGTCACTCCAAGGAGAAAAGGCCAAGTTCACTCTACCTATTCTCATAAGGCATACTCCCCAATCCAGACAACATCCTTGTAAATCTCCTCTGCATCCTTTCTATGGTTTCCACATCCTTCCTGTAGTAAGGCATCCAGAACTGAGCACAGTACTACAAGTGGGGTCTGACCAGGGTCCTATATAGCTGCAACATTGCCTCTCGGCTCCTAAACTCAATCCCACAATTGATAAAGGCCTATACACTGTATGCCTTCTTAACCACAGAGTCAACCCGCGCAGTTGCTTTGAGCGTCCTATGGACTCAGACCAGTGAAACACCCTGGTTTCCTTGGCTGTGTAAGTCTAGGGAATATACTCTCAAGTCACAAGATCACAAGACAAAGGAGCAGAAGTAGGCCATTCGGCCCATCAAGTCTGCTCTGCCACTCCACTATGAGCTAAACTGTTCTCCCATCTAGTTCCAATTTCTGGCTTTTTCCCCATATCACTTGATACCCTGACTAATTAGATACCTATCAATCTCCTCATTAAACACACTCAATGATTGGGTCTCCACAGCTGTAAGTGACAACGAATTCCATAAATCCACGACCCTCTGGCTAAAAAAATTTCTCCTCATCTCTGCTTTAAATGGGTACCCTCTAATTCTAAGACTGTGGCCTCTTGTCCTGGACTCACCCACCAAGGGATACAGCCTTTCCACATCTACTCTGTCCAACCCTTTCAACATTCAAAATGTTTCTATGAGATTTCCTTTCATTCTTCTATACTCTAATGGATACAGTCCAAGAGCCGACAAACACTCCTCATATGTTAGTCCCTGCATTCCAGGAATCATCCTCATAAATCTTCTCTGAACTCTCTCCAGCATCAGTACATCCCTTCTAAGTCTTGCCAAACTCATGAGATTGAGATGGCTCATCCCACCCCAAACCCCGGTTTGTGTGGATGCTGTGTAATTTGCTACCCTGCTACAAATTAGTACCACAAAATAACACAGTACACTGCATACAATTAAAGGAATTCTATTTATGAATCTTAACTTAAGGGTTAGTAAAGAATAACAAAAAGGGCCCATTATAATTAAAAGTCAAATGTGCACAAGTTGGAGCTCATCTTGAACTTCTCTGTCACTCACACGCTGGGCCCTCGGTCAGTGTGAACACCCACACCACCTTCCGAATGTCACTCGCAATCCATCACAAACAAACGGGTCTCCCACTGGATCATAAGCTACGACCGGTTCTCCCCAGCGTATTCTCCCTTCATCTCCTCTCAACAAAAGTCCAAGACCAACCTTACTGTCCCTCACCAGAAAAACCTCCCGCTAATTGGATGGCACACATTCCTCATCATCTTTTACCTTCAACAATAACCCAACCTGGCTGAAAGCAGAACAGACTGCTCTTACAGAACTGCTAAATGAAATACCTACAGCATAACAGTAAAGATGTGAACCAGGGCATTACACTAGTTAAACTAGTAATTAAACACCAAACTAAACTAATCTGCCTCCATTCTATGCATTCATTCACTTCGTAACTTCATTCACCTCAACTCTGAACTGGTTTGCAGCTCATGTTCTCAATATTATTTATTCTTCTACTTGTCTTATTTTGCACAATGCTTGTTTGTTAGACTTCGTTAAAACATCATTTTCATAAATACTATTTATGAAATTATTTCTTTATTTTCCTGTAAATGCCTGCAAGAAAATGAATCTCAAGCTAACATATGATGACTTTGACATTCATGTGCCAATCTAAGAACTCCTTAATCACCTCTATCATATCCGTCTCCACCACACATTCCAGGCACCCACTATTTTCTGTTTGAAAAAAAAACCTGGGCTACACATCAACTTTAAACTTGCCCCCACTCACCTTCAACACACACCCTCTAGGATTAGACCCTTGAAGAAAGATACTGGCTGTATACTCCAGTCTGCATCCTCACAAACTTACAAGAAGAATATTTATATTGCACTATTAAAATTAGTAATTACTTGCTGAGGAAAATATTGAATGCTTTGAAATTTCCAGCTGATCGAAACAGGCCAAGCAGAACAAACCATCGCTCGAATTGCATGATGCATGAGGTTCTTTGTTATTATCATTATAAAATCGTGGAACAAAATGTGATTGTCTGTGAATTACCCTCAGGCAGCCTGGGAACGGCAATAACTATTGGCCAGTCGGCAATGCCCATGTACCATGAATGAACAAATATAAGATCATAGTCGTTAATAGCACAGCAGTGTGCAATTCAGCGCTACAGTTCCTCGCCAGCCAAAGATGAATCTACTTTTATAACTCCCATTTCCCTGCTCTCACTCTGTAACCTGGTAGGTTATCTGCCACAAATGCTTATTCATGTACAGATTAAATGATCATTTGAAATTAAAAACACATTACATAATTTACATTGATATGAGTTGTTATTTTAACTGATAAAGTACCAATTAAGAGTATTTCAGAATTAGAATCAGACTTATTATTGCTGACTTTGTGCAAAGGGACCTGGGAATCCTTGAGCAGGATTCCCTAAAGGTTAATTTGCAGGTTGAGTCGGTGGTGAGGAAGGCAAATGCAATGTTGGCACTAATTTTCAAGAGGACTAGAATATAAAAGCAAGGATGAAATGTTGAGGCTTTATAAAGTACTGGTGAGGCTTCACTTGGAGTATTGTGAGCTGTTTTGGGTCCCTTAATTAAGAAAGGATGTGCTGTCCTTGGAGAGGGCTCAGAGGAGGTTCACAAGGATGATTCCGGGAATGAAAGGCTTATCATATGAAGAATGATTGATGGCTCTGGGCCTGTACTTGCTGGAATTCAGAAGATGGAGGGGAGTATCTCATTGAAACCCATTGAACATTGAAAGGTCTCGGTAGAATGGATGTGAAGAGGATATTTCCTATGTTGGGGCAACTGGGACCAGACGGCACAGCCTTGGAATAGAGGGGTGTTCATTTAGAATGGAGATGAGGAGGAATTTCTTTAGCCAGTGAATCTGTGGAATTTGTTGTCACAGGCAGCTGTGGAGGCCAAGTCATTGGGTATATTTAAGGCAGAGGTTGATAGTTTCCTGATTAGTCAAGGCATGAAGGGACATAGGGAGACACAAGAGTCTGGGGCTGGGAGGGAAATGGATCAGCTGTGATGAAATGGCGGAGAAAATTCAGTGGTCCAAATGGCCCAATTCTGCTCCTATATCTCATGGACTTATGGATCATATGACATAAAATTTGTTGTTTGTGACAGGAGTACAGAGCAAAGACATAAAAATTACCATGTTTTTCTGTACTACATTAGAAAAATGAATAATTTTGTGCAAAGGAAAGGAATGGACCATTCAGAAATTTATGGCAGGGGGCAGAAGATGTTCCTGAATCATTGAGTGTGGGTCTTCAGGCTCCTGTTCTTTCTCGCTGATGGTAGCAATGAGAAAAAGGCATGTCACAGATGGTAGTCATGAGCGATGGATGCCATCTGCTTGAGGCCCCACTTCCTGAAGATGTCCTTGATGGTTGGGATGGTTGTGCCCATGATGGAGCAGGTTGTGTCCACTACCTTCCATGCCTCTTGTGATCCTGTGCAGTGGAGCCTCCATACCAGCCTGTGATACAACCAGTCAGAATACTCTTCACCGTAGATCTATGGAAAACTGCAAGAGTCCTTGCTGTCATACCAAATCTCTTCAAATTAGAGCTGCTGACGTGCTTTCTTCCTGATAGCATCACTGTTTTAGGCACAGGGTAGATCCTCCAAGATATCAATGCCCAGGATCTGTCATGTTTTCTCCTGACTTCCCCTTCCTGAAAACCACAGGCAGTTCCCAGATCTTCCTAATGTTGAGTGCACAGTTGTTGCGATGCTAGTCAACCAGTTGATCTATCTCACTCCTGTAAGCTTCCTCATCTCCACCTGAGATTCTGCCAACAATGCTGGTTATCCATGTGCATTAAATAATTTATATTGATAAAATTTGTTACATTAAATGAAAAAAGTACCAGTTAAGAGTACTTCAGAATCAGAAACAGATTTGATTTAAACTAAAGCATACAATTCTCACCTACCTGAATCCTTTCCAATGCATTAATGTGACAACATGATATGTACAGATAGCATTCAAGGTTGTTCACTGTACCTCAGTACCGCTGACAATAATAAACCAATTTACCATTTTACCTGCCTATAAAACACGCAAGTTGTTTTAGAAATGTCACTGCAGTTTTTTTTTTTTTTTTTTAGAAGATTTTAAAGTAATTGTTATTGCTCTAGTGAAGTCCTTTGACCAGTAATGGACATCTTAGGTGTCAAATTACTAGTTCAGAAAAGGAAAATAAAACCCAGATGCTGGATATATTAAATCACAACAGAAAATTGCAACACAAGAGACTGCAAAATGATGGAGTCTAAGAACAAAAATCAAACCACAGGAGGATCTCAGTAGCTCAAACAGCATTTGTGGGGGAGGGGGAATGGATGGGGAAGGCAATTTCAAAGATTAGCTTATTTGCCACATGTACATTGAAACATCAAAACAGACAGTGAAATGTGTCTTTGCATCAAATCAAATCGACAGAGGTTGAGAGGTGACCTGATAGAGGTGTATAAGATGATGAGAGGCATTGATCATTTGGATAGTCAGAGGCTTTTTCCCAGGGCTGAAATGGCTAACACAAGAGGGCACAGATTTAAGGTGCTTGGAAGTAGATACAGAGGAGATGTCAGGGGTAAGTTGTTGTTGTTTTTTTTTTTTTACACAGAGTGTGGTGAGTGTGTGGAATGGGCTGCTGGCGACGGTGGTGGAGGCGGATACGAAAGGTTATTTTAAGAGAATCCTGGATAGGTACATAGAGCTTGGAAAAATAGAGGGCTATGGATAACCCTCAGTAATTTCTAAATTAAGTACATGTTTGGCACAGCATTGCAGGCTGAAGGGCCTGTATTGTGCTGTAGGCTTTCTATGTTTCTAAATTAGTGAGGATTGTGCTGAGCACAGTCTACACCAGTGATGTCCAAGGGCATGGTTATGTGTCCTAAGGGGGCATTAGAGGAAATAGAAGTCATCCAGGGGGGCGGGGCATTCAAGATTCTTGATGGGAGGGTGGCAGTAAGCTCCACCCTAACTTGAGACATGAGACCTGACCTATTGTTAGTAGAGCAGGCTCTTCCAAAAAAAAAGGATGAGGCACTGGAGCACAAGAAAAAAACATAGCTCTGCAGGCGGTGAGCTCTCGTTGTCACAATGCACTTGAACCCAACAATCTCATCTGACCTTACAGATATTATTGAGGATGCATAAATTAACAACAGTTCCCCTTGATTCGTGGCATGGTACAAGCTCATGCAATTTAACAGTTAGTAAGTCAAGTACACCCTCTCAAATTTCTCTACGAATCTATGGAAAACAGGTCACGCAATGATATCGCGCTGGCTGGAACCAAATGGTGAAATAGAGCCAATCATTGAACCTGCTGACCTCAAGGATTCCTCTTGAGCTGTTCAAAGCGACCTAGGCTTCATATGAGCGGCCAAGAACCATCTCTGGGGATAATGAGACCTTACATGATTGGTCAATCACGCTAGCTGGAATAGCATAAAGGTAGCTTGCCCAACACCAGCTCTATCTCGACTAACATCCAGATTCCAATCTGAATGCTTGTAAATGTAATTTCCATTCCCATCAGGTCAGCGACACCCAATATGTCTTATTTGTAATACTGCACTGTCTAATGAAGTCATAAAACTATCAAGATTGCAGGAACACTTCCGTAAAAGACACCCTGAAGATTCCAGTTTCAGAAGATGAAAGAAGCTTTTGAAAAGGATTGAACACGAGTTATTTGCCAAGAAAGCTAAAAAATGACCTTGAAAATGGTGTTAATGCTTCTTATAACATTTCCAAAATGATAGCAAAGTATGCAAAATCTAATAATTGGTGAAACATTAATAATGCCTGTTGTCTCAGAAGTGCTTACCACTGCTCTCACCCACTATTTTAAAATCAATTTCTCTAAGTAATAACTTTGTAGCTTGTCGTATTGAGAAAATAAGTGAAGATGTCAAGTATCAACTATGCACAGAGCTACAAAAAACTGAATTTGGGATATAACTGGATGAGTCAACAGTGCGAGATAATGAGGCTTTGCTAATAGCTTATCAAAAATTGAAACGTTTATGAAGAGATTCTTTTTTATAAAAAGTTAAAAACAAGTATCAATGGACAATCAATCTACAACGAGCTCAAAATGTATATTGAGGATAAATGTACTCTGATTAGAAACAGTTCTTGTGCAACAGGTGGAACACCATATATGACAGGTCACCATGCTGGTTTAGTGGCATTTATGAAAAATGAAATTCCAAGTCTGTTTGCTATCCACTGTGTAATTCATCATCAACATATCACAGCCAAAAACCTCAGCCAGCGACGTTTCTCAAGCATGACTCTTGTAATATCTATTATCAACAAAATTAAAGTTCATCCATTAAATAGCAGAAAAATCCACCGGTTATGCCAAGTTAACAATGAAGAGTTTGAATGCTTGATTCTTCACATTGAAGTGCATTGCCTGTCAAAAGGCTACTGCTTAAAACATTTCTTTGATCTTTTTGACACTGTGGTTGAATTTTTGCTCAAAGTCGACAAAAGCTTGGGAAACAAGATTGGACTTCTACATGGAGATGTGGCATACCCAGCCGATCTGTATGACAAAATGAACATTCTAAATATGAAACTTCAGGGTGAGATTTTCAATTTAATTCAAACAAAAAGTGTAATGTCCACTTTTATCAGAAAATTGGAAATATATCAACAAACACTGAGAGATGAATGTTCTCACAGTTCCCCTGCATAGAAAATATGGCAAGTACTGCTCACACCTTCACTCACTAAAGAAGGATTTTCAGAATCGATTCAAGGATCGATCTGGAAATTTTGGACTGGGTAATTAACCCATTTCTTTGCAAGGTGGAAGAACAGGAAGAGAGCTTGCAAGAGGAAATTATTGAAATTCAGACTGATGAGGCAGCAAAAAGGCTTTTCAAAAATGTCAGTTTTTGTGGTATATGACTACAGTGTCACGTGGAGTTTCCTGGTCTTTGGAGAAGAGCCAAACTGCCCTTCATTGCATTTCCATCCTCCCACTTTGTTGAAAGAGGCTTCAGTGCAGTGAACCACATACTCCTAAAAAACAGAAACTGCTTGGACATTGTTACTTGTGGGGACTTAAGGCTTTTGCTGTCACAACTTGAACCAGATATTTCAACTCTTGCTAAAAACCATCAAGCTCAAGGATCACAATGATATTGAAGCTGCTGTACAGCAGACAGGTACTGTGTAAGCTAGTTTTAAAGATAAATAAAAATTTAGAGCAGAATAATTATTCTCATATTAGCATGTGGTAGACATGTTTTTACACTATGGGGCACCGGTGAGTATATTGTGCCTAAGAGGGGCATTGGCAAGTACTGTATGAAGGTGCTTTGGGGGGGGCATTGGACTAAAAAAAATTGTGAAACACTGATCTACATGTAACAGTCACCATACTTCTGGCACCAACATAGTTTGCCCACAACTCATGAATCCTAACTGCACATTTTTGGTAAGTGGGAGGAAACCAGAGCACTCAGAGGAAATCCGCATGGTCACAGGGGGAAGGGATAAACATCTTACAGACGGTGGTGGGAATGGAATCCTGACCGGTGATCACTGCTGCTGTAAAATGATGCGTCAGTAGAAATGGTTCTGCCAGGCTTGGTAGCTAAGCCACACAAGAAGGCCAGGAGCTAGACTTGGTTGTCAGAGGCTAGTTGAGATGCACCGCCACTTGGAGCATTTATTAGGCAGTGGGCACTTATCCCCACTACTGTACCCGGCTATAACAACTTTAAGGAACCAGGGTAGTGTAACAATTCGCATAATGCTTTACAGCACCAGCAATCCAGGTTCAGTTCCCACTGCTGATTGTAAGGAGTTTGTATGTTCTTCCCATGACCATGTGGGAGTGTTTTAGTTTCTTTCCCCATTCCAAAGATGTACAAGTCGGTAGGTTAATTGGTCACATGGGTGTGACTGGGTGGAACAGGCTTGTTGAGCCAGAAGGTCCTGTTGCTGTGCTGTGTCTTTAAAAAAAAAACTGAGATGTTGAGCTCATCTGATGTGAAAAGCCCAGTTTAACTGGGCCGATTTCATTTGTCCCGAACCTGTGAGCTAACACTGAAGGATTGAAAGACAAAGGATCATTTGAGAACTGCTGACTGAAGCAGAGAAACAGGTGTAACTGTACAGAGAGGATAGACTCCATTAAAGCAAATGGAACATTTATTTCACGTTAATAGTAATACATCTTCCACTTTTCAAACCCAGTGCTGAGGAAGGACATTTCATGCAGTTAAAATATTTTAAATATCCATTTTAATTGAAAAATTTGTATTAAAACAAAATCCACCCAAACTGATTCCATCTGATTAACAGCATTAACACATGAGATTCTGTAGATGTTGAAAATCCTGAGAAACACATACACAATGCTGGAGGTTGAGACCTTTCATCAGGATTTGATAAGAAGGGAGAAGTCAGATGAAGAAAGTGTGAGAGGAGGGGAAAGATTATAAACCAAAAGGGGATAGGTGAAGCAACACACACAAAATGCTGGTGGAACACAGCAGGCCAGGCAGCATCTATAAGGAGAAGCACTGTCGACGTTTCGGGCCGAGACCCTTCATCAGGACTAACTGAAAGGAAAGATAGTAAGAGATTTGAAAGTAGGAGGGGGAGGGGAAAATGCAAAATGATAGGAGAAGACCGGAGGGGGTGGGGTGAAGCTGAGAGCCGGAAAGGTGATTGGCAAAAGGGATACAGAGCTGGAGAAGGGAAAGGATCATGGGACGGGAGGCCTAGGAAGAAAGAAAGGGGGAGGGGAGCACCAGAGGGAGATGGAGAACAGGCAGAGTGATGGGCAGAAAGAGAGAAGCTTGAATTTCCAGCATCTGCAGATTTCCTCATGTTTGCTTGGGGATAGGTGAAGCCACATGGGATGGGGGGGGGATGAAATAAGAAGCTGGGAGATGATAGGTAGAAAAGTTAAAGGACTGAAGGAATCTGATAGGAGAGGAGAGTGGATCATGGGAGAAAGGGAAGGAGGAGGGGCACCAGAGGGAGGTGATAGGCAGGTGAGAATAGAAGAGGTAAGGGATGGGGGGCAGAGTGGGGGATGGAAGAGGGAAGGGAATACTCCATCTGGTGCACCCAATGGTGCTTCCTCGATACTGGTGAGGCCTGACATAGATTATGGAACTACCTGGTCAAGCACCTTCGCTCCATCCGCAACAAACAGGATTTCCCGATGGCCAGCCATTTTAATTCCAATCCCCGATCTGACGTGTCGGTCCATGGCCTCCTCTACTGCCACAATGAGACCAAGCTTGGGCTGGAGGAGCAACACCTCATGTTCCATCTGGGTTGCCTCCAAACCTGATCGAATGGACATCAATTTCTCCAACTTCTGGTAATTTTCCCACTCCCCCTTCACTTTACCAGTTAGTCACTACTAATCCAATTCTCAAATTTGCTCACAAAAAACACATCCACTCTTGAGGTTAGATTCAAAACAAAGTCAAAGTAAATTTATCAAAAGTACGTACGTCATCATATACTAGCCTGAGATTCTTTTTTCTTACAGCCATTTAAACTATAAATAAGTAGAGACTGAGACTACCAATGTGCAGAAGAAGGCAAATCATGCAAATAATGAGAGTAACTCACTTGAAAGAGGGTCCATAGGTTGTGCAGTCAGTGAGTGAAGTTGTCCACACTGGTTCAGGAGCCTGATGGTTGAGGGGTAATAACTGTTCCTGAACCTGGTGGTGTGGGACTAAAGCTCTTGCACCTCCAGCTCGATGGTAATAGCGAGAAGAGAGCATGGCTTAGCCGATGGGGGGTCCTTGATAAAGAATGCTTTCTTGTGGCAGCTCTCTTGTAGATGTGCACAATGGTGGGGGAGGCCTTGCCTGTGATAGACTGGACTGTATTCCCCATTTTCTGCAGGCTTTTCCATTCCTGGGCATTGGTGTTTACATACCAGGTCATGATGCAACCAGTCAGGATACTCTTCACTGAGCATCTAAAGACAGTTATAGTTTTGGATGATTTGTGGAATCTGTGCAAACTTCTCAGAAAGTAGAGGTGGTGCAATGCTTTCTCGGTAATGGCAGCTATGTGCTGGAGCCAGGTCAGATTCTCTGAAATGAGAACACCAAGGAATTTCTGAAGTTGCTGAAGCTCTCCACTTCTGATTCCCTGGATGAGGACTGGCTCTTGGACCTCTGGTTTCCTCCTCCTGTGGTCAGTGATCACCCCCTTGGTCTTGCTGACATTGAGTGAGAGGGATAGGAATGTGAGGAAGTTAGGGGCCAGATGAGGGTTAGAGGACAGTGATGTGGGAGGAGCACAGGTCAGGCTAGAGTCTCTAGGCCTCTGGCCCACGCTCAAAGGTCTGCATTACAAACAGGTTCTGTTGTTCTGCTGAGCATTGCGGGCATGCTATGCTGGAATGTGTGGTGACACTTGTGGCCTACATCCTTGGGTGTATTGATTGATAATGCAAATGACTTATCTCACTGTATATTGTGATAAATAAATCTGAATCTGAAGTAATCAAAAAGGAAGTTCCTATTGGAATCAGTGGTTCTGTAACAAAGGAATGAAAAATAATTTGCTAGCTGTAGATCCTTGCTGAAAAGCAAGTGTACAGATAATTGGCAGTGAGCATACCATCATTTGTGCTGTGATGTGCTCTGCTTCCCATGTCATGCTGAGCAACAACCTGGACAGGGTACAGAAGTCTCCCAGGTAAGTTGGGATCAGCCATGATGGAATGGCTGAGCAGACTCGAGAGGCCAATACAGAGGTCTACCAGATAAGCCAGGATCAGCCAATATGAAACAGCAGAGCAGACTTCAGAGGTCAAAATGACTAATCCTGCAGCACGGTAGCATAGCAGTTAGCAAAAGACTATTACAGCAGCAGTGAACGCTGATCAGGATTCAGTTCCCACCACTGTCTGTAAGGAGTTTGTACGTTCCTCCCATGACATGCACTTCCTCCTGGTTAGGGTTAGTAAGTTGTAGGCATGCTATGTTGCAACTGGACATTAGCAGCTGCCCACAACACATCCTTGGACTGTGTTGGTCGAAGACGCAAATGACGCACTTCGCTGTATTTATCCCATCAAAGCGTTGCATATGCAGGACCCTTCACATTGTCAATGATCCCTCCCATTCATCCAACAATCTCTTTGATCCCTATCATAAAGCAGGAGGTACCGCAGCATTACTGCAAGAACTGCTGGGATGGGAAACAGCTACTCCCCCAAGCCGCAAGACAGCTGAACTTCCTACCACCACCCAGGTCTCATCACCTATGAAGCACCAGCAGTGTTACACTGTTTACTTTTTAAACTTGTGTCAGAAATGCATCTCGTTATCTGTTAATTTATTCGTGGTAATATTACTTTATGTGGTCTGGGAGAGTTACTTGTACTGTGTTGTGCACCCTGGTCCAGAGGAATCTTGTTTCATTTGGTGGTATACATTTGAATGATAATAAAATTGAACTTGATTTACATGCAAGAAATAAAGCTCACCTTTAAAATAATCTTAAATACAAAAGATCCTACAAGTGCTGGAAATCCAGAGCAACACCAAAGAAAATGAACAAACAGTCAATGTTTTGAGCTGAGTCCCTTCAGGATTGGGGCCAATCTGAGGTCTACAAGAGCATGCTTCAAGATGCATGGAGAGTATTTCACTCAGATGGGGTACTTGGCCAAGTACTAAAGACCTATGCTGATCTGGCTGCAGTGTCTGAGGTACCCACCCGTTTCGAACAGGCTTCAATTATACTGTGGCTAAGAAGAATGTGGTAACCTGCATCAGCGATTATCGTTCAGTAGCACTTCCATCCACAGTGATGAAGTGTTTTGTGAGGTTTATTATGAAAGATATCAATTCCTGCTTGAGCTGCATTTCCATCTGGTATGAGAGCAGCAGCGCATTGGACTGGAAGTCCCTACAAAGGACAATGAGAATAGCTGAGAGGACCATAGGAATCTCCCTACCATCCTTCAGGAACATTTATGAGGAGTACTGCACATGCAGAGGGCTTAGTATTATCAAGGATCCCACCCATCTATCTAGCATCCTCTGTGATCTTCTGCCATCGGACAGGAGACTCCAATGCATAAAGACAAGAATGATCAAGATGGAAAACAGTTTCTTCCTTCAGGCTTCTGAACTCCCTGCCACATCACATTCAAAGTGTTACCGATTAGTTTCTGTACCCTACCATATTTAATTTATGCACTTTGCTTAACTATACGTAACTCATTTGTAGATTTTGCCCTTACTTTCCTAGTTATTGCATGTTCTGTGTACTACTGTGTTTTACCATAAGATCATAAAATATAGGAGCAGAATTAGACCATTTGGCCTATCAAGTCTGCTCTGCTATTTCATCATGCCTGATTCATTTTCCCTCTCAGCTCCATCTCAGGCCTTCTCTTCATAAGACCACAAGATATAGGAGCAGAAGTAGGCCATTCAAACAATTGAGTCTGCTCCGCCATTCAATCATGGACTGATCCAATTCTTCCAGTCATCCCCACTCCCCTGCTTTCTCCCCATACCCATTGATGCCATGGCTAATCAAGAACCTATCTATCTCTGCCTTAAATGCACCCAATGACTTGGCCTCCACAGCTGCTCATGGCAACAAATTCCACAGATTTACCACCCTGACTAAATTCTCTGCATCTCTGCTCTAAATGGAGGTCCTTCAATCCTGAAGTTGTGCCCTCTTGTCCTAGATACCCTTACCATGGGAAATAACTTTGCCATATCTAATTTGTTCGGGCCTTTTAACATTCAGAATATTTCAATTAGATCACCCCTTATTCTCCTGAACTCCAGGAAATACAGCCCAAGAGCTGCCAGATGTTCCTCATATGGTAACCCTTTCATTCCTGGAATCATTCTTGTGAATCTTCTCTGAACCCTTTCCAATGTCAGTATATCCTTTCTAAAATAAGGAGCCCAAAACTGCACACAGTACTTCAAGTGTGGTCTCATGAATGCCTTATAGAGTCTCAGGAGTGAGAATGTGATGTTGAGACTCTATAAGGCACTCATGAGACCACACTTGGTGTATCCCTGCTCCTATATTCTATACCTCTAGAAATGAATGCCAACATTGCATTTGCCTTCTTCACCACTGAAACAATCTGGAGGTTAACATTTAGGGTATCCTGCACAAGGACTCCCAAGTCCCTTTGCATTTCTGCATTTTGAATTCTCTCCCCATCTAAATAATAGTCTGCCCATTTATTTCTTCCACCACTTTCCAACATTGTATTTCATTTGCCACTTCTTTGCCCATTCCCCTAAGACTCTCTGCAGGCTCTCTGTTTCCTCAGCACTACCTGCTCCTCCGCTTATCTTTGTATCTAATCTAATCATTGGCAAATTTAGCCACAAATCCATTAATCACATAGTCCAAATCAATGACATAATTGTAAAAAGCAGCAGTCCCAACACCAACCCCTGTGGAACTCCACTAGTAACCGGCAGCCAGCCAGAATAGGATCCATTTATTCCCACTCTCTGCTTTCTGCAGTTCAGCCAATGCCCCGCCCATGCTAGTAACTCCCCTGTAATTCCATGGGCTCTTATATTGCTAAGCAGCCTCATGTGCAGCATCCTGTCAAAGGCCTTCTGAAAATCCAAGTACACCACATCCACTGCATCTCATTTGTCTACCCTGCTTATAATTTCCTCTAAAAATTGCAGTAGGTTAGTCAGGCAGGATTTTCCTTTCAGGAAACCATGCTGGCTTTGGCCTATCTTGTCATATGCCTCCAGGTATTCCGTAATCTCACCCTTAACAATCGATTCCAACAACTTCCCAACCACTGATATCAGGCTAACGGGTCTATAGTTTCCTTTCTGCTGCCTCCCACCCTTCTTAAACAGCGGAGTAACATTTGCATTTTTCCAGTCATCCAGTACAATGCCAGAATCTATCGAATCTAATCATATCCCTTCATGTCCTGATTAATCAAGAATCCATCAACCTCTGCCCAGTGACTTGGCCTCCACAGCTCCCTGTGGCAACAAATTCCACAGGTACTTCACCTCTGGCTAAAGAAATTCCTCTTCCTTTTCATTTTAAAAGGACAGACACTCTTTTCTTTTCCAAGGCTGTGACTTCTAGTCTTGGACTCCCCCACAATAGGAAACATCCTCTCCACATACACTCTCTCAAGGCCTTTCATCATTCAGTAGATTTCAATGAGGTCACCTGAACCTTCCGAATTCCAGTGAGAGAGGCCCAGAGACATCAAACGCTCCTTATATGCCAAGCCTTTCAATCCCAGAAAATTTTTTCTGAACCTACTTTGAATCCTCAGCAATGTCAGCATAGCATTTCTTAAATAAGGGGCCTAAAACTGCTCACAATACTCCAAGTGAGGCCTCAAAGTGCCTAATAAAGTTTCAACATTACATCCTTACTTTTATATTGTAGTCCTCTTGAAATGGATGCCAACATTGCTTTTGCCTTCCTCACCAACAACTCAACCTGCAAATTAACTTTTAGGAAATCCTGCACGAGGACTCCCAAGTTTCTTTGCTTGTCAAATTTTGGAATTACCCCTCCATTTAGAAAATAGTCTACACTTTTATCTATTTTCCAAACTGCAGGACCATACACTTCCCGACATTGTATTCTATCTGTTACTTCTTTGTCCAGTTTCCTAATCTAAGTCCTTCTGTCGCCTCTCTGCTTCCACAAAACTACCTGCCCCCCCCCACCCCCCACGCATCTTCGTATCGTCCATGGTCTGAAGAAACGTGTCTTGTTTGGCAGTATACATGTATATAGTTAAATGACAATAAATTCTACTTGACTGGAGAAATGACTTGGATCCACTCCAATTTACCTACTGGCACAACAGGTCCATAGCAGGTCCATTGGTTCTTCACTCATTCCTGGAACATCTGGACAGCAAAAATGCATATGTCAGGATGCTCATTATCAACTAGCGCTCATCATTCAATACTATAATCCCCTCAAAACTAATCAATAAACTTCAGGACTTTGGCCTCAATACTCCTTGTGAAATTAGATCCTGGATTTACTCACTTGCAGATCCCAGTCAGTTCAGATTAGTAACAGCATCTGCTCTATTATCTCAATCAGCATAGGTGTACCACAAGGCTGTGCGCTTTGCTCACTGTTCTACTCACTTTACACTTATGACTGTGAGGCTCAGTACAGCTCCAGTGCCACATTTAAGTTTGCTGATAACACCACGGCCATTGACCGAATCAAAGGTGGCGAAGAGTCAGCATACGGAAGGAAGGTTGAAAATCTGACTGAGTGGTGTCACAACATCCATCTCTTGCTCAGAGTCAGCAAGACCAAGAAGCTGATTATCAACTTCAGGAGGAAGAAACTGTTGATCCAACAGTCCTCATCAGGGGATAAGAGGTGGAGAGAATCAGCAACTTTAAGTTCCTTGGTGCTATCATTTTAGAGAACCTGTCCTGTGAAGATTTGGCACAACATGTAAAACTTTGACAAACTTCTATAGATATGTGGTGGAGAGTATATTGACTCGCTACATCACAGCCTGGTATGGGAACACCAATGCCCTGGAATGGAAAATCCTACAAAAAGTAGTGAATACAGCCTAGTCCATCGTAGGTAAAGCCCCCCACACCAAAGAACACATCTACATAGAGCGTTGTCACAGGAAAGTATCCATCATCAAGGACCACACCCCACACACCACCACCATCCAGATAATGCTCTTTTCTTGCCACTACCATCAGGAAAAAGATACAGGAACCTCAGGACCCACACCACCAGATTCAAGAACAGTTATTACCTCTCAACCATCAGGGTCTTCAACCAAAGGGGATACCTTTCACTCAACTTCACTTGTTCCATTACTGAAGTTCACACAACCTATGAACTCACTTTCGAGGGACTTTATCTTTCAGTATTTCTTGCTTCTTTATTAATTATTGTTTCCTTTTCTCTTTTTATTTGCACAATTTGTTGTCTTTTGCACACTGGTTGTCACCCAGCTAGATGTGGTCTTTCATTGATGCTATTTTATGGTTATTGGATTTCTGAGCATGTCTGCAAGAAAACAAATCTCAGGTTTGCATATGGCAACATACACGTATGTACATTGATAATGAATTTACTTTTGATCTTTGACACTGTAATGTTCCCAGTTTGCCTAGTCTCCTCCTGTATCTTTAATCACTAAGCCAAAGGGTTAACCGTTTCTCTCTCCACAGATATGGCCTGACCTATGTGGCTCAGAACTGTGATGATACAGAAGTTCATTGAAGCGCTGGTGACTCTTAGGGCAGCTATTCTGGCAGGCCTATTCTCCTATACCTTTTTCATGGGCCTGCAAATTATTTTTCTTAGTAGCCTATTCAGTCCACTTTTGGTAACCTTGATCAATTCAGTTTATCCCACCCATGGTGGCAATAAGCTCCCGATTTTACAGCTATTCCTCATACCCTTGATGAATCGTTTGCCTGGAATGTTTGAAAATCAGCTTTCTGGTCCTTGAAATATACACTAATGGGAACAAGTTCTCTTTATTCACTCTATCTAAACCAGTCATCATTTAAGATGCACTTGGCTAGGTATATGGAGAGGCTGGGCTTGGGTGAGGGTGTTGTGGATATCAGCCAAATATAGGAAATTGTTGTGGGGGGGGGGGGGGAGTGCATGAAATGTCCAGGGAAGGGTAGCACCTCTGGTGAAAGGGCTTGTTGTGTCCATTCTAGGGCAGCACACTCACCTTTGGTCCTCAGCAGACACTCAGCTCTCACCTGTGGCTCCAAGTAGCTGTTTGCATGCGACAGTGGCCACACCCTATTACACTGTTTCGACAGGTGGGCTGAACTAGGTGAGGATAGCTGGTGGGCCTCATACCCTGGTGAGATAGTGACATGCCTGTGCTAGCAATGTGATGACCACTTCAGTGAACTGGGTGGATGAGATCAACGGTGAAATCCAACAGCCAAGAGGACTGTTCTGTAATGCTCTGTGGAGAGCGAAGGGCATGACAAAGCAGAGAAGTAGTCATGGTCATCCACTGCAACCACAGAATACCTTAGCTTGTGACGGCTACCCATGCCACCGGACTCTGAGATCATAAGAGTGAACTGCCCTAGTGCAACTGCTTTTCCACTTTTAAAACTCTCCCGCACGGGTCTCCTGTCATTCTCGGATATGGTGGACTGCCAACACACAATATTGGGACTAGATGGATGCCACCGTGGTTGGAATGAATTGGTTGGACAGGAGGGCCTGTACCTGTGCTGTATGGCTCTATGACCCTAGAACAACAACAATTGCTAAACAATATACCCAGGGCTTTCTGTTCATTCACACCCTGTGTAAATAAATACTTGTCAGAGACCCAAGAGGAAGTCAGAATATCAAAGTGTAAATAGAGGGGGAG
Organism: Hemitrygon akajei; assembly: GCF_048418815.1. NCBI lineage: Eukaryota > Metazoa > Chordata > Chondrichthyes > Myliobatiformes > Dasyatidae > Hemitrygon > Hemitrygon akajei. The sequence goes on along the minus strand of NC_133135.1, from coordinate 13,141,774 downwards.
GGGAAGAGCTCATGTCACTTATTTATTGAACTTTACTGTAAAGGATTGAAAGGCAAAGAAAACATCCTCCACTTATGCATTCCAACTTTACTTCCACAGTTCCAGATTTGTATCAGTGCAGCACGTGTTCACATTTATGATCCTAAAGTCAAACAACATGCACAGGTGAGAGGGAGAGTACTTCATTCTAAACGCTGCTGGACCCTGATTCTGCTAATGTACAATTAAATTATTCATACATTCCTTACAAATGATTATTCATTAAAAAATGCAGTAAGATCATCATCATTTCTACAAAGTGCAAGTTAAACTTAAATCAGTCACAGTTGAGATTTACAGGTGCATTAAAAAATAAATTAATACAAAAAAAAACGCTCAAGGGATAAACCTGTTGGAAAGAGAAGTGTTACATTCCCACTAACACGTTGTTTGAAATTGATGGAACGTTCCTCTGAGGCACATGCTAAGGAGACTGATATTTAAAGGATCAACTCAAGGTTGTCACACAAGAATAATTAGTCAGTTTAACGTGCTTCAGGCTTGTTTCTGCAACAGCTACATACGGTAGTTCTTGCCTAGTGAAGAATCACCTGCAATTTTAGTGGAATACTCCTGAGAAATTACACAAGAATTATACTTAAGAGTCTGAACCGAACTCAACTACAAATGAAAGGCTGATGCACTGCGTTTACCTTTCTTGATTATTCTGAAGGTGGAGTGTGAAATCTGTAAACTGTTAAACCTAGTGTTGCTTCAGCGAGCTGCCAAGAGGAAGTATTTCTATGGCTAGGGGCTCCATCCTTGAGGATCAGCAAACTTTATAGAGCAGCTGCCAATGTGGTGTAACCAGGTCCACAGATGTCACTGAAGGGAACATGTGTATTTTATGATCTTTAAAAGAAAACATGCCAGAAAATTGGTGTGGGAAAATTTCAGCTAAATATGTTGCTGAGTTAAAAAATATTACATCTCCTCTCAAGCAGCCCAAAATGCTTTACTTAGGGAAAATTGCTTTTAAAATCATGCATTCTTAGCAGAGTATACACAAATGCCGATATGGATTTAATGGAATTGGTTGGGTCAGGATTCTGCGCTCTTTAGATCTTGGATGCAGGATGGATGTTGACAGTCTTGTAGGAGGACAGCATCCTCAATTCCCTCAGCAGTACACCAGAGTGGGCTGTTGAGAGAATGTTGATCTTTCGCCTAGAGTACTGGTACCTTTATAGCACCTCCAACAGTACAGCATTCCCAGTGTAAACTGGATGTTAAAATCTCCAGAGGGGTGTTTGAATCCACAACTGTATAACTCAGACAAAACTGACAGTAACTGAGTGCTAATTAATTTAGGAGTGGTTCTACAGCAAACAAGATAGTCAAAGTAATTCAATAAACTGGACCAGGACAGTATCCCATGTACCATCAATTTACAGGTCACGCCATTCAGAGATTTGGGCTATATTATTTTTCTTCTGTACTGTTTTTTGTTCTCGTAATCATATAGGCTTTATGTGCTATGTGCTGTCGGTAATACGTTTTGTACCTTGGCCTTTGCTTGGCTATATTCATGAATGGTTGAATGTTAATTCAACTTACACTAATTTAACAAGTTTTCATAAAAAAGAAAATTGGAAAGGATGTAAACAAAGAAAGATAATTACAATTGGTTTACAAATTGATCAATAGAAAGGTGCTCACTCTCCGTATAATTTATAAACCTTTTATACCGAGAGAGAGGCTATATTATTGAAATTTAATAGCCATTGACAAAAAGTAGAGAAAGCAAGTTATATCCAATTGAAGAGCTAGAATGCAAATATTGGGCCAAATGGCTTCCTTTAGGAAATTAATACGGAATAATGGGCTGAATGTTATAATTTCTATCAATGTGTGCATGAGTTAACTCGGCCTAGACATTACACTTAGACTCATGTTTATAATTGTTGTGAGCTCTCAGGAATATTCTTTTACCTGCTTACAGTCACAAAGACAAGGCATTTGCAATTTTCAATGTGTCATCCACAGTGCAGTGCAAAAAAAAAATCAGCGCTTTCCTGAGTTGACTTAATATAAGCAACTTGTTTCATACTAGTACACTTTCAGTGCATGGGCCTTTCACAACCAAACCTACATTGGATACCACCCAGAAAACACATCCATCTTTCAGTACAGGCAGACCAGAAACCTACATTAAACTACGTTACAAAACAGGGATTACTTTGTGATTGTCCCAAACACATACTGTAATGCCACTGCAAGAATTATATTCATAAAATATCTCACATCCTGGAATGCTTAAGCTTCAGCATAATTCATCTCAGTTTCAGTTTTTGAATGTTTGCCTTTAGCCATTATTGGACAGGGCGGATTTCAACCTCATTTTTTTCTTCCACACATGACACATCCTGGTGGCTGACGCTCTGCCGCAGAGCGACCTCTGGGCCCCCTCCATAGATGGAGTGCAGGAAGTTCCATGTCTCCTCTGAAATTTGGCCGGAATCCGCTCCTGGGTGAGAAAGTTACATAATTCGGTCATCAACACCACCCAAAAATAGATCGCATTTTACACCTTTTGGGATTCAATCATGTAAAAGCGACCTCATAAAATCACAACTATTATTGAAAATGTCTTGAATGAGTTTTTGAATTTGCTAAGACAAAGCTGATATTTTATTTTTGATACCTCAACAAATGGCCAAGTTAATCGACTCTAAATCAGCCAAGGCAGTATGGTAGTATAGGGGTTAACATAACGCTATTACAGTGCCAGTGAGTTTAATTCCACCGCTATTTCCAAGGAGTTTGTATGTTCTCCTTGTGAATGCGCAGATTTATGATTTATTAATTCATTTAGAAATCTCTTGCAGAACAGAACCTTCTGGCCCAGCAACCTACCCATTTGACATCAGTCTAATCACAGGACAATTTACAATGACCAATTAACCTAATAACTGGTACCTATTAGGTCTGTGAGAGAAAACTGGAACATCCCGAGGAAACCCACATGGTCACGGGTAGAACATGGAAACTCCTCACAGGTGGCAACAGAATTGAACTCTGAAGTCTGGAACACCCTGAGTTGTAATAGCACCACGCGACCATAGCGCCCAAGCTGGAAATCATTTGGGTGCTCAGGTTTCCTCCCACATTCCAAAGATGTAGAGGGTTTGTATGTTAATTAGTGGCATGGTGTATTTGGGCAGTGCAGGCTCATTGGGCTGGAAGGGCTTGTTATCGTGCTATATCTCTAATAGATAAATAAATAACAAGGTCTGATTTGCATTATTACAGATGTCTCAGCAAAAGCAGATAAATCAAGTTCACAGATTGAGAGATTTGCATGCCATATCCTAGCATCCATCTATTGTCTGGGGAGTATATGTCAAGAGAGGGGTTAGCACCTCTGGTGAACTGCAGCTTAGTCACCTTTGGACCCCACCAGACACTCAGCTCTCCAAGTAGCTGTTTGCATGTGACAGCGGCCACCCTCTGGTACACTGCTTTGATAGGCGGGCTAAACCAGGTGAGGGTAAACAGCGGCCTCATACCCTGGTGAGATAGGGCATGCCTGGTCCTAGCATGCTAAGTCAGTGCTGGCAGACTGGGTGGATGAGACCTACAGTGAAATCCAATGGCCAGGAAGGCAGTACTGCAAAACTCTGTGCAGAGCAAGGGGCATAACAGGGCACAGAAGATGTTATGGCATTCCACTGCAACCAAGGAAGACTTCAGTCCGTGACACTTGTTTGCACCACTAGACCTGAACTTCTGAGGTCAAGACAGTGGAAAAGCCCCAGTGGAATAGCTTTTCCACTTTAAAACCTCTCCTCATAGGTTTTATATATAAAACTCCAATACTATAAGGGTAATTACATAGACGGTATCCTTGTTAGGGAAACCCAACGTAAGAATGCAGCTGTGGTCTTGTTCCATTGTCACTGGGCCTGTTTTTGTTAGCATTTAGAAAATGCGGGGTTGGGGGGGAAATCGCAATGAAGCTTGTGGAATATTTAAAGGCCTACACAGAGTGATTGTGGAGAGGTTGTTTTATATAATGGGGGTCACAACCTCAGAAGAGAGGGACGTGTCTTTAAAAGAGAGATAAGGAGGAATTTCTTCAGTCAAACTGTGGTGTTAAGGACTATTGAAGTCACTTGTTGCATCTAAATATGAATTTTTTAAAAATTCAGCCGTACCACCTGTATTGTAAATATCCATTTTGCATGGACTAGAGTAGCACCGCAATCTTGTTGTCTTGAGCAATACAATAAAGTGCTATTCCATTCTATGACCATCTGCAAAATTCATTGCCACACATGGCTGTGGAGCCCAAGCCATTGGGTATATTTAAAGCAGAGTTCAATAAGTTCTTGATTAGTAAGGGTGTCAAAAGTTACTTAAAAGAAGGCAGGAGAAAGGGTCTGAGAGGGAAAGTAAATCAGCCATGATGGAATGGAGGAGCAGACTTGATGGGCTAAATAGCCTAATTCTGATCCTATATCTTATAGCTTTATGGTCTTAAATTCTTCTGTGAGACAGAACCTGTATATTCCAAGGTCATAAATTTAAATCATAACCTTGGCTTAGGTGAGGCATAGATTACATTTATATCAAACCATCAATTTAATGGTGTAGTTCAGTTATATTTGTACAATCAACCAAATTTCAATCATGCCTCCAAAGAGATGCAAGATAATGTTGCAGCTCCATCAAACTCTGGTTAGACCACATTTGAATTATTATGTTCAGTTCTGATTGCCTCATTATTGGAAGAATGTGGAAGCTTTACAGAGTGTGCAGAGGAGATTTACCAGGATGCTGGCCCCCAGCACAAATACGTAAATGAGTGAGAGAGAGAGTGAGAGTGAGAGTGAGAGTGAGAGAGAGAGAGAGAGAGAGAGTGAGAGTGAGAGTGAGAGAGAGAGAGAGAGAGAGAGTGAGAGTGAGAGAGAGAGAGAGAGAGAGAGAGAGAGAGAGAGAGAGTGAGAGAGAGAGAGAGCACACGTGTGTGTATATAATAAAATCTTACATATTTATATTTATTGTTTTTAATTATTATCTTGTGTTTTTATTCTGTGTTGCAACGGATCCAGAGTAACAATTATTTCTTTTTTCTTTACACTTGTATACTGGAAACTACATTTAAAAAATCTTTAATCTTTTAGGGGGTGCCTGGCACATGCACGCCAGCTTGCACATGCACACAATTTCTTGTCCATTTTGTCCCTCCTGACTATTCACCCCATCCCTTACCCATACTGTCAGCTGCAATCTAGTTACCATTGCCAAGCCTGCCTGCACACTCGGCTCCATTGTCAGTCCCTGGCTCCACCCACACAGCTAAGCACGGACCAGACCTCCGGCTGTGCACTAACCACAATGGCTCCAGGTTCCAGCCATCCGCCTAACCAAAGTCCCACAGCTGACCACAGATCTAACCATGATCACAGAACCTAGCAGTATATAGCACAGGACGGACCAGCTGGTCTGACCATTCTGGGATAGATTTATACTCTGTGTTAGTTTCAACTCACTCTGACCCATCCAACCCCATCTAAACTTTCCTTCACTCTTTTCTCCCACCACCCACCAACACCATGTGTTTAAGCATCCACAAGCAGAAGCCTCTACTTCAATCATCCTTACCAGGGACTATTTTTTACCTGAAGCAGGAGGAGAGATTTGAAAGAGTTATGGAAAATTATGATGTGTGCATAAATAGGATAAATGTAAGCAGGGATTTTTCTTTAGTACTGGAATATGTGCCGACATTTGCAGGCTGCCCCCAGCACATCCCTGGGTTGTGTTGGTTGTTAACACAAATGACTTGTTTCACTCTATGTTTCGATATACACGTGATAAATAAGTCTGAATCTGAAAGACTGAGGCTTGGTGAAATTAGAACCAGAGGTCATAGGATAATGACGGAAGGCAGGGCTGTGTATTAGGTGCTCTCCTTTACTCCCTGTATACTCATGATTACGTCGCCACCCACAGCTCTAATCTGCTAATTAAATTTGCTGACAACAATACATTGATTGGCCGAGGTGGCCTACTGGGAAGAAATTATCTCTCTGTGATGCACCATCAATAACTCACGCTGAGACTTAGGAAGTGAGATATCGGCTTTTATTGACTGGAAGAATAAACAGCACTACATCCTGGGGAAAATGAGGGAGAGCAGCAGCCCACAGTCGCCTTTATACAGGGGTCTGTGGGAGGAGCCACAGGAGCAGTCAGCAGGGTCTGTGGGAGGAGCCACAGGAGCAGTCAGACAGGTATATCTAGTTCACCACACTCTGACACAGTGGTGTCAAGATGACAACTTCTCCCTCAATGTCACAAAAACAAAGGAGCTGGTTGTGGATTACAGGAGGAATGGAGACGGGCTAACCCCTATTGACATCAATGGATCTGGGGTTGAGAGGGTAAACAGCTTCAAGTTCCTTGGCATCCCCATCACCAAGGACTTAATGTGGGCTATACAATCAGCTGTGTGGTGAAAAAGGCGTAACAGCGCCTCTTTCACCTCAGACAGTTGAGGAAGTTTGGCATGGGCCCCCAAATTCTAAGAACTTTCTACAGGGGCACAATTAAGAGCATCCTGACTGGCTGCATCACCGCCTAGTATAGGAACTGTACCTCCCTTAATCTCAGGATTCTGCAGAGAGTGGTGCAGACAGCCCAGCACATCTGTAGTTGTGAACTTCCCATGATTCAGGACATTTACAAAGATAGGTGTGTACAAAGGGCCCGTAGGATCATTGGGGGCCTGAATCACTCCAACCACAATCTATTCCAGCTACTACCATCTGGGAAATGGTACCGCAGCATAAAAGCCAGGACCAACAGGCTCTGGGACAATTTCTTCCACGCCAACAGGCTGATTAACTCATGCTGATTTAAGTGTATTTCTATGTTACGTTGACTGTTCTATTTATTATAAATTACTATAATTGCACATTGCACATTTAGACGGCGACGTAACAAAGATTTTTACTCTTCATGTGTGTGAAGGATGTAAGAAATAAAGTTAATTCAATTCAATTTAAGGGAACCCAGAGTGATGCATGTGTGGAACCAACTGCCAGTGGAAGAGGTGGATGTGGGTTCAATCGCAATATTTAAGAGAAGTTTGAATATGTACATGGATGTGACCAGGTGTGGGTTGATGGGACTATAACTATAAGGGTCTATTTCTGTGTTGTAATGTTCTATGACCATCGAAATCAGGTTTATTATTACCAAATTTGTTGTTTTGCAACAGCAGTACAATGTAATACACAACATAGACTATAAATGATAGTAAGAAATATATATATAAAAAAATAGGTAGTGCAAAAAGAGAACAAAAATAAAATCACAGGTTCATTGCCTGTTCAGAAATCTGATGTTGGAAGGAAAGAAGCTGTTCCTAAAATGTTGAGTATGTGTATTCCGGTTTCTGTACCTCTTCTCAACTCCTATGTGCCACACTCTCATCTCTTTGGTCTAGAAATGCTCACCCTGTAAAATCCTTCATATTAACTCATATCCTTGCACATTTGGAAACATCCTTCTAAATACTGCATTTTTGCATCTTCAAATGGACTCCTGATCTATACCCAAAAGCAGACCATTAGGTCTTTTTTAACAGAATGAAACATTAATTTAAATGGGAAAAGTGGACATACCTTGCTTTAAAGAAACATGGCAGTTCTTGCCAATCACTATCTTAGTGTTATCAATTGGACCAGGATGCTCTAAAACATGAAAAGAATTATATTGGTAATGAATTAGGAACATATATTTTAACATGCAATATACTGTCTTATTACCTGAAAAATTATTTAAATAGCACCAAACAGTTTTCTCAAATACTAAAGATATATTTTGAAAATGAGTAGTTCTGTATTTCTCTCATCCTACTGAGACCTGCTCCTCTTCTGGGAAAGTCTGCTGTTCCATAAACATTTTTGACAGAGATGACAAAATGTGGTACTGGGCTGGTTGGATGAGCCAAACTGCCATCTCAATTTCTACTTCACTCCAAGTTAAACCTTGAAGTGGTTCAGAAGCTTACTGAAATTATATCAGGAATGGGTAGATTGCCTTCTGATGAATGGCTCGCCAATCTAGACATGCCAGGGTGAGAGGCAATGTTTGAAACAGAAGATCCTGAGATAACTTTACAGAGAGAAGCAGAGAGCATGCTCCCACCCTCCTTTGAACTTTGAACAAACTCCTGTGGGAAAATCCAGCATCAGCTGTCACTGTCTAAAAATAAGAGGTTAACTATTCAGGACAGGCAAAGTAAAATTTTGTGAGCTTTTGCAACTATTTTTGTTAAGGGGTGGTGGAAGCAGAATCTTTGAACATCTTTAAGGATGTGATGGGTAGGTACTTGAAAAGCAAGGGGGTGGGGTGAAAGATTACTGGAAGGGGACAGAAAGGCAGAGGTGATGTGACAACCAGATCAGTCCAAATCCCATTAAGTGACACAGCAAGTTTGAGTGTTGGAATGGTGTACTCTTCCTCCTATCTTGTATGTTTTCAAAACATTCAGCAGCTCAAAATTAGTGTTTCTGAAAAACATCCACATATCACTGACAATAAAAGTGAAAGAAGTGAATTTGATGTTTTCATCGGCAAGGTACACATACCATGTTCTTTGCCCTTGACAAATCCTTCCCATTCTCTAAACCACTGCATGCTAATACAGTAGATAACTGATGGTGATTCTTCTTCTTGGAAAGCTTTATTCAACTGTTTGTTTGAGAAACAGAATTTGCAATCAGCTTATTGATTCACTTCACAAACATGGCAAAGAACTACAGTAAACAGTGAATAATCTGCAGCACTGAGTACAAAACAAAAGATTTACAAGCCATGTAAAGCTTTTCACAAAGTCAGGATGTCCCAATGCACCTTATAACCGATTAAACACATCTAAGGCATTGTTCCAATTTTGATGTAAGAAACAATGGAGACAATTTGCGTACAAGTTTCTACAGACAGCAATGTAATAATCAACAGATAATCACTTCCAAATGATTGTTGGATAATTACTGGCCAGAATGACAGGAAAAGGTCCCTCCTTCTTCTTTGGAACAGCAATATATAAGAACTAGAATCAGATTTAATATCACTGGCATGTGTTGTGAATTTTTTTGTTTATCCACAGCTGGACATTGCAATAAATTATAATAAAAACTATAAATTACAATAAGAAATATATTTAAAATTAAATCAAGTAGTTCAAAAAGTGGGTAGTGTTCATGGGTTCATTGTTTATTCAGAAATCTGATGGCAGAAAGGAAGAAGTTGATCCTGAAACATTAAGTTGTGTGTCTTTAGGCTCCTGTACCTCCTCCCTGATGGTAGCAGTGAGAAGAGAGCATTGTCCTAGGTGTTGGGGGTCCTTAACGATGGACTATGGTCAACACGCTCCTAGAAGACAGCAGCACGGCTAATGTAGATGAACTGAACACATTGATGAGGGAGAGGGAGGAGTGGAAAGTTCGTCACTGTGCCCGACGCCGGCTCCCAGGCCTGAGTTGATGTAGTAGTAGTAGATGATGGATGCTGCCCTTTTGAGGTATCACCTTTTAAACAGGTCTTCAATATTGGGGAGACCAATACCTATGATGGAGCTGGCTGAGTTTACAACTTTCTGTAGCTTTTCCTGATCCTGTGCAGTAGCCCCTCCAAACCAAATGGTATGCTTTTATTTTCAAGCTGAGGAGACAAACTACTAAACTTCTCATCTGAAAGGCAGCATCCAGCCTCGACAGCAAGGCTCTGCCTCACTGTGAAGCTGCCATCTTTTTGAATAGTGCGTTCAGGATTCCAGAGTGGGATGGAAGCACACAGAACCCAGGGTAAGGGCACAAAGTACAAGTAGTAATGAATACAGCCTAGTCCATCACGGGAAAAGCCCTCCCCACCATGAAGCACATCCAGAAGGAGCGCTGCCACAAGAAAGCAGCATTCATCATCAAGGATCTCCACCATCCAGGACATGCTCTCTTCTCGCTGCTGTTATCAAGAAGTAGATACAAGTGTCTCAGGACCCACATTACCAGTTTCAGCAACAGTATTACCCCTCAACCATCAGGCTCTTCAACCAGTGGAGATAACTTCACTAACCTCAACTCTGAACTGGTTCTACAACCTATGGACTCACTTCAAAGGACTCGGCAGCTCATGTTCTCAGCATTATTTATTTAATTATTAATTATTATTTGTTTTACATTTGCACAGTTTGTGTTTTGCACGTTGGTTGCTTGTCAGTCATTGTGTACAGTGCTTCATTAATTCTATTGTATTTCTTTATGTTTTACAGTGAACGCCTGCAAAAATGAATCTTGGCATAGCATATGGTGACATATACATACTTTGATAATAATTTACTTTGTAGTTTTTGAACGAGCCACTGAATAGCAGCCCTCTAGCATGAAGCTACGTCCGAGATGTTGCATGACATGCTTCTTGCAAAAAGGATGTATTTCTGAGTAACGAGATTGGAAAAAGTAAACAATCAAGAAATTAAAGAGAAAGTGGTGAAGAGGAGGAAATTTAAAGTTCTCTGTATGTCTTGATGCACATTTGACAAATAAGCGTTTGAAATGAAGAAGAAAGAAAACAAGTTCAAAAGTAAATTGATTATCAAAGTACATATATGTCACCATATACAAGATTCATTTTCTTGTGTGCATATTCAATGAATCTACAGAATAACAACCATAGTAGAATCAATGAAAGACCATAAAAACCAGGAATATTGGAAGAGAGATCAGTGGACAGAGCTGAAGCTAGCAAGTGTGCAGCAGAGGTCAAGGGGTCTCAGGAGGAAGGAAGATTGGGAAGTGAATGGTTTGAAATGATTGCTTAGGTACAAAGGCCCTAGGAAGCAAAGACAGAATTGTGAGCAGTTTTGAGCCCCATATCTAACAGGATATGCTGGCATCGGAGAGGGTCTAGAACAGATTTATGAGAATAACCCTGGGAATGGAAGGGTAACATATGAAGAGTGTTTGATGCCTCTGGGCCTGTATTCGCTGGAGTTTAAAAGAATGAGGGGTGATCTCATTGAAACCTATTGAATATTGAAAGGCCTAGATAGAGTGGCTGTGAAAAGAATGTTTCCCATAGTGGAGGAATCTTGGACCAGAGGGCACAGCTTCAATATACAAGGATGTCCCTTTAGAACAGAGCTGAAACAGTGTGGATAACTTCATTCACCTCAACACTAAATTGATTCCACAACCTATGGACTCACTTTCAACAACTCTACAGCTCATGTTCCAAAATATTATTTATTTATTTGAACAGTTTGTCTTGTTACACCCTTTGGTTGTTAGTCTTTGCGTGTAGTTTTTCATTGATTCTATTGAATTTCTTTGCACTGTGAATGCCTGCAAGAAAATGAATCTCAGGGTAGTAAATGGTGATATATATATATATATATATATATATATATATATATATATATATATACTTTGATAATAAATTTACTTTGTACTTTGAGATGAGAAGGAATTTCTTTAGTCAGAGAGTGGTGAATCTGTGGAATTTGTTGCCATAGACAGCTGTGGAGGCCAAGCATTGGGCGCATTTAAAGGTGAGGTTGATAGGTTCCTGATTAGTAAGGGTGTCAAAGGTTATTGAGAGAAGGCAGGAGAATGGGGCTGAGAGAGATAATAAATCTATGATCAAATAGTGGAGCAGACTTGATGGGCTAAATGGCCTAATTCTGTTTCTAGGTCTTAGGGTCTAATACCTGAAAAATTTACAAAAGAGTAAAAAAATTTACAATACTTCGTTTGATGTATTCTCCCTAATGCAAATCGAAAGTTTCCCTGTTCCGGCAGAGATGATCCAAAGGGAAACCAGAAAAAAAAATCCACATTGTCTCAGCTCTAAGCGGCCACCCAAACTGGTTGGAATGTGCAGCAAAAACTCCAGCTCCCCAATTTTTACCTACACCAGGATGAACTTGTCCTTGATGGAGATTGCCTTACATAGGGATTGAGAGTTGTTGTAACATTAAAGCTGAGAGCTAAAGTGTTGGAAGAGCTACAGGCCGGTCACCAATGCATGAACAAAATGGAAGCATTAGCTTGAAGCTTTGTCTGGTGGCCTGGGATAGATCAGCAGATCAAGCAACTTGCCATGCACTATGCGGGATGCTAACATGTCCAGAATATATTAACAGCAGGGTCTCTCCATCCCTGGGAAAGGCCTGCATTGTTCTAGCAGAGGATTCATGTTGCACGGGCACAAATTTCTTAGTAGTTGTGGATGCAGCTACAAAGTGGCCAGAAGTGCTTTCAATAGCCTCGCACACTTCAGCCTCACATACGGCTGACGTCTTGAAAAACCACTTGACAAAATACGTGAATCGCATATGAGCACCTCACTTAAAGTAAAAATGAAGTTAGACACGCATCATGGGCTCTCTGTGTTTTCTTTTCAATTAGTAAGTTATAAAACATAATAGGACTTTACAGCCTGGAATGTAAGAGAATGAGGGGAGATTTGATAGAAGTATACAAAATTATGAAGGAGATACACAAGGTAAATGCAGGTAGGATTGTTCCATCGAGGTTGGGAGAGACTAGAGCTGGAGGTCGTGGGTTAAGGGTGAAAGGTGAAATGTTTAAGGGGAACATGAGAGGGAACTTCTTCATTCAGAGAGGAGGTGAGAGTACAAAACAAGCTGCCAGCGGAAGTGGTGGATCCACATTTAATTTCAACATTTAAGAGAAATTTGGATAGGTACATGGATGGGTGGGACAGTATGGAGGGTGATGTTCTAGTGCAGATCAATGGGCCTGAACAAAATAATAGTTTGGCACTGACTAGATGGGCTGTACAGCATGTTTCGGTACGGTAGTGTTCTATGATTCTATGACGACCTTCCCATTTTGAGATTAACAAGTTTCACACTAATATTTTACTTATATTGATGTCACTTGAACTTATTACAATTAAACTGAGAAGCAGAAAGCTGCATAGGACATAATGAGTGCATGTTCACAAATGGACAACATTGCTGAACAATGCTCCTTTATTACTGCAAATATTTATTTTACGTTCATAAAGGTGATGCTCAGCACAAGACTGTCTATAAATAAGGCGGCTAACAGGAAATGATAAAGTAGTGGTGGTGGGGATTGTGGAAGAATGAGTTAATGGGTGGTCGTGTTGATCACGTCATGAACATCTAGTCTCATGTGCTTAGCACCTGAGGCTCTGCGCACGTTCGCAAAACAGAAATCAATTGATTACGGAAAGTCATTATAGTAGCTAAAGTAGACTTGATACGTTTCAAGTGTAAAGAGGAGAATGCATGATCAAAAATGGTTGGAAATGCACATCAGTCAATGCCACTGGGTAATGTGCATAAAATTATTACAGCTCATCAGGTCTATGCTCCTTGAAGGGGCAATCCATTCCATTCTATTCCCTAGCTCCTTACCTGTGGCCAGTACTATTTACTTCCTTCAGTAGTTAACAATTAACATCCTAACTTTCCTTTTGTGAAGGGTCAACTCTGCCCATTGGCAAAAACCTTTGGCTCCAAGGTCAAGGTCTTGCGTGTACTACCATAGCACACTATTTAATTTTTCGCCTGTACAGCTTAAAACTTGCCTCCAGAAACCACAAAGTTTTGAGGCCAGTTTTTTTCCCTTAGTTAAAGGAAAATTAAAGAATTGACTAACCAATATACACTGCAAAAGCTTTACACGTTTTATCGTTCAACATTCTGGCTGATATTTAACAAAGCATTTTAGTTTTCTTACCCGTACAAACATTTCCAGTTCCATCTTCCTTCGCTTTTCAAGCTTTTCAATCTCAATCTGGCAGCATTGACAGGTGTAGAGATGATTAACAGCTGGCCCCCCTCCAAACCTGAGAGCAGAGCAGAAGTTCAACTTTTTTGCAAAACTGCACAAGGAGGAAATATGCCACAAGACATAGGAGTTTGCTTCACCATTCTATCAGAGCTGAATTATTATTCCTCTCAACCTCATTCTCCTGTCTTCTCCCCACTGTTGAAACTCTTACTAATCAAGAATCTATCAATCTCCACTTTAAACATGCCTAGAGACTTGGCCACAGCTGTCTGTGGCTATGAATCCTGGATTCACCACCTTTTGGCTAAAGAAATGCCTCCACATTTCTATTCAAAAGGGATGTCCTTCTACTCCGAGACTGTGCCCTCTGGTCCCAGACATTCCCACTATTGGAAACATCCTCACCACATTCACTTCAACCAGGCTTTTCAATATTCAACATTTTAATGAGAACCCTCCTCATCCTTTTAACATCCAGCATGTACAGGCCGAGAGCAATGATATACTCCTCATACATTAACCCTCTCATCCCCAGGATCATTTTCATAAACCTCTGGACTCACTCTAATGCCAGCACATCCTTCTGTAGATAAGGTGGCCAAAACTGCTCACAATATTCCAGATGCAGTTTGATCAATGCCTTATAAAGCCTCAGCATTACATCTTTGCTTTTGTATTCAAGCCCTTTTGAAACAAATGTTAACATTGCATTTGCCTTCCTTACTACTGACTCGGTCTGCAAATTAACTTTTAGGAAATTTTGCACTAGGACTCTCAAGTCCCTTAGCACCTCTGAATTCTTAATACCCCCATTTAGAAAATAGTCTACCCCTGCCAAAGGCTCTCGGCCTGAAACACCAACTGTACTCTTTTCCATAGATGCTGCAGACTCCCTCCAGCATTTTGTGTGTGTTGCTTGGATTTCCAGCACCTGCAGATTTTCCTTTGTTTGTGATTAGTCTACCCCTTTGTTCCTTTTACAAAAGAGCATGACCATACATTTCCCTGTCTTTTACTCCATCCGACCTTCTTTGCCAAATCTTCCAAGAACTCTGCAGACTCCCTACTTCCTCAGTACTACCTACCCTTCCACCTATTTTTGTATCATCCCCAAACTGATAGCATCTTTCATGACTTGTTTGGCCAAAAAAATACTATGATTATTAAATATTTTTGATATGCTAGTGTTCCAAGTTAGAGATATACTCCAATTAATTGACACACAGGAAAATCTCATGAATAGCATGAGATAAATATTAAAAATCTATTTTAATGCTTATACCTCAATAAATATTGATCATGGGGTTAGCACAGAACAAGAGATAAGGACATTGAGGAGGCATCACACCAGGGTACACAAAGGTAATCAAGGAATCCCATTACACTATTGCTAATGGACCAACTTAGGTGTCGCGGGAGAAGACAAAGATAGCTATTCTAAGGGTAACACAGGCCAAGTTAACAACCCGTTCGAAGTGACTTAATCAGGAAATGGTATCATCCTTGAGTTCAATGTAGAAATTACAGAAATTTTATTAGGTATAGGAGTGGAACCTGTTGTGGTCTTCTGCAGGTGAAGCCCATTCACCTCAAAATTCATTATGTTGTGCATTCAGAGATGCTCATCTGCACACCACTGTTGTAGCACATGGTTATTTGAGTTACTGTCACCTTCCTGTTAGTTTGAACTAGTCTGGCCATCCTCCTCCGAGCTCTCATTAGCAAGGCGTCTTTACCCAGAGAACTGCTGTTCATTGGATGCTTTTTTGTTTCTCTACATCTCTAAACTCTAGAGCAGGAGTTCCCAATGTCATGGACCCCGACCACTACCGAGAGGTTTGTGGACAACGGGTTGGGAATTCCTGCTCTAAAGACTGTTGAGTGTATAAATCCCAGGTGATCAGCAGTTCTGAGGTAACTCGAACCACGCTCTCAGATCACATTTCTTCTCAGTTTGAACAAACAAAGTTTGGTCTGAACAACAAATGAACCTCTTGACTGTGACTGTATGCTTTTATGGATTGTGCTGCAGCCACGTGATTGGCTGATTGGAATTTGCATTAGTGTACAGGTGCACCAAATAAAGTGGCCACCGAGTGTATATCAGGGTGCGATAGTAACTCGCACCTGGTCAAGCTTCCTGCCATGCAAGTAACCCATTGACACATTTCATTTGGAGGAAGACATCAGTAGCATGCTGCATCTTTTACTTTTTGAAAATTGAATTATGATTCCAAAATTGTGGAAGGTCACTACAGTAGCTAAAATATACTTGATATGGGCATTTATCTGTGGAAACTGAAAATCAATGTCCTTGTCTAGTCTATCAAATTCCACAAGCAGTTTTGAGGTTTAAGTTATTTGCAGAAGAACATTATATAATCATACGTGAAGGATTGAATATCACAACTCCATTTACATTGGCCTATCACTTTGCAAGAACCTGTTTATGTGTGAAGAACAGTGCCCTAGCAAGGAAGATATCTTGTGGGCCACCGACAAAGACACCTTGGACATGAATAGGTAAAATATTAACACCACACTGTCATGGCTCAGAGACTTGATTACCTACCTACTGTACAAATAATCCCACACATTCTGAGGCAGCATCACCACGAGTTCATCTATGTAACCAGCTTTCCGAGGTGGAACACCTGCAATAGACACATTTTAATGGATGTGAGACTTTTTGCATGATTAATCACATTTAATTTAGAGGGATATGGCACGGTTAACAGTCTCTTCCGGCCCAATGAGCTTGCACTGCTCAAATACACCCATGTGACCAATTAACCTACTTACCCATATGTCTTTGGAATGTGGGAGGAAACTGGAGCACCCAGGGGAAACGCATTTGGTCACGGGGAGAACATATAAACACCCTACAAGAAAAGAATATGGGTCGCTGACATGTTAATAATGTCACCCTAACCACGACACCTCTTGCTGTTTCTATGTAACTCTGATTTTTTTTTAAATGGATGGAAGATGAAGTACTAGGATAGCACAGCGGTTAGTGTGACACATTCTAGGTGTTGGCGTTTAATTCTGGCACCGTCTGTAAGGAGTTTGTACATTCTACCCAAGAATGTATAGGTTTTCTCCAGGTGCTCCAGTTTCCTTCCACAGTCCAAAACATACCAGATAGTAGGTTCATTGGTCATTGTAAATTGTCCTTTGGTTAGGATAGGGTTAAGTAGTTGGGTTGCTGGGTGGTGCAGCTTGTTCAGCTGGAAAGGCCTGATTCACATTGTACCTCTACATAAAAACATTCAAGTGCTGTTAAAAATCAAGAATTTAGTTTGATAATTACTTTTTTTTTATTCTCACAGAGACAAAGTAAATTTTTTATGTTTTACATGCCATCCAGACAGATAATTTCAAAACATAAGGATATTGAGGTAGTACAAGGGAAAAACAACAACAGAATGCAGAATACAGTGTTACAATTACAGAGGAAGTGCAGTGCAGAGGCCACAACGAGATGGATTGTGAGATCAAGGGTTCACCTTTATCATACAATTGTTCTGTTCTAGAATCTAGAAATGTGGGATAGAAGCTGAGTTGAACCTGTTCGTACATGTTCTTAATATTTTAATTCACTTGCCCAGTAGGCGTGGGGAGTATACAGAATCAAAATCCGGTTTAATATCACTGACACATGTTGTGAAATTTGTTGTTTTGTGCCATAATACAGTACAATTCATAAGATACTTAAATTACTATAAAGAATACATATTAAACTAAATAAATAATGAAAAAAAGAAAGCAAAAGAGTGGGATAGAGCTCATGATCCTTTCAGAAATCTGATGGCAGAGGAGCAGAGACTGCTCCTAAAATGTTGAGTGTGGGTCTTCAGGTTCCTGTACCTCTTCCCTGATGGCAGCAATGAGAAGAGGGCATGTCCTTTGTGATAGAGGTCCTTAATGATGGATACCAACTTTCTGCAGCATCCCCGTTTGAAAATGTCCTCGACGCTGGGAGAAAGAATGACCAGGGTGGGAGGACTCCTTGATTATATTCCAAGTCCATGGAGGGGAGGCTGGCTTGTGATATTATTAATTCATTTTTTATTTAGCGATACAACACAGAGTAGGCCCTTCCACCCCTTCGATCCACACTGCTCCAGCAACCCAACAAATCTGATTAATCCTATTGATTCTTTGCCAGGGGGACAATTCCATGGGGAGTGGGGGTGGGAACTCCTGCTACCCTGGGCAACCAAGTTCAGCATCACTAGTGAGTAAACGATGATCTTACAATTTTTACTGGATAGGCTTGGGATCAGAATCCTTCCTTTGGCCTAGAAGGACCGAGGTTAATTTTAAATGGAGGAGTTACCTAGATCCTCAATGGCCCACGAAAATGGAAGATATGATCTGTGAACAGCCAAAGGGTTAAAGGGATGGGTTAATAATTTAGAAGCTATAATGCACTTTGAACATTGCCTTACCTCCATGAATGCAAAGGAACTCATTGTTGCTAATGGGCCCTGGCTCAGCAAAAGTCTTGAATTTGTTCAGCCACTGACGTGATATGTAGAATTGAAGCAGACTAGGTTCCATCATATTCAGTAAGTTGGTCACTCTTTGCCTTTCTTTTTGCATTTCTTCGCTGATTTTCCTGCCAGGAAGAAACACAAGGCAACATTATACGAAAATCGCAACAGTCGGATCTCTTGATGTTCCCATCAACATCAATTTTGCCCTTTGTTGTGTAATAATCTATATTACTACTCATAAAATCTGTTAGATTAGACTGTACAATTGTTACTTTCTTTGCAGTTTATCTTTCTTATTCTTGCTTGTATTTTCATATAACTACCGATGTACTGTATATGCAATTGTTCCGTGTTTTTCCTGGTAGTTACAGTTCTTTGTATTATTTTGGAAGCTTCTTCAAAGTTCAAAATAAATTTATTATCAAAGTGTGTGTGTGCGTGTATATATATATACACACACACACACACACACACACACACACACATATATATATATACACACACACCAAGATTCATTTTCTTTTGTGCATTCACAGTAACTATAATAAAAATAGAATCAACAAAAGGCCGACAACCAATGTGCAGAAAACAACAAACTGCAAATACAAAAAGAAAAATATATTTTTATTTTTATTTTTTTTTATTGAGATACAGCAGGAGTAGGCCTTTCAGGCCTTCAAGCCTGGCTACCCAGCAATCCCCCAGTTGTTTTAATGCTAGTCTGATCATGGGACAATTTATAATGACCAATCAACCTACAAACTTGCACGGCTTTGGATTGTGGGAGGAAACCGGAGCACACGGGGGAAATCCACACAGTCATGGGAAGAACATACAAACCCCTTACAGGCAGCGGCCAAAACTGAACCTGGATTGCCTGCACTGTAAAGCGTTGTGCTAACCACTATGTTATCGTGTTACCCCATAATAAATAAATAGGCAATAAATATCGAGAACATGAGATGAAGCGTCCTTGAAAGGGAGTCCATAGTTTATGGGAATGGTTCAGTGATGGGGTGAGTGAAGTTCTCCACCCTAGTTCAAGAGTTTGATGGTTGAGGGGTAATAATTGTTCCTGAACCTGGTGGCATGGGTCCTGACACTCCTGTATCTTCTTCCTGATGGTAGCAGTGAGAACGTGGTCTGGATGGTAGGGGGCCTCGATGTTGGATGCTGCTTTCCTGCAACAGTGTTTCAGGTAGATGTGCTCAATGTTGGGGAGGGCTTTACCAGTGATGGACTGGGCATATCCACCACTTTTTGTAGGATTTTCCGTTAAAGAATATCGATGTTTTCATAGCAAACACGAGGAAGTCTGCAGATGCTGGAAATTCAAGAAACACACACAAAATGCTAGTGGAACACAGCAGGCCAGGCAGCATCTATAGGAGAAGCACTGTTGATGTTTCGGACGTTGTCAGGACGAAGGGTCTCGGCCCGAAACGTCGACAGTGCTTCTCCTGTAGATGCTGCCTGGCTTGCTGTGTTCCACCGGCATTATTGGTGTTTCCATATTAGGCCATGATGAAACTACTCAATATACTCTCCATCACACATCTATAGAGGTTTGCCAAAGTTTTAGATGACATGCTGAATCTTCGCAAACTTCTAAGAAAGCAGAGGCACAGCCTTGAATTGGGTATTGCATTATTTGAATTGGGGATATCTGATTGGTTAACTCTTGTGTACAAATTTGAATGGAATGTCTGTTATCAGCAATCTGGTACAAGAGGCCAGAGCATTTGAACTTAGTCTCTTTCCTTTGTTCTCCTGCCACATTGTCACTTTCTCCTTCACTGATGAAGTCCTGATATAGGGTCTTGGCTCAAAACGTTGACTGTGCTCTTTTTTCCATAGGTGCTGCCAGGCCTGCTGAGTTCCTCCAGCATTTTGTGTGTGTTGCTCTCTCGTTAGTCTCCTTTCCAAATTCATTTGCCCTCTTAGCGTTTAATGAACAATCATGAGCAACAAGTGGTATGCTTTGTCCTTGACTGCTGAAAGAACCTTGAATGTAAAACATCAGAATCCAACACAACATGAGAAAAGAATTCTAATCAGATTTAACATCACTGACATATGTTGTGATATTTGTTGTTTTGCAGCAGCATTACGGTGCAAGACAAAAACACCGTAAATTATAATCAGAAATATATATTAAAAAGTCAAATTAAATAATTGGTTCAAAAAAAGAGCAAAAATAGTGAGGCAGTGTTCATGGGTTAGTTCATTGTCTGTTCATAAATTTGATGGCGAGGGGCAGAGGCTGTTCCTAAAACATTTGAGTGCGGGTGCTCAGGCTCCTGTACCTCTTCTCTGATGGTAGCAATGAGAACAGGGCATGTTCTGTCCAGAGTAATGGGGTCCTTAATGATGGATGCACCTTTTTGAGGCATTTCCCTTTGAAGAAAAATCAAAATTTATGTTCATTCTTAATTCACTATTTCAAATTGATCTAAGGTGAAAGATCAATAGGAGGTAGCTTCATATGATACATCTCTCACCACAAAGCTTATTTTCGAATCTTCCATCATTACGTCCACTTAAGCTGTAATTCCAATGTCAGTCCTTTGGACCTTGCTCAATAGGACAGAATCCTCTCTTTCCCCATCAAAGATTAAAAATAAACATTTAAAGATTAGCTTGATTTTTCACATCGAATCATCAAGACATGCAGTGAAATGTGTCGTTTGCATCAACTACAACACGGTCTGAAATATGCTCGGGGCAGCTCACAAATGTCACCATGCTTCCGGCACCAACATAGCATCCCACAAATCACTAACCCTAAATGATACAACTTTGGAATGTGGGAGGAAACCGGTGCACCAGGAGAAAACCCTTGTCATTACGGGTTTAATAATATAAGAGCTTTCAGAATGATAACATTGAAAAACAGAAACACTAAAACAAGTAGGTGCCCTACAATTGCTCTGCGTTCAAAAGATCATGAGGAACCTTTCACATTAGCATTACCTTCCTAACTCCACATCCCTTGAATTCTCTTAACAGAATCATTTACATGCCAAATAACTCAACTGAACTAATCTGAATACAACTGGTTTGATATTTTATATTCCAAAACAAGAGAAAATCTGCAGACGCTGGAAATCCAAGCAACACACACAAAATTCTGGAAAAACTTTCTTGGCCAGGCAGCATCAATGGAAAAAAGGATAGTGGACATTTCCGGTCAAGATCCTTTGGCAGGACTGGAGAAAAAAAAGATGAGGAGTAGATTTAAAAGGTGGGGGAGGGGAGAGGGAAGAAAACACAAGGTGATAGGGAAACTGATAGGGGGAGGGATAAAGTATAGAGCTGGGAAGTTGACTGGTGAAAAGGATATAGGGCTGGAGTTTGATAGGAGAGGACAGAAGGCCATAGATGCTGTCTGGCCTGCTGAGCTTCTCCAGCAATTTGTAAGAATTAATGAAAGACTGCCCCCAACAGTAACCAAAATGCCAAAAGACAACAAGCTGTGCATATATAAAAAGCGATTATAATAAATAAATAAACGAACAATAAATATCAAGAACATGAGCTGAATAATCATTAAAAGTGAGTCTATAGAATGAGAAAACAGTTCAGTGATGAGGTGAGTGAAGCTGAGAGAAGTTATCTGCATGTGCTGCAGGTGATATGTTGATGACAACTGTGCAGAGATTTCTTCGAACAAGTACTTCCAGGGGGTATTGAGAACAGCGATCTCATCCAGCACAGCTCGATGGATACAATTAAATATTCCTACTTCAGCCTGATACAGCAGAGAATCACAACTGCTTCCAAGGTCTGTACAGTTAATAATGATGTCTTAATGTGATTGAATAAACTATCACTGCTTAAAACCAATGGAAACAATGCTAATAGTGGCCGTACTTCTTGCCAGATTCCTTGTAGGAAGTGTGGCTACAGGTCAGGGATACAGGTGCATTTAAGGAAATAGTTTGCAATATTGCTGGCAAATGTACAGTCTCTAGTAAATAAAATCAAAAATCTCAGAGCCAGGGTGCTGTATAAGAGGGACATTAGGACCGCGTGCTTCCTTTGTTTCTTGGAATCCTGGTAACCCATTCCATACCGGACACAGTAATTCAGATTGACGGGTTCACTATACACCATCAGGATAGGACTGTTGAGTCTCTCTAAAGCAGGGGTGGAGGTGTATTCCTCGTGATCAACTCCTCTTGGTGCACAAATGTATCAGTAACATCCCAATTCTGCTCACAAGACCTGGAATATCTCACTATTAAGTGCCGTCTATTTTATCTGCTACGGGAGAGTTCCGTGATCATTTTGGCAGCAGTATACATTCCACCTCAAGGCAATGTCAAACAGGCTCTAGATGATCTGAGCAATGTAATCAACATGCACAAAACAGCACACCCTAATGCCTTCACCATCATTTTGGGGGATTTTAAACAGGCCAACCTGAAAAAGTTACTAAATAATTACCATCAACAAATCACTTGTAATACCAGAGGAAACAACACACTGTTACACCACCATCAAGAATGCCGACCGTGCTATTTCACACCCTCACTCCAGAAAGTCAGATCGCCTGGTTGTACTTCTTCTCCCTGAGTATAGGCAGAGACTGAAAACTGCCACACCAGTAGTGAAGACCAAGAAGGTTTGGACAAGGGAAGCACAGGAGCACCTACAGGACTGCTTTGAATTGGTGGACTGGACTATATTCAGAGAATCATCTTCAAATCTGGATGAATTTGCTGCAGTTGTTAGCAACTTCATTAAAACCTGTGTGGATGAGTGCGTGCCTATGAAAACTTGCTGTACATTCCCAAACCAAAAGCCGTGGATGAACCAGGAGGTGCGTCATCTGCTGAGGGCTAGATCTGTGGCATTTAAGTCTGGTGACCCAGGTCTATACAAGAAAACCAGAAATGACTTATGGAGGGCTATTTCACGAATGAAGAGACAATTCCAAGTGAGGCTGGAGGCAACATCGAATGCACATCAACTCTGGCCGGATTTGCAAGACATTACTTCCTACAGAGTGAAACCCAACAGCATGAATGGCAGCAATGCTTCACTACCAGATGAGCACAACACCTTCAATGCCTGCTTTGAAAGGGAGAATATAATTACAGTGTGAAGATCCTTGCTGCACCCAGTGAGCCTGTGATCTCTGTCTCAGAGGCTGTTTCTAAGGAGGGTGAACCTTTGCAAGGGTCCAAAGGAATACCTGGTAAGGCTTTGAAAACTTGTGCCAACCAACTGGTGGGAGTATTCAAGGACATTTTCAACCTCTCATTGCTATGGTTGGAAGTTCTCACCTGCTTCAAAAAGGCAACAATTATACCAGTGCCTAAGAATAGTGTTAGCTGCCTTAATGACTATCACCTAGTAGTGCTCACTTCTACAGTGATGAAATGTTTTGAGAGGTTGATCATGGCTAGAATGAACTACTGCCTCAGGTAGGACCCTGGGCCCACTGCAATTTGCCTATCACTACGATAGGTCTACAGCAGATGTAACCTCAATGGATCTTTACAAGGCCTTAGATCACCTGGACAATACAAACACCCATGCCAGGATGCTGTTTGTTGACTATAGCTCAACGTTTAACACCATCATTCCCACAGTCCTGATAAAAAAAAACGACAGAACTTGGGCCTCTGTAGCTCTCTCTGCAATTGGATCCTAGATTTTCTAACCAGAAATCTGTGTGGATTGGTGATATCTCCTCCTCACTGACTCTCAACACTGGCGCACCTCAGGGATGTGTGCTTAGACCACCGTTCTACTCCCTCTATGTGGCTAGATATAGCTCAAATACCATTTATAAATCTGCTGATGATACAAATATTGTTGGTAGAACATCAGATGGAGATGAGAGGGCGTACAGGAGTGAGATATACCAGCTAGTTGAGTGGTGTCACAGCAACAACCATACACTCGATGTCAGTAAGACAAAAGAGCTGATTGTGGACCAGGAAGGGTAAGATAAGGGAACACAAACCAATCCTCATAAGTGGAGAGAGTGAGCAATTTCAAGTTTCTGTGCGTTCAGATCTCTGAGGATCTAACCTGGTCCCAAAATATCAATACAGCTATAAAGAAAGCAAGACAGTAGCTATATTTCATTAGGAGTTTGAAGAGGTTTGGTTTGTCAACTAAAACACTTAAACTTCTATAGATGTACCGTGGACAGCATTCTGACAGACTGCATCACTGTCTGGAATGGGAAGAGGGTCTACTGCACAGGTCCAAAAGAAGTTACAGAAAGTTGTAAAATTAGTCAACTCCATCTTGGGTACTAGCCTCCATAGTATCCAAGTCATCACTTTGCCTGTGGAAAGCGACCAGTGAGTGTGTGGGTCAGTGAAGGACTGGAGATTTGAGGCTTTGACTCGAGAGGCTTCAACGAGAAGAGGCTGAGGACGAGCTTCACTCCAAGTGAGGTAAGGCCGGGTAAGTTCCTTCCAAAGGAGAAAGTTTCAAAAGTTGAGGCAAGTATTGGGTAGGTCAAGGCAGCTGAGATCGGCCCCGTGGTTTGTTCACCCTGCAGCATGTGGGAAATCAGAGATACTTCCAGTGTCCCTGACGACTATGTGTGCAGGAAGTGTGTCCAACTGCACCTTCTGGCAGACCACATTGAGCGTCTGGAACTGCGATTGGATTCATACTGGAGCATCCACAATGCTGAGAAAGTCGTGAATAGCACATTCAGTGAGTTGGCCACACCACAGGTAAAGGCTACATAGGCAGAAAGGGAAGGGGTGGCCACTAGACAGCGTAGCAGTAGGCAGGTAGTGCAGGAGTCCTCTGAGGTCATCTCCCTCCTAAACAGATATACTGTTTTGGATACTGTTGGGGGAGATGTCTCATCAGGGGAAGGCAGCAGCAGCCGAGTTCATTGCACCATGGGTGGCTCTGCGGCACAGGAGGGAAGGAAAAGGAGTGGGAGAGCTATAGTGATAGGGGATTCAATTGTAAGAGGAATAGATAGGCATTTCTGCGGCCGCAAACGAGACTCCAGGATGGTATGTTGCCTCCCTGGTGCAAGGGTCAAGGATGTCTCTGAGCGGCTGCAGGACATTCTGGAATGGGAGGGTGGACAGCCAGTGGTTGTGGTGCACATAGGTACCAACGATATAGGTAAAAAATGGGATGAGATCCTACAAGGTGAATTTAGGGAGTTAGGAGATAAGCTAAAAAGTAGGACCACAAAGGTAATAATCTCTGGATTACTACCAGTGTCACGTGCTAGTCAGAGTAGAAATAGGAGGATATTTCAGATGAATATGTGGCTTGTAAAATGGTGCAAGGGGGAGGGATTCAAATTTCTGGGGCATTGGAACCAGTTCTGGGGGAGGTGGGACTGGTATAAACAGGACGGTCTGCACCTGGGCTGGACTGGAACCAATGTCCTAGGGGGAGCGTTTGCTACTGCTGTTCAGGAGGATTTAAACTGATGTGGCAGGGGGATGGGAACAAGTGCAGAGAGACAGAGGGGTGTAAAATGAGGGTAGAAGTAAAAAGTAGTAAGGTGAAAAGTAAAAGTGGCAGGCAGGCAAATCCAGGGCAAAAAGCAAAAAGAGCCACTTTTCAACATAATTGTATAAGGGCTAAGAGTGTTGTAAAAACAAGCCTGAAGGCTTTGTGTGTCAATGCGAGGAGCATTCATAACAAGGTGGATGAATTGAATGCGCAGATAGTTATTAATGAATATGATATAGTTGGGATCACAGAGACATGGCTCCAGGGTGACCAAGGATGGGAGCTCAACATCCAGGGATATTCAACATTCAGGAGGGATAGACAGGAAAGAAAAGGAGGTGGGGTAGCATTGCTGGTTAGAGAGGAGATTAACGCAATAGAAAGGAAGGACATTAGCCTGGAGGATATGGAATCGATATGGGTAGAGCTGCATAACACCAAGGGGCAGAAAACGCTGGTGGGAGTTGTGTACAGGCCACCCAACAGTAGTAGTGAGATTGGGGATGGCATTAAACAGGAAATTAGAAATGTGTGCAAATAAGGAACAGTAGTTATAATGGGTGACTTCAATCTACATATAGATTGGGTGAACCAAATTGGTAAGGGTGCTGAGGAAGAGGATTTCTTGGAATGTATGCGGGACGGTTTTCTGAACCAACATGTCGAGGAACCAATTAGAGAGCAGACCATTCTAGATTGGGTATTGAGCAATGAGGAAGGGTTAGTTAGCAATCTTGTCGTGCGAGGCCCCTTGGGTAAGAGTGACCATAATATGGTGGAATTCTTCATTAAGATGGAGAGTGACAGAGTTAATTCAGAAAAAAAGGTTCTGATCTTAAAGAAGGGTAACTTTGAAGGTATGAGACGTGAATTAGCTAAGATAGACTGGCAAATGATACTTAAAGTGTTGACGGTGGATATGCAATGGCAAGCATTTAAAGATCGCATGGATGAACTACAATTGTTCATCCCAGTTTGGTAAAAGAATAAACCAGGGAAGGTAGTGTACCCATGGCTGACAAGGGAAATTAGGGATAGTATCAAGTCCAAAGAAGAAACATATAAATTAGCAAAAAAAAGCGGCACACCTGAGGACTAGGAGAAATTCAGAGACCAGCAGAGGAGGACAAAGGGCTTAATTAGGAAAGGAAAAAAGATTATGAGAGAAAGCTGGCAGGGAACATAAAAACTGACTGTAGAAGCTTTTATAAATACGTGAAAAGAAAAAGATTGGTCAAGACAAATGTAGGTCCTTTATGGTCAGAAACAGGCGAATTGATCATAGGGAACAAAGACATGGCAGACCAATTGAATAACTACTTTGGTTCTGTCTTCACCAAGGAGGACATAAATAATCTTCCGGAAATAGTAAAGGACCGAGGGTCTAGTGAGATGGAGGAACTGAGGGAAATACATGTTAGTAGGGAAGTGGTGTTAGGTAAATTGAAGGGATTAAAGGCAGATAAATCCCCAGGGCCAGATGGTCTGCATCCCAGAGTGCTTAAGGAAGTAGCCCAAGAAATAATGGATGCATTAGTGATAATTTTTCAAAACTCCTTAGATTCTGGATTAGTTCCTGAGGATTGGAGGGTGGCTAATGTAACCCCACTTTTTAAAAAAGGAGGGAGAGAGAAACCGGGAAATTATAGACCGGTCTGATATCGGTGGTGGGGAAAATGCTAGAGTCGGTTATCAAAGATGTGATAACAGCACATTTGGAAAGAGGTGAAATCATCGGACAAAGTCAGCATGGATTTGTGAAAGGAAAATCATGTCTGACGAATCTTATAGAATTTTTTGAAGATGTAACTAGTAGAGTGGATAGGGGAGAGTCAGTGGATGTGGTATAGTTAGATTTTCAAAAGGCTTTTGACAAGGTCCCACACAGGAGATTAGTGTGCAAACTTAAAGCACACGGTATTGGGGGTATGGTATTGATGTGGATAGAGAATTGGTTGGCAGACAGGAAGCAAAGAATGGGAGTAAACGGGACCTTTTCAGAATGGCAGGAAGTGACTAGTGAGGTACCGCAAGGCTCAGTGCTGGGACCCCAGTTGTTTACAATATATATTAATGATTTAGACGAGGGAATTAAATGCAGCATCTCCAAGTTTGCAGATGACACGAAGCTGGGCGGCGGTGTTAGCTGTGAGGAGGATGCTAAGAGGTTGCAGCGTGACTTGGATAGGTTAGGTGAGTGGGCAAATTCATGACAGATGCAATTTAATGTGGATAGATGTGAGGTTATCCACTTTGGTTGCAAGAACAGGAAAACAGATTATTATCTGAATGGTGGCCAATTAGGAAAAGGGGAGATGCAACAAGACCTGGGTATCATTGTACACCAGTCATTGAAGGTGGGCATGCAGGTACAGCAGGCGGTGAAAAAGGCAAATGGTATGTTGGCATTCATAGCAAAAGGATTTGAGTACAGGAGCAGGGAGGTTCTACTGCAGTTGTACAAGGCCTTGGTGAGACCGCACCTGGAATATTGTGTGTAGTTTTGGTCCCCTAATCTGAGGAAAGACATTCTTGCCATAGAGGGAGTACAGAGAAGGTTCACCAGATTGATTCCTGGGATGGCAGGACTTTCATATGAAGAAAGACTGGATCGACTAGGCTTATACTCACTGGAATTTAGAAGATTGAGGGGGGATCTTATTGAAACGTATAAAATTCTAAAGGGATTGGACAGGCTCGATGCAGGAAGATTGTTTCCAATGTTGGGGAAGTCCAGAATGAGGAGTCACAGTTTAAGGTGTACAATGTCCTGTGTATGTTACTCAAAATGGCTTCTTTGGGTTGTTACGAGTAGGAATGCTTCTTTGTCTGATAAGTGTTTCTCTCGCCGTTGTTTCGCTTTAGAATGGCTGATATGGTAATTGTATTCATTTGTTAATCAATGGGGAATGTTATTGTGTTTTGTGAGGCTGGGAACTTGGGGGAGGGGTTTCGCGGGTTTTTTGGGTGTGAAGAGAGTCGGGAGGAAGATGGACGAGGAAGGTGGACGGGCGCTGGACTGCTCGTAAGACCACCGGGGTGGTCCCAGGTGCGACGAGTGGCGGTCGGATGATTCGTTGGTTGAGCTCCTACGATGTGCACTACACTGAACTTTGATAAGTTGGTGCCTTTTGTTTTTTTCTTTCCTTGTATATATATATTGTATTGCCTAATACTTCTTTAGTTAATGTTAGTAAACTCTATAAAGTTGATACGGTGGGCGGCGCGAGGCATAAACTCGATTCTCACAGCACCTGCGTGTACAGGAGGTGGGTTGGTGTGTGGCTGGATCTCCTTTTCCCCTAGACATATACCAGCCTTTTGGGTAAGTGTTACAAAGGATAAAGGGGAAGCCTTTTAGGACCAAGATAAGGAAAAACTTCTTCACACAGAGAGTTGGTGAATCTGTGGAATTCTCTGCCACAGGAAACAGTTGGGGCCGGTTCATTGGCTATATTTAAGAGGAAGTTAGATATGGCCCTTGTGGCTAAAGGGATCGGGGGTATGGAGCAAAAGCAGGTACAGGGTTCTGAGTTGGATGATCAGCCATGATCATACTGAATGGCGGTGCAGGCTCGAAAGGCCGAATGGCCTACTCCTGCACCTATTTTCTATGTTTCTATCTTCAAGGAGAGCTGGCTCAGAAAGATGACGTCCATTATTAAGGACCTCCATTCCCCAGGTCAAGCTCTCTTCCCATTGTTACCATCAGGAAGGTGGTACGGAAGCCCAAAGGCACGCACTCAGCGATTCGGGAACAGCTTCTTCCCCTCTGCCATTCGATTCCTAAATGGACAATGAACCCATGAACACTACCTCACTTTTTAAAATGTATATTATTTCTGTTTTTGCACCATTTTAAGCTATTCAACATACATGCATATACTTACTGTAATTGAGTTGCCTCTTTTTCTATATTATCATATATTGCATTGAACTGCTGCTGCTAAGTTAACAAATTTCACGACACATGCTGGTGATAATAAACCTGGTTCTCATTGAAATTTAAAAGGTGTTGGGATAGGCTATTTCTTGTTTGCTGATGGCAACACTCAGTACCTCGAGTGCCTGCTTAACATCAGTCAGGATCACGGAGAACTCTTAGTAAGGAGAATGGACAGTCAGGGGAACAAGTGTGCAGCAACACTTCCAAGCACCAGAAAGAATTTATCATGAAACGCAGACCACCACCTTTTGCCTTCTCTGAGTCTGGTCAATCTTGTGTACTATGAAGCCCTTCGGTCTGATTACTGAATCCAGCATGACCAGAGTGAGCCATGTCTCCATGAAACAGACAATGCAGCAATTCCTCATTCATGATCATGAAAGCGCTAGTTTGTTAAGATGATCACAAGATAAAGGAGCAGAAGTAGGCCATTCGGCCCATCGAGTCTACTCTGCCACTCCACCATGAGCTAAACTATTCTCCCATCTAGTCCTAATTTCTGGCTTTTTCCCCATATCCCTTGATACCCTGACTAATTAGATACCTATCAATCTCCTCCTTGAACACCCTCAATGATCAGGCCTCCACAGCTGTATGTGGAAACAAATTCCATAGATCCACGACCCTCTGGCTAAAAAAATTTCTCCTCATCTCTGCTTTAAATGGGTACCCTCTAATTCTAAGACTGTGGCCTCTTGTCCTGGACTCACCCACCAAGGGAAACAGCCTTTCCACATCTACTCTGTCCAACCCTTTCAACATTCGAAATGTTTCTATGAGATCCCCTCTCATTCTTCTATACTCTAATAAATACAGTCCAAGAGATGACAAATGCTCCTCATATGTTAGCCCCTACATTCCAGGAATCATCCTTGTAAATCTTCTCTGAACTCTCTCCAACATCAGTACATCCCTTTTAAGATAGGGGGCCCAAAACTGCACACAGTATTCCAAATGAGGTCTCACCAGTGCCTCATAGATCCTCATCAACACCTCCTTACTCTTATACACTATTCCTCTTGAAATGAATGCCAACATAGCATTCGCTTTCTTTACTGCTGATCCAACCTGGTGGTTAACCTTTAGGGTATCCTGTATAAGGACCCTCTAGTCCCTTTGCACTTCCGATTTTTGAGTTTTCTCCCCATCTAAATAATAATCTGTCGGATTATTTCTTCTTCCAAAACGTACAACTGTACATTTCTCAACATTGTATCTCATCTGCCATTTCTTTGCCCACTCTCCTAAACTGACCAAGTCTCTCTGCAACCTTTCCGTTTCTTCAACACTTCCTGCTCCTCCACCTATCTTGGTGTCATCCGTACAAACTTAGCCACAAAACCATTTAATCCATAATCTAAATCATTGATATACAGTGTAAAAAGAAGCGGCCCCAACACTGACCCCTGCTGAACACTACTGGTAACCGGCAACCAACCAGTTCAATCAAAAGTATGTTATGTTGATTCAATGATTCAAAAGTATGTTATGTAAGGGGAAATTACAGGCTGCTGATTGCAGTAAGAATCGTTCAGAAGAAGTATATTTATAAGTTTTGTAAGCTGCCCACAAAGCATTGTTGTTTTTCCACCAGCACCATCTTGAGATAGATACTTTTCTGAAAGACATCTTTTTCTCTGAAAAACAGCCTTTTCTGAAAATATGGTTAACATGAATACACATAACTGATAGACAGTAAACAGCTGGTAGGTTGGGAACATCAGATTGGTAATTGATCTCAAGGGAGTGAATTTGTTGAATGCCTACAAGATGGTTTTTTAGCGCAGCGTGTCATTGAGCCTACTGAGGATCAGCTATACTGGATTGGGTGTTATGTAATGAACTGGAGGTGATAAAGGGAGCTTAAGGTAAAAGAACCCTTCGGAGGCAGTGATCCCAATATAATTGAGTTCAACAAAATTTGATAGGACAAAAATAAAGTCTGACTTAGCAGTATTTCAGTGGAATAAAGGAAATTACAGTAGTATGAGACCAGCATTGGCCAAAGTAAAATGTATGGAGATGCTGGTAGGGATGACAGCAGAGCAGCAATGGCTTGAGTTTCTGAGGAAAATAAGGAAGGTGTAGGATAGATGTATTCCAAAAACAAAGAAATACTCAAATGGCAAAACAGTGCAACCGTGCCTGACATGGTAAGTTAAAGCTAACGTAAAAGCAAAAGAGAGGGTGTACAACAAAGCAAAAATTAGCAGGAACATAGAGGAATGGGAAACTTTTAAAAATCTATAGAGAGCAACTAAAAGAATCATTAACACATACAAACAAGCTGGATGAACTCAGCAGGTTGGGCAGCATCAGTTGAAATGAGCAGTCAACGTTTCAGGCCGAGACCCTTCGTCCTGACGTCCTGATGAAGGGTCTCGGCCCGAAACGTTGACTGCTTGTTTCAACGGATGCTGCCCAGCCTGCTGACTTCATCCAGCTTGTTTGTATATGTTGATTTGACCACAGCATCTGCAGTGTACTTTGTGTTTAAAAGAATCATTAAGATGGAAAAGATAAAATATGAAAGCAAGCTAGTAAACAATATCAAGGATAGAAAAATCTTTTTCAAATATATAAAGAATAAAAGAGAGATTAGAGTGAATATAGGACCACTAGATTATGAGGCAGGAGAAATAATAATTGGGGACAAGGAGATGGCAGATGAACTAAATGAGTATTTTGCATCAGTCTTCACTGTAGAAAACACTAGCAGTGTGCCAGGTGTTGAAGGGCATGAGGGAAGAGGAGTGCAGTTACTATTACAAGGGAGGAGGTGCTCGAAAAGCTAAAAGGCCTAAAAGTACACAAGTCACTGGACAAGATTAACAGCAACCTAGGGTTCTGAAAGAGGTAGCGGTAGAGTTTGTGGAGGCATTAGTAATGATCTTCCAAAAGCCATGGTGCCAGAGGACCGGAAAATTGCAAATGTCACTTCATTCTTTAAGAAAGGAGGTAGATAGCAGAAAGGAAATTATAGACCAGTTAACCTCATCTCAGTGGTTGGGAAGATGTTGGAGTCAATTGTTAAGGATGAAGTTCTAGAATACCTGGTGATACAGGACAAGAGGGGACAACGTCAGCATGGTTTCCTTCAGGGAAAATCTTGTCTGACAAACCTGTTAGAATTCTTTGAGAATTACAAGGAGGATATATAAAAAGGATGCAGTGAATGTTGTACATCTGGATTTTCAGAAAGCCTTTGACAAGGTACCTCACATGAGGCTGCTTACCCAATTAAGAGCTCGTGGCATTACAGGAAAATTACCGGCATGGTTACAGCATTGGCTGATTGATAGGAGGCAGCGAATGGTTGGCTGCCAGTGACTTGTGGTATTCTGTAGGGATCAGTGACGGGACTACTTTTTAGGCTGTATATCAATGATATATCAATGCCAAGTTTGCAGATGATATGAAGATTGGTGGAGGGACAGGTTGAGATAAGAAAACAGGAAGACCGCAGAAGGATTTAGACTGATTATGAGAATGGACAAGGAAGTAGCAAATGAAATTCAGTGTTGGAAAATGCCTGCACTTTGGTAGCAGAAATAAATGTGCAGACTATTTTCTAAACAGGAGAAAATCCAAAATTCTGAGATGAATGGGGACTTGAGAATCCTTGTGCAGAACACCCTAAAGGTTAACTTGCAGGTTGAGTCAGTGGTAAGGAAGGCATATGCAATGTTAACATTCATTTCAAGAGGTCTAGAACAGGGGTCAGCAACCTTTTTGCCTCTGTAGGCCGGATCGCGTATTAATGAGCGGACAATGGGCCAGGTAAATGCCATAAAAAACTTGAAATATGGGAATTATCCATTTAAATACATCTGGTTATGTTTTGCCTCAAATTAATGAATAACGCACACTAGAAAATCATTTGTGCTTAAGGTTGCCCACCCGTGGTCTAGAATATAACAGCAGGAATGTGATGCTGGCACTTTAAGGCACTGATGAGGCCTCACCTTGAGTACTATGAACCGTTTTGGGCTTCTTATCTAAGAAAAGATGTCCTGACATTGGAATGGATTCACAGGAGGTTCACAAGGGTGATTCCAGGAAAGACAGAGGCTTGTACTCACAGGAATTTAGAAGGATGCAGGGGGCAGGGGACCCCACTGAAATGTTTTGAATGTTGAAAGGCCTACAGAGAGAAGATATGGAGACGAAGTTTCACGTGGTGGGGGAGCCAGGAGGGCACAGCCTCAGGATAGAGGAGTGTCCATTTAAAACAGATGTGGAGAAGTTTCTTTTGCCAAAGGGTGGTGAATTTATGGAACTTGTTACCACAGGCAGCAGCAGAGGCCAGGTCATTGGGTGTATTTAAGGCTGAGCTTGATAGGTTCTTGATTGGCCGTGGCATCAAAGGTTATGGGAAGAAGGCTGGGGACTGGGGCTGAGGAGGGGAAAACCATTAACATCCATGGTGGAGCAGACTTGATGGGTCCAATGGCCTAATTTTTCTCCTATGTCTTATGGTCTTCTGGAATAAGTGAAAATACTCACTAACAGGTGGGACTCATCTAGAATAGTAAGCAAAAATAAGGGTTATAACATGACTCTTTGACGGTGAGATTCAACTCTAAACAAGCTTAGTAATGTAAACCATAATAGTTAAGACAGGCCTGCATTCAAAGGTTTGGCAGAAGAATTCCAAGTTCCGCACTGTGCAGACTTTATAGCATATAAAGCAAGTGCACTGTAGTCATTTATTGTTTTCCTAGGCTGCAGCAAAGGCAGAGAGAAACTGCAGTGTGCTATTTATAAAAGTAGCTGCAGCATGTACAGCCACTGCTGGAACCAACTTCAAACTCTACACATTCCTTTGGAAATCAGAAATAATCTGATTACAGTTCTGAATATTATAAATTATGCAGCTCCCCTAAAGGCAATTGTTCTTTTTTTGCAACATTGCAATCAGATCAGGTTTACCATAGAGCTGAGAGAAAGAATCCAGTGAACCTGAAACAAAATATTTCGCAGGCAAGATGACTTCACAATTATTTTAAACTTAATGTGGTAAAAGTGTAAATTGTATCTGTAAATTGTTGATGGTGGAAGAATTGTAATCATTTGTGCGACACACATACAAACTGCTGGACAAAATCAGTAGGTTAAGCAGCATCAACAGAGAAGAATAGAGTGTTGCTGCTTTGGGCCAAGACCCTTCATCAGGATTGGAAAGGAAGGGGGAAGAAGCCAGAATAAGAGGGGGGGGGGGGAGGAGAGAGAGAGAGGGAAAGGATTACTACAGATAGATTTCCAGCATCTGCAGAACCTCGTGTCTGTGACTTGCCACTCCACTGTGAAGCCCCTTCAAGGTATGTTGACTCTGAAGAAGTTTAAATCTATTCTTTGACAGGAATTCAGTGAGACCCTCTCGCTGCTTCTCCTGTGATTTCTGCTGCTCTCCCTCCCTTCCCCCTATCTTTTTATTCTGGCATCTTCCCCCTCTTTTCTGGCCCTGATGAATGGTCTTGGTCCAAATGTCAATTGTTTATTCCTTCCCATAGATGCTGCCTGACCTGCTGAGTTCCTCCAGCATTTTGTCTGTATTGCTCTGGATTTCCAGCATTTGCACAATCTCTTGTGTTTATTAATCTATTGTGCTTCTTTTTCTCCATAAAGAAATGACTATCCTTATTAGACTGAGGACATTCAGTAAACAGTGCAGTGACTAACAACCAAACAAAATATACATTAAAAAATTAACTCATTGCCAAAGCTGAATAGAGTGTGTAGACCATCAGAACAGTCAAATGCACATAGCAGACATTTCAAAGGCATATAAAAAGTATGGATAACACACACAAAATACTGGAGGAAGTCAGCAGGTTAGATAGCATCTATGGAAAGGAATAAACAATTTTTAAATTTTTACTTAGAGATACAATGAGCCACACCACCCAACAACCCCAATTTATTCCTAATCACGGAACAATTTACATTGGCAAATTAATCTACTTGTAACATCCCTGGATTATGGAAGGAAACCGCAGGACCTGGAAAAAACCCATGCATTTCATAGGTAGGAGATTCCTTATGGAGGATGCTGGGATTGAACTCTGAACTCAGATGTACCGAGATGTAATAGCATAGTGCTAACCGCGACATTTCATGCACCTTTCCATTGAAAACAAAAACCAATGGCTTTCATTAAGAATAGAAGTTACCTGTAGAACAACACGTAAGCCTCTGCATTCTGCACAGTTGACTCAGACACTTCCGATACAGTTTGGTCATCAAACTCATACCATCGACCATTCAGCTCATTTAGACAAAAAGCAGTGTAATGGCCACCTGTAGTGAGAAAACAAAATGAGAAATCTAAACTGGAGCAAACGCATAGCAATCTTAAAAATAGGTACACTGAGAAAAGCACTACTAAATAAGCCTCCTTGGTCCCTGGCTTAGCGTTTATTATTAGTATGTAGAGAATATGACCAGAACTCCTGCATACTTATGAATTTGGTAACAATTTTCCACACGGGGCAAGTAAAAACTCAATTCTCTATTCTCCTTGAAATCCAAGGAGAGCAATTAAGAGACATAGAACTTCAGTGACTATGATTGAAAACATATCCCTTGCCTTCATCTGTCTTGGTTATATTTACTGCTTTAATAAATTTATTTATTTATTGAGACAGCGTGGAGTAGGCCCTTCAAGCCCTTTGAACCATGCTACCCAGAAACCCCCAAATTAAACCTAGCCTAGTCATGGGACAATTTACAATGACCATAAAAACATACTAACCAGTACGTCTTTGGACTATTAGAGGAAACTGAAGCATCCAGAGAAAACTATGCACTTTACAGGGAGAATGTACAGACTCTTTACAGATGACATCAAAATTGAACACCAAAGTCTGGTGCCCCAAACTGTAATAGTGTCACGCTAACTGCTATGCTACCATGGCGCCCTGGCTACTTACTCTGCCAAGGTCTCCCTCGGCCCTCTGCATCATTATGTCAGCCCTAGCTTTCTATCCCCCAACTAGACAATATCAAAATGGCAAAATACTTTGAATGCTGAAGATAGAAAGGCTCCTTAGGAGGAGTCTGACTTTGAACTTCTCTCTAGTTTACTGAAGCCATTGGGCTATACAGCAAAGACACAGGCTCTTTGACCCAACACATCGAAGTGCATCATGGGTTAGTCCACTTGTCTGTGTTTGGACAATGCTTTGAAACCTATCCATTCCACAAAACTGCCCAAATATCTCTTAAGAACTGTAATTATACCCACCTCTTACCACTTCTTCTGGCAGCTTGTCCCACATACCCATCCCCCTATGTGTGGGAAAACTTGCCCCTCAAGTCTTATTCAATTCCTTCCCTTCTCACCTTGACCCTAAACATATGCCCTCTAGTTTGAGACTCCCCTCATCATCATCATTACGTGCTGTGTCATACGAGTAGGTGACATTAGTTTCATGGCCATTATTGGTCTTAGCAATTTGTTTTGCAGAAGTGATTTGCCATTGTCTTCCTCTGGGCAGTGTCTTTACAAGATGGGTGACCCCAGCCATCATCAATACTCTTCAGAGATTGTCTGCCCAGTGTCATTGGTCGCAAAGCAGGACTCGTGATATGATCATACGACCGTCCACCACCTGCTCCCAAGGCTTCATGTGACCCTGATCGGGGGATTGCTCTCCTTGGATCCCCCCAAGGGGCTAAGCAGGTGCTACACCTTGCCCAAGGTTGACCTGCAGGCTAGCACAGGGAAGGAGTGCCTTACACTTCCTTTGGTAGAGATGCATCTCAACCCCACTATCCTCTTGAATTTTAGTTTATTATCAGGTTGCCAGACTTGAATGCCAGTGATCTGGACTTCAGTAGATTGCAGATTTCATGGTTTCACTTTCAGCAGAGCGCTTCCAATGGGGAAGACCCTGAATAATTTTGTGAGGACACACTTGTCCATCACTGTTTTAATAAAGTCCACGACGACTGTGGTGTACTCACTCAGATCCTCTGTTAAGTTCTTGAACACAGCCCAGTCCACCAACTGCTCCCATGAATTCACGTGACCAATATTCCCTCTAATTTGTAATGACCAGTGCATGCAAAAATCCTATGCTATGCAATTTTTTTCCCTGTGACAGCAACATGTGCACACTGAATAATTTCTTCAATAAAAACTAGTTCTATAATCTGCAGACAAATCATCACAAACTCCATGCTGTTAACAACGTCTGCATCAGAAACCGGAAAAGGAAATGTGATTGTGTACGATTGTGAAATATACTTAACATGCCAACGGGGTAGAGGGTGACAACCTTTTGGGCACACTTTAATTCTTCTGTGCTTTAGTAGCAACAAATGTGCACATGCACACCTTCAAGGGAACTCTGCAGGTGGCCCTGACTGCGGGGGGTGGGGGGGGCCTGCTAAGCAGGTGCTGCACCTTGCTCAAGGGTGACCTGTAGGCTAGCAGAGGGAAGGTGGGGAAGGTGCACCCTCCACTTCCTTTGGTAGACATGTAGCTCCATCCCACCACCCAGAGACTCCCTCCCTGGGAAAAAGACTAACAATACTCAGCCCATGTTCACCATCAATTTTGTGGTTATTTATTCAAAAACATTTCATTCCTCAGATTTACTACCTTCTGAGGGAACTTTCTAAACCTTTAACATTAATACTCTCAAATTACTCCAGCAATCCAGTTAGACTACTGCTCCAGTATTTTCTTTGTGAAGATAATGCGATAAAACAGAGTAAATATTTAATTATAAAATATTATAAAGTTTAATTATAATAAAAGCTTATTCTGTTAGAACAAAGAATTGGTTCTGGTTTATTATTGTTGCATGTACTGAGATATAGTGAAAAACTTGCCTTGCATTCTGCTCACACTGATTAAATCATTACACAGGGAATTAATATAAAGTATAACACCAATTAAAGTCATAAAGAGATTCTGCAGATGCTGAAAATCTAGAGTAGCATGCACAATAAGCTGAGGAAACTCAGCATTTCAGGTAGCACCTACGGAAAAGAATCAAAAGTCAACATTGCAGGCAGAGGTCTTGGCCTGAAACACTGTTTTTCTCTCCATAGATGCTACCTGACCTGCTGAGATCCCCCAGAATTCGGTGTGTGTGTTACACAGAATAAGGTGTCACAGCTACAGAGAAAATACAAGTAGTCAACAGGATGTGGAATCATAACAAGGTAGATAGTGAGGTCAAGAGTCCATTGTATTGTACTAGGGCACCTTCTAAAGTTAACAATGGGGTCGAAGCTGTCCTCGAGTCTGGTAGCACATGCTTTCAGGCTTTTGCCCCCTTTGCTGAAGGGTGAGAGGAGAAGGGAGAATGTTCAGGGTGGGTGATATCTGTGATTATGCTGTTGCTTTACTGAGGCAGCAAGATGAATAGACGGAGTCCATGGAGGGGAGGCTAGTTTCTGTGTCCAGAAATCTCTGCAGTTTTATGTAGTCACATGCAGAACAATTGCCACATATATCAAGCCAAGGTGCATCGATAAAAAAATTAAATGACCAACGGGTCATGCCAGATTTTCTTTAGCCTCTTGAGGAATTAGGGACATTGGTGAACTTGGAACAGCAGAAATGACAG
This sequence comes from Hemitrygon akajei, assembly GCF_048418815.1. Taxonomy (NCBI): domain Eukaryota; kingdom Metazoa; phylum Chordata; class Chondrichthyes; order Myliobatiformes; family Dasyatidae; genus Hemitrygon; species Hemitrygon akajei. Next base: position 13,102,443 of record NC_133135.1, on the reverse strand, counting down.
GGATTAAATGATGGAGTGATGAATTAGTAACACACTTTTAATCACTGGGTGGAGAATAATCTATAGATCATTACTGGCAGAAATTTCAAAGTATATACAGTATAGAATCAGGTTTATTATTACGGACATACAGCATGTTGTGAAATTTGTTCTGCAGCAAGAATAAAGATCAAATCATAAATATTACTAAAGGTTATAAAAAAATTTTAAAAACTGCAAATGACAAATAAAGAGGCAAATAACGTTATTCTGTCTGGACGCATAATGGCTTACAGGAACTAGTTTCTTGTCCATGTATTCACTCTATACTTCTCGCTGCCTCAGTAAAGCAGCCAGCATAATCAAATATCTCATCCATCCTGGACATTCTCATTCCCCCCCCCCCCCATCTCATTGGGCAGAAGATACAAAACCCTGAAAACACTATTCTCAAAAACAGCTTCTATCCTGCTCTTATCAAACTTTTGAACGGACCTCCTGTACTTCCTGAACAATGTTTTAAATTATTCTTATGTGGTGTAATTACTGATCGTTTACTTCAATTACAATAATGTTATGTCTCCAACTGTTACAGACATTGAATTTTTAAAAAAAATTCTGATGCCTTCTGTAGCTGTGGGGCACGGCTTTGTTGCCTGTCCATAATTCCAGGGCAGTTCTGAAGATGGATCCTCCACATTGAAGAACCCACCAAAGTCCAAACCACATTTCTATAATTTAGGATGCCTAAGTATGTTTGGCTGCAACCTACTTTCCTTCATGTGCTCATTAATTCCACCCATCCACCTCCGCACCAGGAGCAATTACAGCAACCAGTTAACCTGCGAATAGGCCTATCTTTGGGATCTGGGAAGAAACCAGGGCACTGGGATCATAGAAAACCACTGCACAGAAACGGGCCCTTTGGCCCATGCAGTCCATGCTGGACTGGTCTTCCGTCATGTCCCATCAACCTGCAACTCAATCAGAATCGTCCATGCACCTCTCTCATCCATGCACCTATGCAAACTTCTCTTAACGTTACAATTGAACCCACATCCACTACTTCGCTGTCAATTCATTCGACATTCTCAACACCCTGAGTGAAGTTTCCCCTCAGATTCACCTTTTGCCCTAAATCTATGTCCTCTAGTTCTAGTCTCACCCAACCTGAGAGGGGAAAGACCTGCGTGCTTTCACCGAGGCCTCCATCAGACAGGGTCAACCATGGATGTTGCGTCCTGGCTATTTAGATACGTAAGCCAGGACAGTACAATATGAAGAGCAAGCTGCTGCTTTTGTAGCAAGCTCCCCACTTCCATGCTTCTGATGAACCCAAAGGAATGGCAGAGGCTGATATGGTTCGGTACCAGGAGCGATGCAGGAGTTGTATTCAGTGTTGAACTCAAGTAAGACTCCAGCTCCACATTTTTCCTGCAAGAGGTTACTCCCGAAGCCTTCCCCATGAGTGGGTGTAGCTGCAAGGCAGCAAAGGTTGCAGGTCAGAGTTTTCCTTCTCCTAGATCAGCTGCCAACCGTGGCTGATGAGTCTCACCTACCCTATCTATACCCCTCATAATTGGGTATTCCTCTTTAAGTTCTCTCCCTTATTCATCTGCACTCCAGGGAATAAAGTCCTAACTTGTTCAACCTTTCCTTTTAACTCAGATCCCCAAGCCCTGGCAATGTCTGTCTAAGGGAGAATGTGCAATCAGAATCAGAACCAGGTTTACTATCACCAGCATGTGTCGTGAAATTTGTTAACTTAGCACCAGCAATTCAATGCAATACACAATATAGAAGAAAAAAACTAATAATAAACAACTAAATTAATTACAGTACTGTCAACCCTCCTTATCCACGGGGGATTGGTTCCGGGACCCCTCGCGGATACCAAAATTCGTGGATGCTCAAGTCCCTTATTCAACCTGTCTCAATCCGGTGAACCTTAGGACCCAGCAGAACTCCAGACCTTATTTAACCTGTCTCAGAAGTGGACATTAGGACCCAGCGCCAGAGCTCTGAATGCGCAGTGTTTCTGTTCATGAAAATAATCATGATTGAAAATAAAGTGGAAATAATAAAGCGATCGGAAAGAGGTGAAACACCATCAGTCACTGGAAAAGCGTTAGGCTAGGTCGGTCAACGATCGGAACAATTTTAAAGGATAAAGTGAGAAAGGCTCTGCCCCGATGAAAGCTACAATTATTACTAAGCATCGCAGTGGTTTAATTATTAGGTTTTGGGTTTTTAATCCTCCACATCAACCCAGCATTTGGACAGCACGCTAGGGAGTCTCAAGTCCTGAGAACTTCTGTTCCCAAGTCCGGTGCTGAAATATACGTTCTTAAGTGTTTTATATGCATAGAAAGGTAAAATATATACTATATACTAAGACAAACGTCTGACTAACTGACGCTAAATAATACTGGATGTATCTGTTCCAATTTACTTAGTAAGAGAACTTCCGATTTTTTTTATTCTGATGCATGATAACCCAGACACATCCTCCCGTATACTTTAAATCAACTCTAGATTACTTATAATACCTAATACAATGTAAATGCTATGTAAAATAGTTGTTATACTGCATTGTTTAGGGAATAATGACAAGAAAAAAAAGTCTGTACATGCTCGAACAATAAGTGCTGGAAGAGCACTGCCAGTTTTCGTGATTCGCAGTTGGTTGAATTCGCGCATGCGGAATCCACGGATAAGGAGGGTCGACTGTATACGTGTATTGAATAGATTAAAAATCGTGCAAAAAACATATATTAAAAAGGTGAGGTAGTGTTCATGGGTTCAATATCTATTTAGGAATTGGATGGTAGAGGGGAAGTAGCTGTTACTGATGGTAACAGAGATTAAACGGCATGCCCGGGGTGCTGGAGGTCCTTAATAATGGACGCTGCCTTTCTGAGACACCGCTCCTTGAAAGTGTCCTGGGTACTTTGTAGGCTAGTACCCAAGATGGAGCTGACCAAATTTACAACCCTCTGCAGCTTCTTTCGGTCCTGAGCAGTAGCACCCCACCACCACCCCCCCATACCAGACAGCGATGCTTCGCAAACTTCACATAGTTAGTACTGAAGATCAGGATTAAATGAAAGTCAGTGGAGCTGTGAGGGTACTAGTACCTGTGGCACCCCTGTGCCAGCCTGATGTTCACCACCTCTGAACCATGGTAAAATGCAAAGGCGAAATCAAAGACAATGCTGGACGAGGAAATCCTGGTTAGCAAAATCTAATTCTTAGATTTACTTCATTGGTTAGCTGCAGTAGGAAACATTTAACCATCCCGAAGAAGAGTCTCAGCCTGAAACATCAACTACCTATTCATTTCCATAGATGCTGCCTGACTTGTTGAATTCCTCCAGCATTTTGTGTGTGTTACTTTGCATTTCCAGCATCTGCAAACTTTCTTGTGTTTACATTTAAAAGAAATTCTTGCATTAAAAAAATCTCAAAATGCAACTATCATTCCACATCAATGACCTGTAAACAGAAACGGCAGGAGCAAAATATAGACCAAAATACGAGGGGTTATTGATACGTTCAATATCAATTTTAGGAGTCAATTTTAAAAAACCTAGTACATTTACACACTTAGTCCAGCGGTCGTGGAGCATACAGATCTTGGACCTCCAGAAAGTGTCCACAGCAGGGGTGATTGATAAGTTTGTGGCCTAAGGTAGAAGGAGATGAGTTATACAGCTCTCATTACATGCACATGCAGGTCAGCTCTGAGTGAAAATGCAGAAAGTTTGAAGTTAATAACTCATCTCTTTCTACCTTAGGTCACGAACTTAATCACCCCTGATGAATTATTAACTTCAAACGTTCTGCATAAACACTCAAAGAGTTGAACTGCATTAACATGTAAAGAGAGCTGTATAACATGTCCTTCTACTTTAGTCCACGAACTTATCAATCACCCCTGCTGTGGACACTTCCTGGATGTCTAAGATCCGTATGCTCCACGACCGCTGGAATAAGTGTGTACATGTAGGAGGGGACTATGTTGAAAAATAAATGTGCTAGGTTTACTAAAATTGCCTCCTTCTACCTTAGGCCACAAACTTATCAATCACCCCTCGTAATGTGATAAATTATTACTCTTAATGGAGTACTCAGAGGCTTTTAAGCATGGGTGGTTAGTACTCCATATGTTGATTTAAAACAATTATATTAATTTTTCCAAAAATACTACAGCTCCATTGTGGCTTTAACACATCATACTGAAATCTCAATCAAGTATACTCACAACTGGCTGTACCATGATGGCAGATAACCGATAAAAGTTCATACGCTGTGATTTGAGAAGGGCTGTCTTTAGCAAGGAAAGGCTGAAGGTCAAGTCCTTCCAATGGGAATGACACATGGTTGTTGATTTTGGTGGAAAACATGAGTTCGTGTCTGAATCGCTTCAAATGAATGCATAAAATCTACAAACAAAAATGTGCAATTATGATTTTATCTTTCAAGATCTTCAATTACAAGTCATTAATTTAAAAACTGAATTACTTAAAGAGCTAATTATGAAAGACACACTCCAAACTATGATCCCATAAACCGAGGTGATCTCAATTATTCCTTTACATCTTGGAGTGGGGTTTGAAACCATGACTTTCAACTCAAGTGTGAGTACCACCACTAACAAGATACAGATTTTACCAGCAGGATGGATAATGCCCAGCCTCCATTATCTAATTTGCAATGGGAATTCATGGAAATCAATACTGATATTTCTGATTTCCAATATTCTTCAGTACCCAAACCACTAAAGTATCAAGCTGGAGAACTGTCCCAGATTAGTGGCTGAGTGTTAGACTTTTTGACCTGTGGAGCAATTCTGGGAGTAAACAAGGGAGCCCCTGTGTCCACCTTTTAATGCAAGTATATTCCTGCAATTACAACTTAGCAAGAAACCTTGCAAAATCCAATTCACAAACAAAACTTGTACCTAGACTGGAAAACTGTCCCACAGATGGCTCAAGCAGCAGCCTGAAGTAGTTTTACTTATAGAACCATACCTTATGGACAACAGGCTAAACTCCCTTCATAACAATCCCAGGATCTGTCTGGTTCTGCCAGCCACAGCCACCAGAGGTGGCTTTCGGATTAGTATTAGTGTACAGGCAGTCAGCAGTAGCTCTGAGAGCCCTCAATATTGACTCCAGATTTCACGAAGTCAGGAATGGCATCTGGTCAAACATGGCCAAAGGAACTTCCCCCTTTATTACCGATCGTCCCCCTTCAGTTGATGTATCGTTGCGCCTCCAGGTTGAAAAGTATTTGGAAGCAGCAGCAATGGTAACACCACTGATGACGGACTCCTAACACAAATGGCTACCAGACTGCACACACAAAATGCTGGAGGAACTCAGCAGGCAAGGCAGCATCTATGGAAAAAACTGGTTCAGTGCCAGGTAGTGACTGAACTACCACAGAAGATAAATCCGATTGACCTCAACCTCACCAACTTAATTATGGCTTAGCTACTAAGCCCAATGGAACAGTTTCCACTGACAGGAGAAGGGCAAAGGCAGGTTACTGGAGACTTAAAACCAGTTGATCCGGGCAGATGGACCTTGTAAGCAGTGTTTGGCAGGTCTAGGTTTCAGGAGTCGGGTAGAACCACATGGCAGAAGTAGCACAACTAAAACTGAGAAGTTAACTGGGTCAAGATGCACCACAGGGATGCAGATGTGCTAGACATAGAAAAACAAAATGGAATGGAGAGAGCCAAGTGATCTTATACCTTAAGTGATCAGTTTGAAATACTGGTCATGTTACATCGATTCACAGACAGTGGTGTACAATTAAGTGGCTATCAGGCAAAAAAACCCTCCAAGGTCATTAGCTAAACAGCAGCAAAGTGATGGCAAGGTTTGTCAGCGATGATATCAAGTAACCCTTCACTCATCAATAATTCAATCACTGCTGTGAAAAACCAAAATAATTGCAGATATTGGGAATATTTTTTATTATGGTGATGTGTGTCAAGGTATTGGGTGGCAGGGCGAAGGTATATCTCTACCAAAGGAGATGCAAGGCGTTCTTGCCTCGCTAGCCTGCAGGTTACCCTTGGGCAAGGCGTAGCACCTGCTTAGCCCACCAATCAGGGTCATGGGCAGCCAGGAAGCAGGTGGTGGGTGGTAGTATGAGCAGCTGATGCATATCACAAGTCCTGGGTATGCAACCACTGACGTCAGGCAGACAAGCTCTGAAGAGTACTCATAATGATGGGGTCACCCTTCTTGTAAAGACACTGCTCAGAAGAGGTAATGTAAAATATTTCCCAAAAACAATCATGGGCATGAGATCACGATCACCCATATCATATAACACAACACATAATGATGAAGATGTACCGAGGTACAGTTGAGGAATTATATGCAGAATTAAAAGGGCGAAAACCTTATTGGCAGCTTGTCAAGCCATGCTGTGAAAATAATGTATGAACAAAACAGTGTTTCTTGCATGAGAAAGCTGCCAGTGTACCCTTATCAAAGTAGGTATGTCATAACAGATGTATAACAGCAGCTCAGACAGTACTCAGGTGCTCACTTGATTTGCAGATTTTCCCAAGCTCTGTGAGCAGGACTCTGTAGTTCAACTGAGCGACGCAAGCTTGCTGATAAACAGCATGCAATTTTAAGTAAACTGTGCCTGACGAAGGGTCTCGGCCCGAAACTTCGACAGTGCTTCTCCCTATAGATGCTGCCTGGCCTGCATTTTGTGTGGTGGTGCTTGACAATTATTCCCTGGGTCTGAACCTAAAGTTCTCTGATAGAGGCAGTTCAACACAGTGGAAACCTTGGCTTGCATACTGCGCAAACAGATCAACTGATTGAGCACATCTACATGAAACATTGCCACAGAAAAGCAGCATCCATCATCAAAAACCCTCATCATCCACAGCATACTCTTTTCTCACTGCTGCTATCAGGTAGAAGTGCCTCAGGACTTGCACCACAGACTTGCAAGAACAATTACTACGCCTCAACCATCAGGCTCTTGAATAAAAGGGGATAACTACACTCATTCTATTTCTGATGTTCCCACAACCGATGATTTCACATTAAGGACTCTTTATCTTGTTATTTCATACTCGTTATTTATTGCTATATACTTATATTTGCGTTTGCACAGTTTGTTTTTCATTGATCCTGTTTAATAGCTACTGTTCTATAGATTTGCTGAGAATGCCAGCAGCAAAAGGAATCCCTCAGGGTCGTATTGGTGACATGTACGTACTTTGAAAACAAAATTTACTTTGAACTTTAAAATCATTACACAGTGCATGAGGAAGAACAGACAAAACTAACAATGCAGAATAAAATAACATCTACAGGTAAACAATAACATGCAAGATGAGAGAAGCAGTCTATGGTTCAGGTCAGAGGCTGTTCATCAGAATTTGATTTGAGTTTTGCCAGGACCACTCAGCTCTAGACATTACGACGCTGTGGTTCCAAACATAGACCAAAGAGCTGAATCACACATGTGAGGTACACGTGACTACACTTGACATCAAAGAATTCTAATCTGATGGAAATTAACAGGTATCAAGGGGGGGATATCTCCAATGGTTGAAAATATATTACATACAAAAGGGAGATGGTCAGGAGTATTGGAGGTCAAGCATTTAATTGCCCCAATACTGGTTCTTCAGGTCATTGCCCATTGCCATCTACTTCATCAACACCTTTCCTTCCACTGGAAAATCAGAGGGGGAATGTTTGTTGATGATTACATCATGCTCAATTCCATTGGTAATCTTCAAAATATAAGACAGTCTGTGCCTGTATGCAGAAACATCTAGACACCGCTTTAGCTATGGGCTGATGAGCTGCAAGTAACATGAGTGCCACTAAAGTGTCAGTGTCCATCTTCAACAAGACAGCATCTAACCACCTAGCCTTGACGATCCAAGGTAACAGCATCATTGACTTCCGCAACATAAAAAATTAGGGGATCACTATTAATACCAAGCCTAAAGAGCAAGTTAGAAGGTATCCTGCAACAAATGGCTCATCTCCAGACACGCCGTTGTCTTTCCACCATTTCCACTAAGTCTGGGATATGGAGGAATACTCTTCGCATGTCTGGATGAGTGCAATTCCAAGAGCCATTGTGCTCAAAACCATTTGGCTTCTTCAAGCAGAACAATGGTGTCAATGTGTACCACGAACAAACCTGCTGCCCCTGTCATCTAGGACAAGGACGCCAGGCTCATGGACACATCGCCATCTGCTGGTTCCACTCTAAGCTGCACACTACCTGAATTTCATTCCTGTTCTTTCAGCACCGCCGGCCCTGGATACAAGATCTGCCTCAGGGCAACAGAACTGTGAGGAAAACCCTTATAAGAAGGGTGGCAGAGGCAGTGCACCATCATTCTGAAGGTCAGTTAGGGTTGGGCAATAAACACTGGTCTTGCCAGCAATACCTAGATCCTCAAACAAAAAAACAAATAAATTGTATAAAGCTCTAAACCAAATGCAAGGCAGGGGATTAAAAGTACCATCTTAGAATTCCACAGAATAATTGAATTGTTGAAGCACCCAGAAGGTTATTTAGCTAGTGGAAACATATAATTCCAAGTAACAATAGACTTACTGCAGTGGTACATACCTCGGGTAACCTTAGCACTTTGCAGAATTTTACACCATTTCTCAACCTAGAAGTACAAGAAAATGCTGGGTAAGGAAACAGAAGTAATTATATTTCCCACAGACAATATACAATCCACTTTCTAGTGAATGCCATCAACCATTTAATTTCCCCAAGCCAAAATTCACAACTTTTATTAATCCAGACAATTGAATTCAATGGAGGAGTGTGCTTCCCTGCGCAGGTATTTCCTGTACCCCACCACTGTCATTATGTGCAAGACTCCCGCAACCTGTGTAACGTTTTTATCATTTAGCCTCACAGGTCTTATTGCTTCAGAGTCAAGAGATTCTGCAGATGCTGGAAAGCTTGAGCAACACAAAAATGCTAGAGCAACTCAGCAAGTCAGGCAGCATCTATGGGGGGGGGGGGGGGGCAATAAACAGTTGGCACTTTGGGCTGAGTCCTGATGAAGGATCCTGGTTTGAAACAGCAACTGTTTATTCCCCTCCATAAATGCTGCCGGACTTGATGAGTTCCTCCAGAATTTTGGTTGTGTTGCTTATAGCTGCAGTACTGTTTATCCAAAAAAATGTTGAATGAGTTATTTGCTATTTTCCAATGTATCGGTGAGATGAATATGGACAAGAAAGGTTAACTCTCCCAGATGGTCCATTCATAATCAGGCTATAAGCCCTCATAATACATGGTTAGCCCTCTGAGGAAGCCACATCGTTGGCTTGCCTAACACTGTACACCTGAAACTCCGAGCTCTGTGGCAGGTAAAGATGAACGGAGCTGGTGTTTCAGGAATGTAGCCAAAGCTTCTCTGGGTAAAAAAATGCAACATGCACACGTTAGCATAGCAGCTAGTACAATGCTATTACAGCTCGGGGCATCGGAGCTTGAATTTCAATTCTGACATCATCTATAAGGAGCTTTTTTGCCCTCCCTGTGAACGAGTATGTTCCTCCAGATGCTCCTGTTTCTTCCCACAGTCAAAGGACATACCAGTTAGTAGGTTAATTGGTCTTTAGACTAGGGTTAAATCAGTAGATTCCTGGCGGTGTGGCTTAAAGGGCCAGAAGGGGCTATTCCACACTGTATCTCAAAATAAATCAATAAACAAACTTCTGTATTTACTGACCCAAGCTCAAAGCAGAGAGGCAATATTCAGGATTATTTTGAAAGCACTGAATCCATGGATTAGGAGTACACAGAAACTCAACATGTACAATGGAAGAAGTCCATCACCTCACAAACTAATGCCAGGCAATTCCTACCCCACCTGAAGAAGAACCTATAGTTTCCTACATTAGTCACCTTAAAACCCACAAAACCAGAATACAATTGCGACAAAACATCTTGCTCCGTTTCACCAAGAAACTGCACATGCTGGGATTTCAAGTGTAAAAAAAAAGCTGCTGGAAGTACTCAGTGGGTCAGGCAGCATCCTTGAAAGCAAAGAGATCGGGTCTCAAAGGTGCAACAGAACTTTTCGACTCAAAGCGTCGACTATGATCTTACCTCCACAGATGCCATGTTTCCAACTGTATTTTTAAACAATGGCTTCAATTAGCTTACTATATACAGCAGCAATGAAATTCCTTTTCATGAGGAACTCAGTGTAAACAGTGCACATAATAATATTAAATACAGCAATGAGTGCTAAACAGCAGAATGATGCAAAGATTGTTGTGCAATCTGAAATAGTGCTAAAATAGAATTACCAAGAAAGGGTGAACTAAAACTACTTAAACATAGCAGCACCACCAGTAAGAGGATGTAAAAGAGGTGATTATTTCAGAAGTCTAATAGCAGTGCGGGTAAACCTGTTCTTAAGTCTGGACATCCGGGATTTCAAGCTCCTGTATCTTCTCCTGGAAGGTAGAAGAGAGAAAAAGGAATGGCCAAGGTGGCAGGCATCCTTGATGAATCTTTTATGTTCTGTAACTTCAAAGCATTAAACTAATTCAAAGGAAGACACAGAAGTCCAGGAATGCGGGTCTAACTTCGAGTTTACTTTTAAGGGGGACACGCACATATCACATGGAAGCATGATGATATATGCTATTCACGTATTTATCCATATAACCCAAAACGAGTATTTGAACAAGGAAACAATCCAACAATATAGTATATAAAAGATTATTCAAATATTCAACTATTATTGAAACATCATTAAAACACTCATCCCCGCTTAGTTATAAACTCCAACTCAAAAAATAATTAATCTCAACTATATAACAGTGTACCACATAAAACAACTACTATATACAGTATAGTTAATTTTTAAATGATCCCATTTAGGCTTAAAGACAGTTGCTGTGAAGGATTTCTTACTCATGGGATAACGTCTTTCCAGACAAGGATGATCACTTGGCTTGGCAGATGAGACTTGTGGCTGTTAAACAATCTCAGGTTTTGGGTCTCCTCCATGGTGGTTATAGGAGATGACAGATTGTAGGAAGTGGTTCTGACAGCTGTAGCCACCTTTCTTTTTTTTTCCTTTTTCTTCTTCTAGTTTGTGCTTCTTGATATTGGGAAGGTGCATTTAGTTCACTGGAGTATTCTCTTATTAATTTTTCTGTTGCTCCCTTCATGATCTGATCTCTCCTCTCTGTTTCCTTATCCACAATATCATCTGATGAATTCTGTTTTTGTATCTCCATTGACTCCTTTCTTTATGGTCTTCTATTCATCCAGCTGGATTTTGGTCTTTGCATCTACTTTTACAAGCAGCTTTTTGTCTCCCACTTGAAGTTCAAACAATAATCTTAAACAGCAGATTTTGGTACTTTATACTCACAAAAGCCAAATTCTTGCAACTCTCTTCCAGATTAAAGCCAAGCCACATTCACAAGTAACTACCTGATTAGCATATTAGAAGCTTTCTCAGATAAGTTGCCAATAAAAATTATTGTAGTTGGACCACAGCTTTCAACAGTTTCCCGCTTCCTCTAAGCAGCATGGTCCTTCCTTGGTGCAATATACTTTCCATCCAGAAGCACAGAGATTGACATCAACACCTGTTTGTACTCTTTTGAGCAACAGCTCATGGTATTCGGCATGGAGACAGCTGTGGCATCGTCCAGTGCCTTTCTTAATTCTCTTTCAGTTGGCTTCATTGCAGGGGTTATGGCATGCAAATTGTGTTTAGATCTCCAATCAAGTTACAGTTGTCTCAGCCAATCATGTCCCCATAACACTGGCCCTCCTGTTTTTACCATATACAAGCTCAATTGGCTTGTTGGTTATGTTTCACTGTCATGAACATCATTCCCATAGGAGCTATTTTTTCTCCAGTATAAGTTATTTGTTGGATATCTGCAGGCCTCACTTTAGTATTTTTGAAATGCCTCTCAGACTCACTTTGTGGAATGACTGAAACAGTCAAACCAGAGTCCAATTCCATTTAAATTAATTTGCCATTCACTTCTGGCATAAGCCATATTGCTTGTTTATTGTTAATTTTCACATTGTAAATCTCAAGGGAACCTAACCCAGCATCACTCTTGTCATTATCAAATTTTTCATCGTCTGCAGATTAGTGCTCCTTTTGAAAAAGCAACCTGACTTTTCATCTTTTTCTCCTCTCTGAGCAGTTCACTTACAACATGCTCTTTGTATGTGTCCAACTTCATTGCATTTTCTACAAGTTTAACCTTTAAACCTACATTTGTTTGGCGAACATGAGTTCCTACTGCAATGGAAACACAGTTTGTCTGACCAGGCCGGTTTCTGTATAGACTTTGTAATTTCGTTCACGCTCACTTTCATTCCCGACTCCAACTCAATTGCATCTCTTGTCTGTGGTTTCCATTGAAACAGCAATTTCAACTGCTCTTTCAAATGCAAGATGTGCTTCAGTTAGGAGCCATTTTTGAATATTTTCTTGTAAAATTCCACAAACTAAATGACCTTAGTGTATCATTAAGCCCATTACCAAACTGACAATATTCAGACAATTGCTTCAATTCAGCCACGTACACAGAAATGGACTCCCCATCGTTTTGATTCTGCTTGTGAAACCAAATGTGTTCTGCAATCAATGATGGGTTCAGTTCTAAATGTTCCTGTATTACTTTGACAATATCAAAGACAATATCAAAGGTAATTTCTGCTGGCTTGGTTGGAGCCTTTACGGCTTTAAACCCAATGCAGTCAGCAAAATTGGTACTCATTTCTCATTGGCTACTTCATTTGCTAAAAAATATTGTTCAATTAGCTCAGTATACATGAGTCAAGTACCTGTTGAGCAATCAAATGTATCAATCTTACCAGCCAGCCATTTCTACTCTTTTTTTGAAAATGATTTTCACCCAGTGCTATTTATGAACTCATGAATTCTTCCGTTTTCTAACTTTAAAAAAAATCTCGATCATGTCTTCCCTTCCAAAGAACACATATTGCACTGTTTTTCGTAACTCAACAGCCTCTCGCTGTATTTTTTTAGCCCAAACTTCATGCTGAGCTTCAGTAGGTTGATACCCTTCTTGGATTTGTTTTAAAAATACCTCACCGCCAATGTTATGTTTTGTAATTTCAAAACATTAAACTAATTCAAAGGAAGACATGGGAGTCCAGGAATGCGGGCCTAACTTCTAGTTTACTTTTAAGGGAGGCACACACATATTACATGGTAGCATGGTATGCAGTTCATGTATTTGTATACAACCTGTAATGAATTATTGAAATGAATAAGAATGCTTAATCAAATAATTTATATACAAAATTAATCAAATATTACTGAAACATTAAATACACAACAGAATCTACAAGCCTACATGAAACAATGTATTGTTATAATGGACTGGATGGAAGGAAGTGACAAACCTGTAATGGACTGGCCTGTGTTTACCACGCCCTGCAGGTTACTTTAGTCAAGAGCAGAGTAATTGCCACACCAGACTGACATACAACCCATCAGGATACATTTTATACCACATCTATAGAGGTTTGAGAGAATACTCGCAGATATGCCAAATCGTCTCAGATGCCCAGGCAGTGATTCTTTAATTTAAAGATACAACAGCATGGTAACAGGCCCTTTTGGCCCAATGTACCTGCACTGCCCAAATGCATGCATGTGAACAATTAGCCTACTATCCCATACATGTTCTGGAACATGGGGGGGAAACTGGAGCTCCAGAGGATACCTAATGGTCAGGAGGAAAACACACACACTTCCTACAGACAATGGTGGGAATTGAACCCAGGTCACTGGTGCTATAACAGCAATATGCTAGCTGCTACGCCATTGTGCCGCCCCTTCCTAGTCACTGCAGTGTAATGGGAGCAGAACGGGTTATTGTGATGTGGATGCAAAGGAAAGTTGTGCTGTTGACTATCTCTACAGCTGTTCCATTGATGAGGACAGCATTGTGTTCACCCTCCCAACCATCCCCAGGTTCCTTAAATCAAAACTAACACTTTTATCTTATTGAAGGACTGGGTTGTTTTTCTGACACCATGGCACAAGATTCACGATTTGTTTCCTGTACTCCATCTCATCACTGTTGGTCTGGATCAACAAACTTAAAGATCAAGTCAGTGCTTAATTTCATTTCTCCACTGCTATCTAGAAGTTAACTACACTCAGTGGCCACTTTATTTGGTACACCTGTTTGTTAACGCAAATATCTAATTAACCAAACATGTGGCAGCAACTCAAAGCATAAAAGCATGTAGATATGGTTAAGAGGTTCAGTTGTTGTTCAGACCAAACATCAGAATGGGAAAGAAATGTGACCTAAGAGACTCTGACCGTGGAATGATTGTTGGTGCCATACAGGGTGGTTTATCTCAGAAACTGCTAATTTCCTGGAATTTTAATGCATAACAGTATCTAGAATTTACAAAGAAAAGTGTAAAAAACAAAAAAAACACTCAGTGAGTGGCAGTACATGGGTGAAAATGCCTTGTTAATGAAAGAGGTCAGAAGAGAATGGCCAGACTGGTTCAAGCTGGCAGTAAGATGTTAGTAACCCAAATAACCACACAGTACAACACGGGAAAGGCTTCGGGAGTCCTGAAGGTGGCTGACTGCTGTACCCAGCACTGGCACAGCAACTCCTGCGATGTTGTATCGACTTTCATCGTTCCTTTGGACCTGTCATCAGCATGGAGAGGTGTTCCCACTGCATGGGCAACAGACGGATCTCCTTATCAATTCTGCCCTGGCTTGCACCCTGGAGAGGCCACTCCAGCTTTGCTTTATAGCGTCGGACAAACATGGGAAGCAGCAGTTACCAGTTATGTCATAATGCTTGATTGGCGTAGAGCATGGCACCAGGGGTTGCTTCCAACAGTGGGAGAGACCATCACGTTTCACTGGACAGCTACCGCTCGCCTCAAGCTGGGCAGCCCCCAGCCAATAAGGTGCTGTCCCACCACTGTCAGTCTTTCTCATTGGGTGGATGGGGATAATGGATTATTCCACAAAGAGCTGACTGTAACTACTGCAGCAGACAAGAAAGAAAACAAATCGACTAAGACAACACCCCTCAAGTTGGGATGTTGGAATGTCCGCAAAATGACAACTGGACTTGACCAAAACCTCAAAGATATCGAAGATGCATGAAAAACAGCGGTCATTAACAATGAGCTACTAAGGCTCACGGTAGATATAGCTGCCCGACAAGAAACACGTCTGGCAGATTCATGTACACTGAAGGAAAGGGACTACACATTTTTCTGGCAGGGAAAGAACGAAGAAGAGCCCTGTGAGCATGGAGTGGGTTCTGCCATTAGGAACTCCTTGTTGCAAATGGTGGAGCCACCAGAAAATGGATCAGAACGACTTATGACTCTCTGCCTACACACCAGTCATGGCTCAGTATCTCTCGGCAGTGTGTATGCCCCTACCTTGAACTCCACCTCTGAGGCAAAAGACATGTTCTATGACAAATTAGAAGCCTGTTGTCAGGAATGTTCCCAGTGATGAGCACCTCATTCTCCTTGGTGACTTCAACGCCAGGGTGGGAGCTGATAACGATTCCTGACCGTCTTGTCTTGGCCACTTTGGAATTGGCAAAATAAATGACAATGGACAACATCTCCTGGAGTTCTGTGCCTACCACAGCCTGTGCGCAACTAACTCCTACTTTCAGACGCAGTCGCAGTACTAGGTCTCATGGCAACATTCACGGTCTAAATACTGGCACCTCATGATCATCACCAGGCGCTCTTTCATCAATTCTGTACTAATCACCCGCTCATACTACAGTGCACACTGCGATACGGATCATGCTTTAGTACGCTGCAAGATCAAACTACTTCCGAAGAAAGTCCACCACTCCAAACAAACTGGAAAACCTCGCATCATCACAACAGAGATGAAACAGCCAGAAAAGGTTGACCAGTTTGCCAAGTCAGTACAGGGTGCTATGACTACCTTCTCGCAAGGAGATACTGCAACACCATCCATGAATCAACACTCTCTATATTTGGAAGAAAGACCACAAAGAGCATTGACTGGTTTGAGGCAAAGTCCAACATCGTGACTCCTGTCATTGAAGCCAAGCGTGCAGCTCTCACAGAATACGAGCGCTCACCATCCGACCAAACACTCCAGGCACTTCGAGCTGCTAGAAGCAAAGTGCAACAGACTGCAAGGCAGTGTGCAAATGAGTACAGGCACCAGCTCAGTGAGGACATTCAGACAGCAGCTGTGAACAGGCAACATCAGATCAACGTATGATGGTATCAAGAAGGCCCTTGGCCCATCGCAAAGCAAGACAGCACCCCTGAAGTCATCCAGCGGTAAGATAATCACCAATAAAAGCAAGAAGATGGAACACTGGGTAGAACACTACCCTGAGCTCTACTTGAGGGAAAATGTTGTTGTTAGCTCAGCCATTGATGCCATCGATTGTCTACCAGTCATGGATGAACTCGACTCCGAACCAACCATTGAGGACCTCAGCAAGGCAATTGACAGTCTGGCCCCAGGGAAACCTCCTGGCAATGATGGGATTCCTCCAGACCTGATCAAACATGCAAGAGCCCACTCCTCCAACCTTTACATGAGGTCCTCCATCAGTGCTGGAAGGAAGGAGCCATACAAGAGGATATGTGCGACTCCAAAATCGTCACTTTGTACATGAACAAGGGTGATAGGAGCGACTGCACCAACTACAGGGGTATCTCCCTCCTGAGTATTGTCGGCAACGTCTTTGCTCGTGTAACTCTGGCATATCTACAAACTCTGGCAGAACGCATCTACCCTGAGTCCCAATGTGGTTTTCGCGCAAGGAGGTCAAAAGTCAACATGATTTTATCACTCCATCAACTCCAGGAGAAAAGCAGGGAACAACAGAAACCCCTCTATGTCGCTTTCATCGACTTGACCAAGGCATTCGACCTTGTCAGCAGGGATGGGCTCTTTCAGATTCTCCTCAAGATTGGCTGTCCCCCGAAACTCCAAAGTATCATCAAGTCATTCCATGATGACATGAGGGCTACTGTTCAGTACGATGGCAGATCATCAGAACCCTTTGCTACTCATAGTGGAGGCAAACAAGGAAGCGTGTTGGACCCAACGTTATTTGGCATCTTCTTCTTTATGCTATTGAAGCACACGTTTGGGACGTCGACAGAAGGCATCTACACGCACACCAGATCTGATAGGCAGCTGTTCAACCCTGCATGCCTGAGAGCAAGAACAAAGGTGCGAAAGATCTTAATACGTGACATGCTCTTTGCTGATGACGCTGCTATAACCTCACCAAACAGCAACTACAAACTCTCATGGACCACTTCTTTAAGGCATGCAAGGACTTCGGGCTTACCATCAGCCTAAAGAAAACAAATGTCCTTGCCCAGAACATAGTGGAGACACCAGTCATTACCATCGACAATTATGATCTAGAAGTGGTCCACGAGTTCACATACTTGGGGTCAACCATTAGCAACACTCTCTCTCTCTCTCAATGCTGAAATCAATAGGCATATTGGCAAAGCAACATCAATCCTTGGTCGACTCTCCTCGCGGGTCTGGGAGAATCCAAAACTCGCTACAAAGACCAAGATTGCCATGTACAATGCATGCGTTATCAGCACCCTCCTGTATGGTAGCAAGACTTGGACCATCTACTCCAAACAGGAGAGAAAACTCAATAGTTTTCACCTGCACAGCCTTCGCCGCATCCTTGGCATCACCTGGACAGACAAAGTCCCAAACTCTGAGTTCCTCTCCTGCACTGGACTTCCCACAATGTTCACACTTTTAAGACAACGCAGACTGCACTGGCTGGGCCATGTCCGTCGTATAAAGGATGGTAGACTGCCAAAGGACATCCTCTATGGAGAACTAGCAACAGGCAAGGGGAATGTTGGTAGACCCCAGCTTCACTTCAAGGGCCTCTGCAAGCGTGACATGAAAGCCTTAAAAATCAACACAGAGTGCTGGGAGGATATAGCAGATGACCACAACAAATGGCGAGATACTCTTCAGCAACACCTAGAACAAGGCGAAAGAGTGATCCTGAGTCAGTTTGAGGAGTAGAGAGCTAAACAGAGAGCACAGCGGACAGCCAGCAACAATTCCACGACGCCCTACACATGCAGCAACTGGGCAGAGCTTACCGTTCTAGGATCGGCCTCAATAGCCACAGTCAACACTGCTCGACAAACCAGAGACTACCAGAAGCACTGTACCCATGGTTGACCACGACCGACGGAGGCCACACACAACAGTGATGTGCAGAAGAGCAACAGCAGCAGAAGAACACGAACATACACTCAGTGGACACTTTATTAGCTACAGGAGGTTACTAATAAAGTGATAACTGAGCGTACTGTATCTGTGACTGCGTCTGAAGGTCTTCCTGATATGAGTGCTAAAATACTCTTTTGCCTCTCTGAACTAGTATCTTCTTGTACAGATCATTTACATATACAGGGTCCTTTTTTCACCTTGTGCATGTCAAAGACCCTTCTCCTCAGTTATCTCTTGCCAAAGCTCAGTTTACTGCTGCTCAGTCCCAATCAATGGCTGCAGTCTTAAATCAATAATCTGCTTTTCTGTTGATACACACCACTAGCCAACCTCCAAAGTGCTCCAGTAAACCTTAGTTATATAAAAGTGCTCTAGCTTTTGCTTCATCTGTCACGTGTACACACAGTGAAATGCGTTGTTTGCATCAAATCAAATCAGCGAGGATTGCAGTGTGCAAGTGTCGCCACATAGCATGCCCACAACTCACTAATTCTTACCCTAACCATATATCTTTGGAACGTGGTAGTGAAGTAGAATACCCAGAGGAAACCGACGCAGGGAGAATGTACAAACTCCTTACAGACAGTGGCAGGAATTGAACCCCAATTGGTAATCACTGGTTGAGACTGTAAAGCAATGTGCTAACTGCTACACTACCCCGCATCCCCTGCATTCAGCCATATTTTTTGAATAACTAGCTGGAGTCTTGCTGTATCCCAGCAATTAAGACATTTGTGGAAAAAAGATAATATAGTTTGTTTCCATTAATGTATGGATTTTGTAACTTTTTAAATACCCAATTTACACTCTTGCCTCTCTCAGGAATATTATCAACTTTGACATTTATTCAGATGGCAGCTATTTCAGATACCATGATTTTTGCTGAAGTATGATATTTTTAAATGATCTCTGTACCTTTCCTGAAAATCTTTCTGCTTTATTTTATTTATCTGTAATGTTAATTTCTGCATACAGGCCAGTGAACAAATGGGTCAAACCAATTCTAAAGGTGATGAAAACCTGGCCTGATGTTGCAACCTCTGCACTACAGTACTGCTTCGATAATAGAACGGAAAATGTTCAGCAAGGCTACTACCTATGACAAGCATGCTAACATTGAGAAATAATGTGGATTCTGTGACCAGCTACATAGAGCGGTGTACTGAGGATGTTACCATCACAAAACACATGTGGGTGAGGGCAAATCAGAAGCCCTGGCTTACTACAGAGGTCTGTGCCAGGCTGAGGGATGGTGATGCTGCTTTGAAATAAGGAGATGTGATAGTTCACAGGGATAGCTCTCAAAAACTGTGCTTTCCCACTCCGTCAGAAAGGCGAAATGGGAGTATTCTCAGAAAATTTAGTCACTTCTGCGATCCCAGAGACACAAGGCGCATGTGGCAGGGAATCCAGAGGATTACAGACTACAAGTCTATCCTGTGCATCAGTGACCAGGATGCTTCACTCCCTGAGAGGCTGAATGTATTCTACGCCTGGTTTGATGCACAGAACAAAGTGCTGGTGAGGAAGGAACCCCTCCCCACAAGACAGCAGACACTCCATCTGCTGAAGCTGAGATGAGAAAGACACTGGCCAGAGTCAACCCACTTAAAGCTGCAGGATCCGATAATATACCAGGTTGGATTCTGAAAGACTGCGCAACCCAGCTGACGGATATGTTTCCCCTCAGTTTACAAGGTGGCAACCATCATTCCAGTGCCAAAGGCAGCAATAGCATCCTACCTAAACGTCTATCATCTGGTGGCATTAATATCAACCATGATGAAATGCTTTGAGCAGCTGATCATGGAGCACATTAAGGCCTTTCTCCTGACTACACTGGACATTTTCCAGTTCACTTATCACTCAAATTGATCCATAGGTGATGCACTCCACTCTATCCTGTCCCAACTGAAAAACGAGGTCTCATATGCCAGCCCGTTGTTTATAGACTTCAGACTCCACCCAAGCCTGAATGTGGAAAAGATCAAGGAAATCATTGTGGACTTCAGGAAGGTGTAGTCAAACATCCTCCTCTGCGAATACACTGCTCCTCCATAGAGAAAGTTAAGTGCACCAGTTTCCTGGGATTTCACATTGTGGATGACCTCAGCTGGTCCCTTAATATCACCTCCCTGAACAAGGCAGCACAGCAATGCCTCCACTTTCGAAGAAGATTAAGGCAAGCAAGGCTCACAGTCCTCATCTTAACTGCATTTTACAGGAGCTCCATTGAGAGCATCCTGACAAGTTGCATCTCCATCTGGTATGGGAAGTCAAGCATCGGACTTGAAGTCCCTACAAAGGACTGTGAGAATAGCTGAGAGGATCCATCCATCGGAGACATGTATCAGGAGCGCTGCATACACAGGGCTCTTAGTATTATTAAGGATCCAACCCATCCATCCAGCATCCTCTTTGACATTTTACCAACAGGCAAGAGACTACAATGCATAAAAGCAAGAACAGTCAGGATGGGAAACAATTTCTTCCCCCAGGTCATTAGGCTTCTGAACTACCGGCTGCATCACATTTGAAGTGTCACTGGTTAATCTGTTCTGTACCTTACAATATTTAATATTAATACACTTTAGTTTGTTATTTATGTGTGATTCGTTGGTAGATCTGTAGATTTCTTCCTTAACTTCATTAGTATTACGTGTTTTACACCCTGATTCGAAGAAATGTTGTCTCGTTTCTGTATACATAGTTAATGTTATAAATATGTATGTAGTTAAAATGACAATAAACCTCACTTGTTACAAGGCTTTGTAACAGATTCCATGATTGATCAATTGAATTGGCTGTACAGAAATGCATTTATTGTCTTTGTATTACTCCATTTACAGTCATGGTCTGTAAATGCTTTCCCTTTACAAAAAGTAAGTACATATTAAAAAATAAATAAGTAGTGTAAAAAGGGACCAAAAGTAGTGAGGTAGTGTTCATGGGTTCATTGTCCATTCAGAAATTTGATGATGGAGGGGGGGAAGAAGCTCTTAGTATTCTCACAGTCTATACTTGTATATTTTTGAATAGCCTTCATTCCAAAAAAGGTTTATGCATCAAAAAGAACAACCATATGGGTTTTTCTTCATAATTTCTAATTAATTTATGATTAGATTAGCTGGTTGAGTGCTGTTACAACAACACCTTGTACTCAACGTCAGTGTAGGAACTGTGTATATTTTCTGTCTGCCTATATTGTATTTTATGTTGTGCGTTTATTATGGGTAATTTTTCATGTGGGTTAGAGAAGTACTGCACAGAAATAGCCCTTTGGCCCATCTAGTAGGGTTGGGGCGTGGTAGAAGGGAATGAGCATAGTTACATATTAATGCTTTGTCTTTAAGTTCAGTTTAGTCTAGTTGAATGCGAGGCAACTGGGGATGATACTCTTGTTGACTGTTAATTTCTCTATTATGTTATTTGATCACTAATTACACAGTTATATCGCTAACCTTAGTCTAGTTAGTTTTTTTTAAAAAACGCTACAAGATTGCTCGTCTTTGCTGGTTTTGTAATGAATGATCAAACACACTTTTCTCAATTTGGAAATTCGTTATTTTAGGAGTGTATCATACAGTACAACCCCACCCAACTCAGACTCTAAGTGGCTTTGGCTTGATTTCAAGTACGTAACCGTTACAGTCAGGAAGATGTAATTGATCTAAGATTCCACAAAGGGGATGTCATGTGCACATACACAGTTACTGGGTGTCAACGTCCTGTAAGACCTATCCAGGGCACAACATATTGATGCCATTACGAAGAAGACATGCCAGTGACTATATCTCATTAGGAGTTCATTTAGTGTGTTACCAAAGATTCTGGCAAATTTCTACAGATGTACTTTGGAGAGTATTCAAACTGATCGCCCATTTGGTTTGGAGGGGCCATTGCACAGGATTAAAAAAAAACCTTGCAGAGGATTGTAGTCTTAGCCAGCTCCTTCGTGGGCACCATCCTCGTCACCATCAAGGACATCTTCAAAAGGTGATGCCTCAAAAAGGCGGCATCCATCATCAAGGACACCTTTACCCTGGTCATGTCAACTTCTCATTACAATCATCAGGGAGGAGATACAGGGATTAACTTCCTCTCCTCTGTCATCAAATTTCTGAATGGACAATGAACCCATGAACACCACCTCAATCCTTCCCCCTTTTTCTTTCCATGACCTTCTATTCTCTCCTTCTCTAGCCCTGTATCTCTTTCACCAATCAACTACCACATTGCAAACACAGCTCCATGAGTCAAAAACAAGCTGACCAAGGAGGAAACCACCATAATACTCCCCAGAACCACTTGCCACAGAGTACCTTTAGTCATAGAATCATACAGCACGGAAACAGGCCATTCAGCCCATCTGAGATCTAATAAAAGAACAATACTTACTTTTTACACTTTTCACAGCTGTACATGTTATCGCCTGGAAAAACAGAACAATTTTACAAAAGGATATAAATATCAATGTGCAGCACCACAGAAGCAAAGCTTAAATAAAAGATAAATAGATTTCTACCTATTTGAGTATATTCTGCTCCTAAGAACTGCTGCAGTTTCAAAGCATACAATTGCTGACCAACATATCAATATCAAACAGTCCTATAGAAAGCTGATAGTCCCATTCTTCAGACATCTTGATGGCCTAGCAGCAGGGCCCCATTTCCCACACTCTCCTTAAACTCAGCAGGTGCCTGTACTTCACGAGGTCATCAGAAGATTTTGCTATACAATTGTACACTACCTACAAAGAGTGAATTAAAAATGTGTTGAAGTAGTAATTATTAGATAAAGCAATATATAATAGTCCAGAATATCATCCAATCCTGCATCACTGAAGTTATGAAGGTGCCGGACTATCTGAGTGTTACTGTAACATACAAAACTACACTACACACTCACATTGATCTCAGCCAAAAGGCTGAGAAGGGTGGAACCATAGCATAGCACTTGGCATGATGCTATTACATCTCATGGTGACTGAGTTCAGAATTCAGAATTCCAGCATCCTCTGCAAGGAGTCTCTGTCCATCCACCCTGTAGGATGCATGGGTTTTCCTTAAGTGCTCTGGTTTCCTCCCACAGTCCTAAGACTTGCTGGATAGGTTAACTAGTCATTGTAAATTGTCCTGTGATTAGGTTAGGGTTAAATTGGGGTTGTTGGGGGTTGCTGAGGCAACGTGGCCCAAGGAAGTGGAAGGGTCTACTCCACACTGAATCTCTAAATATAAAACTAAGTTTCTTCCATTCCCAAGGCATCTTTGCTGGAATCTATTTTAATGGGTATCTGTGTTATGTTCCCAAAAGCCTAGCCTTGACTTCAAAGGTTGACAAGACTGATGAACCCTTACAATGTCAGAGTGAGAGTACTCTCTTAACCTAATATACATGAAAACAATGTAGAATCATACGAGCATGAAAAGCATGGTGTAAATGGAACGACTTGCCAGAATAAGTGGTTACAGGCGGTACATAAGTAACCTTTAAGTGCTGGACGGGTACGAGGAGGAGTGGAACTTACAGCGTACAGCACTATGCTACAGAAACAGACCCTTTAGCTGTCTAGTCCATGTGAAGTTGAATTCTGCCCAGTTCCATCGACCCACACCTGAACTTCTTTTAAATGTTGCAATTGAACCCGCATCTACCACTTTTGTTGGCAGCTCGTTCCACACTTTCATCATCCTGAGTGAAGATGATCCCCCCCCCAAGATTCCCCTTAAAAATGTCACTTTTCACTCTTAACCTATGACCTCCAATACTAATTTATAATTTATAACATGCTTAGACTACAAGTGGGATCAGTACAGATGACAAACTGATGTATCAACATTTAGGTAATATAGCCACAATATGACATATGTACCAGTGCATAACACAAGACAAACATCCAGATGTCACAGTTTATACATTTCTATGCGCATAAACACTGCTACTAACATTGCTAATTCAAGAAATAGCCTAAAAATTAAAATAAGAGCAATTTTATCTTTTAAATGAGTTATTAGAGCCTGCCATCACCACCCTACCTTCATTTCCCCCAATGTTTAAATAGCTTAGTTTTTCTACAAGGTTCCTACTCACCTTTAAGCTCATCTCTAGCGAAAAAGGCAGCCAGACAATCCTGCAAGGATACTACAGGACCCCAGAACCAACTAGGAAAACAAAAGATAGCAAACACAGAAATATTATTGATTTGAAAAGGCTAACATTACTTTTCTTTGACCACTTTAACTGCCAAAGGTGTAACAAAATTAAAGTTTGCTGCGCACCTCTTAATGTATTCCATGACATATGCAATCCAACCTTGTGGTGCATAGGCCTCACCACATGACCCTGCTTTCACTAACGACATCTGGTGACTTGAGGAATGAAGCCTGGCTAAGTCTTCCTTACCCGGGATAGGCAGGGAGAGATCTTGAAATGTCTCCAAAGTGGTGGACACCTAAGAACAAATAAACAGGCAAAAGCAATATAGATAAGTACAGAAGTTAATATTGTAATTATTGATTAAGATAAAATACACATTAAAATAATAGCATGTTAGCAATAATGCAAGATCACAAGACATAGGAGCAGAATTAGGCCATTCGGCCCATTGGGTCAGCTCTGCCATTCTATCATGGCTTATTTTCCATTTCAACCCCATTTTTTATTTTAGAGATACAGTACAGTAATGGGCCCTACTAGTCCACGAGCCTGCATCACCTAATTACACTCATGTGACTGATCAACCTATTAACCTGTACGTCTTTAGAACATGGCAGAAAACCAGAGCACCCGGGAAAATCCATGCTGTCCTGGGGAGAACATGAATATAGCCAAACGAAACAGTGTTCCTCCGGGGTCAAGGTGCAAAATACATTACCAATAACACACAGCACATTGCACATATGGTTTCAATTTCAGAAAAAAACATACAATCACAAAGAGCAAAAATAAGTAATATAGCACAAGTCCCTATGTGGCATGACTGGATTGATGGCAAGTTGTTCTGGTCCAGCTTGTTCACCCACTAGGCAAACACTAGAGGGCAGCACTGAGCAAACTGGAGAGCAACACCACCTTGGTCTCTCCTCCCCTGGGCAACTGCCACAAGGACACCGCAGCCTTGGCCTGGGCCTAGGCCTTGCTACAGCTGAGACAACACAGCTCCCCTGCCATTGGTCATGCCAATGAACCAGTGAGCTAGACTTGCAGTATTCTACGATACCAATGTCCAACAGAATTTTGCGATCACAATAAAAATGTCCTTCTCAGCACAATGGTACGCAATAAGTGCAGGTGACAAAACAACAAGAGTATGCAATAAGTCTAGTTCCATCGTTAGAGTTATTGCTGATGGAATAGTCCTGCAGTACTTGATGTTATTAGTATCCAGCAGTGACTTGCAATCATAAAAAAGACTTGCAAGATGAACAAAAGCACCTTTGATTGGACCCTGAGTGGCCGCTGCATCTGAGCGCACCATCCTTACTATGGTTGCACAACACTATTACAGCCAAGGGCATCAGAGTTCAGATCTGGCATCTTCTGTAAGGAGTTTCTACGTTCTCCCCATGAACACATGGGTTTCCACTGGGTATTCTGGTTTGCTCCCACGGTCCAAAGACAAATGGTCAGTAGGTTAACTGGTCGTTGTAAATTGCTCTTTGATGAGGCTAGGGTTAAATAGGTGGATTGCTGGGCGGTGCGACTTAGTGGGCTGGTAGGGTCTATTCCGCAATATATCTCTAAATAAATAAATAAAGTCAAGAACCTATCAACCTCCACTTTATTTGCCATGACAGCTGTCTGTGGCAAAGAATTCCCACAAATTCACCACCCTCTGGCTAAAGATATTCCTCCACATCTTTTCCACAGAGATGTCCTTCTATTCTGAGGCTGAGTCCTCTGGTCCTAAACTCCCCACCTATAGGAAACATCCTCGCCATGTCTACTCTGTCTAGGCCCTTTGATATTTGGTGGGTTTCAATGATATCTCCCTCACTGTTCTAAACTTTGCAAGTACAGGTCCAGAGCTATCAAATGCTACTCATAAGTTAACCCTTTCATTCCCGGGATCATTCTCATGAACCTCCTCTGGATCCTCTCCGGTGCCAGCAATATAGCTCAAAGGGGAGAGTCACTTTTAGGGGACAATCTAAATTACAGGGAGAACGAAAGGATTAGAGCAACTGAGACATTGACAACTAAACCTGCTAAATACTAATGTAAAGGGAAACTGCTAATGGATAGCATTCATACTCTGCTATCAGTTGGTAATTGCAGGGTTTTTACAAGGGCTGGTTTTTCCCTACACACAATATACAGTTCCTTTTGCATTAAATGCTCAAAGAAGTACAACACAAAAACATGCCCTTTGGCCCATCTAGTCCATGCCAAAACCATTTAAATTGCCTACTCCCATCAACCTGCATCAGGACCATAGCTCTCCATACCTCTAATATCCATGAACCTATTGTTACGTTCCCCAGTAACCGGGTAATTTTCCAGCAAAGATAGATGGGTCCACCGACGCCTGATGCTACTATTTTCAAACATTTTTATTTATAAAGGGGCACAAACGTATGGTTAATACAAAACATTCAGATCATATACGTCGTCACAACTCAATCTAAAGCACAGGTATAGTAATAATCAATCAGAAATAAGCTCTATCGTTGTCTAGGGGTAATGTAGATATATATTGTTTACTGGATATTTAAAAGTCTTTTTGCGGTCACTGCAGTTTCACCCGCTGCCGTCGTTGTGGTGTCGCGTTGGTGCACTTTTGTTAGACAGAGAGAGAGAGGGGGGGATGAAAGAGTTACCCGACAGGTTTTCCAACCTGGAGGAGTTCGGTTTATCGGAGCCTCGTTGGGGGAATGAACGCTCATCTGTGGCCTCCCCTGTAGCTAAGCCGTTCTTCCGTTGTGGGGTCACCAATCCCAGACAAGGAAAAGACGCACACGAACCCCACCACCAGCTGTCGCTATCAAAACGCTGTCACAGGATCTCAAGCGCGTCTTCTGGTGCGTCTGGCGCCCCGCCTCGGCAGCCCACCTTTTATCTGGACTGGCAGGGTTGTAGATGTCCATCAGGGTGGGGGGGGGGGGCGAGGCAATCCTTCCCCCATCACCCATCTCACATTGCCCTGAGATTTTGCACGTAGGCCAGTTCCTTATCCCACAAAGGTGTCTCCCAAGACAATGGCTATGTCCGAGGCTTTTGTCTTGTTGAGCGACCAGCCCACCAGCCCACATTCCAAACCGTAAGGCTCTCTCTCTCTCTTGCGATTCTCACAGAGGAGGGGGCTGAGGTCATGACACTATCCAAACTTTGCTTAAACAATGAAATTGAGCTTGTATGCACCACTTATATTGGCAGCTCATTCCACACTCTCATGACCCGAGTGAACAAATTACCAAAAATACATGGACCTTGGGTTTAAAAAAAATCTAAGGAACAGTAAAGTTCAAAGAAAAATTTCTTATCACAGTACGTACATGTCACCACCTGGAGTTTTTTTTTTAGCATACTTAGCAAATCTATAGAACAGTAACTATAAACTATAAACATCAGGAACTATTAACTGTAAACAAACTGTGCAAATGCAAATATAAATAAATAGCAATAAATAACGAGCATGAAATAATAATACAAATTAAATGTGTGGTTATCCCCTTTTATTCAAGAGCCTGATGGTTGAGGGCTATTAACTGCTCTCGAACCTGGTGGTGCAAGTCTAGAGGCTCTTGTACCTTCTACCTGATGGCAGCAGCGAGCAAACAGCACAGCCTGGGTGGTGAGGATCTTTGATGATGGATGCTGCTTTTAGACAATAGACAATAGGTGCAGAAGTAGACCATTCGGCCCTTTGAGCCTGCACCGCCATTTTGAGATCATGGCTGATCATCTACTATCAATACCCGGTTCCTGCCTTGTCCCCATATCCCTTGATTCCCCTATCCATAAGATACCTATCTAGCTCCTTCTTGAAAGCATCCAGAGAATTGGCCTCCACTGCCTTCCGAGGCAGTGCATTCCAGACCCCCACAACTCTCTGGGAGAAGAAGTTTTTCCTTAACTCTGTCCTAAATGACCTACCCCTTATTCTCAAACCATGCCCTCTGGTACTGGACTCTCCCAGCATCTGGAACATATTTCCTGCCTCTATCTTGTCCAATCCCTTAATAATCTTATATGTTGCAATCAGATCCCCTCTCAATCTCCTTAATTCCAGCGTGTACAAGCCCAGTCTCTCTAACCTCTCTGCGTAAGACAGTCCGGACATCCCAGGAATTAACCTTGTGAATCTACGCTGTACTTCCTCTACAGCCAGGATGTCCTTCCTTAACCCTGGAGACCAAAACAGTACACAATACTCCAGGTGTGGTCTCACCAGGGTCCTGTACAAATGCAAGAGGATTTCCTTGCTCTTGTACTCAATTCCCTTTGTAATAAAGGCCAACATTCCATTAGCCTTCTTCACTGCCTGCTGCACTTGCTCATTCACCTTCAGTGACTGATAAACAAGGACTCCTAGATCTCTTTGTATTTCTCCCTTTCCTAACTCTACACCGTTCAGATAATAATCTGCCTTCCTGTTCTTACTCCCAAAGTGGATAACCTCACACTTATTCACATTAAACGTCATCTGCCAAGTATCTGCCCACTCACCCAGCCTATCCAAGTCACCCTGAATTCTCCTAACATCCTCATCACATGTCACACTGCCACCCAGCTTAGTATCATCAGCAAACTTGCTGATGTTATTCTCAATGCTTCAATGCCATTGCTTTTCTACAGCAATGTTTCATGTAGATGTGCTCAATGGTTGGGTGGGTTTTACCTGCAATGTACTGAGCTAAATTCACTACCTTTTGTAGGATTTTCTGCTCAAAAACATTGGTGTTCCCATACCAGGTTGTAATGCTGCCTGTCAGCACACTTTCTACTGCATGTCTATAGAAATTTTCCAAGGTTTTCAATGATATGCCAATTTTCTGCAGACTCCTGAGGAAGTTGAAGCACTTTTGTGCTTTCTTCACAATAATATTTATATGATGGGCCCAGGAGATGATGACACCCAGGAATTCAAAGTTACTGATCCTCTCCACCTCTGATCCTCCAATGATAACAGGCTAATGGACCTTTGGTTTCCCTCTCCTGAAGTCTACAGTTCCTTGGTCTTGTTGACATTGAGTGAGAGGGTGTTATTGCAGCACTCAGAGAAATTTTCAATCTCCCTCCTTTGATGCAGCCCACAATAGTGGTATCATCAGCAAACCTATATCTAGTGCTGGAGCTGACCTTAGCCACACAGTCATAGGTGTAAAATGAGTAGAGCAGGGGGCTAAGTACAAATCCCCGAGGTGCACCTGTGCTGATGGAAATTGGGGAAGAGATGTTGTTGCCATTCCAAACTGACTGGGGTCTGCAAGTGATGAAATCCAGGATCCAATTTCACAATGGGGTATTAAGGCCCGGATCTTGGAATTTACTGGCTAGTTTAGAGGGGGTGATGGTGTTAAATGCTGAGCTGTAATCGATAAAGATCCTGATGTATGCACCTTTATTGTCCAGATGTTCCAGGGTCGTGTGAAGGCCAATGAGATAACATCTGCTGTAGTGTGAGTGCTTCAGTAGGTGAATTGGAGCAGATCAAAGCTGCCATTCAGACAGAAGTTGATCTGTTACAATACCAGCCTCTCAAAACACTTCATCACTGTGGAAGCAAGTGCCACTGGGAGATAGTCATTTAGACAGGTTACCATGATCTTCTTGGGCACCAGTATGACTGAAGCCAGCTTGAAGCTGCTTGAAGTACCACATACTGCTGAAGCGGGTTGAAGATATCCATGAACACTCCAGACGGTTGGTCAGCACAAGTCTTCAGTACTTGGCCAAGTACTCCGTCCAGTATGTAAAATAATTACCAATAATATTACCCCAGGGATTCTTTTTTCAGCAGCAAGCAGAAGAATGATTACCTTGAGCAATCAATAACTTTAGTGTGACAAGCAATGTCAGTATCAGTGTCAAACAATTCCAGAGTCAAAGAATCCCAGGGGCCTTGACTTTTATAACCAGAGAAAAAATGGCTCAAGTCACTTAGCACTTTAGTTGTAGGGGTGTTTATTAAGTACATCAAAAAAACAAACTTACAAAAGTTAGTGAAAAGAAAACTGCCAATATTTTAAAATAGTTATCTACCAGACAACACCAAATAGCTCCATACTTTGTCTAGTGTGAATTCCTAGCAGCCCTGATCTCTCTCACACTGAGAGCGAAGAGTCCCATTTATTAGGCAATAGAACATACTATCTTTAATTACCCACAAAGTTAATTTAAGACTACACATGAATTAAAATATGATGCACCCCACTATGTAGTTCTAAGCATATTACAAAATAAACAGAAGTATCTACCTTTAATACAGTATACAAACAACACATCCCCAATACTAAAGAAATGGAATATTCTGCTGTATATGGTGGAAAAGGAATCACAAAGCCAGAAAGAACGCACGAGCTCAGTTTAGAACCCATTATGAGAATACACCGGAGAAGACCTATGAACTGCGTACACTCAGCACAACGACAGCAGAATGATGAGGCAGTGTGTGCGTGTATAAATGTGCATGTGTGTAAGGAGTGTGTTTACCGAGTGCTCTCAGTCACACACCCTCGTAAAAACTGGCATTTCTGCTGAGTCCGTGTCTGCTTGGAAAACTGCACCCTGCACAAGAGAACTATTTACATAATGCATCAAATCCCTCAAGGTACCTAATCCCACAGTGCATTATTATATGCCTTGCACAGATGTCCCTGGATCACACTAACAGGATATCTTCAGCCTAAGTTTACAATTACTGCCATAGAGTTAAAATACATCAATCATCATTCTCATCCTGAAAGAAATGTTCTTCCATAAATAGTAGACGAAGGTCACTTGCAATTTTGAGAATTAAAGCAGTCTGGTTGAGCATAAACCAGATTAACCTTTGCACTCAGATTTCCTCTGTCCCAGCCAACTATGTAGATATTAACTCTGCCTCGCCAAGTACAAAAAATGATTTAGTGAAATAAATTAAAATGAACCTTATTTTAAATTAATGTTAAAACAGATGCAATAGCTTTTTCTATTAACACATCAAAAGAGGATAACCCCAAGCAGTTGACACTTGCACACTTCTATAGAATAAAGGCTTCCTATTTATTCTATAGAAGTGCAGGGATTTAAAGATTGCAAGCACAAAGACACCCCTATTAGTTCTTACAGCTGTCCGGAGATTAAATGACTAATTTTAAATCATGCACCCCTATATTGGGGTGGCTGCCATAAACAATTCATACTGAGATCAAAATAGCTGTAAGCTGTAAAAATATTTTAAATTCCATATTAAGTAAGTAACTTATTTATTTAGAGTTGATATTCAAAATTAAAGATGTACAACAAGAGCTAAACAAGTTAATGGTCAGGTTAGTTCAGTTCAGAATCATTACATGTCATGAAATCTGTTATTATGTTGCAGCAGTACAGTGCAATATAATGCATGATATATACTATAAATGCAAAAATATATAAATAAATAGTACAAAAAGTATTGAGGTAGCGTTAATAGATTCATGGATCATTCATAAATCCGATGGAGGAGGGAAAGAAGCTATTCTAAAACACTGAGTGTCGATCTACAGACTCGGTACTTCCTGCCTGAATATTAGCAATGAGAAGGCACATCCGGTTTGGTGGGGGTCCTTAATAAGGGGGTTCTTTTTGAGGCATTGACTTTTAAAGATGTTTTAATATCCTATCGAGTTTTGGTACTCTTGAAACGCAGGGAGAGGATGCAGCAATTAAGCCCTTGATTGTTCTACCACTTAAAGCTGATCTGTATCCGGACACCATTCAGTCACCTTTCGATCAACAGTATATTCATTGATAATGCTGAGCAATACGTATTTATTCACCTCCACATTTTAATTGAACTCCAGCACTCCTAATCTTTTGATGAAGAAAAGAACATCCACAACTCAACTGCACAAATAAGGCTCCATAATTTAATCCTAAAATAGCTTGGATTTAATTTAATGCCCTTCCCCTGTCTTCTGGATTTCCCAATCAATAAATGTATTTTTGTAACTCTTGTACTGCATAAGACCATCAGACATAGGAGCAGAATTAAGCCATCTAGCCATTGAGTCTGCTCCGCCATTCTATCATGGCTGATTTATTATCCCTCTCAACCCCATTCTCCTGCCTTCTCCCCATAACTTTCGACACCCTCACTAATCAAGAACTTATCAACCTCTGCTTTAAATATACCCAATGGTTTGGGCTCCATAGCCATCCTTGGTAATGAATTCCACAGATTCACCACCCTCTGGCTAAAGAAATCCCTCATCTCTGATATAAAGGGATGCGAGGCTGTGCCCTCTGGTCCTAGACTCTTCTACTATTGTAAACATCCTCTCCATGTTCACCTCATCCAAGCCTTTCAATATTCATTGTTTCAATGAGAACATCTTTTTACACTAACAGTGGCTACTGGACTACACCGAGCTCAATGGAATTGAAGGCAATTTTTATGTAACCTAACAGAATTTAACCCTTTAAGATCTTACATTATTCTAAAGAATCTGTACTATATCACCTCTATGGCCAATGCATTGTGTTGTCCAAAAACTGAACAGCTATAATCAGATCACAGCTTGACAACAATTGGAAGAGTGTCAAGGCCATAAAGTGGATGCAGATGAAATCCACCGCAAAGATATTAGGATTGAGAAACCTTAAGTTAGCAGAAATTCTCATTAGCAAAAGTTCACCGATAGAGTTATTGAGTTGTACAGCATAGATACAGGCCATGTAGCCTAACTTGCCCACTGCAACCAGTAAACACCCTGCCATATTAAATCCATCTCCCAGTACATCATTAACAACCCTCTACACCCCAGCAATCTAAGTGTTTATCTACATACTTCTTTAATGCTTTCAGCTACTCTAACCACTTTCTCAAGGAGTGCATTCCATGTACTTATCGCTCTCTGGGAGAAGGTGTCCCTCACATATTTACCCAAAATCCATGTTGTCCAGTTCAGTCTACTTCTGATATAAGGAAAAGGATCCAACAGTCCACACCATCTATAACCTTCACGACTTGATATACTGCTGTCAATGTCAGCTTTTAATTTCCTTTGCTTCAACCAGAACTATCATTGTCACCAGTCTCTCTCTATCCCAGGCAACATCCTGGTAAATACCCACTCCACCCTCTCCAGTGCCATCACATCCTCCTTGCAGCACAGTGACCAGAGATGTGCACACATCATAGGAGCAGAATTCGGCCCATCGAGTCTGCATCATCATACCATCATGACTAATTTATTAACCTTCTCAACTTCATTCTCCTGCCTTCTCTCTGCAATGTTTGATGTCCCTACTAATTAAGAACCTATCAATATCCATTTTAAATATATCCAATAACTTGGCTTCCACAGCCGCCTGTGGCAATGAATTACACAGATTCACCATTCTCTGGCTGAAGAATTCCTTATCTCTGTTATAAATGGACATTCTTCTATTCTGAGGCTATGCCCTCTGGTCCTAGACTCTCAAAGTATTGAAAGCATGCTCTCTATGTCCACTCTATCTAGATCTTTCAAAATCCGGTAGCTTTCAATGAAATCCTGCCTCATTTTTCTAAACCCCAGGAGTAAAGGCCCAGAGCTGTCAAATGCTCCTCATACATTAAACCGTTTATTCCCTGGATTATTCTCATGAACATGCTCTGGATGCTCTCCAATGCCAGCACATCCTTTCCTAGATAAGAGGCCCAAAACTGCTCACAATACTCCATATGAGCAATGCCTTATAGAGTTTCAGCATTAAATCCTTGTTTTATATTCTAGCCCTCTTGAAATGTGTGCAGCTGAGGTCTGACAAAGTTTTCATGTTGGAGCATAACCTCCCTAGTTACTCATCCAATGCCCCCACTAACGAAAGCCAGTATCCCTTATGCCTTCCTAACCATGTTGTCTACCTATGGACTTGTTCTTAAAGGTCCTTTTGTTCCTCAGTGTTCCCCAAGACTCAAATGTGGTGTATGTCTTAGTCTGACCAGTGCTCCCAAAATAAGTCAATAAAGTAGCAAAGGCAAAATATAAAGATTCTCAAAGAGTATGAAAGGTATTAGAAGTATAACCATACCCATGGGTCTCTTGGAGCTCTTCTTTAAACAGAGTCATACACATAAAATGCTGGAGGAACTCAGCAGGTCAGGCAGCATCTATAGGGAGGAATAAATAGTTGATGCTTTCAGCCAAGACCTTTCATCAGGATTGGTAAGAGTCCAAGTGCCTTTCCAGTCCTAATAAAGGACAGTTTATTACTTTCCATAGATGCTGCTTGACCTGGTGAGTTTCTCCAGCATTTAGTGTGTGTTACTCTGGATTTCCAGCATCTGCAGAATCTTGTGTTTCTATTTCAAGCATTTCCATTTTCAACAGCAACATACAAGGTGCAATTGGCCCTACTGCACATTTTCAAATATGCAGACATAGTATCTTTTAATTTCAATAGGTTAAAAGATAGAGGAGAATGCAAGTCTCTGTCCTGAATAGTCTACAAAAATATATACGCTGGTTAAAACAAAATGCACACTTACCCGATCACAGGTTAGACATTGCACAGAGCTCACAACTGTACCATCGAAGACGTCGGAGATAACGCTCTTGTACTTCGCTTGTTTTCTCTTTTTCGGTGGTGTAAAAGAGGCAACTTAAGTAGAAACCAAATGAAAAGAATTTTACTGGGAAGGAATTTTTAAATTAAAATGTTATGAACTTGACACACTAATGAAGAAACACTAGGTTTTAATTGATTGGGTAAAAGAAAAGAGGAAGTAGGAGATATTTGGCACCTGGGCTCCAAATGTGACAAAGAAGAAAAAGGAAATTCCCAATGTTTCCATGAAAATAACTTGATCAGCACCAATTCCATCCCAGTCCAAAAAAAAATTCAGGAAGTTAAAAAAAATATATTAAGCACTTTGTCATTTTGCACTAAAATTGACATTTTTGTTCTAATTGTGAGCTTTCTTGTAAAAATGTTGTTTTACCTATAATTAATTTATGTTTTTCTTGAGAATGCTGCTTTTCTGAAACTACTTGCCCATGATGCTCTGGTAAAGATGGTGCTGGTGAGACATGGCAACACTTTACAGGCAGCAAACAAAATTAATAACTAATTACACTTTTTCTGGACTATGGTCACTACATTCCACATTCTGTAATTTCCCTTTGGGAGTCGTGCTTTTGAACCATCTGTATGGTGGATTCAGCAAAAGGGACCCTTGAGAATGCAGATGCTGCCACTTCGACCACAGCTGGAGCTTACTTGGGGCCAGACTGAAGCAGCGGGGTCTGGGTCTGAAAGCAAAAAATGAACCAATGTTTGGCCGATTTAGACACCAAGCCAAATTAAAAAGATCAAGACATCAGAGCCAAAGGCGAAGAACGAAGTGGTGTTCAGCTCACTACTGCACGAGATTTACTCAATTCAGGGCTTAACTGACTGCAACTGTCAGCATTCGCCCCAGCGTGAACTGGCTCTGTGGCTGTGGACGTACTTTTGGTGACTGTGGTTAATGCTCTGTGTATTATTTGTTTACTTTATTATAGTTTGCACAATTTGTACTTACTGTTCACATGCATGTTTGACAATTTTTTAAAAATAGTTTCCATTTTGTTTCTTTGTCTTGTATATGCCTGCAAGATGAATCTGAAGGTTGTATATAGTATACATACTTTGATAATAATGTATTTCAACTTTAATGCTGCTGCATGTTATTCATTGCATCTGTGTACACATGTACTTGTGCAAAAGGCAATAAACATGACTCGACTCAAATCTCATGCAGAGTTAGGAGTCCAAACTGGAAAATGAAAATTATCAAAATCAAAGTAAATTTATTATCGAAGTATATGTCACCATATGTCACCTGAGATTCATTTTCTTGCAGGCATTCAGGGTAGAATATAGAAATACAATATAATCAATGAAAAACTACACACAAAGACTGACAAGCAACCAATGAGCATTAGACAAACTGTGCAAATAGAAAAAACACATAAATAATATATAAATAATACTGAGAACGTGAGCTGTAGAATCCTTAAAAGTGAGTCTGTAGGCTGTGGAATAACTTCATGGTTGAGGGTAATAACTCTCCCTAAAGCTTGGCGGTGTAGGGCCTAAGACCTCCCTCCCAATGGTCGCACTGAGAAGAGTGTATGGTCTAGATGGTGAGCTCTTGCTGACGAATGGTGGAATTCTGAAAGGAACTTAGTGGTTTGGCAGCATTGGTAGTAGGGAATGAACAGTCAAGACCTTGCTGGACTGAAAATTGCAGGGGATGGTGCTGTTATGGGCAGAGTAATAAGAGTTCAGCTATGTAATCAAACTGCATCCAGGATTACAGATGTTGATATGCAGTGGCAAAATTAAACATTTTCATTTTCCATTAATTTAGAGAACAACATTTCACGGAGAGTTAACTGAAAGTCAGTTGAAAGTGATATGGGGGGGGGGGGGGGGCGTGGTGCTCTCCTTGTGTGTGAAATAGAAGTATAAAATTCAGCAGTAAGCCAAACTCCGCTCCACTGACCATGGGAGTCAGGATCTAGTGTCCAAGCACCAGATGCTTTATTTGGGCAGCACTCACAATTGAGCAAGAGCAAAAAGACGATGATTTTGATGGCGCAAAGACAGAGGCATTGATCATGTGAATAGTCAGAGGCTTTTTCCCAGGACTGAAATGGCTAGCACGAGAGGGCATCGTTTTTTAAGGTGCTTGGAAGTAGGTAAAGAGGAGATGTCAGGGTTTTTTTTTTTTTTTTTTGTTTTTTTTTTTTACACACAGAGGGTGGTGAGTGCATGGAATGGGCTGCCGGTGATGGTGGTGGAGGCGGAAATGATAGGCTGTTTTAAGAGAATCCTGGAGAGGTACGTGGAGCTTAGAAGAATAGAGGGCTATGGGTAAGTCTAGGTAGTTCTAAGGTAAGGACATATTCGGTACAGCTTTGTGAGCCAAAGGGCCTGTATTGTGCTGTAGGTTTTCTATGTTTTATGTTTTTACAACACAGGATTGTGTATATGCACTTTCATCTGAAAATCTCCACCAAAAAACAATATGGCTGCCCTCCCTGACATGGTCCAACTGTATTTCAGAATTAAAGTCAGCAGTGCAATCAAAATAAAAGCCTGACTAGAGGGTAAAATAAACAGACAATACCTTTTTTGTGTGAGGAGGCAAGACCTCCCCACACTGAAGCAGATCTTGGTGGGCTGCTGGAGAGCCTTGCATTTGTTTCATTCAGCATGGGACTACTAGGTCTTGAAGAACTGTGCATCGACACATCAGCAGTAATCTCTAAGACTAAGAAAATGAGTGTTAATGCACTACACAACCCAAAGAAAATGTGAAAGCAGTTTTTCTGTTAAATGTAGCTGAAAACAAGCTCACTGATTTCTTCTTGTTTTTTGTACTCCATTGCCTATAAATTGCATTTTACTTATTTCTGGTGCAGTAAATGCCTCTGCATTTAATTTTATGACCAATTGAACTCAAAAATGATTAAGCTTTATCAATTTATATTTAAAATAACTTGGATATGTTGTGCTGATTTGGTGTACCTTTGAACCTTTTTTGAACTACAGTGATGAATATGACTATAGTAAGGGGCAAATGCAGGCAGTTTAAATACAGCGCTGTTACAAGAAAGCAGCATCCATCATCAAGGACCCCCACTATACAAGGCCATGCTCTCTTATTGCTAAGACCACCAAAGCAGGTGGTAGAGGAACCCTTGGTCCCACACTATCAAGTTCAGCTACAGCTATTACCCATAGAACCATAGAATATTACAGCACAGAAACAGGCCCTTCGGCCCTTCCTGGCTGTGCCGAACCATTTTTCTGCCTAGTCCCACTGACCTGCACCTGGCCCATATCCCTCCATACAACTCTCATCCATGTACCTGTCCAAGTTTTTCTTAAAAGTGAACCTGCATTTATCACTTCATCTGGCAGCTCATTCCACACTCCCACCACTCTCTGTGTGAAGAAACCCACCCCCGCAATGTTCCCTTTAAACTTTTCCCCCTTTACCCATAACCCATGTCCTCTGGTTTTTTATCTCCTAGCCTCAGTGGAAAAAGCCTGCTAGTATTCATTCTATCTATACCCATCATAATTTTATATACCTCTATCAAATCTCCCCTCATTTTTCTACACTCCAGGGAATAAAGTCCTAACCTATTCAACCTTTCTCTGTAATTCAGTTTCTCAAGTCCCGGAAACATTCTTGTAAACCTTCTCTGCAATCTTTCAACCTTATTAATATCCTTCCTGTAATTAGGTGACTAAAACTGCACATAATACTCCAAATTCGGCCTTACCAATGTCTTATACAACCTCACCATAACATTCCAACTCTTATACAGTACTCAATACCTTGATTTATAAAGGCCAATGTACCAAAAGCTCTCTTTACGACCCTATCATCAAGGTCTGGAAACGACATGGGTAACTTTCACAGACTCAACTCTGAACAAATTCTATGACCTACCAACTCACTTTCAAGGACTCTTTTACAACTCTGGTTATTAGTATTATCTTTTTAAATCTGTACATTTTTTTCTTTTGCACATTGGTTGCTTGTCAATCTTTATTTATGTATTGTTTTCATAGATTCTATCATATTTCTTTACCTTTTCTGTCAATGCCTGCATGAAAATGATTCTCAGCACAGTATATGGTAAAATTTACTTTAAGCTGTGAACTTTTGGCAGCTGGCTGTAGTTTTCAGTTCTACATCAGCCTTATAACTGATGGGAAACAGGTCTCGCTTTAAAGTACACTCTTCATTACAGCCACATCAACTATTTAAAGGGGTACCATGGTGGAAGGAGAAAACTCAGGGGAGAGGGGCAAGCATTTTTCATTGTGTCTGGCCACATCACTTTCTTCGAGTGACTCTGCCCTCTCAATAACTCCCGTGCTCTCTAATGGCCCTAAACCAAATAAGCTACACTTTCATAATGCTTCCAGGGATTAGAGGAATGATTACGGCAGTGAACAACTAAAACAAACAACTCATCATCAGAGGATTGATTGCTTGCACAAACAGATCAGTGATCAGTCAGGGGGGTATAATGAAGACGACGACAGCAATGTCACATGTATTTAAAGCGAGGTTGATAGGTTCTTGATCAACTTGGATGTCAAAGGTTACAGGGAGAAGGCAGGAGAATTGGGTTAAGGGGATAATAAATCAGCTCTAACGGAATGGCGGAGAAGACTCAATGGGTCGAATGGCCTAATTCTGCTCCCATGTCTTTTGGTCTTATTATGTACCAGAAAGGACACTAATTTACGCACAGTTGGTAACAATGGATGGAGTTTACACCCTGTTTTACTGCAAGTGAGGTCATGGGCTGTAAGTTGCATATTTTCATACCAATTTCAATCATTAATGAAATGAGCATTGAGCACATTAATGATATTATCGCGTCTATTATTAACAGCAAAGAAATAACACCCACACCCAGACTACCCAGTCCAATTTTCCTTCAAGCTGTAATGGACACAGTTGTGTTACAACATCTGGAGGAGTCTAAATTCAGAGGGCACAGCCTCAGAATAAAAGGGTGTCCCTTTGGATCAGAGATGAGGAGGAATTTCTTCAGCCAGAAGGTGATAAATCTGTGGAATTCATTGCCACAGACAGCTGTGGCAGGCATGTCATTGAGTGTATTTAAAAGGGAGGTTGATAGGTTCTTAACTAGTAAAGGCATTCAAGGTTACAGGGAGAAGTCAGGAGAGGGATAATAAATCAGCCATGATGGAATGGTAGAGCATGGGCTGATGGATGGCCAAATTCTGCTCATGTGTCTTACAGTCATAAAGCAAGCTCAAATGTGCAGAGGTATTCAACATCTATCAGTATCTATTAAACAATTTGGAAATTGTTATGAAAAAAGGAGGCAGCACAGGATTTGGGAAGTTGTGAGCATAAATATGGCAAGTAAAATATATATGGATCTTTGAAAGCAGGACAACAAATGGAAAATTTCTGAGAAAACAGCACACACAGTAAACAGGAGCAGCACGTCCGAGGAGCAAGATTACGAAGATACTGGTTGCAGCATAATGCAAGAAACTTATTTACATATTGGCAGTCTATAATATAAATTACATAGCAACCACAGTCTAACATATATTCTCTCAAAATTAATGGGAAGAGAGGAATTTAATATTTTGACATTCCAGCCCCCAGCATATATTCAGACTGTGTTGGTCATTAATGCAAATGATGAATTTCACTGGTGTTTCAATATGCATGTGACAAATAAAACTAACCTTTAATCTTTCAAGTGCTGTGTATCAATCACTGCCAAGAGCTTCATCAATTGAGAACATGGGGTAGCATGTCTTTAACTATTACAGTTCATATTGATTTATATTCAGTGTGAAAGGTCAAGCTGAAATACTATAAGCTAGTATTCCTTCATCTGCCGTGATCCTCCCTCAGGAATTCTCTCTCCAAACCACTACAGCTTTCCTTCATTTTGAGGCATTTCTTGAAGCACATTTCTTGGCTATGCTGTTGGTTAACATATCCCAGCAACTTCTCACAAGATTACCATCAAATTTTATACAACTTTTAAGACATGCAGATAGATTACTGTGATAAAGATGCTGTATAAAGGAAAATTACATCTGGGTTACAGAGGAGACATTATCCCATCACTTTCTTGCACTAATCTGGGTTGTGGCTCTTTGGATTAAGATTTAGAGATCTGACACAGAAACAGGGCCTCCCAACCCAACAATCTCCTGCCACCCAATTACACTAATGTATCAATTAACCTACTAACCTTTACAACTTTACAATGTGGGAGGAAACTGGAGGAAACACATGTGCCCAATGGGAGAAGGTACAAACTCCTTACAGTGGCGGGAATTGAACCCAGGTTGCTGGCCCGGCAAAACGTTGCACTAACTGCCATACTACCGTGCCACCTTCCTATTTAGGAGGTACTGGTTAAGGAGAGACCAGAAGAGCACACAAAAGAAAACTCAAGCAGTGACTATGCGGGCTATTAACCTAAAAAGAAATCCACAGAATATAGGCCTGTATGCCCCCAATTGCCCAGCAAACTGCTTTGAACATAATGACTGAGTACTCTTTGATTAGTACCTGTGGAAGTGTCCATGTCTTTATCCAAATCATCTCCAGAGCCATGGTTATAAAGTTTATGCAGTATGTTTCTCTCTTGTGGCCGGACTTTCACTGGTGTGTGGTTTTTCAGTTCCTCGTGCACCAGGTCTCCCCCCTGATCTTCCACCAACATCTTTGAGTTGGTCTCACCATCAGCCTTGTCACTGCCAGCACACGAGTCACAGGACTGAAATTCATTATCTGACAGGTTTTCTTCCTCCATTTGTTCTTCCATGGTT
This sequence comes from Hemitrygon akajei, assembly GCF_048418815.1. Classification (NCBI taxonomy): domain Eukaryota; kingdom Metazoa; phylum Chordata; class Chondrichthyes; order Myliobatiformes; family Dasyatidae; genus Hemitrygon; species Hemitrygon akajei. Next base: position 13,060,610 of record NC_133135.1, on the reverse strand, counting down.
ACACACTGGGTATCTTCAGTCTGTTCTGTGACTTGTTCTTTCAGTTCTTCATGAAGTTGATCCATCAAACAGCGCAAAAACTCTTGGGCATCCTGGGGAAGAGACACAATGGTATTAAAACTAAGATCTGGCAAATCACAACTATTGTCTAAGTCTAGAGATTACAGTAAGGAGCTTAATGTAAAGGAACACTTAGGAGGCAGTGATCATAATATGGTTGAATTCTTACTGCAATTTGAGAGGGAGAAGCATAACTCACATATATTAGTATCACAATGGAAAAAAGGGAATTACAGAGGCATGAGAGAGGAGCTTGCCAGGTGGATTGGAGGAGAATACTGGCGGGGATGACGGCAGGACAGAGATGGCTGAAGTTTCTGGGAATAGTTTACAAGGCACAGGATAGATATGTCCCACAGAGGAAGAAATTCTCAAATGGCAAGGGTAGGCAACCGTGGCTAACAAAGGAAGATAAGGACTGCATATAAGCCAAGGAAAGGGCATATATGGTAGCAAAAGTGACTGGGAAGTTGGATAATTGGGAGGTTTTTAAAATCCAACAAAAGGCAACTAAAAAAGCTATAAGAATGGAAAAGATGAAATGTGTGGGCAGACTATCCAATAATATAAAGCAGGATACCAAAGTTTTTCTCAGTTATATAAAGTGTAAAAGGGAAATGAGAGTTGATATTGGATCACTGGAAATGATGCTGGTGAGTTAATAATGAGGGACAAAGAAATGGCAGATGAACTTAGTGGGTACTTTGCATCTGCCTTCACTGTGGAAGACACTAGCAATGTGTTGGCAGTCCTAGAGTGTCAGGGAGCAGGAGTGAATTGCTATTACAAAGGAAAAAGTGCAGGGCAAACTCAAAGGTCTTAAGGTGAATAAATCACCTGGGCCAGATGGACTACATCCCAGAGTCCTGAGAGAGGTTCCTGAAGAGATAACTGATGCATTGGTCATTATCTTTCAAGAATCACTTGACTCTGGCATGGTCCTGGAGGACTGGAAGATTACAAATGTCACTCCACTCTTTAAGAACGGATGAAGGCAAAAGAAAGGAAATCATAGGTCAGTTAGTCTAACCTCAGTGATTGGGAAAGTGTTGGAGTCCATTATTAAGGATAAGGTTGAGGTATTTGGAGACCAATGATAAAATAAGTCAAAGTCAGCATAGTTTCTGTAAAGGGAAATCTTGCCTGACAACACACACAAAATGCTGGTGGAACACAGCAGGCCAGGCAGCATCTATAAGGAGAACTCATCAGGACTAACTGAAAGGAGAGATACTAAGAGATTTAAAAGTAGTGGGGGGAGGGGGAAATGCGAAATGATAGGAGAAGACCGGAGGGGGTGGGATGAAGCTAAGAGCTGGAAAGGTGATTGGCGAAAGTGATACAGAGCTGGAGAAGGGAAAGGATCATGGGATCTTGCCTGACAAAATCTGTTGGGAGTTCTTCAAAAAGTACCAAGCAGGGTGGACAAAGGAGAGGATGTAATTTACTTGGATTTTCAGAAGGCGTTTGATAAGGTGCTAGTCATGAGGCCAGTTGACAAGATAAAATCCTGTGGCGTTACAGGAAAGATACTGGCATGGATAGCGGAATGACAGGCAGAAGCCAGTGAGTGGGAGGAAAAGGGGCCTTTTCTGTTTGGCTGCTGGTGTCTAGTGGTGTTCTTCAGAGGTTAGTACTGGGACCGTTGCTTTTCACATTGTTTGTCAATGCAGATAATACAAAGACAGGCAGAGAGGGAGGTAGTACTGAGAAAGCAAAGTGATTGCAGCAGGACAAATAGAAAAAAATTGGCAGATAGAATACAGTGTTGGGATATGTAGGATAATGTATTTTGGTGAAAAGTACAATAGTGTGGAATATTATCTAAATAAGGAGAAAATTCAAACATCAGTGGTGTAGGAGGACTGAGAAGTCTCTCCATGATGGAATGGCGGAGCAGATTCGATGGGTTGAATGGCCTAATTCTGCTCCTATGTCTTATGGCCTTCATATGAGCATGGAAGTTTCTCCTGGATACTCTGGTTTCCTCCCACATCTCATAGGTAATACAGGTCAGTAGATTAACTGGCCACTGTTGCCCTGAGTGTGCAGTAACATCACAGCAGAAAAGTTTATAGGGGAAGTCAGTAGGGAACAGGATTGCTATGTGTACTGGCATAAATTTAATGGGCCAAATGGCCTCATGTCAAAGGAAATGTGGACATAGGAATATGGTTACAAACTGAACATCACAGGAACCCAGTTAGTTTGTCATGCCAGCACAACCATGCAAATATCACGGCCCATATTTCTTTCACCTCTCTTCTGAAAATGCACAACTCCCTCCTTCATGAATAGTCTTTAATAATAATACTATGTCTCAGAGTTAATGATCTCTGCAGCTGCATTTTTTAAATCCTTTTTAATTCCTTGAATGTCATAGGTATATTGATATATTGATATTATCAAACTGAAATTACTTGCACTACAATAAACACAAGCCAAGTTTATGTCACAAAATGGTGGCACACATAGTCGCAGCGGCCTTTCCAGATTGTGGTAATGTTTCATTTAATGTGCTGTGTGTGATATATGTATTGAGGGTGCTGAGGAATATTGTTTCGCTTGGTTGTGTATATATATATATAGACACACGCACACACGCACAGTCAGATGACAATAAACTTGGACTTGAGCCTGTCCAGAATTTAACTCTTTAAACCTTGGTATAATTCTGGTGAATTTATTTTGCAACCCCCCCAATTCAACCCTAATGCAAACACCGGACAATTTAGAGTCACTAATTAACTTACCAACCAGTACATTTTTAGACTATGGGAAAAAACCAGAGCACTTCGAGGAAACCCATGCATGGGGAGGACATACAGATGATACCAGAATTGAACTCTGAGCCCCAACACCCCGAGCTGGAATAGCATCACGCTAACTGAAATGTTACCGAGGCGTCTAGTGAATCCGCACCAGAATATGTCCATTGCCTGTAATAAGATTCTCACCTGTTGAGAATATCCACGAAACATTGGATTCACAGTTTTAATCCCCTGAAACAGACTTGTTGGCACAACGTAGCTAGGGCTGGAGAGACAAATGCAAGATTATGAGGATATGCAAGTTGGTTACATATACAGTGCTTACAATATTTTTTATAACCATTGGTGGTCAATCACTGTTCAATGTGGCCAAAGTAAATCGGCAGCACTATGTAGAGGAATACTATTGCCAATTAGCATTGCAAACAAACCTGGATACAGTACTTCACTTGGGTTTCGTCAAACACCTTTGCTCCATCTGCCACAACAGGTGGGATTTCCCAGTGATCAACTATTTTTATTCTACTTCCCATTCTGACATGTCGTTCCATGGCCTCCTCTTCAGCAAAGTTGAGGCAGACCACTCTAAGGTTGGAGGAGAAACACTGCGTATTGTTTGGGTCGGCTCCGACCTGACAGAACTTCTCCCACGCCAGCCCTCTTATTCAATCCCCATTCTGGCTCCCACTTACCCCTTCTCTTCACCTCACCTGGCCATCACCTCTCTCTGTGCTCTGCCTCCTTTCCTTTCTTCCATGGGTCCACTCTCCTCTATCAAATTCCTTCTTCTCCTGCCCTTCACCTCCCAGTCCCCTGTCCCCACCCACCCACCTTCTTCCTCACCTGGTTTCACCTATGACCTGCCAGCTTGTACTCCTTCCCCTCCCTCCTTCTTATTCTGACTTCTGCCCAATTCCTTTCCAATCCTGACGAAGAGTCTCAGCCAAAACATCGACTACATAAATGCAGCCCAACGTGCTGAGTTCCTCCAGAATTGTGTGTGTTGCTTATAGCTTCAGCCCTGCCTCTCCAACAAAATGCTACAGCAGTTATTGGTCATTTTCTAACATCTTCAATTAGATGTCTACAGTTGAGTTGTTTCCCAATCTTGGCAATCCATTCGCAACATTTTGTCATGAGGAATATTATCAGTGCGCTGTTCACTTGTATGGTGATGAAACGTTTGCAAGTGGATTGCCAAGATGAGAGAACAACCCAACTCAACCAACAACCACGTAAGTAACACATTTTCCAAGTTATTTCCAAGATGTCTGCAGTATGTGTAGGATGAATGCGGACAAAGAAGGCTACCTCTTCCAGTTAGCCCACTCAGGAGTTGCCTACTGGCCCTAGTAATATTTGGTTGGTTCTATGAGGAAGCTACATTGTCTCCATGCCTATCACTATACAACAGAAACTGAGCTCTGTGGGAAAAGATGAAAATGTTCCCAGTATTTTGTGTGCACTACTTCATTCCCCAGACGTAATTGTGTTCTATAATGCCAATCTCAGCTTGTATACGGCCATCATGAAACTGTTTTGAACAAAAGAAAGCCCCAGCAAGATCCAGGCAAGAAAGAGAAAAATCCTTCAACCAAGCAACAAAAACGAATCCAAAGACCAAATGAGGACACTACTCCTTTGCTTTTGAAGCTACAGTGCAGTGTTATTCTTATTTTAAAAATTCCAAAAAGTTCTAAGTGCATCCCATTTCATACATCATAAACAAGATTATGGAAATGCATTCAGAAAAGTCATTGAAAATTTATGACAGAGAAGGCCATTTAACCTAACATGTTTCCACAATGGAAAAAGAGTCATCCAATCCGCCCTGGAGCTGGCAGTCGATATCAAATGCACACTGATTCTCTGCAGTAATTGCTTGAGATCCTCATCATTAAAATGTTTCAAAGCAGAGTGCCAGCACAGTTCCTTCTGGCTCACATAGGATTCTGTCATAGCAACTCTGAAACTGATGGCAATAGTAATGGTTTTGGGCCTGTACCTGTGGGAGTTTAGATGAATGGGGGGGGGGGGAATCTCATTGAAACCAATGAAATATTGAAAGGTCTGGATGAAGTGGATGTGGAGAGGATGCTTCTCATAGTGGGGGAGTCTAGGACCAGAGGGCAAGCCTCAGAATTGAGGGAGGCCCATCTAGAAGCTATTTCTTTAGTCAGATGGTGGTGAATCTGTGGAATGCATTGCCACAGATGGCTGTGGAGGACAAGTCATTGAGTGTATGTAAAGCAGAGATTGAAAGGTTCTTGATCAGTCAGGGAAGAAGGCAGGAGAATGGGGTTTAGATGGATAATAAATCAGCCATGAAGGAATGGCAGAGTAAATTCAATGGGCTGAATGGCCTAATTTCCTCCCATGTCTTATGATTGATATCTTCTGACACTATGAGCACCAGACTGTTTTAAATCAACAATTTGTTGGAGGAACTCAGTCCTGATAACAGGCTTTGACCTGAAACATTAACAATTCCTTTCTTCCCACATTTTTTATATCAAGATAAATTTTATAATAAAAAATTACAAGAATAAACTACACAATGCCTTTTCATTTTTACATTCATAGACAATGCATTAAGTAGAGTTCTAAGACCACTCCTTAAAACCGAGAGGACTGTGTTACTCATGTGGGTCTCTGGGGCAGTATACTATTACAATAACTGAGGGTCTTCCTCACCCAACCTGGCTCCTCCCTGTCCAGCAGGAAAAGAACATTATACTGTGATCCTCCCTCACTGAGCCCTTGCACTGGCTTCAGTGTGTTCCTCAGCATGTACTCCTGCAGCCAGGAATGCAACAGTCAGTAGCATTTCATCAAGGACATCTCAATGTGCGGGCAGACCAAAGGGCATATTTTACTGAGCTGATGATCTTCCAGCAGCACTTGACGTCCATCTCAGTGTGTCTCTGGGAACAGCCCATAGATGTTCTGGCGCACAACTGCATGGGATGAACCATGAATCAGGCCCTTGCATCTTTCCTCACATCCTCTTCTCATCCATGCTGCTCAACTCTCCACCATATTACTTGTTGCTCCAGATTCCAGCATCTGCAGTCTAATGTCTCCAGACTATTTTAAATGTAGTGGCCAATTTACTGCATGTACATTTGCAACTCCAGATGCAGCAGAGAATGTTGGTGGAGTGTTAACAGCTCATCCAATGGTTATTGCAATCTGCTCATATTTCCAACCATTACTCACTCCCACTTTTTGGCTTGCCCTTCTCCTTCAAAGGATGCTAAGTCAAAAGAAACTACCTTTGTTGAACAATATCTTTCTCTCACCTGGTTTGACCTATCACCTGCCAGATTATGCTCCTTCCTCTCCCCCTACCCCCACTTTCTAATTCTGGCTTCTTCCCCCTTCCTTTCCAGTTGACCCGAAGCATGGATGCTGCCTGACCTGTAGAGTTCCTTCAGCATTTTGGATATCCAGCATCTACAGAATCTTTTATGTTTATCTTCTTTACCCAGCTGTGATATGTTCCAAAATTATCTACTTCACATAACAGAACTAAAAGCAAGAATGACAACTGTAAGGAAACTTACCGATTTTTGTGCCATATTTCTGCCATTAGTTTCTGGAAACTTTTTGACAGTGCTGGTTTCTTGTCGGTCTGCACCAAGCCTCCACACTCAAGGAAAAACAAAGTTAAGGGTGGGCTGGGGAAGAAATAAATGAAAGGTGATGTTGTATAAAATTGACCTTCAGAAGGAAAGCCCTAATACCTGTTGTTGTTGAGTGCCATTGAGTCATCATCGACTCATGGCGACCCTACAGACAGTGTAGTTGTCCATAGGGTTTTCATGGCAAGATACAGAAGTAGATTGCCAGGCCTTTCTTCTGCAAATACCTAGACTTCCCAAATACCATCTCCTTTATCACGCAAAGAAGTCTGTACTTAAATGCCACTTGGCATCTGCCTATGCTTCCATTCCTGAGAGCAAATTTCCAGGCACCTATTATTCTTCCACCACACTCCTTTAGAATATCCCGTCTCACGTTAAAGCTCTGTCCCCTGGTGTTTCTACTCTGAGGAAAAGATTCTGACAGGCTAGCTGATCAATACCAACATAATTTTATAAACTTCTATCAGGTGCCCTTTCAGTCTCTGATCCTCCAGAAAAAAAAACATCTTTGATCCCCATTCCAAGTATATGGAATGTTACAGCACAAAACAGGCTTTTCGGCCCATGATGTTGTGCAGACCCTTTAGCTTTATTCTAAGATCAATCTAAGCATAAAACATAGAATAGTGCAGCACACAATGTTGTGCCAACCCTCAAACCCTGCGTCCCATATAACCCCCCACCTTAAATTCCTCCTACCTGTCTAGTAGTCTCTTAAACTTCACTAGTGTATCTGCCTCCATCACTGACTCAGGCAGTGCATTCCACGCACCAACCACTCTGAGTAAAAAAACCTTACTCTAATATCCCCCTTGAACTTCCCTCCCCTTACCGTAAAGCCTTGTCCTCTTGTACTGAGCAGTGCTGCCCTGGGTAAGAGGTGCTGGCTATCCACTCTATCTGTTCCTCTTAATATCTTGTACACCTCTATCATGTCTCCTCTCATCCTCCTTCTCTCCAAAGAGTAAAGCCCTAGTTCCCTTAATCTCTGATCATAATCCACACTCTCTAAACCAGGCAGCATCTTGGTAAATCTCCTCTGTACCCTTTCCAATGCTTCCACATCCTTCCTATAGTGAGGCGACTAGAACTGGACATAGTACTCCAAGTGTGGTCTAACCAGAGTTTTATAGAGCTACATCATTACCTCGCGACTGTTAAACTCTATCCCTCGACTTATGAAAGCCTACACCCCATAAGCTTTAACTACCCTATCTACCTGTGAGGCAACTTTCAGGGATCTGTGGACATGTACCCCCAGACCCCTCTGCTCCTCCACACTACCAAGTATCCTGCCATTTACTTTGTACTCTGCCTTGGAGTTTGTCCTTCCAAAGTAATCCTTCCCTCCTACATAGCCCTTCATTTTCTGTCATGTATATGCCTATCTAAGACTTCTTAAATGCCCCTAATGTGTCTGCTTCAACCACCACACCTGGCAGGGTGTTCCATGCACCCACCACTCTGTGTAAAAAAACCTACCTCTGACATTCAATCACCTTAAAATTATGCCCCTTCGTATTAGCCATTTCCACCCTGGGAAAAAGTCTCTGGATATATTATAACCCGTGTACACTACATCACTATTTTTTTCACTTTGTTTGCATGGCATATTCAATTTTATATTTATATAAATGTAATTTATATCTCATTCTCCTTCACTCCTATCTTGTTCAATTTATCTTCATAAGACATGCCCTCGAGTCCTGGTAAATCTCCTTTGCACCCTACGTAGATATAACATTGTTACTCCTTTAATGAGGCTGTATCAAAACTTACAGGAATTTGTTACTAAACACCAGTGGTGAGAGCAGATTCAGGACAAAGGCTTGAACAGTTCAAGGAGGCCAAACACCATCTCAGAGTATCCAAAAGTAAAACACACCCTTCACTAGTAACATGATGGAAATGGCACTGTTTTGCTAAATACATTCCCCAAGAAACTATACAATTAACAGTACAAAGCTTAAAAAGGAAAAAAAAAATCAGTCGGAGTTCCTCCAGCATTTTGCGTGTTTTTCAGCATCTGCAGATGTTTTTGTGTTTGAGAAAATTTAAGTATTACTTGAAGGTGGAACTGCAACTTAGAAACGTTTTTAACTTCCCCATCATCCTCTGAATATGCTGACTTTGAGCCAAATGATTGCTTTTTAGGATGAAGGATGAAGCCCATGAACAGTTTCAAGCCCAGCTCTGAAAGGAGGAGAGTTGGGTACCAGGCTAGCAACCTCATCCTGCAAAAATCCAGAGCTACAGAAGCAGCAAGTGAAGTTCCAAAGACTTCATCCCTGGGAAAGGAAGAGTTTTCACCTAGAAGACACGTGAAGTCATGTGGCGAAAGCAGGTGCCACAGGGCCAATCAAGCTTCTATCGGCCCAGGACAGAAAACTCTGGTGAACTACTCCTGGCAGCCTATGCCCCAGTAGGGGCGATAGGCTTAAGAAGATGTTGATGATGATGGAATAAGCAGAAATATTCACCGAAAGGGGAAAATGACAATTCAGCCCAACCCTATTCTCACTGGAATTTTAGACAGCATTCTCAGGCACCCCAATCCAGAGCAGCGCTACTTGGTAGGCTAGAAGAAATGAAGTCAAAATGCTCTCTCCCTTGAAGCAGCTATCATTGAAATGAACTTGCTCAGAACAGATTGGGAACTGAGGTCAATTTTCTCTGTCCCAGTGAGACACAGGTTTTAACCAGAGCAACATTGAAAGTGGTTTAAATGAGAAAAATACAATAAGAAACACTGAATTAAATTAAAATAACAAGATAGATTATTAACCCAAGGAAAAGGATTATGCATGAAATGTATTAACAGTTCTTCAGAGCTGAAGCATACCAGTTCGAAAGAGCCTGAAGAGCAGCATTCATATAGCAAGTGTTTCCGATGTTTTTCAAACCAGTGAGACCTGGAGAAACAACACAAGTTTAAAATCCACACCTCTTGAAATACAGCACACATCCACATGAATAGAAATGGAAGCTGGTGATCACTTCAGCCTGTCTCACTTCAATATGTGCTTTATATTTTTAAAACAATTGCTTTAACTTTCCCCAGAGGAGTATTAACAGCTAAACAAAAGATCAGCCACTTTGAACATCAGACCTCTTGACTTGATATCATCATATTCAGGTTCTGCATCTAGATAAGTTCCCATTATTGTCTTGCGATCCTTTGTTGACTGCTCAGGAGACAGGTCCTGGAATACAAATGCACAGAAAAGTATGAGAAAAGTCACACACAACTTGGACACAACTTGCATGCATCCATTACAAGATGCACACAGGAACGTGAATACACAGTAAACCGCTATTCCTTTAGCATGTCTATCCATTAACAAAGAACAGAGAACACTACAACACAGAACAGGCCCTCTGGCCCACGATGTTGTGCTGGACATTTAAGCTACTTTATAAAACTCTAGTTAGGCCACATCTGAAGTATTGCATACAGTCTGGTTCTAGGCTTTGGAGAGGGTGCAGAGGTGGTTTACCAGGATATTGCCTGGACTAGAGGGCATGTAGTTTAATGAGAGGTTGGACAAACTTGGGTTGTCTTCTCTGGAGCAATGAAGGCTGAGGGGAGATTTGATAGAAGTTTATAAGATTATGAAAGGCATAGATAGAGTAGACAGGCAATATATTTTTCCAAGGGTTAAAATGTCTAATGCCAGAGGGATTTAAGGTGAGAGGGGATAATTTCAAAGGAAATATGAGAAGCAAGTTTTTGACATTGAAATGGTTGGTGCCTCAAATAGGGTGGTGGCAGAGGCAGAAACATTAGGGATTATTCAGAGACATTTAGAATGTGAGGAAAATGGAGGGATATGGACATTCCGTAGATAGGAGGGGTTTTGATTTACTTTTTAGCTGGTTTGGCACAACATTGTGGGCCAAAGGGTCTGTTCCTGTGCTGTACTGTTCCATGTTCTACATTCTAAGACCAATCCAACCCTTCCCTCCTACATAGCATTCCATTTTTCCACCACCCATAAGCCCATCTAAGAATTTCTTAAATGCCCCTAATCACTTATCAGCCTCTACCAGCAGCCCTGGAAGGGTGTTCCACAACCCCCACCGCCACTCACAGTGTAAAGAAAACTTATCTCTGACATTCCCTGCCTACACTTTCCTCCAAACACCTTAAAATTATGCCCCTGGGAAAAAGTCTCTGGCTGCCTCCCCAATCTGCCTCTTATCATCTTCTTCACCTCTCATCTCCTATGCTCCAAGAGAGAAGCTCTAGCTCATTCGACCTTTCTAATTAGACATACTTTCTGATCCAGACAGCATCCTGATAAATTTTCTCTGCACCCTTCCTAAAGGTTCCACATTCTCCAATAATGAAGCGACCAGAACTGAACACAAAATTCCATATGTGGCTGAAGCAGGGTTTTATAGCACTGCAACATTACCTTATGATTGTTGAACTCAATTCCCCTGACTATTGAAAGCCAAGGTGTCATATGCCATATTCTTTAGCATTTATCAGAGATCTTACTTAAAGGATTTTTAAGTTTTAATACCCCCTTTTACTTTAAATGGGAAAACTATATTTTCTACACTTTAGAAAATATATTAGTTTCAGCAATATTAATATAATTTTTAGAACCACTTCACCAACCTACTAAAAAAGGATCTTAGATGTCAACAACACTGGGTGTTGATCATGAAGTATCTGAACCACAAGTCTTTAATCAGCTTTACACTTGAATCTTTAACTAAGGGCATGACCCAACACCAAGGAGCAATCATCCCACTTGCAAACTCAAAAGGCTCATCAAGAAGGGTGTGCCCACCACATCCCAGTCCAACTTACACTCAGTGGCCACTTTGTTAGATACACCTGTACAATGATGCAAATACCTAATCAGCCAATTATCTGGCAGCAACTTAACATGAGGTTCTGTTGATGTTCAGACCAAACACCAGAATGGGGAAGAAACGTAAATGAAATGACTTTGACCATGGAATGATGGTGCCAGATAGTATGGTTGTGTATCTTAGAAACTGCTGATCTCCTGGGATTTTCATGCACAACAGCCTCTAGAGTTTACAGAGAATGGTGCAGAAAAGAAAATAAAAATCAGTGAACAGCAGCTCTGTGTTTGAAAACACCTTGTTCATGAGAAAGGTCAGAGGAGAGTGGCCAGACTGGTTCAAGCTGACAGGAAGGTGACAGTAACTCTTAATAACCATGTGCTACTACAGTGGTGTGCAGAAGAGCATCCCTGAACTCACAACATGTTAAACCTTTAAGTGGATGGGCTACAGCAGCAGAAGACCATTAACATACACTCAGTGGCCGCTTTGTTCGGTTCACAAGGTACCAAACAACATGCCCACTCAGTGTGCGTGAAACTCCAACACAGCACTGTGGGCTGTCAATGTTCTCTGCACAGCATGAAACTCAGTTGCATCTTATTAACAACCACCTTCTCAGAACAGTGAGTGGCAGAACCTGAACCACACCATTCACATACAGAAAACAAGTAAAATGTTGCTATAATAGCCAGTATTGAATGAAAAGCTTTCCCTTCTTTACCTCATAATATTTATTGGTCAATGACTTTATTGGTGTAGGACAAACATGCTTCAAGAGCTGTAGACATTTGGGGTGGCACTCTAGCTTTACTGGGCCAGATCCCTGGGTTCAATTCCTGCCACTGTCTGTTTCATGTGAGTTTCCTCCCACATTCCAAACATCTTTGGGTTAAGTAGGTTAATTGGTCACATGGGTGTAATTGGACAGCATGGGCTCATGGGATGGAAGGGCCTGTTACTGCACAGTATCCCTAAATTTAAAAAAATCTACTTCATTAAGTTCTTCTAATGTCCACTAATGTCAAATTGGTTTATTATCATTACATTTACTGAGATACACTGGAAAGTTTTGCTTGCAAACGATCCATACAGATAATTGCATCCATACACTGAGGTGGTACAGAAGCAAAGTCAGTCCTGTCAAGGTGGTCAGATGAAGCCCACATGCCTACCTGGCTTTCAGGAACATGAAGTATTCTCCCGTTTTGCACTGGCGGGGGTCCAAGCTTCCGATCTAGAAAGACTTCTTTGCCACATGCGTAACACCAGACTCGCAAGGTGGTGAGGTTTACAGTGAGATTGTGCATGGTTTCCTACAAAAAACAGGAGCAGTGAGTTTCAACGCAGCTTTTAATTTGAAAAAGTTAAAATTCTGTACAAATGCTGAAATCCAATGTAGTCCTTTAAGCTGTCTCAGCAAGCAAAAACCAGTGGGCAATCACTTGGTCTAGCAGGGGTTCCCAACCTGGGGTCAACAGACCCCTTGTTTAATAATTTTGGTTCATGGCATAAAACAGGTTGGGAACCCCTGGTCTACAGGAAGCCCATGCACAGTGAATCTGCACTTCCAAATGAGAAGTTCTCGTTTCTCCAGTTTATAAACCTACCAACACTACCTCACTATTTTGCTCTCTTTTTGCAGGTTTTTTAAAAAAAAATAAGTTTCTTACTGGAACTTATAGTAATTTTAATGTATTGCACTCCGCTGCTGCCACAAAAACAAACAACAAATTTCATGAGTATCAGTGAAAATAAACATGATTCTGATTAAGAGTGCAAATCTACTTCTGCCTATTTCTGCCTCAGCACTGCAGCACCATCAACGTGGGTTCCAATGGACATGGATTCGCCCCGGTTTCAATCACGGCTGCCCCAGCGACCCAGGGGTTTTTGAAAACCCAGACTCCAGCACCATCAACACAGGTTCCAACGACCATGGACAGATTCAAAGCGATTGCGCAACCACCGACTGAGACTCCAGCCTTGAACTCCAGGCTGGGTCTTCACATGCTGCGATTGTGTCTCCCGTCTCCTCTTCCCCCACCACCACTCTGCCATCCCCTCTCCCTCAGATCCCATCGTCAGCTCCTGGGCCCTCAGAGGCTCCATCTTCCTCTCAGACCAACCCTTCCCTCTCCACTGACACTACCAGCCTCCCTCCCCCCTCTGATCCCATCTCTCATCCGTGCTGGGTCTTCACCATTCCCTCCGACCTTCAACTCTCTGAGGCAGAGCGCTCTGTCCTCATCAAGGGCCTCACCTTTGTCCCCCTTCGCCCACACCTCAGTGAGTTCTGCGTACGCCATGACACTGAACTCTTCTTCCGCCGGCTCCGTCTCCGAGCTTACTTCTTGGACAAGGACTCTCCTACCCCCACCGATGACCCCTTCTCCTGTCTTCAACCCTCCTCCTCTTCATGGACACCCCGCTCTGGTCTTCTGCCTGCTCTGGATCTCTTTATTGCTAAATGCCGATGGGACGTCAACCGTCTTGACTTCACCACACCCTGTTCCAATTCCAACCTCACTCCTTCCGAACGCTCTGCTCTCCGCTCCCTCCACACCAATCCCAACCTCACTATAAAACCTGCTGATAAGGGGGGAGCTGTTGTTGACTGGCGTACTGACCTCTACCTGGCCGAGGCACAGCAACAACTCTCTGATAACACCTCTTATTTACCCCTTGATCATGATCCCACTAAGGAGCACCAGGCCATTGTCTCCAATACCATCACCAACCTTATTAGCTCTGGGGATCTCCCATCCACTGCCACAAACCTCATAGTTCTCACACCCCGCACTTCCCGTTTCTACCTCCTACCCAAGATCCACAAACCTGCCTGTCCAAGTAGATCTATTGTCTCAGCTTGCTCCTGCCCCACTGAACTCATTTCTGCATACCTTGACACTGTCTTATCCCCCCTTGTTCAATCTCTTCCCACCTATGTTCGTGACACTTCTCATGCTTTGAATTTTTTCAATGATTTTAAGTTCCCTGGCCCCCTCCGTCTTATTTTCACCATGGACGTCCAGTCCCTATATACCTCCATCCCCCACCGAGATGGTCTCAAAGCTCTTAGGTGTTTTTTGGATTCCAGACCTAACCAAATCCCCTCTACCACCACTCTCCTCCGTCTAGCGGAATTAGTTCTTACTCTCAATAATTTCTCCTTTGGCTCCTCCCACTTCCTCCAAACCAAGGGTGTAGCCATGGGCACCCGTATGGGTCCCAGTTATGCCTGCCTTTTTGTTGGCTTTGTGGAACAGTCCATGTTCCAAGGCTATACCGGTATCCATCCCCCTCTTTTCCTTTGCTACATCGACGACTGCATTGGCGCTGCCTCTTGCACGCGTGCTGAGCTCGTCGACTTCATTAACTTTGCCTCCAACTTTCACCCTGCCCTCAAATTTACCTGGTCCATTTCCGACACCTCCCTCCCCTTTCTTGATCTTTCTGTCTCCATCTCTGGAGATGGCCTATCTACTGATATCTACTATAAACCTACAGACTCTCACAGCTACCTGGACTATTCCTCTTCCCACCCTGTCTCTTGCAAAAAGGCTATCCCCTTCTCACAATTCCTCCGTCTCCGCCGCATCTGCTCTCAGGATGAGGCTTTTCTTTCCAGGATGAAGGAGATGTCTTCCTTTTTTAAGCAAAGGGGCTTCCCTTCGTCCACCATCAACTCTGCTCTCAAACGCATCTCTCCCATTTCCCACACATCTGCCCTCACCCCATCCACCCGCCACCCCACTCGGGATAGGGTTCCCCTTGTCCTTACCTTCCACCCCACCAGCCTCCAGGTCCAACATATAATTCTCCGTAACTTCTGCCACTTCCAACGGGATCCCACTACCAAACACATTTTTCCCTCCCCCCCCTTTCTGCTTTTCGCAGGGATCACTCCCTACGCGACTCCCTTGTCCACTCGTTCCCCCCCCCCCCCCCAATCCCTTCCCACTGATCTCCCTCCTGGCACTTATCCTTGTAAACGGAACAAGTGCTACACCTGCCCTTACACTTCCTCCCTCACCACCATTCAGGGCCCCAGACAGTCCTTCCAGGTGAGGCGACACTTCACCTGTGAGTCAGCTGGTGTGGTATACCGCATCCGGTGCTCCCTGTGTGGCCTTTTATATATTGGCGAGACCCGATGCAGACTGGGAGACCGTTTCGTGGAACACTTACGCTCGGTCCACCAGAAAAAGCAGGATCTCCCAGTGGCCACACATTTTAATTCCACATCCCATTCCCATTCTGATATGTCTATCCATGGCCTCCTCTATTGTCAAAATGAATCCAAACTCAGGTTGGAGGAACAACACCTTATACACCGGCTGGGTAGCCTCCAACCTGATGGCATGAACATTGACTTCTCTAACTTCCGTTAATGTCCCTCCTCCCCTTCTTAACCCATCCCTGACATATTTAGTTGTTTGCCTGTTCTCCATCTCCCTTTGGTGCTTCCCCCTCCTCCTTTCTTTCTCCTGAGGCCTCCTGTCCCATGATCCTGTCCCTTCTCCAGCTCTGTATCACTTTTGCCAATCACCTTTCCAGCTCTTAGCTTCATCCCACCCCCTCCGGTCTACTCCTATCATTTCGCATTTCCCCCTCCCCCCTCTACTTTCAAATCTCTTACTATCTTTCCTTTCGGTTAGTCCTGACGAAGGGTCTCGGCCCGAAACGTTGACATCGCTTCTCCCTATAGATGCTGCCTAGCCTGCTGTGTTCCACCAGCATTTTGTGTGTGTTGTTGTCTGCCTATTTCTGGTCCCCCGAATTTGCACTGCCCATTTAAGTCAGTTGTACAAATCTCCCACAGTGAGGCTATGTTTTACTTGCCCCAAACAGAACCCTGGCTTCCCAAAACTAATGCATGGATAAGTTTCACAGAGCGGGGACACTTGCACAGACAGAATAGAGTAGTTTGATGCTGAAGGGAACAGTAACATTACTCTATGTTGTTGTGCTGAATATTGTGAACATACTGTATTAGCACAGGAATGTGTGGTGACACTTGTGGGCAGCCCCCAGCACACCCTTACGTTATGTTGGTTGTGAACACAAAAGGTGTATTTCAGTGTATATTTCTATATACACATAAGTAAACTCGAATCTTGTTTAATTTACTGGACTTGTTCGCAGAGCATAAAACTACAAGCATAACACATGATTTAATTTAAATTTGGCTAACTAAATCAATTTGGATTTCTTCCCCTTCCCATAGAAAACACTAATCACATCAATATGACCACAGACCTACCAGTTTATTGCAAATTCCCACCTGGTTTACTAATATCCTCAACTGAAAGAAATCTGCCTCCCTCACTCTACCAGGCCTAGAGGGAACTCCAAAACCATCAATGTGGTTAACTGCCTGCAAAGGTGGGGGGGGGGGGGGGAAGGGGAGAGAAGAAATGCTGGGAGTATGAGATATAAAACTTAACATTTACTGAAAATATTAAAAAAGAAATGAATTCTGGAAATACTAAATAGATCTGGTAATCTTTCTCTCCCTATTGATTCTCAGTTAATGTTACATGAGGATAACCTTAGATTAGAACTGACACAAACAGAAACAGCTGGTTACCTGAAACTGTTAAATACAATATTACTTCCTGAACAGAAAATGAAAAAGAACCTGTATACCCCTATAATATTACTCACTTTTTCTCCTGTCCAGAAAACAAAGGTGTTACCCGTATTTCCTGAGCTTACGTTGACCAAAGACAGTTTTGAGTGGGAATGAGATACAAAATTAGTGAAATGCAATTGAAAGCTCAGTCACCACTGTGAACTGAATTGAGATGTGTTGTAAGGTGGTTAACCAATCACCTTGAGACTGCTCCAAATTTTGTCCATATAAGCTCCAAAGGAGTGCCCCACTTCCTGTTGATGTCTTCAACAATGAGTTCAAAAATTTCAAATAACCAGCCACCCTTATCTATGGCCAGTTCCAGTGCATCCTGTATAATATTAGCTAACTTTTTTCTCTACAGAGATGCTAACCAACCTGCTTCCAGCATTCTCTTTTTGTTTCATACTTCTCACAACTGTTGTGTTCTGCAAATTATTACATCCGTTTCTCTCTACTCTTCCCATTCAATTCCCTCCATTTACACACCTCCAAAAACATCAGTTTTGATTAGTACATATTCATCATCCTCTCATGGCATGCATGGCATCCACAGGTGCCACATGAGCTGCTTTTCTCTAAAATTTTCCACTTTCATTTTAAACCAGATGGGATCTCCCTATGCGGCAAGTTTTCACAATTCAATAAACCTACCACAGAATACACATAAAATTGCAATAGCTCCCAGAAGTTTAACAATTCCCTTGAAGATGTGTGGTAAAACCACATTTTTCAACTCATAACTTTGCAAGTGCCTTTGATAAATGGATTATTCTTCACACAAAATGCTGGCAGATCTCAGTTGGTCAGTCTTGATAAACTAAAGGCTCAAAATGCGAATTGTTTATTTTTCTCCATAAATGCTGTCTGACCAGCTGAGTTTCACCAGCAATTTGTGTGTTACTCTGGATTTCCAGCATTGACAGAATCTCCTGTATTTATTCTTTATAATTTGGTTGACCTGCCCTCCTCAGTGAGTGAAAAACTGACATGGTACTATTTGAAGAACAGTAAAGTCCTTCCTGCTGATTTAGGCAGTATTTATCCCTCACCAATACTTCTTAAGAGATATTATCTAGTCATTTATCACCACTGCTTTCAAAAGTTTATTGATAACAAACCATGTACCATACTGCTATATTCCAGCAGCAGCTTCACAAGTTGCAATTTTGTTTGTGACAATTTTTTAATTGTGAAAAGCTGCTGCTTGAATGCAAGACTCCTTTTGCTAAAGTTCCACACCTACCTGGGAATGGAGCGTGCTGTGATCGGAATGGGATTCTCCACATCCAACGTAGGGACAGCCATTCTGTTTGCAAGGGAGCGAAGCCAAGAAGTCAGAGGGTGGAGAGATTTTAATGCAATGAATCTCTAGCACAAACCATACATCACCTTACCTCCAAGCATGCCCAGAGGTTTGGGCCTCCAACTTTGCAGTCTTGACAAGTGCCCTACCCAGAATAAAAACATCATACTGTTATTACATCAGAAAAAGGGAAGTAAATCTCAATTCTTTGTGCTAAAGATCTATCATCTCATGATTGATTTGACTTTCCGTTTATAGTGGTGTATGTCATGTATATCTTGAAACTGCTCCTAACAATTTTCTCCTTTGTTCATTGTTGCTACCATATTCTATCTTTGGCCTTAAAAATAGGGCACTTTTTTTCCATCTTACAGCCTTCAGTTTTCGAAAACAAGATGGCAATGAGGGAGGACTGGGTTGGGGAAATGGAATGATAACTTATTTACAACTTCCTGATTCAAATCATCCTTTACTATTGTTGATCATGAAACACAGCACAGTACAGACTCTTCAACCCACAATGTTGTGCTTGAACATGAAACACAGCACAGTACTGATCTTTCAGCCCACTATGTTCTGTCAACCTTTTAACTTACTCCAAAATTTAATCTCCACTCCAACAACACCCTCCAATTTTCTTTCATGCACGTGCCTGAAAGGATCTAAGAATCTCTTAAAAGTCTCTCATTCATCTGCCTCTCCCATGACTCCTGGCAGCATATCCCACACATCTACCACACAAAAAAATAGTTATCTCCGACATATTCCCCAAACATGCCACCTTCTACAAGCCATTTCCACCCTGGGGAAAAAAGACTCTGGCTGTCCACTATCTTATCCTCTTAAAATCTTGTACACCTCTTATCAAGTCACCTCTCACCCTCCTTTGCTCCCAGAACTTTGCTTACATGAGACATATTAAGACACAAAGACATATTGATGATTCTGGAGCTGCAAAATCACTGAGCCATGAACTGTCATGATGATAGCTTTAAGAACGTGATTACTACAGAAACATCTTGCTGAAGATAAACTACTAAATCCATATTTGTTTCATTGACCACTCACACCACCAAGTCGGAAAGAGTGCAGAGAAGATTTACATGTCTGGATGCAAGGGATTAATTTACAAAGAGAAGTCGAGCAGGTTGGTACGATCTTATATAGAAGCATAAAATCATGAGGGACATAGATAAGGTCAATGTGCAAAGTCTTTTTCCTGGGATTCAGGAAATCAAGAACTAGAGAGTTTAGGTTTAAGATGACTGGGGAAGACATTTAATAGGAACCTGAAGGGCAACTTTTTCACCCAGAGGGAGGCTAGTATATGGAACAAACTCCCAGAGGGAGTGTACATTAACAGTATTAAAAAGCACTTGAACAGGTTCATGGATAGGAAAGGTTTACAGGGATGGGTAAACCCAGGCAGATGGGACTGGCTTAGATGGGAATCTTGGTCAGCACTGACCAGTTAGGCTGAAGGGCCCACTTCCATATTGCATGACTACTGTAAAATGTAGAGTTATGTCAAATACAGTTCAATTTGTAATTCCCAATCTTCAAGTCTCACTCACTGATTTGAACATGATCCAAGCAAATATTTATTGCACTAGGGGGAAAGATACCCTGCCAGAGGCACCATCTTTTACACAAGTTGTCACCAACCAAGGAAGGCCTTATTCAACCTACTGGGTGCAATAAATTATAAGAATGTCCCAATCAACTTTTAGCTTTCCTCTAACAGCTCTAATACACATTAACAGAAGCCTTAGGTCTGACACCATCAGGTCAACAAACAGCTACTACCCTTCAACCATTCAGTTTCTGAACCAATTGGCAAAATCCTAACTAGCACAGTTTAGCAACTCTATGACCTCTCTGCACTAAAATGCACTTTATTTTTCTTCTAATTGTGTTCTTTCCTGTAACAGTTGTGTATAATTTACAGATATGTTTAACTTATGTTTTTCTTGTGACTGCTGCATATATGATGCTTTGTGCCTGTGATGCTGCTGCAAGTAAGCTTTTCATTGCACCTGCGCAGACAGGCACTTGTGTATTTGACTGACGTTATCTGGTTATGATCATGGCTGTTTTATAGGAATCTGCAGTGAAATATTTGGCCACTCTATTTCTAACATTACAAAAGGCACACTGCAAATGTGCTTCATTTGTTGTGAAGCATTTTGGAATGCGAAAGGTCCCACATCAGTGCAACTTCCTCCTTATCATAGATGTGATCATTTATTCTATATCAGGAAATTAATAACAAGCTTCAAGTTCAAGTTTAACTGTCATTCAACAATGCACATGAATACAGCAAAACAAAAAGCATTCCACTGAGGCCAAGGTGCAAAACGCAGTACCAAAAGTCACACCCATCACATATTGTTACGATAGCAGAAAAGCATAGGCACAAAAAAATGGTGACTTACATGAGACTTTTCAATCAGTTCATCTTTTGTCACTTCACCCACTGATTCCAAGTGAACACAATCACTGAGATGTGACATCTTCACAGCAATAGCTTCCTGTAACCCTTTTCGATGCAGCACTGCCTATACAACAGTGAGAACAGCTGTAGGTGAGGGGCACTGAGTTATTTTGAGAAACATGCAGTTACCTTCTGCAAAATAATAACAATCCAAATGAATCAGATCTTCTCAAGCCTGAAATAATTGCTCATTACTTACAACCAACCCACTTAACAGTGAAAGACTACCTTCTGGAGTTTAGGAAAATATAAAGAACATTTCATCTATATTCCTACAAACTTCAGAACTTCACAACTTAGCCAATTAAATACCATTTATATATTTTTTCAAAATCTCATACTAAGACCACTAAGGCGGGTTATAATTTCAGCTTGCACTTGAAGCTGTTCCAATTTTGATTTACACTTTGGTATTAGAATGAAGCAGAAACAAAACAATATTAAAAATGCATTTGAATCATCTTTCTTCACCACTGACAACTGTATGCAAAATTAGTGTAGTGAAAGGAGGTAGAGTTAATGATCAAGGGATAGTTTTTTACGACTGTTAGCCTGTGACCGGTGGAGTGCTGCAGTGATAGTACAGGTATCCTTATTATATGTTATATAGATTAATGATTCAGATGTGAATGTAGACATGGGAATTGATGAAGCTGTTGAAAGCAACATGGATGGGACAGTAGCATAGAGCTAGCATAATGCTATTACAGCACCAGCAATGTGTGTTCAATGCCCACCACTGTCTGTCAGGAGTTTGTACAGTTTCTCTGTGACCACATGGGTTTCCTCTGGGTGCTTCAGTTTCTTCCCATTTTCCAAAGATGTACGGGGTCACAGACTAATTGGTCCCTCTCTACTGACTGTTACGCTGCTTGCGTTTAGGGCAGCAATGAAGGTCCTCCATCTCTGGCAGTATTCAGGGCTTCCTTCATTGTGTCAGAGGCTCAGTTTTCACTACTGTCAGTCACGTAAATCCCGGATGGAGACTTAGGAATACCATCGCACTCAGATGTCAAAGGATTCTTCATTGCTGTTTCCTAACAGTTTTGTTTTAACAGTCAGGGTCGTTAACTTTGAGCTGAACCCCTGAACCTGGAGGACTGGTGGACCATTCTTAGTCTGTTCTCTACTGTTTGAGCTGTTTGACACGGTGACCCTACTAAGAGCCAAAGCATAAAGCCCTAACTCTTGCCAACACAGCTCACCGGGTCTTTGAGGCATGAAGGCCTCCAAACCACAACAAAGTTGTGGTCCTCTTGAAGGAGTTTAATTGGTCACAAGGCTGTAATTAGGTAGCTCAATCTTGTGGGCTGGAAGAGCCTGTTACTGTGCTGTATCTCTAAATAAAAAATAATATTTATAAACTGATAAGGTAGCCAAAACAATGGCAGGAGGAATTAAATTATGAAAAATGCAAGGTGGTGCATTTTGGGAGGACTGATAAAATTCGGCTATACAGAATGAATTGTAGGACCCTGAGAAGAACTGAGGCATTGGTGTACATGTCTATCAATCCACAAAAGCAACAGCACATGCAGACATGTTGGTTTAAAAAAAGCATACAAGTTATTGGTTAACTATATAGAACTTTAGGACTTCAAACAGTATAGTACCTTTGGCTCATGATTAGCTAGGGGTAGGAGATTTGAGGAAGAATTTTGTCACCAGAAGCTGACTGAACTCTGGAATGAGCTGTCTGATAGATGTTGGAGATAGGTACTAACAACATTTAAGTATGTCGATGAACACACATAATGTATAGGATGGAAGACTACATGCAATATAGCATTAGTATAGATAGATACTTGCATAGCATAGATGCATTCTATGGTATTTCTTTGTTCTATTGTGAATGCCTACAGGAATATGAATCTCAGGGTAGTATATGGTAACATATATTAACAGTGGATTCCGGTTCATCAGGGCAGCCGCTTATTTGGGACGACTCTTAAAGAGAAAAAAGCAATCAAGAAAATAGCCAGGATTTCCTTCATTTACTTGGGACAGGAGACTGTTGCCAAACAGTTTCTAACTAGTGTCAGTCGCATGTACTTGTGTAACCGTTAGACACTACATCATGTTTAGACTGAATAGCTTTTAAATAGTGTCAGTTGCCTGTGTTTGTATTCAAAATGCAGTGATTTTTGTTACTGATATTGGTGAGAAATAGACAGTAAGACAATTCAGAACAGCTTTATTAACTGTGGTTTCAAGCATTCAGGTTTGGAGATGTAAGAAACAGCCATGAGTGAAAATGAAACAAATTCACATTAACAAGTTAGGAACTACAAAGAATTTGAAGGTGTCAACAATCATCTTGAATGTTATAATGAAAATTAAGATTTGGAGCATGCAATCTTTGAAAGCATTGTATAAAGGCAGTCCATTATCTGCACTGATTTTGTTCATTTTCAGATCATCAACAGAACATGGCAGCAGACACTGGAAGAATTCCTCTGTTGACAATTATTAGGAACTAATACAGTTTTATAGTATTGCAGTATTAATGGTAGTGCTCTAATTTGATTTGTATTTCATTTAAATACATAATTTGTTACTCAGTTAAACAGTAGTTTGTCCTTTTTTTGACCTTTTTAAACTATTTTCAGGAAACTTCAACTAATTGGGGCAGCCACTTAACTAGGCCAAAAATGTAGTGGTCCTGATGCATCCCAATCAACTGGAATCCACTGTACTTTGATACTAAATTTACTTTGAATGGGCACAGAAACAATGGGCTTGTTTTCATGCTGTATAAGGAAGCATTCTACTTAGACGCAATGAAGCTGAGGAGCTTACCAAGTCCTGGAAAGGTGGTGGTCCTGGTGCGAGAAAGGAGGCAAGCCACAGTCGATCAAGGGTATAAAGACCAACACGGAGATTGAAGGAATATTGCTTTGAAGAAATGAAAACAGAAAACTGTCAAACACCAAAAGCCGAAGGAATGCATTAAAATGAATCTACCAACACCTTATTTTACTTAGCCTTAGCTTCCACTATGATGTGATGTTTGGAGGTTTAACTCCAACACTAGAGGACTGTGCAACCTCAACAGGCTCTTCAGGATGAATTTTCCAGAATCAGAATCAGGTTTATTATCAATGACATCTGTTGTGAAAACTGTTGTTTTGCAGCAGCAGAACAGTGTAATAATTACTAGATGTTACAACACCTGCAGTGAAAACTTCACCAAAGTTTTAAACCATCTGTCAGTGAGATGGAAACAACAAAGTTGTAAATTTAAACCAGTGAAATTGTATCACAGTCGGATGCATGATGGCCTGCTATGGAAACACCAATGTCCAAGAATAGAAAAGGCAACAGAAAGTGGAAGATACAGCCTAGAGCATCAGAGGAAAAGCCTCCCCCACCACTGAACACATCCACAAGGAATGCTGGCGCAAGAAAGCAGCATCCATGATTAAGGACGACCACCACCCAAGGCCATGCTCTTTTCATCAGGAAGGAGGTACAGAAGCCTTAGATCCCACACCTCCAGCTTGAGGAACGGGCATTACCGTTCAGTCATCAGAATCCTGAACCAGTGTGGGTAACTTTACTTATCTCAACTCTGAGATGATTCCACTACCTGGGAACTCATTGTCAAGAACTCTACAACTCATGTTCTCAGTATTATTTATTTATTAGTAGCAACAGTTTTTTTATATTTGCAGTCTGTCTTCTTTTGCACTTTGGTTGTTTGCCAGTCTTTGTGTGTAGTTTTCATTGATTCTATTATATTGCTTTGGTTCTACTGTGAATGCCCACAAGAAAATGAATCTCAGGGTAGTATTTGGTGACATAGACATACTTCGATAATATATTTACTTTGAACTTTATATTAAAAGCAGCAAGGAACTTCTTTTGCGAAATCTAATACTTCCAAAATACTCTGCTGTTACAACTTTTTTCAACCTATTTCTTTTCATCAACATCCTGAATAAATAAATGCAATGGTACCCTTCAAGTTTATTGCCTTGGTATACGTAAATGCCAATGAAAATCAGATTTTTGCAGCAGTGGTGGTACCACACATTACAAACATGCCCAACTCAAGTTAACAGAAACATAACCTAACAGAAATTAATAAATGCCCTCTTCTCATTACTGCCAGAGAAGAGGTGAGACTGGAGCCTGAAAACACATTTTAAGAACAGCCGCCATCTGAATGGACAATGAATTACCTCACTATTTTTATTCCTATTTTTTGCTCTCTTTTTGCACTACTTATTTATTGTTAATATATATTACTTATTGTAATTTATAGCTTTTCCTTTATTATGTATTGCAATGTACTATTGCTGTAAAACAATAAATATCACAACATATGCCAGTGATATTAAACCTGATTTTGATATACCTTACACAGCTCAAAATAATGATACGAATCCAAGATGAGAGAAACAAAATATAGTAGAAATATAGATACAAAACTAAGTACTAATTTATATTACAAAAAAGTAAGATACAAAGAACAGGGTGTTGCTGTAAAGATGTCACACCTTTTACTTTCTTAGCTGACAATATTCCTCAACTTACACCAGCAATGACCAATTAGCATGTCAGCTATTAACTTCTGTCTTAAGGACCTAACACATTAGAGATGAACACTTGGCTAAATGCAGTAATTGTATTTCAAAGGCAGCAGTACTGAGAACTGCACAGCACAGGAACAGGCCCTTTAGCCCAAAGTATTGTGCCAAGTTAATTCAACTAGTAATCAAAACTGTAACTAAACTCATCTCTCCTGCCTGCACATGGGTCCATACCTCTCCATTCTCTACACATTCATATTCCTTTCTAAGAGACTCTTAAACGCCTTTGTCAGATTTGGAATTGGAATATTGTGAGACATAGGAGCAGAATTAGGTCATTTGGCCGATCTAGTCTGCTCTACCAATTCCATCATGGCTGATTTATTATCCCTTTCAACCCCATTCTCCTGCCTCTCCTTCCCACCCCAAAAAAAACCTTTGATGCTCTAACTAATCAAGAACCTATCAATCTCTGCTTTAAATACACCCAATGACTTGGCTTTCATACCCATCCGTTACAATGAATTCCATAGATTCACCCCCATGTAGCTAAAGAAATTCCACCTCTTCTCTATTCTAAAGGGACTTCCTTGTATTCTGAGGCTGCGCCCCCGGTCCTAGACTTCCCCACTACAGGAAACATCCTTTTCATTACCATTCTATCTATGCCAGCACGCCTTTTCTTAGATAAGGGACTCAAATCGCTCCAAGTGCAGTCTGACCAATGCCTTATAAAACCTCAGATTATTAAATTCTAGTCCTCTTGAAACGAATGCAAACATTGCATTTGCCTTCTTTGCCACTGACTCAACCTGCAAGTTAAACTTTAGGGAATCCCGCACGAGGATTCCTAAGTCCTTTAGCAGCTCTGATTTCTGAATTTTTTCCTTCATTTAGAAAATAGTCTATGCCTTTATTCCTTTTACCAAAGTGTATGTCCTGACACTTCCCTACTCTGTATTCCATCTGCCACTTCTTTGCCCATTCTCCCAATATGTCCAAGTTCTTCTAAAGACTCCCTGCTTCCTCAACATTACCTGCCCCTCCACCTATTTTTGTATCGTCTGCAAACTTGGCCATTATTATCTCATGTAGCAAGATACAATGAAAAGTTTGTTTTGCATTCTGTTCATACTGATCATGTTTGATGTTTAACACAAACTCAAATCTGACAGTGTATTTCTTTGCTTCACTGGTAAAAATTTCTTCTTGTACTAATTCCTAAAATATCTTTCACTCCGAGACCTTTTCAGTAATGATTCCGACCAAAGAACAAGGTTAAAACTAGATTAGAACTGAAGTTTCATTAAGACAAACTTCCCTCTCCAGATATTAATAATATGTTGATTGAATATGATGTGTGCAGTCTTAAGCCTTGATAGATCTACAATAATGGTATTCCAATTGTTAATCCATTGTGTAGTGCTGCAGGAAATTGAACAGCTTCCACTTAAGGCTGAGTTGCTGTGCAATAGGGACTAAGGGGCACTTGGCTTGCTTCCTGGACTTCAGTATCAGAATCAGGTTTATCATCACTGATAAACATCACAAAATTTGTTGTTTTGTGTTGCAGCAGCAGTACAGTGCAGCACATAGAACTATAAATTACAATCAGAAAAACATATATAAAAGAAAATTAAATTGAATCAGTAGTGCCAAAAGAGAGCAAAAAACAAGTGAGAAAATGGTCATGGGTCATGGACTGTTGAGAAATCTTTTGGCAGAGGGGAAGAAGCTGTTCATAAAACTTTTGAGCATGTACTTTGGGTACCTGTGTCCCCTCTCCAACACTGCATTTCCTTAATGGTGGTGGGGGGGGGGGGTCCCCTCAAATGATGGATGCCACCTTTTTGAGGCATGACCTTTTGAAGATGTCCTTGCTCATGTTGTAAGTTGGTTGAATTTTTAACCTTCTGCTGCTTTTTCCAATGCTGTGCAGTGGCCCCTCCATACCAGAGAGTGATGCAACCAGATATAATGCTAATACATCCCTGAAGCCTATCAGGACAAACATTTTCAATCTGGACTGCTACTGTGCAAAACCTCAACCATCTGCCATGACTGGCCAGCTTGCCAATACATTACCAGGTGAATGTAGAGGCATGCAACGACCCAAGGGAGCACATTCCATCATGACTCAGCACCTTCAATGGAGTCAGATGCAGGAGGAAAATAAACAACACATTGGTTACCATCATCACAAATGACAAGAGCACCTATTTATCAACAACATTGCCAGAGCTCAGCCCTACTTGGGATTTCTCTCCTCCTTCCCTGCTGTCAAATTTCCATTTCACAGATCCCAATTTCTTCTTTTAAAGTTTTCAGTGAGATACAGCACGGTAACAGGCCCTTCTAGCCCAAAGAGTCCTTGCCACTCAACTACACCCATGAGACCAATTAACCTACCAACCCATAAACCTTTTTGGAATATGGAATAAATTTATTTTAGATTATTTAGAGATACAGCACGAAACAGGCCCTACTGGCCCAACTTGTTGCACCACCCAGCAACCACTTGCCTAATCATAGGACAATTTACAATGATCAATTAACCTACTAATACAATAGGAAATATGGGAGGAAACTGGAGCACCTGAAAGAAACCCACACAGTTCACAGGCAGAACATCCCGAACATCACTGAATCCTGTAATTTCCTACACAACACCAACAACCCAGTGAGATGACTTCACCACAGTTCCAGCAGTTGAAGGAATACGTTCACAGCTATCTTCTCAAAGGCAACCTAGAAATGCCAACAATGTCCATAAAATTAACAAATGATTAATATCTCCCGTGAAGTCTTCACTCATCAACCTTTGTTAATGACAGTAGGAACAGCGATGATTGTAGATCAGCAGTGCCACAGATTGGATTTCCAAACCGCTGCAAGCAAATTCTGACTTTTGGATATTTGCTGACAAGCTAAGCTTACATCATTTAAAACACTGGCAATATACACTCAGTGTATATTGTACAGGAGGTACCTAATAAAGTGACCACTGAATGTAGGTTTGTGGTCTTCTGCTGCGGTAGCCCTTCCACTTCAAGGTTTGATGTGTTGTACATTCAGAGATGCTCTTCCGTACACTACTGTTCTATCTCATTATTATTTGAGTTACTGTCGCCTTCCTGTCAGTTTGAACCAGTCTGGCCATTGCTCTCTGAACTCTCTCATTAACAAGGCATTTTCACCTGCAGAAATGCCACTCACTGGATTTTTTTTTTGTCTTCTGCACCCTTCTCTATAATTGTTGTGCATGAAAATCCCCAGAAAATCAGCAGTTTCTGAGATACTCTAGCCACCCTGTCCGGCACCAACTCATTCCACAATAAAAGTCACTCAGATCACATTTCTTTCCCATTCTGATGTTTGGTCTGAACGTCAACTGAACTCTTGATCATGTCTGCATGCTTTCATGCACTGAGTTGCTGCCACATGATTGTCTGATTAGAAAATTGCATTAACAATCAGGTGTAAAGATGCAAAAGATGTAAAGCAGGCACTCAGTGCAGGAACTGAATTGAAAAAAAGACTAGGATCTATTTGCTATATTTTGTCCCACCCTGCTGACTGTAAGAAACAACATAAATACTGGAGACACAAGGGACAGCAGATGCAAGAATCTGGAACAACAATCTGCTGGAGGAACTCAGGTCAGGTAAAACTGATATGTGTTTTGACCCCAAATGTCAAAAATTCTTCTCCCCTGTGTACAGTTGCAACTTGGTCCACTGAGTTCCTGCAGTGAATAGTCTGTTGCACAACTATTGATTGCTGTATTTCCACAATCCAATAATTAATCAATCACAGATCCAGATGTCAGCAGGGAAAACACCAGCAGTGAAGAGTATGGGGAATCAAAGGTTTTAATATATTCATTTTTTCAGGCCCTTGGCATCAGTAGCAGGTTTCTTATCAATGACATACGAGGGGTGATTGGTAAGTTCGTGGCCTAAGGTAGAAGGAGTCTATTTAGAAAACCTAGCACATTTATTTTTCATGGATATGTATGTTATTACTGCGTGAACGCACCTCCAGGTTCGTTAATCGAGCTTGAATAATCTCCTGAAGTTCCAGTGCGCAGGAACCTCCCCAGCCTCAGCCTTCCATTCCTCCACTTCTGTCACCCTTTGCTCCATCTCTGCAACTCTGCCCATTATTTCTTTTACATCACCAACAATAGCATTCAACTTATGGTTAATTTCTTCTCTGAAATCCACCAGTTCCTTCTTTAAAAAACCCACGGAATCACTCAGTTCTTTTTTCATATCCGAACGAAGCACCTGTATTTCGGCCACAAAGTTCGCATCAACAGCTTCCATATCCTCTTGTTCAGCCTGGTTGCTAGCGCCGACGTTAGTGTCCTCACCATCAGTTGGTATTTTATCATTTGCCTTTGGGTTTTGTTGCGGTTTTCCTCGTCTTTTTTTGTTTCCCCCTTTCAAGCTACAAGACCCACTTTTCTATTTAAATAACCGTTTTTTATTTGGGGAAAATAAGACTATCTGGGAGCCCTTACTGATTATGCTGCTGGCTGTATCTATGTCATACTGATAGTCCAGCACATTTATTTTTCAACATAGTCCCCTCCTACATTTACACACTTAGTCCAGCGGTCGTGGAGCAAACGGATCCTGGACCTCCAGAAAGTGTCCGCAGCAGGGGTATTTGATAAGTTCGTGGTATAAGGTAGAAGGAGATGAGTTATACTGCTCTCATTACAAGCACATGCAGGTCAGCTCTTTGAGTGATTATGCAGAAAGTTTGAAGTGAATAATTCATCAGGGATGATTGATAAGTTTGTGGCCTAAGGTAGAAGGAGATGAGTTATTAACTTCAAACTTTCTGCATAATCACTCAAAGAATCAACCTGCACGTACATGTAATGAGAGCTGTATACCCCAGGCCACGAACTTATCAATCACCCATCTGTGGACACTTTCTGGAGATCCAAGATCCGTATGCTCCACGACTGCTGGACTAAGTTTGTAAATGTAGGAGGGGACTATGTTCAAAAATAAATGTGCTAGGTTTTCCAAAATTGACTCCTTCTACCTTAGGCCACGAACTTATCAATCACCCCCCCCCCCCCCCGGTATGTTATGAAATTTGTTTTTATGCCAGGACAGTGTAGACATAAAAATGACTATAAATGACGGAAAAGTGTGAAATAGATGAAAACAAAGCAATGTGCATGAAATCTGATGGCAAAGGATAAGGAGCAGTTTCTAAGTCATTAAGTGTAGGTCTTCAGGCTCTTGTATCTCCTCTCCTGTGGTAGTAACTAGAAGAGGGCATGTTGCAGATGATGAGGGTCCTTAATGACTGATGCTGCCTTTTGAAGGTGTTCTCAATGGTGAGGTGCACATGATGGAGCTGGCTGAGTCTACAAATCTCTGTAGCCTCCAATCCAGTTGGAGCTCCCATACCAGGCTGTGTTGCAACCAGTCAGAAATCTCTCAAAATTTCTGTACAGGTACAGAAGTTTGCAATTCTTTGATGACAAACTAAATCTCCTCAAAATCCTAAGTACAGCCACTGGTGTGCCTTCTTTGTAATTCACAAGGTAAGCATTTTCACTTCTTTCTTATTTGCCCTCGAGAACGTGTGGTGAGTCACTGCCCGACCTAGCTGTAATATCTCTGGTAAAAGCCTTTGCGTAATGTCCTGGGCAGGGAGTTCAAGGATCATTTGTTAATTTTGCAGAAACAGGCATTGCTGACACCACCTCTGTTGTCTGACGTGGTTGGGAGCTACTTTCGATCTGCTGTGGCTCACATGATGAGGTAATCCCACTAGGTCCCCACTAGCCTCCCTAGAATTGCGGACATCTTCAAAAAACGGTGCCTCAAGAAGGTGACATCTATCATATGGATCCCCATCACCCAGGATATGCCCTCTTCTTATTGTTACCATCAAGGAGGTGGTACAGGAACCTGAAGACACATCCTCAACAGCTTCTTCCCCACCATTAGATTTCTGAATGGACAATGAATCCATGTACACTACCTCAACATATTTTTTCCCTTTGCTCTTCTTTTTGCTCTTAGAAGATACCGTAAAGATGTGGAAGGAGAACTTTTAGCCTCAACACTAAGTGGCATGTCTGGCATAAATCTAATACTGCACTTCAGCCAAGTAACACCATCCCTACTATAAAGTATGGTGGAAGTAACATCACACCAGACATACCACGGAAAGATTTTACCATCAGGAAGTGCTGTCAGTTATTATAGAATACACAGCTTTTGACCAGCACTTGCAATAACAGTATATGAGTGGTTCAGTTACACCTCCGATCAAACTGGGACACTGGACAGCGTTTCAGTGATGGTGGTATCAAGGTAAGGTGGTCCTCTTGTTTGAGATGATCGCTGCTTTGGCACTTCTGTGGTTTGAGTTACTCATCACTTGTCAGGAAGAAGCAATTCAGACACCTTGAGATTGAAGTTCCATCTGAATGAACCATGTTAGCCTTCTGAAATCTAGTTTTCAGAGGGCTCTACATGTAGTAAAATGGCAAACTGCACAGGAATCAGTAAAGGCTCTGGGACTAGACAATCTCGTGGTTCAGTACTGAAGACCAAAGCTCCTCCAGCATTTTGCATTTGTATGCAGATGTGAACTGCTTTGCGAGGAGTTTAAAGTGGAAATAATATGCATTCAGAGAACACCACTCTCCATTTCCAACATCAAGACAGAAGGAAGATAATTACTGATGCAGCTGAAAGTGGCTGGACTAGGATAGAGCCCCAAGGAACTTCTGCAGTATCCTTGAAATGTAATGAATAAACTCCATTAATCACACTCTCATCTTTCTTTGTGTAGGTTAGGAGTCCAATTATTAACCCAAGAAGTTTTCAACCCCATCCCTCAAGTTTAGTAATCCAATCCAGAGATTGATTCTGGCGCCAAAGTACTTTGCCCAGATGCCAGGATTGATAAAATTAATAAAACTTTTATTAAAAGGCCAATTATTGATGTCATTGAAATCAAAACTTGTATTCTTAAAAGTCATACAAAAATAGCTATCTTATTGATAATAACCTCCAAGTTAGCATAGCGATTAGCGTAATGCTATTACTGCTCAGAGCATCTGAGTTGCAAGTTCGATTCCAGTGTCGTCTACAGAGAATTTGTGCGTTCTTCCCTAGACTATGTAGGCTTCCTTCAGGTGCTCTAGTTTCTTCCCACAGTCCAAAGATGCACTGGGTAGTAGATTAATCAGTCATTGTAAATTGTTCTGTGATTAGGCGAAGGTTAAATAAATGTCTGTTCTGCCGAGTTCCTTCAGCATTTTGTGTTTGTTGCTGGAGCAATTTTCCACTTTGTTGGATGGATACCAGTGTCATAACTATAAAAATAACTTGCAATGGAGCTCAGGTCTTCAATACTGAACTAGGATGTTGTCCATTCCTAAAATCTTTCCTGATTCCTGTGCACTTTGCCATTTTGCTCCACATGGTGTCAACTGAAACTGGCGCATGTAAAGGCAGGATTGCAGAATGCCAAAATAGGTCATTCAGCTAGAACTTCAGTCTCAATGTGTCCGCAAATTGCTTCTTCCCAATCTTTTCATTGACATGCTTGGCGACTGTTGAGGATGAGGATGTTTTTCAGATTTCCTCCATCCTTTAGATGGCTAATTGTTCTAGACTTGAAATGACTTCTATCTGATCAGTTAGTTGAGAGATTGTTTATCTGTCTATTTATTGTAAGTTGATTTTCCAGTTTAGCATGTATTTGATCCTGCAAACCAACTTCATCAAATGGCACTTTTTTTTTTACAAACTGTTCTCCTGTCATATCGTTCAGGGTCGATCCCTTGACTTGACAGTAATGGTGGAATGAGAGATACTTCAACACGTGAAAATGACAGACAGCAAGTCCTAAAGTTAGAATACATATTTCATCCTTAAGTTCAGTGTACCAGAGGGGTGCTCACCAAAATCTAGCTCTCCCCTCTCCCATTTAAATTTCACTGTTGCACTTGGTAATTCTGAGAGCAAATCTCACCAGTCTGCTAAATTATCACTATAGCACCACAATCAAAATTACTTAAATACTCTACCTTAAAATCCAGAAAGCTGAGCTGCTGCCATTTGGCAGGAGCTACAGTTTTAGGTCCCACTCCACCAGGTTGAAGTTATTACCCTACAGCCATCAGGCTCCTGAACCAATGTGGATAACTTCACTCCCCTCAATGCTGAACTGACTTCATAGCCTATTGACTCAATTTGAAGAACTCTACAACTCATGTTCTCAGAATTATTCATTTATTTTCTTTATTATTTGCATGATTTGTCTTCTTTTGCACACTGGTTGTCTGTCAATATTTGTTAACGCATAGATTTTCAGAAATTCTAATGTATTTATTTTCCTGTAAATGCCTGCAAGAAACCGAATCTCAAAGTAGTGCGTATGTGTACTTGGATGATAAATTTACTTTGACTTGAATTCAATTCTGTTACTGTCCTCTTCTGGTCAACATCACCCCAACCCCTCATACTTACCATCTGCTCCCCCAGTCAGTTTATATCTATTGTCAACTGAAATACTGGCATATCAGTATGGCAGCTAGCAATTAATGACATTGCTTTACAAATCACTGATTGGGTTTGATTCTCACCAGTATATGGAGTTTGTATTTTCTCTCCATGAACAACTGGATTTCCTTGGGGGCGGGGGTGTTCAATTTTCGTCCCACATTCCAAAGATGTACAGTGAGTTACGGGCATGCTGTGTTGATGATGGAAGCATGGCAACATTTGCGGGCTGCCCTCCCCCAGCACATTACAAACAATAAGACAAGCCACGCATTCCACTGTATGTTTTGATGTACATTTTACAAATAAAGCTATTTTTAATCTCTTTAAATTTGTATAGCTTTTAATGTACCACCATCTATTCCTTCAATTCTGTTACTGTCCTCTTCTGGTCAACATCACCCCAACCCCTCATGAATTCTAAGCACTTCATTAACAATTCAGTCTTCTCTTTACCAGGGAGAATATTCTACATTCAAATTCAATCGTTTTGTTCCCTATCCAAAAGAACTTTCACAAGAAGTGAATGCAACGGAACCCAAGCCATAGTCTTGGGAGAGAGACTGATTAAGCCAAATTACTCAGGGATTCAAGGGCACACATTGCAGCAAGAGATGCAATGGGTGGATAGTTGGGGGTGAAGAGACTAAAGAATGAGGTTGGCAGGGTGGGAGGGCACTTTGAATGCTGCGTGAGACGGGAATAGAAGGATCAGCTCACTTGACTCCACGACTCAATAAATTCCTGCCTGAACTATTCTTACCCTCAACACTACTTTCTCACTCCCTCTGCATCCCTTGTAACACCCCTTGCAGTTCAAATATCTGTCAGTCTCTGCCTTGAATACACTTGATGACTCACCCCTAGTTCCTTCAAAAGGTGATGCCTCAAAAATGCTGTATCTATCATTTAGAACTCCTGTCACCCAATGCCCTCTTCTCATTGCTGCTATCAAGGTACAAGAGCCCGAAGACACACACTTCAAGTATTAAGAACAGCTTCTTCCACTCAGCCATAAGATTTCTGAATGGAAAATGAACCCATGAACACTACCTCACCTCTTTTCCCCCTACTTATTTATTTAATTGTATATATGTACTTAGTATTGTGAATTATTGTATATTTTTATTGTGTATTGCAATGTACTGCTGCCACAAAATAACAAATTTCATGACATATGCCAGTGATACTAAACCTGATTCTGATTCTCTGGAGAACTCCAAGGATTCACATCCTTCAGAGAATAATTTTTTTACTCTTCTCTGCTTGAAATGCACAACCGATATTCCAAAACCATGATCCTTTGTTCTGAATACATCGACAAGCTGTAAAACATATTATCAGCAACAATCCAGCTAATCCTCTTCAGAACCTTGTGTTTCAGAAAGAATTGGACATCAGCTGTAGTTCTTTATAACTCCAATAAGAAAGGCTCATACATGTTTATGTATACTCAGTGGCCACTTTATTCGGTACCTCCTGTACTTAATAAGTGGCACTGAGTGCATGTTCATGGCCTTCGGCTGCTGTAACTCATCCACTTCAAGGTACAATATGTTGTGCGTTTGGAGATGCTCTTCTGCACCAGACTGTTGGAACACCTGGTTATTTGAGATACTGTCACCTTCCTGTTAGCTTGAATCCAGTCTGGTCATTCACCGCTGATCTCTCTCAATAACAAGGCACTCTCACCCAAAGAACTGGATTTTTTTTTTGCTTTTCATACTGTTCTATGTAAACCCAAGAGACTGTTGGATGTGCAAATCCCAGGAGATTAGCAGTTTGAGATACTCACACCACCCCATCTGACACCAACAATCACTCTACTGTCAAAGTCACACAGATCACCTTTCTTCCCCATTCTGATGTCTGTTCTGAATAGCAACGGAACCTCTTGACCATGTCTGCATGCTTTTATGCATTGAGTTGCTGACACATGATTGACTGGTTGGATATTTGCATTAACAGGCAGGTATACAAGTGTACCTGATAAAATACCCACTAAGTGTGCACATTAAAACATGGCAGGGTAGCATAGAGGTGACCATAACACTATTATAGTGGCAGTGATTGGGTCTATTTCCTGCCACTGTACCTAATGAGTTTGTACGTTTTCCTTATGACCACCAGGTGCTCTGGTTTCATCTCACATTCCAAAGACATCGAGGTTAGATTAGTGAGCTGTGGCCTTGCTACACTGGCACTGGAAAAGTGATGACACTCATGAGCTGCCATCAGCACAAACTCAGAATGTGCTGGTCAATGACGCAAAAACAGCCTATTTCACTGTCACACGTTTTGATGTACGTGTGACAAATAGAGGTAATTTTTTCATCTTAACAAGTAAACCTTCGAGTTTCCCAATGTAAACAAATCCTTTCTTACAAAGCTATACCTCAGGCTACATCAGGTACAGTTGCATCAGCACCCTGCAAAGTTGCACCAAAATCTCCTCATGTGGACTCCAGCCACCCACCCATAGACTGTCTATATTTCTCACTGCTTTAGTTTAGCAGCCAGCATAACCAAAGACCCCACCCAATTTTCTCCCACCATGCAGAAGGTGCAAAAGTCTGAAAGCATGGCCAAGCTCAAAAGCAGCTTCTATCGCTGTTATGAGACCGTTAAATGGTCCCTTAGTACTATGGATGGAATCTTGACCTCACAATCTACCTTATTATGATCTTACACCCTATTGTCTCCCTGCGCTGAACTTTCTCTGTAGCTATTACTTCATTCTGTATTCCGTTATTGTTCTACCTCAATGCACTGTGAAATGATTTGATCTGAATGAACATTATGCCAGACCTCAGCACATGGTGACAATAATAAACCAATTCCATTTAACTTCCATACCTCTTTATAATAAAGGCTAAAACTCCATTTGTCTAATTGCTTGCTAACATTTTGTGTCACATCCTCAGCTCTCATTTACATTACTACATCAGTTTAAATTATTTGCTTTCTTACTCTTCCTTCCAAGACCGATAACCTCATTTTACACATAATACACCTTTTAACCTCTCAGCCATTTGCATAACCCATCTACAAGCGCTCTGCAAGTCCCTTTAACAGCCACTAGTAATTACAGGCACAGTACACACAGATCATAAATAGTTGAGAACACAGCACCAGTCTCTTAGTGCCTCACTGATTACTGCAAGCTAAACTAAATACTCTGCCCTTTTTGTGTGAGTTAGCCAATTCCCTCTCCATAGCACATTACCTCCTGTCCCAGCCAGGAAATGATGAGGGTAGACAGTAAGGTATGGAATAGGAACATAAATAGCAATCCATTTAATCCGTCTTGCGTGTTCCATAAAAGATAACGACTAGTTACAGACCTCGAAATCATTTTCCAACACTTGATTGTCACGAATCTATTGATCTGTTTTGAATGCAATCAAAGGCTGAGCGTTCACGCCCCTCTGGGGAGCACAATTCCTGAGAAAAGAGAGATCGGAGGTGATGGGGAGAGTGTGGGGCCGAGGAGCAATGGGCAGGGGAGGTGATTCCGGCTAAAGAAGACGGCTCATTTAGGAGAGACGGTGGGTCCCGGAGCTAACGGACCGGCTCTCTTCCGCAGAAGCCGCCCCTCCCGGGAGCCGGCCTGACAAGGCGTTCCTTCCCTGCGGCCTAACCGTAGCCAGCGGTCCCCGCACTCGCCTCAGGGTAGCCCTCACCACCACCCTTCCCCAGCCGGGGGGTCCAACCAGGCTCGTAGACTGGGAGACCCACTCCCAATCCCCCGACTCCCTCCCACCTCAAACCGGCTGGTACTCACCCAATCCCCTCTCGTCGACCTGTCGCTGCTGACTCTCCGCAATCCAGTTAGGACAGCTACCCTCCTCCGGCCGCGGCAGCCAATCACAGATCTGCCCACCTCCAGCCGCGGCTGCCAATCACAGATCCACCCGCCTCCGGCTTCATCTGCCAATCAAAACTCACCCCGCCTCCGGCCGCGGATGCCAATCACACCTATCCTCAGCCTTAGCTGCAGTTCCTGAGAACCAGTGTGCCTGTCAATCACACAGCCTGGCCTGCGATCCCTTCAGCCAATCACACATCTGCCCGCCTCCAAATCGCCCGGTGCCGACCGTGATAGCTAATCACACATCGCCAATGACATTTCACCGCGACTCCCGCTACAACTGTCAATCATTTATCATCCCTCCCACAGAGCCCCTGTCAATTACAAACCTTCTGTCCCAAATTATAGCATCTCCCCTCCTCCTACGCGACTGCCAGTCAAAGAATTCCAACACTTCCAACCGCACAGTCACCCTTGACCCAGCTACTCCTGCCAATCACAACGCAGAGAACAACCGGCATCAGCAGGTCATTGAGGCCCGCCCTGCCTACCTGCCAATCATCATTGGCGTGGAGATTCCGCCCCCAACTACTCCATCCATTGGTCCTCACTACATCAAATCCACCAATCATTGGCTTCATCCTCAGTCAAGCTTGTAGCTGATAGGTGAAACCACATGAAGGTGTAGTACAACGAGATCTAGGTGCGCTTGTACATCAGTCAATGAAAGCAAGCATGCAGGTACAGCAGGCAGTGAAGAAAGCTAATTGCATGCTGGCCTTTACAACAAGAGGAATTGAGTATAGGAGTAAAGAGGTCCTTCTGCAGCTGTACAGGGCCCTGGTGAGACCCCACCTGGAGTATTGTGTGCAGTTTTGGTTTCTAAATTTGAGGAAGGACATTCTTGCTATTGAGGGAGTGCAGCGTAGGTTCACAAGGTTAATTCTCGGAATGGCGGGACTGTCATATGTTGAAAGATTGGAGCGACTGGGCTTGTATACACTGGAATTTAGAAGGATGAGAGGGGATCTGATTGAAACATATAAGATTATTAAGGGATTGGACATACTGGAGGCAGGAAGCATGTTCCCGCTGATGGGTGAGTCCAGAACTAGAGGCCACAGTTTAAGAATAAGGGGTAGGCCATTTAGAACTGAGATGCGGAAAAACTTTTTCACCCAGAGAGTGGTGGATATGTGGAATGCTCTGCCCCAGAAGGCAGTGGAGGCCAAGTCTCTGGATGCATTCAAGAGAGAGTTAGATAGAGCTCTTATAGATAGCGGGGTCAAGGGATATGGGGAGAGGGCAGAAACAGGGTACTGATTGTATATGATCAGCCATGATCACAGTGATTGGTGGTGCTGGCTAGAAGGGCCGAATGGCCTACTCCTGCACCTACTGTCTATTGTCTATTGAATAAGAGATGATGGGCAGATGGAACCAGGCGAGGGTTGGGACAGGGGAGGTGAACCAAGGGAGAAGGCTCTGCGGTGGATCGGGTATGGGGTGGGGTGGGCATTGACAGGAAGGTGGTACTAGGCGAGGGAGGCTGGTGACTCCAGGTCTGGCAGGAAGGGATGGAACAGTTGAAGAGACTCAAGATGAACTGAGGGGAATGCTTTAAGTTGGCAATGGAGAATGCTGATTACAGTCAGGTTGGCATGGGAATACCAAAAGGGGTTAAGATGGTATTTATTCATATATTCACATACTGTGCAGAGTAGGCTCTTGGTGCCATGCCACCCAGTTTAATCCTGGCCTTGTCACAGGACAGTTTACGGTGACCAATTAACCTACTAGGTGGTACATCTTTGGACTGTAGGAGGAAACTAATATGATGATGGGGAGAATGTACAAACTCCTTCAAGGCAGCGGCGGGAATTGAATCCTGGTCACCTGTACTGTAAAGTGTGGTGCTAACCATTACACTACCGTGCTGCCCAGAATGTAACTACGATCTTGGGTTGGTACAAATATGCCTCAGAATGTTTAATAAACCAGATTTGATAAGGGAACTCGAGGTGAAGGAGCCATTAGGAGGTAGTGACCATAATACGATAAATTTTAATCTACAATTTGAGAGGGAGAAGGGAAAATTGGAAGTGTCAGTATTACAGTTGAACAAAGGGGACTATGGAGCCATGAGGGAGGAACTAGCCAAAGTTGACTGGAAGGATACCCTAGCAGGGATGACAGTGGAACAACAATGGCAGGTATTTCTGGGAATAATACAGAAGGTGCAGGATCAGTTCATTCCAAAGAGGAAGAAAGATTCTCAGGGGAGTAGCTGTCAAGGATGGTATAAAAATAAAAGAGAAGACGTATAACATAGCAAAGATGAGTGGGAAGCCAGAGGATTGGGAAACTTTTAAAGAGCAACAGAAGATTACTAAAAAGGCTATACAGGGAGAAAAGATGAGTACGAAGGTAAGCTAGCCAAGAATATAAAGGAGAATAGTAAAAGCTTCTTTAGGTATGTGAAGAGGAAAAAATTAGTTAAGACCAAAGTTGGGCCCTTGAAGACAGAAATGGGTGAATTTATTATGGGGAACAAGGAAATGGCAGATGAGTTGAACAGGTACTTTGGATCTGTCTTCACTAGGGAAGACACAGACAATCTCCCAGATGTAATAGTGGCCAGAGGACCTAGGGTAATGAAGGAAATTCACATTAGGCAGAAAATGGTGTTGGGTAGACTGATGGTACTGAAAGCTGATAAACCCCCAGGGCCTGATGGTCTGCATCCCATGGAGGTGGCTCTAGAAATCGTGGACGCATTGGTAATCATTTTCCAATGTTCTATAAATTCAGGATCAGCTCCTGAGGATTGGAGGATAGCTAAAATTATCCCACATTTTAAGAAAGGAGGGAGAGAGAAAACAGGGAATTATAGACCAGTTAGCCTGGCATCAGTGGTGGGGAAGATGCTGGAGTCAATTATAAAAGATGAAATAATGGCACATTTGGATATCAGTAACAGTATTGGTCCAAGTCAGCATGGATTTATGAAGGGGAAATCATGCTTGACTAATCTTCTGGAATTTTTTGAGGATGTAACTATGAAAATGGACAAGGGAGAGCTAGTGGACGTAGTGTACCTGGACTTTCAGAAAGCCTTTGATAAGGTCCCACATAGGAGATTAGTGGGCAAAATTAGAGCACGTGGTATTGGGGGTAGGGTACTAGCATGGATAGAAAATTGGTTGGCAGACAGGAAACAAAGAGTAGGGATTAACGAGTCCTTTTCAGAATGGCAGGCAGTGACTAGCGGGGTACCACAAGGCTCAATGCTTGGACTGCAGCTATTTACAATATACATTTATGATTTAGATGAAGGGATTAAAAGTAACATTAGCAAATTTGCAGATGACACAAAGCTGGGTGGCAGTGTGAAATATGAGGAGGATGTTAGGAGAATGCAGAGTGACTTGGACAGGTTGAGTGAGTGGGCAGATGCAGTCTAATGTGGATAAATATGAGGTTATCCACTTTGGTGGCAGGAACTGGAAGGCAGATTACTATCTGGTGTCAAGTTAGGAAAAGGGGAAGTACAACGAGATCTAGGTGACCTTGTTCATCAGTCACTGAAAGTAAGCATGCAAGTACAGCAGGCAGTGAAGAAAGCAAATGACATGTTGGCCTTCATAACAAGGGGAGTTGAGTATAGGAGCAAAGAGGTCCTTCTGCAGTTGTACAGGGCCCTGGTGAGACCAAACCTGGAGTATTGTGTTCAATTTTGGTCTCGAAATTTGAGGAAGGGCATTCTTGCTATTGAGAGAGTGCAGTGTAGGTTCATGAGGTTGTTTCCCGGGATGGCGGGACTGTCATATGTGAAAGATTGGAGCGACTGGGCTTGTATACACTGGAATTTAGAAGGATGAGAGGGGATCTGATTGAAACGTATAAGATTATTAAGGGATTGGACACACTAGAGGCAGGGAACATGTTCCCGATGTTGGGGGAGTCCAGAACCAGAGGCCACAGTTTAAGAATAAGGGGTAGGCCATTTAGAACAGAGTTGAGGAAAATCTTTTTTACCCAGAGAGTTGTGGATCTATGGAATGCTCTGCCTCAGAAGGCAGTGGAGGCCAAATTCTCTGGATGCTTTCAAGAAAGAGTTAGATAGAGCTCTTAAAGATAGGGTCAAAGGATATGGGGAGAAGGCAGGAACAGGTTACTGATTGTGGATGATCAACCATGATCACATTGAATGGCGGTGCTGGCTCGAAGGGCTGAATGGCCTACTCCTGCACCTATTGTCTATTGTCCATAATGGTTGTCCAGTCCATGTTTGGTTACTGTAAAGGAAGTCATTCGGGAGCATCAACGCAATAGACCAAATTGGAGGAGGTATATGTGGATATTGGGGGAGGAGCTGTAGGGAAATGTTGTTGGGTGCAACACTTATCCCTACACCTCTTCCCATTTTCAAAACTGTTCTAAAGCTTTTACACTTTGTTCTGCATTCCTTATTTTACCTTGTTCTACCTCATTGCACTGGGTAATAA
This sequence comes from Hemitrygon akajei, assembly GCF_048418815.1. Classification (NCBI taxonomy): domain Eukaryota; kingdom Metazoa; phylum Chordata; class Chondrichthyes; order Myliobatiformes; family Dasyatidae; genus Hemitrygon; species Hemitrygon akajei. Next base: position 13,018,464 of record NC_133135.1, on the reverse strand, counting down.
TTTAATTTGTATAAAGAGCATGTTAGACAAGGTTTTCACTGTTTCATATCATGCTCAACCAATTCCAATTCCACACTGACCTGGCCAAGCACAATGTGGTGACTGGAAGTAAAGGGTCACGGTAGTATAGCAGTTAGCATAATGTTACTACAGCATCAGAGATCTGAGTTCAATTCCCACCCTATCTATAAGGAGTTTGTAATTCTCCCCATAACTGCCTGGGTCTCCTCTGAGCACTCCGCTTTCTTCCCATGTTCCAAAGACATACAGGTTAGCAAGTTACTTGGTCACATGTCTGTAATTAGGCAGTGCAGTCTCATTGGGCCAGAAGGGCCTTTCACTGTGCTGTATCTCTAAATAAATAAAATGATAATAAATCTGCACAGTACTCAACCTGATCTAGATAGACTCATCTACCATTCTGACACAGACTCCTGCATTGATATTTTATGACATGGACAATCCTCTATGCTTCTTGTAAGCTTTTTTTTAAACCACATTATCAACCAATTCAGTGAACTTTAAGGATCTGAGGATACACACATCCAGATAGAACACAGAACACCACAAACCCTTCTGCTCACGATGTTGTGCCAACCTTTTAATCTACTCTTAAGATCAATCCTCTGACATAGTCCTCCATTTTTCTATCATTCATGTGCCTATCTAAGAGTTTCTTAAATACCCCTAATGTATATCTCCACATTTCTCAATATGCTGAGAGGATCACTGGGGTCTCCACATTTATGACATTTACCAGGAGCATTGTAAAACAATGGGCCCAAAGCATTGTTGAGGATTCCTACCACCTATCCTACAATCTCTTTGACCTACTATCCTCTGGAAGGAAGTATAGGAACATCAGGACTAGGAATGCCAGACTGGGTAACAGCTTCTTCCCTCGGGCTGTGAGACTAATGAATACCATGCCACCACTGAGGTTTCGTCACTAGGACAGCGTGCTATTTACTGTTTACCTATGCTGCACACTATATGCATTTTGAATTATATTTTATTACCCTATTTGCGGTAATATTTTGTTTTATATGCTGTAGGAGATACTTGTTTTGTGTCTGGAGGAACATTGTTTCATTTGGTCATGTATATGTACAGTTAGATGACAATTAACTCGAACTTAATACCATCCCCACCCCCCAAACACCTTACCAAATGCTTTGCCTCACAATTCCCTGGATCAAATTCCTATTTATCACCTTTCTACTCAGATAACTAGACCTTCTACATCCCGCTGCAGTCTCAATCTTCCCTTTTCACCATCAATCTAACAGCTGATTTTTGCACTTTATGTAAATCTCTCTGTTGTTTGCTTGACATGTAAATAAGTGATAATCTTCCAAAATTTCCAAAAAATATTTTTGCAATGAGGTCCATCTGTACAATACAAAACAGTTCATTTATATAACTTATTGAAAGTTGAGGCCCAGCACTGCCCCCTATCATACTCATCTATCATTACATCATGCCAACCAGTAAAAGCCTACTCTTTGTTTCCACCCTCCTACTTGTAAAAATGCCATCACCTTCTCTCAATTCTTCTGTCTCCACTGCATCTGCTCTCAGGATGGGGATTTTCATTCTAGAACAAAGATGTCCTTCTTTTTCAAAGAAAAGGGCTTCCTTTCCTCCACCATCCACCCTAATGCTGCCCTCAACTGCTTCTCTTCCATTGCACGCACATCAGCTCTTACCCCATCCTCCCGCAACCCTACCACAGATAGGGTTCCTCTTGTCTTCCCCTACCACCCCACCAGTATGCAACTCCCTTATGCATTTGTCCCTCCCTACTGATCTCCCTCCTGGCACTTACCCTTGCAAGCAGGACAAGTGCTATACCTGCCCCTACACCTCCTCCCTCACTACCATTTAGGATCCTAAACAGTCCTTCCAGGCAACACTTCATTTGTGAGTCTGCTGGGGTCATTTACTGTGTTTGGTGCTCCCGGTGTGGCCTCCTGTACATCGGTGAGACCTGACGTAGATTGGGAGACCGCTTTGCTGAGCATCTACGCTCCATCCGCCAGAACAAGCGGGATGTCCCAGTGGCCACCCATTTTAATTCCACTTCCCATTCCCATTCCGATATGTCCATCCATGGACTCCTCCGCTGTTGTGATGAGGCCACACTCAGGTTGGAGGAACAACACCTTATATTCCATTTGGGTAGCCTCCAACCTGATGGCAGGAACATCGATTTCTCAAACTTTAGGTAATGCCTCCCAACCCTCACCTCCCCCTCTCCATTTCCTATCCCCTTTTCCCTCTCTCACCTCAACTCACCAATTAAATTCCAGCTCTTTACTTCATTCAAGGAGATGGTGGTGGACTTTAGGAGATCTAGGCCTCATATGGAGCCAGTGATCATTAATGGAGAATGTGTGGAGCAGGTTAAGACCTACAAGTATCTGTGAGTACAGTTAGACGAGAAGCTAGACTGGACTGCCAACACAGATGCCTTGTGCAGGAAGGCACAGAGTCGACTGTACTTCCTAAGAAGGTTGGCGTCATTCAATGTCTGTAGTGAGATGCTGAAGATGTTCTATAGGTCAGTTGTGGAGAGCGCCCTCTTCTTTGTGGTGGCGTGTTGGGGAGGAAGCATTAAGAAGAGGGACGCCTCACGTCTTAATAAGCTGGTAAGGAAGGCGGGCTCTGTCGTGGGCAAAGTACTGGAGGGTTTAACATCGGTAGCTGAGCGAAGGGCGCTGAGTAGGCTACGGTCAATTATGGATAACTCTGAACATCCTCTACATAGCACCATCCAGAGACAGAGAAGCAGTTTCAGTGACAGGTTACTATCGATGCAATACTCCTCAGACAGGATGAAGAGGTCAATACTCCCCAATGCCATTAGGCTTTACAATTCTACCGCCAGAACTTAAGAACTTTTTAAAAGCTATTATTAATGCTTTTTGAGATAGTGATTTAGATGCATATCATATTTTTTTTACTGAGTTAAGTATTGTATGTAATTAGTTTTGCTACAACAAGTGTATGGGACATTGGAAAAAAAGTTGAATTTCCCCATGGGGATGAATAAAGTATCTATCTATCTATCTATCATTCTCCAGGTTTCACCCATCACCTGATGGTTCTCTCTCCCCTCCCCCCACCTTTTAAATCTACTCCTTGGCTTTTTCACTCCAGTCCTGCCGAAGGGTTTCAGCCCGAAATGTCAACTGTACTCTTTTCTATAGATGCTGCCTGGCCTGCTGAATTCCTCCAGCATTTTGTGTGTGTTGCTTGTATTTTCAGCATCTGTAGATTTTCTCTTCCTTCTGGTTTGACATCCGATCAGTTTAATATAGTCAAAAACATTACCGACTATACCATGATCTTTTGTTTTTCACAATAAACTTTGAAATGGCAGCTTATCAAATGCTTTCTGAAAATCCAATATAGCCCTCTTTGTTCACAGCAGACATAGTATTTCAATTCCAATAATAGTTTCAATTTACTGAAATACTTAGATGGAAGGATTCAAAGAGGGTATTTAAATTAAAACTAAAGCATACTAAATTAAAACTCCAAGATCAATCTAACTTCTATAGATCCCTCCATTTTTCTTTCATCCATGTGCCTCTCTAAGAGTCTCTTAAATGTCCCTAATGTATCTGCTCCATTACCTTTGGCAGCCTGTTCCACACACCCACCACACTCTGTGAACTTAAGTGAGTGGCTCAACTTCTTATTCCATCCACTTCTTTCACATCTGTTTGACACACACTCAACATTTTAGGAACAGCTTCTTCCCCTCCACCATCAGATTTCTGAATGGTCCATGAACCCATGAGCTCTTTTCACACTGTTTATTTTTCCATAATATTATATTGCAATTTATTAATTATTATATTATAATTATGTTGTAGTACATATTGTAATATGGATGTCGGTGGGGGGGAGGTGTAAGGCACTCTTTCCCTCCGCTGTCCAGCAGGTCTTCTCCTTGGGTAAGGTGCAGCATGATCACCCATGTCAATATGACATGGCACATAATGATGATGATAGTAATATATATTGCATATACTGTAATTTATAGTAACTTTTTAAATATTGTGTTGTACTCCTGCAGAAAAAAATCTTCGTGACGTTCATCAGTTGTAGTAAACCTGATTTTGATCTGTCCTTAAAATGATGCTGTAGATTGGTCACAATATTCTATTAATGGCTGAAATTATTATATGTTGAAGTCTCATATCATGTCTTTGCTTTCATTTGATGGGTATAGATAGGGTAAATGCAAACAGGCTTTTCTACTGAGCTTGGGTGAATCTAGAACTAGAGGTCATGGGTTAAGGGTGAAAGGTGAAATGTTTAAGGGGAAACGAGGGGGAACTCCTTCACTCAGAGGATGGCGAGAGTGGGGAAAGAGCTCCCAGCACAATTGGCAGGAGTGAGTTCGATTTCAACATTTCACAGAAATTTGTTTTAAGTACAGGGATCTGTGACGTCACTGAGTCATAGCTGAAAGAAGGCCATAGTTGGGAGCTTAACATCAAAGGATATATTTTGTATCAAAAGGATAGGCAGGAAGGCATGGCCAGTGGTCGTGCTCTGTTGGTAAGAGATGGAATTACATCTTTAGAAAGAGGTGACATTGGATCAGAGAATGTTGAATCTTTGTGGCTGGGGTTAAGAAATTGCAAGGGTAAAAAAAACATTATGGGAATCATATATAGGCCTCCAGGTAGTAGCCTAGATGTGGGATTAAGATTGCAAAGGGAGCTGGAAAAGGCATGTAATAAGGGTAATGATACAATTGTAATGGGGGACTTCAATATGCAAGGGGATTGGGAATATCAGATTGGTGTCGGATCGCAAGAGAGGGTATTTGTTGAAAGACTATGAGATGGCTTTTTAGAGCAGCTTGTGCTTGAGCCTACTCTGGGAAAGCCTATCTTAGGCTGGGTGTTGTATAATAATCCAGATCTTATTAGGGAGCTTAATGTAAAGCAACCCTTAGGAGACAGTTGTCATTATATGATTGAATTCATATTGCAGTTTGAGAGGGAAAAACATAAGTCACATGTATCAGTATCACTATGGAATAAAGGGAATTACAGAGGCATGAGAGAAGAGCTTGCCCAGGTAGATTGGAGGAGGATACTGGCAGGGATGACAGAAGAGTAGAGATAGCTGAAGTTTCTGGGAGTGTCAGGGAGCAGGAATGAGTGTCATTGCTATTGCAAAGGAAAAAGTGCAAGGCAAACTGAAAGGTCTTAAGGTGGATAAGTTACCAGATGGACTACATCCCAGAGTCCAGAGAAAGGTTGCTGAAGAGTTAACAGATGCATTGGTCATGATCTTTCAAGAATCACTCTGGAATAATCCCAAAAATTGCTGTAAGACGTGCCGAGATTCTCTCTGTCCTCGGTGTTGCGAAGGATGCTAATCCAGACCTGTGCAGTGTGCTCAGTCAGCTGGGTGATGCAGGATGATGACCTGCCCTTTGTGGAAAAATTCTTCCACCTTTGACCACAAGTTCATTAGGCAGTAGTCAGCACAGAACGTCCTGCAGACACTGCAGGAGAAGGACTCAATAGCATGGTGGGGTGGTTCCTGAGCAGACTGTTCAGACCGTCTGGCAGACCTCACCAACAGGCACCAGGACCTTGCCTGGCTGTTGGTGAGAGGGACCTTCCCAGTCATATCCTTCCTTCGTGTCCAGTGCATCACTCCAGCATGGAATGCCCGTGGGATGACAGCAGTGTGGAAGGGACAGTAGCTCACACCTTTGTGGCATGTGGGATTGCGAAGAGGGCGTGCAGAAAGATAGATGACCCTGTATCGTGGGTTTATCCCGATCAGCTGCATGGTCCACAGGCTGTTCCCAGGGACAAGCATCAAGCGCTGCTGGCAGATCAGCAACTCAGTGAAAGTCGCCCTTTGATCCAACCAGATCTTGGAGGCCTGCCAGCACATCGGGATATCCTTGGAGGAATCCTGCCGACTGGCACTGTGCGAGCTACTGAAGTACGTGCTGAGGGACACACTAAAGATTGGTGCAGCCAATGCAAGGGCTCGGTGGGGAAGGACCAGAGTGTAGGGGGTCTTCTTCTATTGGAGATGTAGATGTCAGGTTGGGAGGAGGAAGCCTCTCACTTATTATTGTAGTAGTATACTATCCCAGAGTGCCACATGAGTGGCAGGAGTGCTATAGATAAGGATGAATGTAATCAAGCTATACGGAAAGCATTGACTATGAATATAAAGAATGAAAGGGCATTGAGCAGTTTATTCTCATAAATATTTTTATTATGAATAAAGTTTATTTTGCTAAATAAACACGCACCAAGCAAACATGCATTCTGCTGAAGGGCTTGGTGAGGGGTGGCGTGCGTGTGTGCGCGCGCGCCCTTAACTCCGGTGGAGTTGTCGGGGTGACAGGCTTTTTGCACCGATCTACATTTAGATGAAGGGATTAAAAGTAACACATTAGCAAATTTGCTGCTGACACAAAGCTGGGTGGCAGTGTGAAATGTCAGGAGGATGTTATGAGAATGCAGGGTGACTTGGACAGGTTGGGTGAGTGGGCAAATGTACGGCAGATGCAGTTTAATGTGGATAAATGTGAGGTTATCCACTTTGGTGGCAAGAACAGGAAGGCAGATTACTATCTAAATGGAGTCAAGTTAGGAAAAGGGGAAGTACAATGAGATCTAGGTGTTCTTGTACATCAGTCAATGAAAGCAAGCATGCAGGTACAGCAGGCAGTGAAGAAATCTAATGGCATGCTGGCTTTTATAACAAGAGGAATTGAGTATAGGAGTAAAGAGGTCCTTCTGCAGCTGTACAGGGCCCTGGTGAGACCCCACCTGGAGTATTGTGTGCAGTTTTGGTCTCCAAATTTGAGGAAGGATGTTCTTGCTATTGAGAGAGTGCCGCGTAGGTTCACAAGGTTAATTCCTGGAATGGCTGGACTGTCATATGTTGAAAGATTGGAGCGACTGGGCTTATATACACTGGAATTTAGAAGGATGAGAGGGGATCTGATTGAAACATATAAGATTATTAAGGGATTGGACACGCTGGAGGCAGGAAGCATGTTCCCGCTGATGGGTGAGTCGAGAACTAGAGGCCACAGTTTAAGAATAAGGGGTAGGCCATTTGGAACTGAGATGCGGAAAAACTTTTTCACCCAGAGAGTGGTGGATATGTGGAATGCTCTGCCCCAGAAGGCAGTGGAGGCCAAGTCTCTGGATGCATTCAAGAGAGAGTTAGATAGAGCTCTTATAGATAGTGGGGTCAAGGGATATGGGGAGAGGGCAGGAACGGGGTACTGATTGTGTATGATCAGCCATGACCACAGTGAATGGCGGTGTTGGCTAGAAGGGCCGAATGGCCTACTCCTGCACCTACTGTCTATTGTCTATTGATCTTTTTGGTGATTGTTCATTGTACGGCATGTCTTGGTCATGCGAACCTGCGAAGCCCATCCCAATCCTGTCACGGATGGAAAACGTGCGAGGGAGCCAGCCAGATTCAAACTCGGGACCTCTCGCCCCTGATGCCACTACGCCACCAACCAGCTGGGTGACCCACAGTATAGGTTTCTTCTGCTACTGGAGAGGGAGGGGCCAATTTGGTTGAGGAAGACCCTCAGTTTTTATAGTAGTATACCACCCGGGGGGGGGGGGGTCACATGAGTGGCAGCAGTCCTATTGGTTTTAAGGAATGCAAGAAAACACTACTTAAATAATAACTACGAATGTAACTAATTTGCTGGAGGAATTCATTAGGTTGAACAGCATCTGTGGGGGGGGGAGAGATTTGGGTCAAAATCTTGTGTCCGTTCTGATGCAGGGTTTTGGCCGAATCATCAAAAATTCCTTCCCTGCCATCGTCACATGCGGCTCGACTGGCTCAGTTCCTCTAACAGACTGTATGTTAGCCTAGATTTTGTTCTTGAGCTCTGGCCCGCATTTTTCTCTCTCATAAATGGGGATCTAGAGTTAGAACCTCATCTAGAACCAGCCAGGTAAGTGTGAGAGTTTCCCATCCCCAAACATCTTTGCCCTATCATCTGCCCATCCTTCCTCATAAACTCCCCACAAGCTGTCTCTACTTGTATACCAACTGCCCCATCCTCTGTCTCCACACTTCAGTTCCCACCCTCCAGCATATCTTGTTGAAATCCTCCCCAATGTCATTAGCAAGCCTCCCTCCCAGGGTGTTGGTTCCCCTCCAATTCTGCTCCTCTGACCTACGGTCTTATGATAGAGATAGTGTAAATGCAAGCAGTCTTTTTCCTTTAAGGTTGGGTGGGACCACAAGCAAAGGTCATAGCTTAAGGGTGCAAGGTGAGAAGTTTAAGGAGAATATGAGGGGAAATTTCTTCACTCAGAGTGTTGTGTGAGTGCAGAATGAGCTGCCAGCACAAGTGGTCCATGTGAGCTCAATTTCAACTTTTAAGTGAAGTTTGGATAGGTAGGTGGATAGTAGGTATATGGAGGGCTATGGTCCCGGTCTAGGGTTGTTGGAAATAAGCAGCTGAAGTGGTTTTTGGTATGGACTAGATGGGCCAAAATGGCCTGTTTCTGTGCTGCACTTCACCATGACTCGATGACGCCACCTGACGCCATCTGTTGTCCAAAATGTCAAAGACTGAGATATTATTGTGCAAATGCGTTTTGACCAGAGCCAAAAAAAAACACAAAAAAGAAGTCTGCTTGTTTTTGTCCGAATGTCTGTAACGCCTGGGGTGGCACAGTTGAGCACTGATAATGTTTTACAGCGTTAGCTTGTAAGATCGGGGTTCAATACCCGCCGCGGTTTGTATGTTCTCCCCATGAACTGTGGTTTCCTACCACATTACAAAGACAGGTCTGGTTAGGGTTAAGGTTGGCACTGGAAGCATGGTGACACTAGACCCCAGCACATTCTTAGAATGTGTTGGTCATTGACATAAACAACGCATTTTACTGTAGGATTCAATGTACGTGTGATGAACAAAGTTAATAAACCCTTGGAATTTATTCCAATAATTTACTCTCCACTGAATTTAAACCCACCGACCTGTAATTGCCTGGTTCATCCCTGCTGCCCATCTCATTCATGGTTAAAGCCCTCCCAACCACCGAGCACATCTAAATGAAACGCTCTCATAGGAAAACAGCATCCAACACCACCCACCCAGCTTATGTGCTTTTCTCCCTGCTGCCGTCAGGCAGAAGCACAAGAGACGCAGGACTCACACCACCAGGTTCAGGAACAGCTACTACCCCTCAACCAAAAGAGGATAACTACACTCAGTTGCCCATCCACCGAGATGTTCCCACAACCAATGACCTCACTTTATCTCATGTTCTCATTATTTATTGCTATTTATTTATACTTGCACAGTCTGTTGTCTTCTGCACTCTGGTTGATCTTTCATTGATCCTGTTATAGTTATTATTCCCATAGATTTGCTGAATATGCCCGCAGGAAAATGAACTTCAGGGTTGTATATGGTGACATAGATGCACTTTGATAATAAAATTTACTTTGAATTTTAAATTAAAGGTACTACATTCAGTGCCCATTTTATTAGGTGCAGCTTGTTATCTGCATTCTGACGACAGCTCAAATGATTGTCATTATTCCACAGAGGAATTTAGTTCCCTTTCCGCTTTATTTTCCAGTGACGCAACCCTCAGTTAGCGAGCTTTGCTCTGGGGGGCGGGTTGTTGAACCCGGAAGTTGGGCTCCTCCGCCGACTGTCAATCAGTGCGAAGGGCGGAGGCTGGACGAGGGACGCTCTCCGTGTGCGCAGCCAGCGACGCGCAGCCTCCCTCCCCACTTCACACGCAGTCGCAAGGTAGCAGGAGCAGGCTCCACCTTTCGCGCTTCTTGATCGTTTCATGCATGCTGAAGGCGTTGGTAAGTGATCCAGAGCCACGCTGGTGCATTAATGCGTCTGGGGGAGAAAAACAGGTGACGATTGATATTTGCAGATCTTTTCGGCCAAAAACGATCTTTACCGTTACGCTGTCGAATAAGTAGATTGCAGGGACCAAGGTTCACAATCAAGGTAGGGTTGTGGACAGAGATGTTCTGGATAGATCTGCTTGTTAATATTAGTGATTAGGTTCGATGTTGATATTTACAAATTTTGAATGAGAACCCCGCAAAATCATCCGATCGACTAAAAAAAAACGTCGTGTCATGACTAATGCTTGTGTTTTGTATTTGACTGATTGCAACTTAACAGATCTGCTGGTTGACCGGAGGGGGATGGAATTTAGAAGGTATGCAAGATCTACCCAAGGAAACCATTAACGATGCACAACACACTTTGAGGGACCTTGCGCTGCGTGCCGCTGATCTGCCCTTATATTTGTACAACTCCCTGCCAGAGGTAAGTTCACATCAGCTCCCGGGGTGGGTGTTGTGGGGGTGGTTTTTGGTGGAAAGCAGGTCTCGGGAGCCAGTGAAGTTGCTCTTCCATTGAGTAATTTATTTTAAAGTAGGGGTGGTTTGGGTGGCTGATTTTTGAAACGATGCCGTTTTGGCAACACCCAAATTATAAAAATCAATGCCAAACGTAGGAGGAACTCAGCAGGCAAGGCAGCACCCATGGAGAGGGAAGGGCCAAGACCCTTCTTCAGGACTGGAAAAGAAGGGGAGAAGCCAGAATAAGGTGGGGAGGGGTAGAGGAGTTCAAGCTGGCAGGTGATAGGTGAGAGGGAAGGTCGGTGGGTAGGGAGGGGGAGATGAAGTGAGAAGCCAGAATGTAATATGGCCATAAGACATAGGAGCAGAATTAGGCCATTTGGCCCATTGAGTCTGCTCTGCCATTCAATCATGGCTGATCTTTTACTCCCCCCCCCCCCCACACCATCCCCATTCCCTGGCCTTTTTCTGGTAACCTTTCATGCCATGTCCAATCAAGGGCCTGTCAATCTCTGCCTTAAATACACCCAACAACTTGACCTCTGCAGCTGCCTGTGGTAACAAATTCCACAAGTTCGCCACCCTCTGGCGGAAGAAATTTCTCTGCATCTGTGTTTTAAATGGATGTCCCTCTGTCCTGAAGCTTTGTCCTTTTGTTCTAGACTCTCCCTCCATGGGAAGTAGTTTTTTCCCCACATCTGCACTGTCCATTCAAAAGGTTTCAATGAGACCCCCCCTCATTCTTCTAAATTCCAGCGAGTACAGGCCCAGAGCCATCAAACATTCCTCATATGATCCTTGTGAATCTCTGAACCCACTCCAATTCTTAGATGAGGAGCCCCAAAACTGTTCACAGTACTCAAGGAGAGGCTTCACCAGTGCCTTATAAAGCCTCAGTATCCCATCACTGCTCTTGCATTCAAGCCTTCTTGATACGAATGCTAGCATTGCACTTGCTTTCCTCAGTGAGACTGAGATAGGTGGAAAAGGTAAGTGGCTGGAGAAGAAGGGATCTGACAGAAGATAACAAAGGAGTAGTGACACCAAAGGGAGGCGATGGCAGGTAAGGAGAAGAGAAGGGTTGAGAGAGTAACCAGAATGGAAAAGAGAGAAGGGGGCAGGAGACAAAGTTACCAGAAGTTAGAGACATCAATGTTCATGCTACCAGGTTGGAGACTACCCAAACAGAATAGGAGGTGTTGCTCGTCCAACCTGAGTCTGGCCTTGTCGTAGCAGTAGAGGAAGCCATGGACTCTTGTGTTGGAGTTGGAAGTACCCACCCTCTTCCCTTCACTTGGTTTCACCTATCACTTGCCAGCTTGTATTCCTTCCCCTTCCTTAATCTGGGCTCTAACCCCCCCCGCCTTCCTTTCCAGTCCTGAGGAAGGGTCTCGGCTCGAAATGTCGACTGTTTATTCCCCTCATGGATGCTACCTGACCTGCTGAGTTCCTCCAGTGTTTTGTATGTGTTGCTCAAGATTTACAACATCTGCAAAATCTCGTTTGTTTGTAAAACAACATATAATTTGGAACAATGCCATTTAGGTTAGGCACTTGTGCAAGTTAAAGCATCTACCCACGTCAAATCCAACTCTGTTTATAAGGAATCTCTGGCTTGCAGCAGTCTCTGGGAGACTGTCAGTGCTTAAGGTTAGAAATGATGGAAATACTCAGTGGATCAGGCAGCGTTTGTGGAGAGACAATTGTCAGTACCTCAGAGTTCAAAGTACATATATGTCACCATATACAATCCTGAGATTTATTTTCTTGCGGGCATACTCAATATAACCATAACAGTCAATGAAAGACTGCTCCAATTTGGGTATTCAACCAGAGTGCAGAAGGCAACAAACTGTGAGTACAAAAAGAAGTAATATAATAATAAATAAATAAGCAATAAATATTGAGAACATGAGATGAAGAGTCCTTGGTTGTGGAACATTTCAATGATGGGGCAAGTGAAATTGATGTTATCTCCGGCCTGATGGTAGCTGTGAGAAGATGGAATGGGCTGGATGGTGGGGACCTTTGAAAGTATATTAGAATGTACTTAAGAACTTGTATTGTGATTTAAAAAAAAATATTTATTTTATTATTGATATACACCGCAGAGTAAGCCCTTCAAGCCATGTTGCCTGGCAACCCCTAATTTAACACTAGCCTAATCATGGGATAGTTACAATGACCAATTAATCTACGAACTGTTCCTCTTTGGACTGTGAGTGAAACTGGAGCAGTCAGAGGAAACCCACACGGTCATGGGGAGAATGTAGAAACCCCTTCAGGTAGTGGCAGGAATTGAACTTGGGTCGCCTGTACTGTAAAGCATTGTGCTATTATGCTATGGTGCTGCCCATAATTACACAGAGTGCCTTGACAATGAGTTTGAAACACTGAATTGTGAAGTTTTAATTAGGCTTATTGACACAGATTGTTGGTCTCAACACCACTTTCCAGATGGTTCTTGTACTCTTTCTTTCTCATTACAAACCCATCGGAGATTGTTTGGCCTTATGATCTACCTCATAATCTTTCCCTTTCAGAGATAAGACCATGAGACATAGCAGCAGACCATCGAGCCTACTTCACTGTTTCATCATGGCTGATCAATTTCCTTTTCAATCCCATTCTCCTGCCCTTTGTCTGTAACCTTTCACTCCCGGACTAATCAAGAACTTATCATCCTCTACCTGAGCAATGACTTGTTCTCCACAGACGTCTTCAGGCTTCTGTACCTCCTACCTGATGGTAACAATGAGAAAAGGGCATGCCCTGGGTGCTGGGGGTCCTTAATGGATGCTGCTTTCTGAGACACCGCTCCTTGAAGATGTCCTGGGTACTTTGTAGGCTAGTACCCAAGATGGAGCCGACTAATTTAAGACCCTCTGCAGCTTTTTTCGGTCCTGTGCAGTAGCCCCCCCCCCCCATACCATACAGTGATGCAGCCTGTCAGAATGCTCTCCACAGTACATCGATAGAAGTGTATTTGTTGACATATCAAATCTACTCAAACTCCTAATAAAGTATAATCGCCGTCTTACCTTCTTTATAGCTGCATCGATTTGTTGGGATCAGGTTAGGTCCTCAGAGATCCTGACACTCAGGAACTTGAAGCTGCTCACTCTCTCCACTTCTGATCCCTCTATGGGGATTGTTATGTGTTCCTTCGTCTTGCCCTTCCTGAAGTCCACAATCAGCTCTTTTGTCTTACTGACATTGAGTGCCAGGTTGTTGCTGCGACACCACTCCACTAGTTGGCATATCTCACTCCTGTACGTCCTCTCATTACCACCTGAGATTCTACCAACAATGGGTGTATCATCAGCAAATATATACAGGCAGTTCCTGGGTTACGTACGAGTTCCGTTCCTGAGTCCGTCTTTAAGTCGGATTTGTACATAAGTCGGAACAACTACATCCGGTATTATTTAGCGTCAGTCAAATGTTTGTCTTAGTATATAGTATATATTTTACCTTTCTATGCATATAAAATACTTAAACTTATGTATTCCAATAATTAAACCACTGTGTTGTTTAGTAATTGTAGCTTTCATCGGGGCAGGGTCTTTCACATGCTCCATTATTCTCACTTTATCCGTTATCCTTTAAAATTGTTCCGATTGTTGACCGACTGTAGCCTAATGCTTTTCCAGTGACCAATGGCGTTTCACCTCATTCCAAACGCTTTATTATTTCCACTTTATTTTCAATCGGGATCGCTTCCCGTCAATGGAACAGAAACACTGTGGGCAGCGGGTCCCGAGCTGCGCCGGCTCCCGAGGTCTGCTGGGTCCTAAGGACCGCCACACTGAAACAGGCTAAATGGGACAAGTGGAGGCTGTGCTGGGTTTGGGTATTTGATCCTCCACAATATTCCGCATGGGAATTTAAACTGGAGATGGCAGTGTTTTTTTTACGAGGTCTAGTTGTGAGCTCAACATCAACCCGGCATGATTGGTACGGGGATCACTGGATCGACATCAACCCGGCACGGGAGCGGTCTGTCACTGGATCGAACTCGGGAAGGTATCAGGGTGAATCTTACTAAGAAAATTTTAAGCCAAATACAAAATTAAACACTCAACACAGTGTCAATGGCAATGACTTAAATTGGCGGACGGCGTCGCGATCCAACTTAAAATGGCGGACGATGTTCTCCTTCCTTGGTTCGTAAGTACGAGTTGTCCGTAAGTCGGACGTTTGTAACTCAGGGACTACCTATAGATGGTATTTAAGCTTTGACTAGCTACACAGTCATGGGTATAGAGGGAGTAGAGCAGTGGGCTAAGCACACACCCCTGAGGTGCACCAGTGTTGATCATCGGCGAGGAGGATATATTATCACCAATCCACACAGGTTGTGGTCTTCCAGTTAGGAAGTTGAGGATCCAGTTGCAGAGGGATGTACAAGGGCCCAGATTCTGTAACTTATTAGGACTGTGGGAATGATAGTGTTAAATGCTGAGCTATAGTTAATGAACAGCATCCTGACATAGTGTTATGTAGGTGGTCTAAAGCTGTGTGAAGAGCCATTGAGATTGTGTCTGCCCTTGACTTATTGTGGCAATAGGCAAATTGCAATGGGTTCAGGTCCTTGCTGAGGCAGGAGTTCAATTTAGTCATGACCAGCCTCTCAAGGCATTTCATCACTGTCGATGTGAGTGCTACCGGGCGATAGTCATTAAGGCTGCTCACATTATTCTTAGGCACTAGTATAATTGCTGCCATTTGAAGAAAGTGGGAACTTCCGCCTGTAGCAGTGAGAGATTGAAAATGTCCTTGAATACTCCCTCTTGTTGGTTGGCACAGGTTTTCAGAGCCCTACCAGGTACTCCATTGGGACTTTCCACCTTGCGAGCGTTCACTCTCTTTAAAGACAGCCTAACATCGGCCTTCGAGACAGAGATCTTAGGGTCACTGGGTATAGCAGGGTTCTTCGCAGCTGTGGTTATATTCTCCCTTTCAAAGCAGGCATAGAAGGCGTTGAGTTCATCTGGTAGTGAACCTATTTGATAAGTTTGGATCAGATTTCCCTGCCCCCCCCCCCATTCTTCTAAACTCTTAAACTTCTAAATTCTTCCCCTTAAATTCACATTCCCAACTGCACTGTACGAGCATCTTTGCTAGAAGGATTGAGTTGGTTTAAGGCAGTTCACAGCACCCCGTTCAAGATAGGCTGCAAGTACAGTCTTTAAAATATTTTACCATTATAGAGAGAGCCATGCTGCTTTACAGAAAGTGGTGGATCACCAGCAAAGACCTCACCACCATTGAGCTCATCTATAAGGAACGATGCTTTTCTGCCCGCTTTTTTGTCCTGGACGCACAAGTCCTTCAGATCAATGATTTTTTTTCTACCGACGTGACTGTTCACTGTAATTCTTGTACATCGTGAGAGGATGCTGCACCAAGCCAGGCAGTGGTGGCTGATCTGAGGATGCTCTCGATGATGGCAGTGTAGAATTGCACCAGTATGTTCTGGGGGGAAGATGGAAATTCACCAACTGCTGCAAGAAGTAGATCCTCTGCCGAGCCTTTTAGTTAATGAAGCACGTATGGTTTTTCAGCATTAAACAATGGTGCTCAGGAAACAATGTTGAAATGGTGTGTCTGTGGAGTTGTAGATGATGCCGAGGTCAATATGCATCTCTACAGTTTTGAGGGCATTCAGCTCCAAGTCGTTGTGGTTGCAGCAGAACACTAGCATGTTTACTTCCTGCTGGTACTTGGGTTTGTCACCTCTGGTGACTAGAGCACCCTGAGCAGAATAATCACATCAGAAATTCACACCCTGGGTGCATTCTTAGATTGCGCGATAAGGGTCAGGTTTAAGGTGCTAATTTATATTAATGGAGAGTCTTGGGCAGAATGGTAGTGATGGGAGGTCTACAGAGATACTTAAATAAATTGAAGACACTGCCATTAGTGTGTCAGTGCCTCCTCATCTCATTGCTTATTGTCTCGCCCGGTTCACCAATCATTTCATTGACAACATGCGCACAAAATGTTGGAGGAACTCAGCAAGTCTGACAGCCTTGATGGAAATAAATAAACAGCGAATGTTTTGGGCCAAGACCATTCATCAGGACTGGAAAGGAAAGGGGGCAGAGCTAGGAGATGGGTGGAGTACAAGCTAGCAGGCGATGGTTGAGGGGGAAGGTGGGGGACGGGGTGGTGAAGTAAGAAAATGGGAGGTGATGGGTGGAAGAGGTAAAGGAGTGATGAAGGAATCTGATAGAGAGGATGGTGGACCATGGAAGGAAGGAGAAGGGGAACTTGGTAGTGCAGCACATCTTTCCCTCCCCACCCTTTCTGCTTTCCGCAGATATCACTCCCTGCGCGACTCCCTTGTCCACTCGTTCCCCCCCCATCCCTCCCCACCGATCTCCCTCCTGGCACTTATCCTTGTAAGCGGAA
The DNA here is from genome assembly GCF_048418815.1 of Hemitrygon akajei. Classification (NCBI taxonomy): domain Eukaryota; kingdom Metazoa; phylum Chordata; class Chondrichthyes; order Myliobatiformes; family Dasyatidae; genus Hemitrygon; species Hemitrygon akajei. Next base: position 13,001,658 of record NC_133135.1, on the reverse strand, counting down.
CAAGTGTTACACCTGCCCTTACACTTCCTCCCTCACCACCATTCAGGGCCCCAGACACTCCTTCCAGGTGAGGCGACACTTCACCTGTGAGTCGGCTGGTGTGGTATACTGCGTCCGATGCTCCCGGTGTGGCCTTTTATATATTGGTGAGACCCGACACAGACTGGGAGACCGTTTTGCTGAACACCTCCGCTTGGTTCGCCGGAGAAAGCAGGATCTCCCAGTGGCCACACATTTTAATTCCACATCCCATTCCAATTCTGATATGTCTATCCATGGCCTCCTCTACTATCAAGATGAAGCCACACTCAGGTTGGAGGAACAACACCTTATATACTGGCTGGGTAGCCTCCAACCTGAAGGCATGAACATTGACTTCTCTAACTTCCGTTAATGCCCCTCCTCCCCTTCTTACCCCATCCCTGACATATTTAGTTTGCCTGTTCTCCATCTCCTTCTGGTGCTCCCCCCCCCTTTCTTTCTCCTGAGGCCTCCTGTCCCATGATCCTTTCCCTTCTCCAGCTCTGTATCACTTTCGCCAATCACCTTACCAACTCTTAGCTTCATCCCACCCCCTCCAGTCTTCTATCATTTCGCATTTCCCCCTCCCCCCACTACTTTCAAATCTCTTAGTATCTTTCCCTTCAGTTAGTCCTGACGCAGGGTCTCGGCCCGAAACATTGACAGTGCTTCTCCCTATAGATGCTGCCTGGCCTGCTGTGTTCCACCAGCATTTTGTGTGTGTTGTTTGAATTTCCAGCATCTGCAGATTTCCTCGTGTTTGCTCCAGCATTTCCGTTCATTGCTCTGGATTTCCAGCATCTGCAGAGTCTCTTGTGTTTGTGACTTTATCAACAAGTGATGAAGTGATAAACATATGATTATGGTATTTTAGAATCAGCTATAGACATTCCCTGTGGTAATATCACAAACAAGAGAAAATCTGCAGATGCTGGATATCAAAGTAATGCACACAAAATGCTGGAGGAATGCAGCAGGCCAGGCAGCATTTGTGGAAAAGAATAAACAGTCAACATTCTGGGCTGGAATCCTCTTCTGGCTTCTGCCCCCTTTCCTTTGCTGTCCTGATGAAGTGTTTTGGTCCAAAGTGTCAATTGATTACTCTTTTCTATAGATGCTACCTGACCTGCTGAGTTCCTCCAGCTTTTTGTGTGTGGTAATATTGAACCAACTAATCAAGTCAATCCCCATTTATGTTCTTCCTCCTCCCTCTCCCATATCGCCACCCCCACTTGTTTTAGGTAAAGCTCTCCCCTTTTGTTAGGAAGCTCATCCTGATCTCTGTGGTGGGAGCGACTTCCTTTGCTATTTTGGCCCATCAGTTGAAACGAAAACGAAGAAAGAGGAAACAGGAAGAGGAGGAGGAGGAGGAGGAGATAGTGAAGGTGCAGATGCCATGGGAGCAAGAACTTTTTATTCCGGAATTTTCCAGAACAGCAGCATCAGAAAAAGGTAGGAGTAATTTTTTTTCTTTCTTCAGTTTTGTTATTGTTTTTCTCTATTTATTCAATGTAACCTTTGACGCTCTTACTAATCAAGAACATAGCATCCAGTGCTTTAAGTATACCCATCCTCTTCACATCCACTCTGTCTAGGCCTTTCAATATTCAATGGCTTTCAATAAGATCACCCACTCCCCTTCATTCTTCTTCTAAACTCCAGTGAGTACAGCCCCAGAGTGATCAAGCACTCCTCATACATTCACCCTTTTATTCCCAAGATCATTCTCATGAATCTTCTCTAGACCCTGTCCAATGCCAGCGCAAATTTTCTCAAATAAAAGACCCAAAACTACTCACCACATTTCAAGTGCAGTCTGACCAATGCCTTATCAAGCCTCAGCATTACATCCTTGCTTCAATATTCTATTCCTCTCGAAATTAATGTTAACATTGCATTTACCTTCCTCACCAATGACTCAACCTGTAATTAATCTTTAGATCTGCATGAGGACTCCCGAGTCCCTTTGAACCTCTGATTTCTGAATTTGCTCCTTTTAGAACATAGTCTACACCTTTTCCTTTTACCAAAGTGCATGACAGTACACTTCCCTACACTATATCCCATCTACTATTTTTTTGCCCATTTTCCTAATCTATCCAAGTCTTTCTGCAGATTTTCTGCTTCCTCTAAACTTGTCCCTCCACCTATTTTCATATGATCTGCAACCTTGCAACAATGCCATCAATTACATCATCCCAAGTCATTGACACATAACCTGAAAAGGATTGGTCCCAGCACTGACACCATTGGTCACCAGCAGCCAACCAGAAAAGGCTCCCTTTTATTCCAGTGCCAACATAATATATTCAGAACTTTCTAACCCTGTCTGAATGTCTCTGGAATGTGGGAGGAAACTGGCCTTGCAGTCACGGGGAGAACATAAAAACTCCTCACAGACGTTGGAGGAAATTAGCTCCCCCCCCAATCGCTGGTGCTATAACGCATTTTGTTAACTGACGTACTAACATGTCAACCTTCCCAATTCTGACGAAGGGGGTCTTCAATTTGAAATGTTAACTGTTTCTCTTCCTACAGATGTGGCCTGACTTGCTGAGGTCTTTCTGTTTTTTTTTAAATTTTAGATTTCCAATAGATTCTTTATAATTTCTTACTTAAGATACTAGTTTACTGACTTAATCACAGTGCCCTTGTGTATAAAAGCAAGCTATTTGGTCTAAGATTACACGTTTCTGTCTCCTTAGATCTTCTTGCCTTCTTTATCCACCCCCACCACCCACCAATCTACTCTAATTTCTTTATCCTTCCTATTTTTATCATGTCTGCCTTTCGGTAACGTCACTGGTGTCCTGCCCTTTCCCTTCATTTGCTATTTGCAGTATAGGGTACCACAGTACATTCCTTGCATTGCTGAGCTAATATCTAGCTGTCTGGACTGATTTTCGAGTAAAATTAGTTTGTATCTTACATTTGGCAGTGGTACATTTAAAATTAAGGTATTTTGATAAATTTGTAATAAAAATTAATGGGGTGGCATGGTGGTATAGCGGGTTAGCAGAATGTTTTACAGTGTCAGCTGTTAGATTGGGGTTTGATTCTTTGTCAGTCCTGACGAAGGGTCTCGACCCGAAACGTTGACTGCTCCTTTCAACGGATGCTGCCCAACCTGCTGAGTTCATCCAGCTTTTTTGTACGTCCTGTTGCTGTCTGTAAGAAGTTTGTAAGCCTGTGACCATGTGGATTTCCTCCGAGTGCTCTGGTGTCCTCCCACGTGCCAAAAAGGCATACAGGTTGGAGTTAGTGAGTTGTAGGCGTTCTATGTTGGTGCTGAGAGCGTAGAGATAATTGAGGGTTCCCTGGCACAATCCTCGCTGATTTGATGCCAAGTGACACATTTCACTGCGTGTTTCAATTCACATAATGCTATCACAGCGCCAGTGACCCAGGTTCAATGCTGCCGCTGTCTGTAAGCAATTTTACATTCTCTCAGTGATCACTTGGGTTTCCTCCCACATTGCAAGGATGTACAGGGTAGTACAGCAGTTGGTTACAGGGTTATAATTGTGTGGCAAGGGGTAATTGCACCAGAAGCGCCTGTTATTGTGCTGTATCTCCAATGTATAAAATACCAGGACCATTGAGTGCATTTAACTTGCACGTTGATTGCTTCTTGATTAGTCAGGGCGTCAAAGGTTTTGAGGAGATGGCAGGAGAATGGGGTTGAGAGGGATAATAAATCAGCCAGAGTGGAATAGTGGAGCTGACTTGATGGGCTGAATGGCCTAATTCTGCTCCTGTCTTGTTCTTTTAGTGGTGGCTCACTAATTCTGATCTACAGTGACTCCTGTCTAAGTGTTAATTAGTAGATAATTACCACTTAACCATCCTTTGAGCACAGCAAACATTCACAGATGGGCAGTAGCCGTTGGTTTAGTACCAGCAGCACATCTGGTGAACGACTAATTTAAAAAAACAAAATTTGGTTGACTCCCTTAATTGAAATCGATCCATTTTTTGTTGGGAGGAAACTTCTCCAATTTTTTTATTTCACATGTTTCCTTTATTGTAAAATGCATTTGGTCTGATTAGAAGCTCATGCTGTCTTGCAATGGTTTCTCCTGCCGAAGAACGTAGTTACCTTTCACCTACGCTTATGAGTCAAGTAATCAATTTGAGGACTCGTCCTAGAGCACTGAGGAATAAACTTCTCTTAAATGTTGCATTCCAACTCACATCCACGACTCCTGCTGGAAGCTCATTCCACACTTGCACTGCCCTCTGAGTAAAGAAGTCCCCCCTGAAAAATATATTAAATACTTCACCCTTTCACCCTGCACCCATGACGTCTAGTTCTAGACTCACCACTTCAGTGGTGGGGGGAACTGCTTGCATTAATCTATCTATACTCCTCTATGTGTCCTTTAAGCTTCAGAGGATAGATGTTGCTTTTGTTCCTGCATTGATGTAGTGAACCTCTGCTGCTCCCTAGCTGAGGCTGATGTTTCTTCCTTGAGGTGTAATGGCCAAATGTTCTATCATGGACGATAGAAAAATGGAAGGCTGTGGGTGAAGGGAAGAATTCAATTGATCTCAGAATGGATTAATGGGCCAGCACAACATCCTGGGCCAAAGGGTCTGTACTGTGCTGTACTGTTCCTGTTCAAAACAATACCAGCTGTGGAGACACTCTGGCCTTGTACAATGGAAGCATTGATATCTATCTCTTGACTTCCATCTTCCTTGAGACAAAAACCAACGTTCAGATTAGTTCCTGATTTATTTTTGTAACTACATACCAGTTTTTTTCACCACTTTTTAAGTTCATCATGTTTAGTTGTGCCTGACTGAAATGTTGTTTAACACCACAACGTCAGTGTGAGGGCTCTTGAGAACAAATAACAGAATTCTTCCCATTGCAGTTCAATTATTCATGTTTTGAGAGCGTGTTCTGAAAGGTTTGAACTCTCAAATGCTTCAATCAGTTGCAGAGAGAAAAGGCATTTCCATTTATATTCCACACTAATGACTTCTGGTAGCCCAATACAAGTGTCTTGGAAGTGGTCGCTATTGTTTGAGATCAGTACAATGCCACATGCTGAAGGGTGTAGCTAATTAGATGATGTGCTTTAGCACTGTTGGATAGGACACAGTTAGTAATTGCATATTAAGCTGGAAAGTGTGCAGAAAAGAACCACAATGATATTTGAAGCTCTTCGGTTTTTTTTGGATTCCAGACCTAACCAATTCCCCTCTACCACCACTCTCCTCCGTCTAGCGGAATTAGTTCTTACTCTCAATAATTTCTCCTTTGGCTCCTCCCACTTCCTCCAAACCAAGGGTGTAGCCATGGGCACCCGTATGGGTCCCAGTTATGCCTGCCTTTTTGTTGGCTTTGTGGAACAGTCCATGTTCCAAGCCTATACGGGTATCCGTCCCCCTCTTTTCCTTCGCTACATCGACGACTGCATTGGTGCTGCCTCTCGCACACGTGCTGAGCTCGTCGACTTCATTAACTTTGCCTCCAACTTTCACCCTGCCCTCAAATTTACCTGGTCCATTTCCGACACCTCCCTCCCCTTTCTTGATCTTTCTGTCTCCATCTCTGGAGACGGCCTATCTACTGATATCTACTATAAGCCTACAGACTCTCACAGCTACCTGGACTATTCCTCTTCCCACCCTGTCTCTTGCAAAAAGGCTATCCCCTTCTCACAATTCCTCCGGCTCCGCCGCATCTGCTCTCAGGATGAGGCTTTTCATTCCAGGACGAAGGAGATGTCTTCCTTTTTTAAACAAAGGGGTTTCCCTTCGTCCACCATCAACTCTGCTCTCAAACGCATCTCTCCCATTTCCCGCACATCTGCCCTCACCCCATCCACCCGCCACTCCACTCGGGATAGGGTTCCCCTTGTCCTTACCTTCCACCCCACCAGCCTCCAAGTCCAACATATAATTCTCCGTAACTTCTGCCACCTCCAACGGGATCCCACTACCAAACACATTTTTCCCTCCCCCCCCCTTCTGCTTTTCGCAGGGATCGCTCCCTACGCGACTCCCTTGTCCACTCGTCCCCCCCATCCTTTCCCACCGATCTCCCTCCTGGCACTTATCATGTAAACGGAACAAGTGCTACACCTGCCCTTACACTTCCTCCCTCACCACCATTCAGGGCCCTAGACAGTCCTTCCAGGTGAGGCGACACTTCACCTGTGAGTCGGCTGGTGTGGTATACTGCGTCTGGTGCTCCCGGTGTGGCCTTTTATATATTGGTGAGACCCGACGCAGACTGGGAGACCGTTTCACTGAACACCTATGCTCGGTCTGCCAGAAAAAGCAGGATCTCCCAGTGGCCACACATTTTAATTCCATGTCCCATTCCCATTCTGATATGTCTATCCATGGCCTCCTCTATTGTCAAAATGAATCCAAACTCAGGTTGGAGGAACAACACCTTATATACCGGCTGGGTAGCCTCCAACCTGATGGCATGAACATTGACTTCTCTAACTTCCGTTAATGCTCCTCCTCCCCTTCTTACCCCATCCCTGACATATTTAGTTGTTTGCCTGTTCTCCATCTCCCTCTGGTGCTCCCCCCCCCTCCTTTCTTTCTCCTGAGGCCTCCTGTCCCATGATCCTTTCCCTTCTCCAGCTCTGTATCACTTTCGCCAATCACCTTTCCAGCTCTTAGCTTCATCCCACCCCCTCCGGTCTTCTCCTATCATTTCGCATTTCCCCCTCCCCCCACTACTTTCAAATCTCTTACTATCTTTCCTTTCGGTTAGTCCTGACGAAGGGTCTCGGCCCAAAACGTCGACAGTGCTTCTCCCTATCGATGCTGCCTGGCCTGCTGTGTTCTACCAGCATTTTGTGTGTGTTGTTGTTTGAATTTCCAGCATCTGCAGATTTCCTCGTGTTTGCTCCACAATGATATTACCTGGACTGAAGGGTTTGAGCTATAGAGAGAGACTGGATAGGCTGGGATTCATCTCCCTGGAGCATAGGAGGCTAACCTGATAGAAACTTATAAGATCATGAGAGGCCTAGATAAGATGGGTGGTTCTTCTTAAGCCCAGAACCCTTATGGGGGCATAGGGCACTGACAGCTGCTCACCAGAGTCCTCTGTCTTGGACAAGTCACTCAAGTTGGTCCCAGATGTAGTCTATCTTTGAAGATTCTCCCTCTCCCGGGAATGATGACTTTAGTGCTTCTGTTGCTATTTCTATAGTTCTGGATTTTAAGGGATGTGGTTGCTAGCTTCATGCCCAACCCTCCTCCTTACACAGCCAGCCGTGAAGTTAGTATGGGTTATAACAGTCTTTTCCCCTGGGTAGGGGTGTGAGATAGACTTGAGGTGAAAGCAGAAAGATGTGAGGAACCAGGAGCCTGCTTTCAGAACAGAGGGTGGTGGGTTAGCGGAACAAGGAAATGGTGGAGCTGGATACAATTGCAATGCTTTCATGGATAAACAGACTGGAAGATACAGGTCAAAGGCAGGGATGTGGGGCTAGCTCAAGCAGACAACTTGGTTGACACAGACGAGTTGAGCCAAAAGATCTGCTTCTATGCTGTATATCTGAGTCTAGATTAACAGCCGCTTGTTCTGAATGTTCCCAGCATACTCCAGCATAGATAGGGCCTTTGTTTCCTATTTCTGCAGGAAATGAGACCTCCCATGGCACAGTACTGTCCCTGTGTTTTGACTAACCGTTGGACAAGAGAGGTATCAATCAGCTCAGAGTACAGAGAAAATTTACAAGGCTGTTACCAGGACTTGAGGACCTGAGTTATAGGGAAGGTTGATTAGCGGCGGGACGGCTGTGTAGCGGTCAGCGTAATGCCAGTGTGCGGGGTTCAATTCCACGGCTTTCTGTAAGGAGTTTTGTGTGATCACCTCAACCATGTGGGATTCCTCCAGGCGCTCCGGTTTCCTCCCACATTCCAAAGACTGGCAAGTTAGTAGGTCAGTCGGTCACATGGGTGATATTGGGTGGGGTGGGCTCAATACTGCGCCGTACCTTTAAATAACTTTTTAAAAAAGGTTAGGACTTTACTTTGTGGAGCACAGAATGAGGGGAGATCTTGTAAAGATATACCAAATTATGAGGGTTTAGACAGGGTGAATGCATGCTGACTTTTCTCCCCCTCTGATTGCGTGAGGCTAAAACTAGAGGTCGTAGGTTTAGTATTACAGGGTGTGGAATGATCTACCGGCGGAAGTGGTGGAGGCAAATTCAGTTGTAACATTTAAAAGAAGTTTGGGTAGGTACCTGGATGAGAGGGGCATGGAAGGCTATGGTTTGGGTGCTGGTTGTTGGGACTAGGCAGAAAATAAGGCTGGCATGGACCAGATGGACTGAATAGCTTGTTTCTGTGATGTAGTGCTCTGTGGCTCCAAGTCTCTACAGAAGATCATTGAATTAAATTATATAGGTGAGTCTAATAATAGTCTATGTCTCTTAAACTGAGTAGACATTAAAGAGCAAGGGAGAGAATATAAATTGGAAACGGGTTTAATATCACCAGCATATGTTGTGAAATTTGTTATCTTTATGGCAGCAGTACAATGCAATACATGATAAATATAGGAAAAAACCTGAATTACAGTAAGTATACATGTATATTAATAGTTAAATTAAGATGAGTAGTCAAAAAATAGAAATTAAAAAAAAAACGTAGTGAGGTACTGTTCACGGGTTCAAAGTCCATTCAGAAATTCGATGGCAGAGAGGTAGAAGCTGTTCCTGAATCATTGAGTGTGCCTTCAGGCTCCTGCACCTCCTTCCTGATGGTAAAAGTGAGGGCACGTCCTGGGTGGTGGGGGTTTCTGATGATGGAAGCTGCTTTTCTGAGGCATGGCTCCTTGAAGATGTCTTAGATACTGTGGAAGCTGGCGCCCATGATGGAGCTGACTACTTTCATAACTCTGCAACTTACTTCAATCCTGTGCAGTAGCCGTCCACCCCTGCCCCCTCCCCACCCCATACCAGATGGCGATGCTCTCCGCAGTACATGTGTAGAAATTTTTGAGTGTTTTAGGTGACAAACCAAATAGAGGAGGGTGATGGGGGCAGGGGGTGATGTGGCCCACAGCTGTATTGGGAACTAATAGCATGTTCCTTTCCTAAAGCTACAATTGTTACCTGCCTCTTGGGAGGGGCTTTGCTGTCACTTCACTGGCATATGGCACTTAAAGCAGATCGCTTTCAGTCCTTCTGTTGGATTGAGGGTCAGGGAGCGTTAAGCAGTCTGAAGCACCTTGTGCATTTGCTTTCACCAGTTCTTAAGTGAAGCTGAGTTTATTGTCATGTGTATAATTAGGCTGAGGCACCAGGCACAATGAAAAACTTGCAGCTTGTAAAAAGGGCCCGAAGGATCACTGGGGACCCGAGTCACCCCAACCACAAACTGTTCCAGCTGCGACCATCTGGGAAATGGTACCGCAGCATAAAAGCCAGGACCAACAGGCTCCGGGACAGCTTCTTGAACCAGGCCATCAGTCTGATTAATTCATGCTGATACAATTGTATTTCTGTGTTATATAGACACTCTTGTTGTACCTACTATTTATTATAAATTACTATAAATTGCACAATTTAGACGTTTACTCCTCATGTATATGAAGGATGTAAGAAATAAAGTCAATTCAGTTCAATTCATTTGTAAAAGCGAATGTCACCAGTGTGTGAAGACAGGACCTTAAAGTGAAAAAGAAGACACAATCAGAGACAGGTGCAAAAGATAGTTCAGAGTGTTCTGTTCCTGAGATTCCAGCTGGGATCAAGAACCTGATGGTGGTAGGAAAGTAGCTGTTCCTGAACCTGGTGGTCTGGGACTTGGGGTTTCCATGCCTCCTACCTGACGGTGGCAGTGAGCAGAGGGCATGTCCTGGATTGGAGATGAGCTTTATTTGTCATATGTACATTGAAATATATAGTGAAATATATCATTTGTGTCAAATCAAATCAGTGAGGGTTGTGCTGGACAGCCACGAGTGTCATCATGATTCTGCTACCAACATAACCCACTAACCCTAACAGTGTGACTTTGGAATACGGGAGGAAACTGGGGCACCCGGACAAAACCGTAAAGTAAAGGAGCCCTCAGGAGGCAGTGATCATAATATGATAGACTTCATCCTGCAATTTGAGAGGGAGAAGCCAAAGTCAGATGCATCAGTGTTAAAGGGAATTACAGAGGCATAAGAGAAGAGCTGACCAAAGTTAATTGAAAGGGAACACTGACATGAATAATGGCAGAACAGCAGTGGCTGGAGTTTCTGGGGAAAATTCAGGAGGAGGAGGATAGGTACATCCCAAAGTAGTATTCTAAAGGCAAAATGATGCAACTGTGGCTAACAAAGGAAGTCAAAAACAAAAGAGAGGACATACAATAGAGCATAAATTTGTGGGAAGTTAAGAGGATTGAAAACATTTAAAAACCGATAGAACGTAACTAAAAAAGCCACAAGGAGAGAAAAGATGAAGCATGAAGGGAAGCTAGCCTTAATAACAAAGGGAATACCAAAAGTTTTTCAGATATATAAAGAGAAATGAGAGTAGATATCAGACCATTGGAAAATGACGCTGGAGAGAAATGGGGGAACAAGGTAATGGCGGACGAACTGAATAAGTATTTTGCATCAGTCTTCACTGTGGAAGTCGGTGAGTCCAGGACCAGAGGCACAACCTCAGAATAGAGGGGCATCCATTTAGAAGAGAGATGAGGAATTTCTTTAGCCAGAGGGTGGTGAATCAGTGGAATTCATTGCCACAGGCTACTGTGAAGGCAAGATCATAGGGTCTATATATAGAGGTTGATAGGTTCTTGATTAGTCAAGGCATCTAAGATTCCAGGGAGGAGGCAGGCGAGTAGGGTTGAGAGTGAAAATAAATCAGCCGTGATGAAATAGTGGAGCAGGCTTGATGGGCTGAATGGCCTAATTCTGCTTCTATCTCTTATGGAAACCCATGCAGTCACAGGGAAAACATAAAGACCTTACAGACAGCAGTAGGAATCAAACCCCAATCGTACGACTGGCATTGTAAAGTGTTGTCCTAACCACTATGCTACTGTGCTGCAAATGGTCCTTAAAGGTAGATGCCAGTACCTCAAGGCAACGCTTTCTATAGATGCTGTCAGTAGGAAGGAGGACTGTACCCGTGATGGACCTGGCTGTGCCCATGACTCTCTGCAGCCTATTTGTGTTCCTGTGAGTTGAAATTGCTGTGATGCAGCTAGTCAGGATGCTTTCAGCAGTGCATGGGTAAAAATTGGTTCTGCAGTAAAGGTATGCCAAGGTCTGGTGCACGTTCTCCATTGGAAACGGAGTCTGGTACTGTGCTTATAGAGGCAGCTACCTCACGATGAGGCAATCCTTTGCGATCCTCGCCACTGTTGCCTCTAAGCTGCATGGGGACGTGGCCACGTAGGAACTAAAATGCTCCTGTGGACATAGACTTTGTTGCACAGCTGGAATTGGACACATCTGTTTAAAAAAAGTTTATGAAAGTTTTCTTTGTACTGTATTTCATTATAGCTTTCAATGAATAAATCAAAAGTGTGTTATTTTCCCATTTTCTTTCTACATATTCATAGTATTCATATTACAAAAAAATACATTTAAAATGCAGTTTTCAGGCTGTGTTTTTAAAAAAAAATTCCTGCTCAGAGCAATGGTTGGTCTGCAGTAAAAAAAAGAGGGAACATTGATCCTGACAGTTGATTTCAGTGGTTCACGAGACATAGAAACAGAATTAGGCTATTCAGCCCATTATGTCTGGTCTGCCATTCCGTCATGGCTAATTTATTATCCCTCTCAATCCCATTCTCCTGCCTTTTTCCCCATAACCTTTGACACCCTAACTAATCAGAACCTATCATTCTCTGTTTTAAATATACCCATCGACTTGGCCTCCACAGCTCTCTGGCAATGAACTCCACAGATTCACCACCCTCTGACTATAAAAATTCCTGTTTGGAAGGGGTGCCCCTGTATTCTGAGACTGTGCCGTCTGGTTCTAGACTCTCCCACTATAGGAAATATCCTCTCTGCACCCACTCTATCTAGGCCTCTCAATATTTGATATGTTTCGATGAGATTCCACCCCCCCACCTCTTTTTCTTCTAAACTCTGAGACCCTTCAAACACTAATCATATGTTAACCCTTTCATTTCTAGGATCACTCTTGTGAACCTTATCTGGACCCTCTCAATGTCAGCACGTTTTCTTAGTGAATGGGCCCAAAACTGCTCACATTACTTCCAAGTGCAGTCTGACTAATGCCTGATAAAGCCTTGTCATTGTAGAACTGGGAAGGGTTAAAAAGCTGTCAGTGCGGCTGGCTTTGAAAGCCATAGCCCAGATGACCACAGCAGGAGCCGCAGATAATGGAACAGATGGAGCAGCGCTCTCAGAAGAGACCCATCGGAAGAGCTGACGAGGGGAGCTCTCTGAGTTCTGTTTTCAGCTGTGATGAGGTGCTACAAACATAAGGCTGTTTCCGGATAACCTCTACATGCCAAAGTAGACCAAAATTCTCTTCCACTTCGTGTTGCCTGCTCTGCGGCCAGTAAGATCGGTTTCCTCGGACTCTGATCATTGTAGCTTTCTGTTCTCTCCCTTCTCATCAAAAGCAGTTGAAATCTAATTCTGTTTGACAATTGGAAAGCGTTAATGGATTTGGACAAAACTGTCCTCCTTAATGGAAGATCGTATTGAAAGGTGACTGGACCAGTAGTTATCTTGGGTAACTGCTGAAGCAATGCCGCAACTTTTCAGTTCTCCAGGCTGGAGGGAAAAGACCGTCTCTTTTGAACAGAGATGAGGAATCTTTTTAGCCAGACGGTGGTGAATCTGTTGAATTCATTGCCACAGAAGGCTGTGGAGGTCAATTCATTGGTTATATTTAAAGCAGAGGTTGATATATTCTTGATAAGTAAGGTGTCAAAGGTTATGTGGAGAAAGTAGGAGAATGGGGTTGAGAGGAATAATATATCAGACCTGATGGAATGGCAGAGCAAACTCAATGGGCCAAATGGCCTAATTCTGCTCCTATGTCTTCTGGTCTTAATCCCAGTAAGGGAAAAATTGATTTTTTTTTTCTGTGTACTCATCCAGTACGTGATTTGAAACCGAGAGTCTGGAGATCTTGCATTTCATTTTAGCTTTAGGTTTCCCTGTACATTTTGTAAACTTGCAGGGCCCCACCATACTATCACAGCACCAGTGTTCACCAATTGGGGATCAGTTCCCGCTGCCATCTGTAAGGAGTTTATACATTCTGCCTGTGACCACTCGAGTTTGCTCCCACATTCCAAAGACGTACAGCTTGGGGTTAGTAAGTTGTGGACATGGTATGCTGGTGCCGGAAGTCTGCCCCCATCACATTATAGGACTGTGCCAGTCGCAAACAAAACAGCCGTTTTTGTAAAGTACCCCCTTGTTTACTCTGCCAATTCTAATTTTTCTGACCAAAACGTGCCATTTGACACTTCTAGGCTTTGAATTTCATCTGCCTATTCCAGCGGTACCTCATCAAAGTCCAGCACTCAGCACTCTCCTCCACAGCTAGGTAATCCACCATGTTTCAATGAAGACTCCAGCAAATGTTTACAGGTGTACAGTACAGAGCACAGTGGGGGGGCTAAGAGGCTGCAGAGGACTTGGCCACCTCCATCACCCCATCATCGAGCTCATCTTCAGAAATTGGTGCCTCAAGAAGATGGCACACATCATTAAGGACCTTCTCCATCAAGCACCTACCCTCTCTCAGTACGATCATCAAGGAGGAGGTACAAGAGCCTGAAGACCCACACTCAATGTTTTAGGTACAGCTTCTTCCTATTCACCATCAGATTTCTGAACAGTCAATGAACCCATGAACACTACCTCACTATTTTCACTCAGCTGATTTAATTTTTTAATATATATATATTTCTTATTGTAATTTGTAGTATATTTTATGTCTTGCCCTGTAGTGCTGCTGCAGAGCGACAAATTTCATGACGTATGTCAATGATAGTAAACCTGATTCTGTTCTGGCGTTGCTGTTTGTGAGAGTCGGTTGTGCTCGGTTCTTGTCGTCGGTACCTGTATCACAGTGTCGGCTGCACTGGAAGTGCTTCACTGGCTTGAGAGGAGGTTCAGGTTGTATAAAGCCCATGAGAGTCGCTATATAAATACACCTCTGTTCCTTATTGGCTGGCTGGTGGCGTAGTAGCGTCAGCGCCGGACTTCAGAGCGAAGGCTCCAGAGTTCGAATCCAGCCGGCTCCCTTGCACGCTTTCCGAGCGTTGAGCCAGCAACTCTGCCTCATAAAAACAAGAAAGCCTGCTAACACAACGCTGTCATGACGGCGTCCCGATGACTCCACTCAGAGTTGAGGGCTTTCTTCTTCTTTTTCTTCTGTTCCTTATTGCAACGCAGAATCAGAAGCAAGTTTATTATCACTGAGATTTGGTGCTTTGTGGCAGCAGAACAGTGAAGATAAGTTTACTGTAAGTTAGAATAATTTAAAAAATGCAAAAGAGGAATATAGTGAGATAGTGTTCATGGGTTCATTGTCCATTCAGAAATCTGATGGCAGAGTGGAAGAAGCTGTCCCTAAATATTGAGGGTTGGTCTTCAGGCTCCTGTACTTTCTCCTTGGTGGTAGTAATGAGAAGAGGGCGTTCCTCGGTTTTGAGAGTGCTTACTGATGTTTGCTGCTTTCCTGAGTCATTGCCTTTTGAAAATGTCCTCGATGGTGGGGAGGCCAGTGCCTATGTTGGAGCTGGCTGAGTTTGCAACCCTCTGCTGCTTTTTTTTTGATCCCGTGCATTGGTGCCTCCATACCAGATGGTGCTGCAACCACTGAAAGTGATTGGAAAGTCGGCGATGTGGACTTTCAACACGTTGTGCTTTGTCCTTGCAGGCTCTAGTTGTGCCAGCAGTCGCCAGAACCTGAGCCTCTCCTTGCAGTCGAAGGGATCGCACTCGTACAACACGTACGCGTCCGCAGGGCTGCTCAGCAGGTACTCTGGCTCAGTACAGAGCCTAGCCTCGGTGAGTCTTTGAATGTTCACCTTCATATCAGTTTAACTTTTTTGTTATATTTTTATATTGTATTTTAGTTAACGTGTTTTAAATTAAGACTGAGACAGAGTGTGGTCGAGTGAAGAAGTTCTCCTGCAGGTTCCCCTTGAATATTTCACCTTTCACCCTAAACCTATGACTTTTAATTCAAGTCTCACCTGAGCTGAAGGGAAAAAGTGTGCAAGCACTTCTGTACCCCTCATAAATCTGTATACCTCTGTAACATCACCCCTCATTTTCCTGCACTCCAGGGAATAAAGTCGTATCTGTAATTTCCAGTCTTTTAGATCTCAAGCCTGGACAACATACATATAAATTTTCTGTGCATTCTTTCAAACTCATAAATATCTTTCCCTTAGGTAGGTGACCAGATTGTTGGCCTTCATAAATCAGGGCATTGAGTACAGGAGTTGGGATGCTATGTTGAAGTTGTATAAGACATTGGTGAGATCGGTAGAGCATTCCACACACCCACCAGTCAATGGTATAAAGACCACAGGCTATAGGAGCAGAATTAGGCTATTGGGACCATCGAGTCTGTTCAGCGATTTCATCACGGCTGATCCGTTTTCCCTCTCAACCCCAATCTCCTGCCTTCTCCCTGTAACCTTTCAGTTCTGACTAATAAAGAATCTTATCAACCTCTACTTGAAATACACCCAACGACCTGGCCTCCACAGCCAGGTGTGGCAACAAACTCCACAGATTCACCACCCTTTGGCTAAAGAAATTCCTCCTCATCTCCCTTCTAAAAGGTTGCCCTCCTATTCTGACCTGCATCCTCCGGTCCTAGACACGCCCACCATAGGAAACATCCTCTCCACATCCACTCTATCGAGACCTTTCAACACTCATTAGGTTTCAGTGAGATCCACCCTCATTCTTCTAAACTCCAGCAAGTACAGGCCCAGAGCCATCAAATGCACCTCATACAATAATCCATTCATTCCCAGAATCATTCTTGTGAGCCTCCTTTGAACTGTCTCCAATGTTAGCACATCCTTTCTTAGATAATGGGTTCAAAACTCCAAACAAGACTCCAAGTGAGGCCTCACCAGTGCTTTATAAATCCTCAACATTACATCCTTTCTTTTATATTCTAGTCCTCTTGAGATAAATGCTAACATTGCATTTGCCTTCCTCTGCAACCACTCAATCAACAAGTTAACCCTTAGTGAATCCTGCACGAGGACTTCCAAGTCCCTTTGTACCTCCAATTTTTGAATTTTCTCCTCATTTAGAAAGTAGTCTATGTTTTTATTCCTTCTACAAAGTGCATGATTGTACATTTCCCAACACTATTCCATCTGCCACTTCTTTGTCCATTCTCCTAATCTAAGTCCTTCTGCAGCCTACCTTCTCAATGCTACCTACCCCTCCGCCTACCTTTGTATCATCTGCAAGCTTGGCCACAAAGCCATCAATTCTGTCATCCAAATCATTGACCTATAACATGAAAAGAAATGGTCCCAACATAGACCCCTGTGAAACACCACTAGTCACTGGCAGCCAAGCAGAAAAGGCTCCATTTATTCCCACTCTTTGCCTCCTGCCAATCAGCCAATCCTTTATCCATGCTATTATCTATGAGCTCTTATCTTAAAACCTACCTCTGACATCAGGTCATTCAGCTCATCTAGTCCATGCCAAAATGTTATACTGTCTAGTCCCATTGACCACCACCTGGACCATAACCCTTCACCCACCTCCCATCCATGTACTTATCCAAACTTCTAAATGTTGCAATCAAATTCACCTTCTCCACCTTCACTGGCAGCTCATTCCACCCTTAATCCAGGTCTTCTACTTCTAGTCTCACACAACCTGAGGGGGAAAAAGCCTGCTTTTCAAATCTCTTACTATCTTTCCTTTCAGTTAGTCCTGATGAAGGATCTCGGCCCGAAACGTCGACAGTGCTTCTCCCTATAGATGCTGCCTGGCCTGCTGCGTTCCACCAGCATTTTGTGTGTGTTGCTTGCATTTACCCTATCTGTATCCCTCAGAATTTTGTATACCTCTATCAAATCTCTCCTTATTTTCCTACGCTCCTAGGAATAAAGTCCTACACTAGTGAAGTTTAAGAGACTACTAGACAGATATATGGAGGAATTTAAGGTGGGGGGTTATATGGGAGGCAGGGTTTAAGGGTCGGCACAACATTGTGGGCCGAAGGGCCTGTACTGTGCTGTACTGTTCTATGTTCTATTCAACTTTCCCTGTGACTCGGATCCTCAAGTCCCAGCAACTTCCTTGTAGATTTTCTCTGAGATTGGCAAGCCAGCCTATTTGGTCCCACAAACAGTGGGTTGAGGTGCTGCCTTGCGGCACCAGTCACCCATGTTCAATCCCGACCTTGGGCAGTGTCTGGAGTTTGCATGTTCCCCTTGTTGACCGTGTGGGTCTCCTCTGGGTGCTCTGGGTTTTGGGTCTCAAAAGCAGTCAATAGCTTAATTCCCCTTTAAGTTGCCCCGAGTGTATAGGTGAGTGATGGAACCTGTGGAGGGCATCCAGAGAGAATGAAATGGGTTAAGATAGGACTGGCATTTAAAATATGAAGATGCATGAAGTTGGCGCTGGCAGGGCAGCGCATTTGCGTAGTGGTTAGCACAGTGCTTTACAGCACCTGCTCTAAAATTGATCGGGGTCCAATACCTGCTGCTGTCTGTAAGGAGTTTGTATGTTCTCCCTGTGACCACGTGGGTTACCTCCCAAATTCCTAACATGTATGGTTAGGGTTAGTAAGTTATGGGCATGGCAACATTTGTGGGCCGCCCCCAGCATGTCCTTGGATGCGTTGGCCACTGACGTGAACATATTTCACTGTATATTTCAATGTGCACGTGGCAAATAAAGCTAATCTTTGGATGAAGTGGAGTAGCAGTCTATGATCACACTCTGCTGGTGTTAGTTGAGGGAAACATAGCGTGCTTGAGTGTTCGGAGGATTCTTCATGAGCTTGTCCTTTTACCCAGGCCCAGAGTGTGAACTCTTCCCAGAGCTGTCTGTGCGCTGGTTCGAACCTATGGGACAAGGTTGCTGAAGACAACGAAATCAATCTGGTCAATGTGCCAGTGACCACTCCTGAAAACCTGTACCTGATGGGTGAGTACTGCGAACGTGGAGGCCTGTAATCGGTCCGTGAAGGCGGAAGTTAAGATGAAGAGATTGAAAGAAAGAACTTGCATTTCTAGTCACACCTTTGAGGGCGCAACCAATGATAGACTTCCAAAGCAGCACACACACGATGCTGGAGGAACTTAGCAGGTCAGGCAGCATCTGTGGAGGGGAATAAACACTCAGCAATTTAACTCGAGATCCTTCATCTGGACTGGGAAGGAAGGGGCCAGAAACCAGAATAAAATATTGGGGTGAAGTGAATGAATACAGATGCTAGGTGAGACCAGGTAAGGGGTAAGTGGGTGGGGAAGGGAGTGAAGCTTTGAGGTGATAGATGGTAAAGGGCTGAAGAAGAAAGAATCTGGTAGTGGAGAGTGGATCATGGAAGAAACACCTTGTAGTGACAGGTGCTATAGTTTGTCGTCTTTCTCACATTAGTGAGCGGTAAGATAACAGCGAGGTTACAGTGCCAATGATTGGGGTTCAGTTTCCGCCATTGTCTGTAAGGAATTTGTATGTTCTTCCCATGATCGTGTGGGTTTCCTCCAGGTGCTCCGGTTTTCTCCCACTGGCCAAAGACATAAACAACACACGCACGCACACCCCAGGAGGAGCTCAGCAGGCCAGGCAGCTTCCATGGAAAAGAGTAAACAGTCGACATTTGGGGCCAAGACCCTTCATCAGGACTGGCGGGAGGTAAAAAAGTTAGAGTAAGAAGGTGGGGGGGGGGGGGGGCAGGTGGGGAGTAAGGACAAGGTGGTAGGTGATGGGTGAAACCGGAAGTGATGAAGGGTCCCGGACCAAAACGTTGCCTTTTCCACAGATGCTGGCTGGCCTGCTGAGTTCCTCCTTGTTGGTTAGTGGGTTATTTAATTACATGGGTGTTAATAGTCGGCATGGGCTCATCAGCCCGGAAGTGACTGTTACCATGCTGTATCTCTGAATAAATAAAACCTGTCAACTTCCACTTCAGTTGGCCTCCGGAGACGTTGGCAATAGATTCCACAGATTCTCCCAAGCACATACAAGTTAGGATTATTAAGACGTGGACATGCTGTTTTGGCACCAGAAGCATGGTGGCGCATCCTCGCCTCTGTTGGTCATTGAAGCAAACGACACCTTTCATTGTATGTTTCAATGTACGTGTGACAAATAAAGTTTACCTTTGTCAGTTTCTTTACTTAGCGTGGTAACAGCCCTTTTAGGCCCAATGAGCCTGTGCTGCCCAGTAAAGTATTACATTAACCACAATGTTACTGTCTTGGTGCTTTCATTTCATTCGGCGTGGTGTTGTGGCTGTGGCTGACGCAGCTCTGTCTGACTCTCTTGTGACAGGGATGGAGCTGTTCGAGGAGGCACTCCAGCGGTGGGAGCAGGCCCTGAGCTTCCGCAGCCGGCAGGCAGAGGACGAGGTGAACTGCTCCTCGGTCAAACTGGGAGCAGGAGATGCAATCGCGGAAGAAACGGTGGAGGTAGGTTGGCGCTGTGTATCAAGGGCACAGAGCAAGGCGCCCGTCACAACCCTGCCAAAGGACGTAAAAGCAAAGATGTCATTGTTGTTGTTCAGTCGTTAAGTGGACTCTTTGTGACCTCACGGACTCCTGCACACCAAGCCTTCTTGTTGGAAACTGCCTCTCTATAAGATCCCCCAAAGTCATACACATTGTCTGAGTAATATTATCTATCCATCGTCGCCTCTGTCATCCTCTCCTTCTTTTACCTTCTGTTTTACCTAACAAAGAGTCTTCTCCAAGGAATCCTGTCACCTCATGATGTGGCCAAAATATTTGAGCTTTTGTCTCATAATCAACCCTTCTAGAGAGCAGTCTGGCTGCACTTCTTGAAGTATTGACTTCTTGGATCTTCTTGCTGTTCAACGAACTCTTAACACTTTCCTCCAGCATCCAAGTTCAAAGGTGTCGACTCTTGTATTCAGCCTTGCTAATAGTCCAGCTCTCACGGCCATACATCACAACAGGAAGGGTGTAATACTGAGGCTTTATAAGGCATTGGTCAGACCACAGTTGGAGTACTGTGAGCAGTTTTGGTTCCCAATAAGATGTGCTGGTATTGGAGAGTGTCCAGCGGAGGTTCTGGGCCTGTCCTCGCTGGACACGAGGTTCTGCAGATGGTGGAAATCCACACACAAACTGCTGGAGGAACTCAGCAGCTCAGGCAGCAACTATAGAAAGGATTAAACAGTTGATGTTTCGGGCAGAGACCTTTCATCATGACCTGATCAACCAAGTCCTGATAAACTCTCGGCCTGAAACGTCGACTGTTTGTTCCTTTCCATAGATCTGCCTGATCTGCTGAGGTCCTCCAGCATTTTGTATGTGTTTCTTGTACTTGCTGGAGTTTACCAGAGAGATTGGGGTAGATATCGTTGAAAACCTATCGAGTATTAAAATGCCGAGATAGAGTGAATGGATGTTGAGAGAATGTTTCCTGTAGTGGGGAAGTCTTGGATCAGAATAAAGGGATGTCCCTTTAGAACAGAGATGAGGAGGAATTTCTTTAGCCAGAGGGTGGTGGATCTGTGGAATCCATTGCCACAGGTGGTTGAGGAGACAAGTCATTGGGTTACGGGGAGAAGGCAGAGATTGGGGTTGAGAGGGAAAATATATCAGCCATGATGGAATAGCGGTGCAAACCCGATGGGCTGAATGACCTAATTCTGCTCCTATGGTCATATGGTCTTCTGGTCAAAGGTGTAATGTTAAAGTGCAGTCAGTCATACAGCATAGAAATGGGTTCTTCATCCTGACTGGTCAATGCCAACCAAACTGCCCATCCAACACTCACATTTGCCCTATTTCCCTCTTAAACTATTCCTGTATGTTTATGTCCTGTATGTACATGCTGGTCCAAGACACAGGCTTCATTAACCAACTCAATATTTTGCATTTATTTGAATGTAAGCAGGAAGTTAGGCTGCAGTTGGCTCTCTCACAAAATATAGAAGCGTACAGCAGAGTGCGGGTCCCTTGGCCCACAATATCGTGCCAACCTTTTAACCCACTCCAAGATCAATCTAATCCTTCCCTCCAACATAGCCCTCCATTTTTCTTTCATCCATGTGCTAATCCAAGATTCTCTTAAATACTCATAAGACATAGAAGCAGAATTAGGCCATTCAGCCCGTTGAGTCTGCGCCACCATTCCATCGTGGCTGATCCCGGATCCCACTTGACCCCATACACCTGCCTTCTCACCATGTTCTTTGCCCTGACTGATCAGGAAACGATCAACTTCAGCTTTAGATATACCAGCGGACTTGGCCTCCACCACAGTCTGTGGCAGAGCATTTCACAGATATATTACTCTCTGTACCTAATCCTCCTCACCTCTGTTCGAAAAGGTTGCTCTTCAATTTTGAGGCTGTGCCCTCTAGTTCTGGTAATCCCCACCATAGGAATCAGCCTCTCCACATCATCCTTATCTAATCCTTTCAACATTAGGTAGGTTTCAATGAGATCCCCCCACATAGGTCTAAATTCCACTGAGTACAGGCCCAAAGCTGCCAAACACTCCTCATGTGTTAATCCCTTCATTCCTGGAATCATCCTCATGAACCTCTTCTGGTGTCTGTCCAACGACAGCACATCCTTTCTGAGATATGGGGCCCAAAACTGTTGACAATACTCCAAGTGAGGCCTGACTAGTTTCCTATAAAGGCTCAGCAATATTTTCTTGCTTTTATATTTTATTCCCCTTGAAATAAATGCCAACATTGTATTTGCCTTCTTTACCACAGACTCAACCTGTAAATTAATCTTCTGCGAGTCTTGCATAAGGACTTCCAAGTCCCTCTGCACCTCTGCTGTTTGAATCTTCTTCCGAATTAGATAATAGTCTGCACTATTGTTCCTTTTACCAAAATGCATTATCATAATTTCCCAATACTGTATTCCATCTGCCCTTTCTTCCAATTTGTTCAGGTCCTGCTACAGTTGCAGCACTACTTCAGCACTACCTGCCCCTCCACCGATCTTTGTATCATCTGCAAACTTTGCTGCAAAACCATCAGTTCCATTAGTGATATCATTGACAAACAATGTGAAAAGTAGCAGTCCCAGTACTGACCCCTGAACACCACTAGTCATTGGCAGCCAATCAGAAAAGGTCCCCTTTATTTCCGCTCGCTGCCTCCTGCCTGTCAGCCGTTCTGTTATCTATGCCAGTATCTTTCCTGTATTGTCATAATATTTTATCTTGTTAAGCAGCCTTGAGTGTGCACCTTATCAAACTCCTTCTGAAAATCCAAGTAAATGACATCCACTGCCTCTCCATTGTCCACCCTGCTTGTTCTTTCCTTGAAGAATTCTTAACAGATTTGTAGGCAAGATTTCCCTTTACAGAAACCATGCTGAATTTGGCTTACTTTATCATTAGTCTCCAAGTACCCAGAAACCTCATCCTTAATAATAGATTGCAACACTTTCCCAACCACTGAGGTTAGGCTAACTGGCCTTTCTTTTGCCGTCCTCCCTTCTTAAAAGAGTGGAGTGACGTTTGTAATTTTTCATTTTTCCATGATTATGCCAGAATCAAGTGATTCTTGAAAGATCATGACCAATGTGTCTGTTAACTCTTCAGCATCCTCTCTCAGGACTTTGGGATGTAGTCCAACTGGTCCAGGTGACGTATCCACCTTAAGACCTTGCAGTTTGCTCTGCACTTTTTCCTTTGTAATAGTAATGGCACTCACTTCCGCTCGCTGACACTCGTGGACCTCTGGCACACTGCGAGTGTCTTCCACATTGAAGACTGATGCAAATTACACATTAAGTTCATCTGCCATTTCCTTTGTCCCCCCATTACTACCTCACTAACATCATTTTCTAGTGGTCCAATATCAACTTTCACCTCCCTTTTACGCTTTATATAACTGAAATAACTTTTGGTGTGCTGCCTTGTATTATTGGCTAGTTTGCCCTCATACTTCAGCATTTCCCTTCTCAATAGCATTTTTATTTGCTTTTTGTTGGATTTTAAAAGCTTCCCACTCACTTTTGCAACCTTATATGCCCTTTGGCTTTTGTGTAGTTCATAACTTCTCTTGCAGCCACGGTTGCCTATCCCTACCATTTGAGGACTACTTCTGTGGGACATATCTACCCTGCGCCTTGTGAACTCTTCTCAGAAACTTCAGCCGCTTCTGTGCCGTCATCCTCGCCAGTAACCCCCACCCATCCACCTGGGCAAGCTCCTCCCTCATGCCTCTGTAATCCTCTTTATTCTATTGCGACACTGATACATGTGACTTCTGCTTCTCCCTCTTGAATTGCAGTATGAATTCAATCATATTATGATCACATGGCTCCTAAGGGTTCCTTTACATTAAGCTCTCCATTTTTATTAAGATCTGGGTAATGTGCAACACCCATTCTAAGATGGCCTTAGCCCTGAGTAGGCTCAAGCTGCTCTAAACTGTTTTGTAGGCATTCAACAAATTTCCTCTCTTGTGATCAGGCACCTACCTGATTTTCCCAATCCCATTGCATATTGAAGTCCACCATTACAATTGTCTCATTACCCTTACTAGCTCCCTTTGCAATCTCAACCCTTCATCTTGGCTACTACTTGGAGACCTTTATATGATTCCCACAATGGTACTTTTTTTTACCCTTGCAGTTTCTTAACTCCACCCACAAAGATTCGATGTTCTCAGACCCTATGTCACCTCTTTCTAAAGATGTAATTCCATCTCTTACCAACAGAGCCACACCACCGCCTATGCCTTCCTGCCTGTCCTTTCGATACAAAGTATTTCATTTGATGTTAAGCTCACAACTATGGCCTTCTTCCAGCCTCGACTCAGTGATGTCCACACGTCATGCTGACAATTTTTAATTGCGCCACAAATTTGTCCACCTTATTTCAAATGCTAGGCGCATTTAAGTGCTGCACCTTCAGTCCTGCATTCTTCACCCTTTTGAATTAACTCCTTGCGCTGTCTGCATTTGTACACAATCGTTAGCTTGTCCTTCCTTACGTTCATGTTGTGCTCATCATGTACTTGTAAACTTGCTGGCTCATCCTCAACTCTATCATCGTGGTTCCCATCTCCCTGTCATAATTAGTTTAACCACTCCCAGCAGCTCTAGTAAATCTGCCTGCAAGAATATTAGTACCCCTCAGATCCCCCATCCCTTTTGTACAGGTCCCACCTGCCCAGAAGAGATTCCAATGATCCAGAAATCTGAATCCCTGCCCCCTGCTCCAATTCTTCAGCCACACATTTATCTGTCTCCTCATTCTATTCTTATCCTCACTGTCACGTGGCATAGGCAGCAATCCTGAAATCACCACCCTTGAGGTCCTGCTTCTCAGCTTCCTTCCTAACTCCCTGTAGTCTGTTTTCAGGACCTCCTCCCTTTTTCTACCTATGCCATTGGTACCAATATGTAGCACAACTTCTGACTGCTCAGCCTCCCTTTTCAGGATATTGTGGACGTATTCTGAAACATCGTGGACCCTGGCACCTGGGAGGCAGACTATCATCTGCGTTTCTTTTTCCCGTCCACAGAATTGCCTGTCTGTCCCCCTAACTATAGAGTCCCCTATTACTGCCACCATCGTCTGTAGTTCCCTATCCTCCTGAGCCACAGGGCCAGGCTCTGTGTCAGAGGCACGCCCGCTGCTGCTTCCTCCAGGTAGGATCTACGCCTCCCCTCTCTGCCCCCCCCTCCCCAACAACACTCAAAATGGAGTACTTTTTGTTGAGAGAGGCAGGCTCAGGGGTGCTCTCCACTATCTAACGTTCACCCTGCCCTCTCCTGATAGTTACCTATTTACCTGTCTCCTGTAGCTCCTGTCTATCATCTCTTTGCGTTCCTTACCAAGCCGAAGGTCATTGAGGGGCAGCTCCTGTTCCTTAACACGATTTCTAAGGAGCTGCATCTCGTGCAGATGTGGCCATCTGGGAGGCTGTAATCTCCCGGAAGTCCCACATCGGACACCCAGAACAGAACACTGGCCCTGACATACCGCCTAATCTTTCAAGAGTTAAATTACAAAAAAGAAATAAGGAATGAACTGACAAACTTGCCTTGCCTTTGCATGTTCTCATAGAA